>NC_133149.1:30622631-31253465 GCF_048418815.1 Hemitrygon akajei | reverse complement strand
GATCAATAAATTGCAGATGCTGGGAATCTGAACTAAAACTGACTATAATAGAAACTCTCAGCAGGTCAGGTCACATCTCTAAAGAAAATGAAATTATGTTTCAGGTCACAGATCCTCGATCACAACTAGGAAGTGAGAAAACACTTTCTCTGCAACTTGTAGCTACCATGTTTTCTTGTAAAGCAGTAGTCAAATCTTCAGAGCACTTCAACAAACTATAGCCAATCACAGGTTTGAAATATAGCCGTTAATTTTCCTCCCGCTAAGGAAAATGGTGGTTAAATTACACAATGTGATCACGTTAACAGCGGTCAGATAATAATCAATTAATCCACTTTTCATATCACTTTGAGTGAGAAAAAATATTGGCTGGGATTCTAAAAGAATTCACGACTTTTCTTACACTTGTCCAACATGATCTTTAATGATTACTTAAGGAAGCAGATGGGGCTATAGTATAACACCTGATTCAGAAGGCATCACCTTTGATAGTGGAAAGTGGCCAGTGAGTGAGTGGGCCAGTGAAGGAGTGGAGATTTGAGGCTTTGACGGGAAGAGGCGGAAGATGAGTTTGTTCCCAGTTAGTCTTTGCAATGCCTCCTGAGACGATGATGTGCCTCTCCTGTGAGATGTGGCACTTGAGGGAACTCCCCTCTCCCACAGTGTCACATCTGCCAGAAGTGCATGCAGCTGGGCAATCTGGAAGACCGTGTGAGGAATCTGGAGCAGCACCCCTGTAGCCCTGTAGCCATTCCCCTGAATAATAAGTTTACCGTCCTGGATGCTGTTGGCAAGGATAACCGACCAGGTGTGAGCCACGGTGGCAGGGCCTCTGGCACTGAGTCTGACCCTGTGGTGCAGAACGATGGGACGGAGAAGAGGAGAGCTGTCATCATTGGAGACTCTATAGTCAGGGGAGCAGACAGGAGATTTTGTGGACGTGAGAAGGAAACCCACATGGTTTGTTGCCTCCCGGGTGCCAGGATCCGGGATGTCTCTGATCGGGTGCATGACATCCTGGTACGAGAGGGAAAGCAACCAGAAGTCGTGATACATGTTGGGACCAACGACATAGGCAGGAAGAGGGATGAGGTCCTGAAGTGTGAGTTTCGGGAACTAGGCAGAAGGCTGAGAACAGGACCTCAAGGGTGGCGTTCTCAGGATTGCTGCCAGTGCTACGTGATAGTGATGGTAAGAATTGGAAGAGATGGTAGTTGAATGTGTGGCTGAGGAGTTGGTGCAGGGGGCAGGGTTTTAGATTTTTGGACCATTGGGATCTCTTCTGGGGAAGGTGGGACCTGTACAGATTGGATGGGTTGCACCTGAACTCGAGGGGGAGCAATATCCTTGCTGGTAGGTTTGCTAGCATGGTTCGGGAGGGTTTAAACTAATTTGCAAGGGGGATGGGACCCGGAGCGATAGAGCAGTGAAAGAAGTGCATGGAGTAAAGCCAGATCTAACATATAGAGAGGCTTTGAAGAAAGAGCAGCAGAATAAAGGGTATAAAGGTAGTAAGGTAGAAGGGCTAAAGTGTGTGTACTCCAATGCAAGAAGCATCAGGAACAAAGGTGATGAACTGAGAGCTTGGATACATACATGGAATTGTGATGTAGTGGCCATTACGGAGACTTGGCTGGCACCAGGGCAGGAATGGATTCTCAATATTCCTGGATTTCAGTGCTTTAAAAGGGATGGTGGTGGGGGGGGGGGGGGGGGGGAAGGGGAGGAGGTGTGGCATTACTGGTCAGGGATACTATTACAGCTGCAGAAAGGGTGGGTAATGTAGCAGGATCCTCTTTTGAGTCAGCATGGGTGGAAGTCAGGAACAGGAAGGGAGCAGTTACTCTACTGGGGGTATTCTATAGGCCCCCTGGTAGCAGCAGAGATACCAAGAAGCAGATTGGGAGGCAGATTTTGGAAAGGTGCAAAAATAACAGGGTTGTTATCATGGGTGACTTTAACTTCCCTAATATTGATTGGCACTTGATTAGTTCCAAGGGTTTAGATGGGGCAGAGTTTGTTAAGTGTGTCCAGGATGGATTCCTGTCACAGTATGTTGACAGACCGACTAGGGTGAATGCCATACTAGATCTAGTATTAGGTAATGAACCGGATCAGGTCACAGATCTGTCAGTGGGTGAGCATCTGGGGGACAGTGATCACCGCTCCCTGACCTTTAGCATTATCATGGAAAAGGATAGAATCAGAGAGGACTGGAAAATTTTTAATTGGGGAAGGGCAAATTATGAGGCTAAAAGGCTAGAACTTGCGGGTGTGAATTGGGATGATGTTTTTGCAGGGAAGTGTACTATAGACATGTGGTCGATGTTTCGGGATTTGTTGCAGGATGTTAGGGATAAATTTGTCCTGGTGAGGAAGATAAAGAATGGTAGGGTGAAGGAACCATGGGTGACAAGTGGGGTGGAGAATCTGGTCAGATGGAAGAAGGCAGCATACGTGAGGTTTAGGAAGCAAGGATCAAATGAGTCTATTGAGGAATATAGGGTAGCAAGAAAGGAGCTTAAGAAGGAGCTGAGGAGAGCAAGAAGGGGGCATGAGAAGACCTTGGTGAGAAGGGTAAAGGAAAACCCCAGGACATTCTTCAATTATGTGAAGAACAAAAGGATGACAGGAGTGAAGGTAGGACCGATTAGAGATGAAGGTGAGAAGATATGCCTGGAGGCTGTGGAAGTGAGCAAGGTCCTCAATGAATACTTCTCTTCGGTATTCACCACTGAGAGGGAACTTGATGACAGTGAGGACAATATGAGTGAGGTTGATGTTCTGGAGCATGTTGATATTAAGGGAGAGGAGGTGTTGGAGTTGTTAAAATACATTAGGACGGATAAGTCCCCGGGGCCTGACGGAATATTCCCCAGGCTGCTCCACGAGGCGAGGGAAGAGATTGCTGAGCCTCTGGCTAGGGTCTTTATGTCCTCATTGTCCACAGGAATGGTACCAGAGGATTGGAGGGAGGCGAATGTTGTCCCCTTGTTCAAAAAAAAGTAGTAGGGATAGTCCGGGTAATTATAGACCAGTGAGCCTTACGTCTGTGGTGGGAAAGCTGTTGGAAAAGATTCTTAGAGATAGGATCTATGGGCATTTAGAGAATCATGGTCTGATCAGCGGCAGTCAGCATGGCTTTGTGAAGGGCAGATCATGCCTAACAAGCCTGATAGAGTTCTTTGAGGAGGTGACCAGGCATATAGATGAGGGTAGTGCAGTGGATGTGATCTACATGGATTTTAGTAAGGCATTTGACAAGGTTCCACATGGTAGGCTTATTCAGAAAGTCAGAAGGCATGGGATCCAGGGAAGTTTGGTCAGGTGGATTCAGAATTGGCTTGCCTGTAGAAGGCAGAGGGTTGTGGTGGAGGGAGTACATTTAGATTGGAGGGTTGTGACTAGTGGTGTCCCACAAGGATCTGTTCTGGGACCTCTACTTTTCGTGATTTTTATTAACGACCTGGATGTGGGGGTAGAAAGGTGGGTTGGCAAGTTTGCGGACAACACAAAGGTTGGTGGTGTTGTAGATAGTGTAGAGGATTGTCAAAGATTGCAGAGAGACATTGATAGGATGCAGAAGTGGGCTGAGCAGTGGCAGATGGAGTTCAACCCGGAGAAGTGTGAGGTGGTACACTTTGGAAGGACAAACTCCAAGGCAGAGTACAAAGTAAATGGCAGGATACTTGGTAGTGTGGAGGAGCAGAGGGATCTGGGGGTACATGTCCACGGATCCCTGAAAGTTGCGTCACAGGTAGATAGGGTAGTTAAGAAAGCTTTCATAAGTCGAGGGATAGAGTTTAAGAGACGCGATGTAATGATGCAGCTCTATAAAACTCTAGTTAGGCCACACTTGGAGTACTGTGTCCAGTTCTGGTTGCCTCACTATAGGAAGGATGTGGAAGCATTGGAAAGGGTACAGAGGAGATTTACCAGGATGCTGCCTGGTTTAGAGAGTATGGATTATGATCAGAGATTAAGGGAGCTAGGGCTTTACTCTTTGGAGAGAAGGAGGATGAGAGGAGACATGATAGAGGTGTACAAGGTATTAAGAGGAATAGACAGAGTGGACAGCCAGTGCCTCTTCCCCAGGGCACCACTGCTCAGTACAAGAGGACATGGCTGTAAGTTAAGGGGAGGGAAGTTCAAGGGGGATATTAGAGGAAGGTTTTTCACTCAGAGAGTGGTTGGTGCATGGAATACACTGCCTGAGTCTGTGGTGGAGGCAGACACACTAGTGAAGTTTAAGAGACTACTAGACAAGTATATGGAGGAATTTAAGGTGGGGGGTTATATGTGAGGCAGGGTTTGAGGGTCGGCACAACATTGTAGGCCGAAGGGCCTGTACTGTACTGTACTATTCTATGTTCTATGTTAATTCTTGTAACCTAGAATAACAGTTCAGTGAAGGAAACACATCAATTTTGCAACAGAGCTTGAATCTTGAAGTGTCATAAGGCAAAATTGTCTACAGAGCCATCATGTCCACTTGGACGACCATGAAGCAACCCATGTTCTGCAGCCTTTCTTCAATAGGTTGGATCATGCTGAAGGCTAATTTTTGGTTCTGTGGAGGCACCTGGTGAGCGGCATTGTTGATGTTAATGCTTTTTGGACCACTGTGCTCATGCATTATATATTGCAATAATGCAACATGCCAGGGGTCACATGCCAGTGCATATGATCTCCTGCTGCACTTTTGGAGTTGGCACCAATAGCAGAGTGCAGCTGCGGACACCCCGTGAGATGCAAACATGATGCACGAGTCGGGTCAAGGACAATATGGCCCATAATGCTGCTTTAGTGCGTCTAAGCATTGTTCAGTTAGCTACAGGATGGATGCTGCAGACAGTGGAACTGTTGTCTCGTACCTTTAGCAGCCTGGCTTTAATCTTGATCTCTAAAGCATTCTATGTGGAATGCTCCCTGTAATTGCTTGGAATTCCCCTGAATGCTCCAGTTTCCTCTCACATTTCTGAGACCTGTTGGCTGGTAGATGAATTGGCCATTGTAAACTGTCCTGTGTGTGTGTGTGTGGGTGAGTGGCAGAAGGATGAAATCAAAGGGAATATAGGAAGAATAGGCTCTAGAGAGATTAATGAGGGAATAGGAGCTAATTACATCTCAATTGACTGATATTGACTCATTCTGCAAGAAAACATTATAGCATGAATCTCAAAGATAAACTATTGAACTGCCTGCATGACAACCTTGGCATGGCCAAATTTGTTCATTAGTTATGCCCAGAGAGGAGAAATGCCAGTACTTCTAATTCTTAAAACTATATGTAAATCAGGGATCACTGCTAGGAGGCCCAAACAACTCTGAAAAGTTTTTACATTGTAATTTTGTCAACATGAAATGAATTACAGCCAAATGCACAATGGAAAAGTAAACGCAACACAAAAAATAATAATGCAACAGTTTATGGAATTACTCACCTTCTGGGCAGTAAAAATGAGGTGGGCAAGGTTTATGCTCAACTGTTGCAACTTTATCACAGTAAAAACCAGCCTGGCATGGAATGCACACACCGGAATGTGAATTTGGCTGATATTTTCCCATTGGACATGGGATAGGAGTTCCTGAACCTTCGGGGCAAAAATGTCCCTGGACAAAAAAAAAATCAAAAATGAAGTTATACTTCACTATATCTCAGATGTTAAATGGATTTCAACATTTTTGATAGGAATAAATGATCAAGCATATTGCAAGACTTAATGGTTTTCCAGATAACCTAGACACTAATATTTGATTTCAATGTGGAAAATAGGAAGAGATTGTTAATTCAAGAATAACATTTGTTACCTATGCTGGACATGCTATATTTTGGTAATCATGCTAATTTTATAAACTGAACTTATTGCACCAGAATTTGCCAGTGAATAGCAATAGCAAAATAGAATAGCAAAATAAAGAATTTCATAAGCAATACAACTGATTTTATGGAAGAAAAGTACTACCATAAATTAACTTCCTGTGGCATAATACCGATTCATGGTTGTGATGGTGCCAGTGAACAACGCAACCAAAGGCGACATCCTCCAGACGGTTCACAAAACTATTTCCTTCTCTTTTTATCCCCCCATCTTTTTCTTTCAAATGTGGTTCTGCTACTGTTGGAGCCTGTGATCTACATTTTGGTGGTGTGTTTCCTGTGGGATTGAGGAATCTGTCTCTGAGAGGGTTCCATGAGACTTTGAGGGAAGTGTGAAGCCGCCTGAAGACGAGTTCATGATCAGCTCCACTTCTTGCCGATCTTACCGATTAAAGTGCCGAGGAAGATTGAAATCATCAAGGAGTGAGTAGAAAGCGAGCAGGTGTTCAGCGCCATCTACCTCTTGCGCACTGCTGCTGGAGGAGGGTGTCTGCATGTGATGGTCTCTCTCTCGCTCGAAGGAAAGTCCACGTCTCTCTCCATTGATACTGTCAGAGAATGGTGCTGAAGTTCTGGGTAGGCGGTTTGTGGATTGAATTCTGTAGTTCACTTTACGATATGTTTCTGGTTGCTCCTTCTTTTGTTGCTATATTGGGTGATTTTGAATCGGGGGGCCTGTAGATAACGAACTGAATATGTCTGGACCCTTTCAATTTTGTGCTTAAAATTCTGTGTTTTTCACTCGTTTTTTTTGTTGTCGTTTGTGAGATTTTTTTTGTGTGTGTAGGTGGGTTTTATGTTTTACCTTGAATGGGTTTCATGGATTTCTTTGTTTTGTGGCTGTCTGTGGGAAGACAAATCTTAAGGTTGTATACTGCATACATACTTTGATAATGAATGTATCTTGAATCTTTGAATACATAATGTACAAATCAAAAGTAGGAGTAGGTGATTTGACCATTGAAATTGCTTCACATTTTGATCTGATGGTAACGAGAACCTATCTAGCTCTACCTTAAAAATATTCATTCGGTTTCTACTGCCCTTTGGGAAAGGGAGTGCTAAAGATTCAGCACCCTCTGAGAAAAAAGAGTCATCTCATCTTTGTCTTTAATAGGTGGTTATTTTGAGCAATGACTCTAGCTCCAGATCCTCACACTGGAAGAAGGATCCTCTCCACATTCACTCTGCGAAGACTGCTCAGGATTTTAAATGTTCAAATCACTTCTCACTCTTCTAAACTCCAGTGAGTGGAAGCTCAGCTATCTAAACTTTCCTCACAAAACAATGTATGTGTTGTAGGTACCAACCTTGTAAAGCAACTCTGAACTGCTTTCAATGTATTAATACCCTCCCTCGAGTAGAGAGGCCAAGCTATACACATCCTAACAGATGTGGTCTGTCCAATACACTATCACTGAGCCATGATAGTGCTCTGTTTGCTTTCTTAATTACTTGTTGTACCTCCAAATGAGTTCTTTGCAAAGAATGCACAAAGACAGATTCCTCTGCACTTCCCCATCACTTAAGTAAACTTATTTATGTTTTTCTGCCAAAAGGAAGAATTTCTCATTTGTCCTTATTGTACTCCATTTGCCAGATTATTGCTCACTCTGTTAACTTATCCACATGCCTTTCTAACCTCTATAGGTTCTTTATAGCTTTCTTTGCTACCTGCCCCTGTGTCAACAAAGCCAAGAACCATTTGTCCAGTCAAGAAAGTACAACCTAAAAATGAGGCATATCAGCTCATGTCAATAATTAAAAATGTTATAACATTTGAACATGAAAATATTATAAACTTTTACAAATTGTTACAAACAAATAGATTCTGTACCTCAAATTATATAAATGGTACAAAGTGTGCATTTCAAACAATCCTGGCATTATATTGTTCTCACTTTTCCCAAGTGAGGGAAATTACCTCATACACTAAGTTGTAGTTATGAATCAACATGGTTATTAATAATGAAAACAATAGCTTTCATTATCTGATTATTCTATTCCAATGTACAGTGCCTATAAAAAGTATTCACCCACCTTGGAAGTTTTCATGCTTTATTGTTTTACAATATTGAATTACAGTGGATTTAATTTGGCTTTTTTGACACTGATCAACAGAAACAGACACTTCTGTGTCAAAGTGAAAACAAATCTCTAAAAAGTGATCCAAATTAATTCAAATATAAAAAACAAAATAAGTAACTGCACAAGTATTCATCCCCTTCAAGTCAGTATTTAGTAGATGCATCTTTGGCAGCAATTACAGCCTTGAGTCTGTGTGGATAGGTCTCTATGAGCTTTGCACATGAAATTTTCCCTATTCTTCTTTACAAAACTGCTCAAGCTCTGTCAGATTGTATTGGGATCGTGAGTGAACAGCTCTTTCTTCAATTGGATTGAGGTCTGGACACTGACTTAGCCACTCCAGGACATTAACTTTGTTGTTTTTAAGCCATTCCTGTGTAGCTTTGGCTTTAGGCTTGGGGTCATTGTCTTGCTGGAAAAACAAATATTCTCCCAAGTCACAGTTCTCTTGTAGACTGCATCAGGTTTTCCTCCAGGATTCCCTGTATTTTGCTGCATTCATTTTACCCTCTACCTTCACCAGCCTTCCAGGTCCTTCTGCAGTGTAACATTCCCACAGCATGATGCAGCCACCACCATGCTTCATGGTGTGGATGGTATATTTTTGATGATGTGTGGTGTTTGGCTTATGCCAAACATAACATTCAGCTTTATGGCAAAAAAGCTCAATTTTGGTGTCTTCCAGCATTCTTCCAGCTGACTTTAGAGTCTCCCACATACCTTCTAGCCAAGATTTTATGTGAGATTTTTTCATCAGTGGCTTTCTCTTTGCCAGTCTTTCATAAACCTGTGACTGGTGAAGCACCTGGGCAACAGTTGTTGTATGCGCAGTCTCTCCCATCTCGGCCACTGAAGCTTTTATCTCCTCCAGAGTTGTTATAGGTCTCTTGGAGGCCTCCCTCACTCGTTCCCTTCTTGCATGCTCACTCAGTTTTTGAGGATGGCCTGCTCTAGGCAGATTTACAGTTGTGCCATATTCTTTCCATTTCTTGATGATTGACTTAACTGTACTCCAAGGGATATTCAGCGACTTGGAAATTTTCTTGTATCCATCTCCTGATTTGTGCTTTTCAATAACCTTTTCACAGAGTTGCTTGGAGTGCTCTTTTGTCTCCATGGTGTAGTTTTTGCCAGGATACTGACTCAGCAGCAGTTGGACCTTCCAGATACACATGGATTTTTACTACAATCAGTTGAAATGCCTTGACTGCACACAGGTGATGTCCATTTAACTGATTATGTGACTTCTAAAACCAATTGGCTGCACCAGTGATGATTTGGTGTGTCATATTAAAGGGGGTAAATACTTATGCAATTAATTATTTTGTGTTTTATATTGGTAATTCATTTAATAGACTATTTTCACTTTGACACCAAAGAGTATTTCCCTGTTGATCAGTGTCAAAAAAAATTAAATCCACTGTGATTCAAAGTTGTAAAGCAATACAACGTGAAAACTTATGGGGGGGGGGGGTGAATACTTTTTTTTATAGGCACTGTACATTTAAAGTTTGTACTTATAGCACTTGAAGATACTCAGGGATTATAACTATTTTCAACACGACTGACTAGTTGCCTTTTCTCTGATCAGTTTGGATAGTTAAATCACAAGCTGTAATGATTGCAGAGGTGATAGATGATGAGGCAATTACACTCCTTAGTTTAAAGTATTAAAACATACCTGTGGGCAAAAGAAACTGTACGGTGAGCTGTGGTGGGCAGGACAGTAGAAACCAGCAATGCACAGCCCACTGGGATGGCTCAGCCCTTCCCTGGCACAGTAATTGCCAGAGTGGCATGGAATACAGGATTCTAGTGAAGCTCCTCCTATCAGCCAAATATAATCAAGTTAATTTGATAACTGGTAATTGCTTTATTATTTTGTCATCTGTTTTCAGATACAGTGAAAAACTTTCTTTTGCATTCCATCCATACAGGTCATTCCAAACACAAATACATTGAGGTAAGCAGATTTAAAAGAATATTGTTAGTATTTCTTAAATTCATAGAATTGTGGAAAAAATGTAAATGCTGTAACTGTAATTTCAGTCTTGGTAGCCTATAGCATTATCATTAATTTCTCTGACTTCCAGTAACCACTCCCCTCTGCCCCCCCCCCCGAAACCCCCATTTCCCTTTTGGTTTCCCTTATCCCTCTGGCCCGTTTACTCCTTTTCATTTGCCTGCCCATCCTCATGGCCTGCCCATCACCAACATATTCTTCCCTGTGATTTCCCACCTCCTTCCCTTTATTGAATGGTCCACTGTCCTTTTCTATTAAATTCCTTTTCCTTCAGCCCTTTACTTCTTCCATTTCGCACCTCCCAGCTTCTCACATCATTTCCTTTCTTTCCCCTCCTCCATCTGCCTACCTTTCCCTCCTCTCACCTGGATTCACCAATTACCTCAGTATGCCTCTCCCTCCCCTTCCCCAATCTTTAACTCAGGCTTCTGCCCTCTTTCTTTCCAGTCTTGATGAAAGGTTTCAGCATGAAACGTCGACCGTCATTTTCCTGTGCATTTTGTGTGTGTTGCTTCTAAAATAAACTTCAGTATGATCCCAGCATGCATCATGGTACTTGTCATATCTGTTACTTGCTATGGTTACACATCTAATTGAATTTACAGTCATGGTTTGAGTGCTACTCCAGTTATGAAGGGTGTAAAAATGTGGAATAGTAGTTTGTGTTCCCAAATCAAAATGTTAGCTCAAACCTTCTCTCTCTTCCTCTAGGAGTATAATTATAAAATATTCATTTTCCTGTCTTTTGGGAGAATAATATCTAAGATTTTGAAAGCAATCAGATAATTTTATTTATTTATTTGGAGATACAATGCAGAATACAGTTCCGGCCCATTGAGTCACACCATCTAGCAACCTCCGACAACCTCAATTTAACCCTAACGTAATCATGGGACAAGTAATCTACCTGGTATGTTTTTGGGCTATGGGAGGAAACCGGAGGACCTGGAGAAAACCCATATATTTCACATAGAGACTCCTTACAGAGGATGCTGGGATTGAACTCTGATGCTCCGAGCTATAATAGCGTCACATTAATTACTATGCTACCATGACACCTTGGTTGACAATGCTTTTGAGTAGAACCACTTTGCACGTTGCCAGCCAGTGTACATGCTCCAGATGACATATTCTTCCTTTTGCTGGTTAAATTCCTCGCCAGATTCTGACATGTGACACTGGCCTGTGGTTTTCAACCAAAATCAGAAAACCATTGAATTATTCATTCCCTGCCAATATGAATGCCACTTGATAATTTAAAACCTCTCAGATTAGTTTATTCATTCAAACACAGCACAATTGTGGAACAACCTAGCACAACAAATCAACCCTTTTCACTCACCAGTTGTATTCTTAAATGTTCCCACCGGGCATGGAATTGGTGCTTTTGTGCCTGTTGGACAGTAATGTCCCTCAGTACATGGACCACTCAGTGGAAAAACTGGATCACTATGTAGTATGGGAACTCTTGCTCCTCCCTGACAGTAATATCCTCCTATGCATGGACCTGTAACAGAAAGTGAAACTGCATTTCAAATCATAGAATCAATGGAACAAATTAAAGGCCCCAGCCAGCCTGGACATTTTTCTCCCCTCTTACATTGGGCAGAAGATTTTTTTAAAAAGCCTGAAAGCACATACCACCAGGTTCAAAGGCAGCTTCTACCCTGCTGTGATAAGACTATTAAATAGCTCTCTAGTATGATAAATTGGACTTTTAATCTCACATTCTACAATGTTATGATCTTGCACTTTATTGTTCACCTGCACTGCATTTTCTCTGTAGGTGTCAATAAGGTCTCCGCCAATCAGGGTCGAAATTGGATGTTGCGTCCTGTCTAGATACACATGCTATGGTGGTACAATATGGAAAGCAAGCTGTTGCCCACGCAGCAAGCTCCCCCTCTCCACGCATCTGATGAACCCTAAGGAACGGCAGAGACCAATACAGTTTGGCACCAGCAGTGTTGCAGGAGTTGCCAGTCAGCATTGAACTCAGTGTAGGACTGCCTTAGGGACTCCAGCTCTGGATATTTCCCTCGGGGTTTGCTCCCGAAGCTTTCCGCATGAGTGGATATGGCCACAAGGCAGCTGAGGTTTGAGATCAGAGGCTTCCTTCTCCTAGATGAGCTGCTAACCACAGCTGACAAGCCCCATCTACCCAAAGTGACTGGTATTAGGGCGCCAGTCACCCGCCTTTACCCCTTCTCCTGTCAGTAGAAATGTTTCTGCTGGGTTTAGTAGCTAAGCCACATGTGAAGGCCAGGAGCTGGACTTGGTTGTCAAAACGCTATTTGAGAGACATGCCAATGGGAGCATTTAAAAGGTAGTGGGAGCTTATCCCCATTACCACCCCGGCTATAAAAACCTTAAGGAACCACTCTGTAGGTGTATTGTAATTGTTTTACCATGACCTATCGCAATGCACTGTGTAATGATCTGATCTGCCTGAACAGCAGACAAGGCGAGCTTTTCACTGTATCTCGTTACATGTGACAATAATAACTGAATCCCAAGAATTATCTAGCATAGAAACAGGCCCTTCAGCCCACTGAGTCCATGCCAACCATCACGTTCCATTTACACTCATCCTATACCAACTCTCTTTTATTTTCCTTTCATTCTAATGAATGTCCACCAAACTCTACCACTCACTTGTAAACTAGAGCCAAGGCAACTTATGGTTCACCTAGGGGCAACTAGATGGCAAATTAATCTAGCAACTTGCAAAGACTTGGAATGTGGGAGGAAACCATGCAAGCTCAGGCAGGAAGTGCAAACTCCACTCAGACAGTATCAGTTCGGGTTGAGCCAGGGTTGTTGGAGCCATACTAGCTGTATCACACTGCAACCCCTCAGGAACATACTCAAACTGATAGCCTTTGGAAGATTTAAACAATTTGTGAAGACCAGTGAGTTTTCTTGTTAAATTGATTATCAGGACCAGATTAATTCAGAAGCTTGTATAACCAGGAAACCAAAGAGGTGGGCAAGGTTGAGTAAGACTTCACAAAGATAATATATTCCACCTGCTTAGCTCATTATTGATTCTTTACTTTTGCTCCAAATAGCATCAGTTTCCATTTTGCATGGTTTGAAACATAAGAAATATGTTTTTATATCAGGAATAGGCACTCACCATCAGGTTCAGAGTTTGCCACACCTTGGCAGTAAAAGCCAGCTGGACAGCTTACACATGCATCAATGGAGGAGGCACCTTCCAATGTATTGTATGTCCCTTCTGGGCATGGCACCGGGACACTTGTTTTTGAGAAACAGTAGTATCCTGGAGATGAAAGGATGAGGAAGTCAGGCCATCAATCCATCAGGTGCTCAAGGGAACAAAATTAACACTTCAAAGCTATTTCATTGGTTGTAAAATGCAATGGATGTCTATTGACTTCAAAGCCATCTAGAGAGGTTCTTTATACAGTGCCTTTTGTTTCTCATTAATCTGCATATACTTCCCTGTAATGTTATGGAGAAGGGTATATACATACGTGATTTGAGTTGATGCACATACTCTCAGTGGTCACCCAGTTCAACTTCAGCAGGGAAAGGAATATTTCATTTTGTGTGTAAGGGGTTCTTTATGTTACTGCATATGTTAATCAAAATGGCTTCTTTGTTTCCCCTAGACATACACCAGCCGATCGCTTGAGCATTACATTTGTATGTTGGAAGGCTGATTAGCTACCTATCACTCTCTGGCTCTGAGGTTAAATTTACCTTTCGTGATAGTCCACACTGACCCAATAGTGAAGAAATTTCCTCTTATTATTCATCAACAAAGGAAGTTGGCTACTTTGATTGTGAAATTATATGATTCTACCTACAGGAATTTTCACTTCTTGATGGTGATGTAGAATGATTTTAATATTAAGACGAATGAGACTAAACTGGGTCCAAAGTGCAGATTTTTATTAGGAATCCTTTTAAGTGCCCAAATGCATTGTGCATGTTGCTCATAAAACTCCAGACATCTGTGCTAATGACAACATCAATTTGTCAGTTTTAACTTGTGATAAATAAAAACCTTACCTCTGGGGCAGAGAACAGGTTCGACTGTACTGCTGTTGATGCACATAGTGCCAGCAGGGCAAGGTAAGCAACTTCCAGCTCCAGGAAATGGATTGTAGGTCCCAGGATTACAGGGCAACTCACTAATTGTACCAGGAGGACAGCAGACACCACTGGGGCACACATAACCCTTAATGCCATCCGAAGGACAAGGCACAGTACTTCCAGCATAGCAGATGTACCTGATGCACAGTAACACACATGAAATGTTGGAGACCTCAGGTCAGGCGAGACCCTTGCAACACACACAAGATACTGGAGGAACTCAGCAGGCCAGGCAGCATTGCTTAGACTTCCAGCATCTGCAGATTTTCTCTTGCAGGCGAGACCCTTCATCAGTAACAAAGGCATACACTGCATTTCAGATTATAAACAATATGACATCTACAGGAGCAGATGGTGCTTTATGGCTGCTTTAAAATGTCAAAAAAATAAATATTTCAGAAATAACAGTTTTCATTGTTGATAATGGATGAAGAAGTATTCAGGTCAAAGACAGTGGACAAAAGTGAAAATAAAAATCACATTTGGTTGAAATTGGAATATAGAGCAGGCCTGCTGGGTATTAACATTTTACCCAAGAAACTTAATCTGATTGTAGCTGCCACATTGGGTCATCCTGTCTCAACCTATGGCAGAAACTCCCTTTGTTCCACCTATTCCCCTTCCCCCCCATCTACTACTTAAAACCACCTCGTTTCTCTCTCTCTCTCCCAGTTCAAATTAAGCGGCCTGGAAATGAAACATCAATCGTTTCTCTGTCCAAAGTGCGGAGTCCTTCGAGCATTTTCTGTTCTTATCACAGCTGGTGAACAGACGAGCATTCCATTATGTAGCAATCTGCTTTTTCCCAGAATTAATTCACTTACAAATAATCCGGGAAATACAGTATGTGCAGACTACTAATGTTACTATCCAAAGCATTATGTGCTGGGGGACCTCAGGAGGTCACGATGCTGCCTGACCTGCTGAGTACTTCCAGCATTCTGTGTGTGCTACTGCTATCCAAAAGGGTTGTAACTTTAGTTACATATTTTATGTACAGGCTAAGGTTTCCAGAGTAGTTATTTGCCTCTTTGTTCACTCAAATGCCACCTTAAAATATTGGTTATCTGATTAATGAACAGCATTTTGTAATGTCACTGGGTCGATCAGACATCGAGAAGTATCACATCACTAATGGATAGCAAACTCAGTGTTGACATTTACCAAAATATCACCAGCTTTCAGGTTCATCAATTAAAAGCACGTTGTGGGAAGATTTTTTCAGAACTGTGCTGTTAGTTCAAATAATGGTGCTGATCAAAAATTAAGGTAAAATTAAACCAAATTCATGAAGAGAGTGAAAGGTCTGACAAATTGGGTATTTAGAAGTACAGTGTTTTGACTTTATATACATAAAATACAATATTTATCATACAATAAGCCTGATTCTTGAGAATTTGATTGTACAGAACAGATTAAAGTTTTCACATTAAAATGTAGGAGAGTATTAGCGTAACACTTACCCTGGGTCACAGAGTTGAGCTTGATTCAGGTCTGTCAGTCCTAATTGACTGCAGTAGTGCCCAATAGGACAGTGTTGACACTGGTCTTCACTGGTCAGCCCTGTAGTGGGAGAGTATGTTCCGGCTGGACAAGGCAGTGGATACTTGCTGCCCTCTGGACAGAAGTGACCCATGGGGCAGATATCGTTACCACTAAAAGTGGCATTATCAGAATTAACCTATTATAGACATGTTTAAATACATAAAGATAATAATTCATGAGGCAGCTCCCTCCGCGTAAATTTGCCTCTGTTGACTAATATGTTCGCAATACAACTTCAGAATAAATTGTACAAAAACATATATGTACACATTAAAGATCTTCTGAAAATCTGTTAATTTCAAAATAATTGCATGATTTGAATATTAATTAGTGAGAGATATTACGAGGCAGCACAGTGGACAAATTCGGTAGAGCTACTCCCTTTCAGCTCCAGAAACTCAGGTTTCAATTCCGACCTTAAGTGTTTTCTGTGTGGAGTTTGCATGTTCTTTCCGTGATCATGATCACGTGTAGCTTGGCAGATCAACTGGTCACTGTAAATATCTTCTTGTGCAGGTGAGCAAACTGGGAGGGAAGTTGTGGGGAGAGTGGCAGGAGTTGATAGAATGTGGGGAAACTAAAATGGTATTAGTATAAATAGATGCTTGATAGTCAACATGGACTCAATGGGCCAAAGGTACTATTTTCATGCTATAAGAACTGATGAGTATCTATTCTGTGAGCAGTTTTCATTTAGGACTATGCATTTGAAGTTGCATTTACTCTTTTTACTCACTCATTTGGTAATTCTTATTGGTTATGCATCTAAGTAAAATGGATGAATTGGCTGATACAGCACCTAAGCCTATTTCAATACCAGACTATGATTAAAAACTCCCCAAGAATGCAATCAACTGAAATGCTAAATAAAGATAGGCAGCAGGAGATTTGAAGTTATTTGAGTATTGGGCAGATTAATGATAGAGAATCTTCACTCTATGGAATATTAAAATGCTTCATATCAAAATAAAATTACAAAGAATATGACTTAATTGGGACCAAAATAATATGCATCGCAAGTGATCTAAACAATTTGACTGACAGTAAACCAGAATATAATTGTTGACAGAATTAAAGTAAATCAAATACAAGTTCTCCCTGGTTACAACAGAGTTCTGTTCCTGAACAGTTCAGAAATCAGAAATGCAGTCACTTTGCAATATCTTTCAATTAAAACATCAGCCAACCAAGAGATGCATGCAGTTAAAAGTTCATATAAAGCTGCAAGCCAAGTTCCTATAGGGCAGATGATGCCCGCAGCCAGCCTGTAAATCCAACTCACTGGTCTCAAAAACACCCATTTGTTTATATGGGCTGTATATAATTTGGGTGTTCATAATGTGGGGAGGACCTGTATTGGGATGTATTAACACATCAACATGTGGCTACCAAATATCATGTCATAAATCATGCCTAACTGAATGAGGATATTGCTTTCATCAATGCAGCGCAAAGAGGATATTGCAGTAACAGAGCAGATGCAGAAGTGGGTTGGCAGAGCAGCTGAGGGCCTGCTAATGATTTAACACATCCAGAACAGAACAGAACATGAATTTGAAGGGTTTAAATTTAAACCTAATTTACCAGAAACATTCAGGCACTTTTTAAAGCCACAATATCGGTTTGTTCAGATTGGATGGCACGCAAAATGCACAAATTTGGAAATTATATCTGACCCTGTCTCTACTTGGCTTTAAGGGAGGTATGAAATCCTTCATTGGCAAAACCGCTGATCTCCCAGAAAATCTCATACCACTCTCCCTCTATTTTACACACAGCCTAGTGAAGACCTATTTCCCAACAGCCAACAAACTTCCCAAGCTTGGGGTCTGTGGTCTACAAACTTAGTATAAGGTTCTGACTTGAGTTCATCAGTGACACAGGGAAATATATATTCTTCTGGGTTTCACTGTCCAACCCACAAGTCAAGTTTATGCCTGACATGTAAACCACACTCAATTTTAAATAAAGTTCTGGCTTAACTGAGCTGAAAAAAACATTCAAGTATTTCTAGTGATTTAAATATTAAATAGCTGGTTTTAAAAATGTTGAAGGTCACCCCTCAGCTTCCTTCACTCCAGGGAAAACAAGCCCAGCCTATTTAAATATCTTCCCATAATGAGAGTCCTACAATCCAGGCAATATCACGGTGAATGTCCTCTACACTCTCTCTAGCCCAATCACATTCTATGCCCCCGCCTATTAAAACAAGCCTCCTTCACCAATGTTACCATAGGGACCTATGGACTTGGACCCCTAGGTCAAATGTTAGAGCCATAGAGCACTACAGCACAGAAACAGGCCCTTTGGCCCATCCAGTCTGTGCTAATTTGTTTTTCTGCCTGGTCCCATTCACCAGCACCCAGACCATAACCCACCATACCTTTCTCATCCAAGAACTTAGACAAAATTCTCTTAAATGTTGCAATTGAACCCACATCCAATTCCACTGACAGCTCCCTCTGTGTGAAGTTACCCTCAGATTCTCCTTTCACCTCTATTTCTAGTCCCACTTAGTTTGTTGAAATGTTTTTAATCATTTAACAGTTCCTTGTGATTCAGGTTTTTACGTTTGTATAATATTTGATTTTTTAAATTATTTATTTGAATTTATTATTACCTATTATGGAGGAGCTACTGCACAGGACTGAAAGAAGCTGCAGAAGGTTGTAAATTTAGTCAGCTCCATCTTGGGCACCAGCCTACAAAGTACCCAGGGCATCTTCAGGGAGCAGTGTCTCAGAAAGGCAGTGTCCATTATTAAGGACCTCCAGCACCCAGGGCATGCCCTTTTCTCATTGTTACTATCAGGTAGGAGGTACAGAAGCCTGAAGGCACACACTCAGTGATTCAGGAACAGCTTCTTCCCCTCTGCCATCCAATTCCTAAATGGACGACGCTGCAGCAGTATTCAAGGATGGTATTGGTAAACTCAAACGTATCAGGGGTAAAATAGTGTTAAATGAAAATGTCACACCCAAGGTATACAAAGCCCAAACACGAGGAAATCTGCAGATGCTGGAAATTCAAACAACAACACACACAAAATGCTGGTGGAACACAGCAGGCCAGGCAGCATCTATAGGGAGAAGCGCTGTCGACGTCCTGACGAAGGGTCTCGGCCCGAAACATCGACAGCGCTTCTCCCTATAGATGCTGCCTGACCTGCTGTGTTCTACCAGCATTTTGTGTGTGTTGTTGTATACTAAGCCCATCCAGTTCTTTATATCATCCGTGATGAAGTAGCCAGTGAGCTAGATTGCACGGAGGCTGAAGGAATTCTTTCCAAGGTTGGGTGGAGCCCATGGACAACGCACGTGGTCCCAGTGGCCAAGAAGGATGGGTCTGTCAGGATCTGTGGTGATTTTAAGTACTGAAAGTAGATCAATACCCTCTGCCCAGGATGGAGGATATCTTCACAAACCTTTGGGAAGGAAACACTTCAGCAAAGTGGACTAACTGAGGCCTGCCTACTGATGGAGATGGAAGAAGAGTCCAAAGTGTTTCTCACCATAAACACTCACAAAGGGCTTTATCAAAATAATATTCTTATTTTTGGAGGAGCATCTGCACCTGCACTCAGGTGCTGCAAGGATGCCCAGGCACTCAGTATTACCTGGATGACATCATTGTTACCGGTGAGGATGACAAGGAACATCTCCAAAATCTCAAGGCAGTGTTAAAAAGATGAGAAAATTATGGGCTTAGAGCACAACACAACAAATGTGAATTCTTTAAACCAAACATCAGTTACTCTGGTCACACCATCGACACAAAAGGTCATTCTTTAAACCAAACAAAGTTTACACAAGTGTGCTGAGAAAATTCAAGCAGTGGTGGATGCCCCAGGGCCAAAGGACAAGACATTGTTGTGATCTTTTTTAAGATTTGCCAATTACTATAACAGTTTCCTGTCGAAGGTGGTTACTGTGCTCCACCCCTTGAACTCATTACTACAGATTGGGAAGAAATGTCAATGGACAAATCAGTGCGAGGTGGCTTTCTAAAAGGTAAAAGGAAATGATGACATCAGACACTCTACTCACACATTATGATCCACATCGTCCAGTGAAGCTTCACATGCGCTGGTCGTGATGCCAACATGCCCAGAAGAAAGGTGTCCAGAGATGTCAGAACCACTTCCTGCAGTCCCAGAACCAACTCCTACAACCACCACAGAAGAGGCCCCAGAGCAAAAAATGTTTCACAGCCACAAGTGTCAATGGCCAAAGAGAGTGACCCCCCTCCCCCCACCCTTGTTAGGAAAGATGTTATCTTACAAGAGTAGGGTTTCTGAAGACGGGATCCCAAGGGTGGACCTGGGAACCGAGCATCGTGCCTTCCCAGGGAGCCCCGATGGAGTGAGTGTGCCTAGGATCCCCAACCCGGGGGGCACGGTGGAATGCAATACCCGGCTCCCTCGTGACCCACACCGGGGAACCCAAGACGACGCAGGCATGGGAGGACCCTACGGCAGATGCCGCCGGAGCAAGAGGAAGACCGATGGGTCTCGGCAATTAGTGCTACCAGGGCCACCCTGAAGCTTCCCAGATACAACGGTAACAGCCACCTGGAGCCTTACCTGGCGCAAGTCAAATTTGCTGCATGGCACAAGGGGTGGAGTCCTACCGAGACGGTGGTGCACCTTGCCCTGGCACTCAATCTAACGCTGGCGCAGCCACGTGACTACAGGGCAGAGGCCACTGGCGGAAGCAATGAGGGAAGGACCGTGCAGCAGACAGCGCCGTACAGGGGAAAGCACAGGTCGCTGCTACTGCGCTCAGCATGGCTACCCAAGTTTCCTCCCACTGCCCAGTAAGAGCACGCTTTTGTAAAAGCGCTGACGCTGGAGTGCCTTCGCCTGAGATCACCATCATCGCTGACCGAGGCGCTGGCTGAAGCAGAGAGAGCAGAAACAATTTTAACCCCCCCACCCCAAGGCATTCCAGCATCGCCCGAGACCTCCAGCAGAATCCCTCTGTTGTCGCCTCCCCGGGAGGGCAAAGAGCAGAGCGTGGACTGCGTGGTGGAGGGCATCAGATGCCAGGCATTGGTGGACACGGGGTCAACCATCACCATCACCCATCCCGCGATGGTAGTCCGGCTGGCTCCAGTCACCGACAACTGTGCGACGATGAGAGGGAGGAGGTGACTGCGCATCGCAGTGGGGAAAAACACAGCGGAGCACGAGGAGCGGCTAGCCGACATCCGGGAGTCCTGCATCACTGGCCTGGAATTGTTGTCCCGCTGGTGGGAGGCGGGGGCCTGTGTGGATGTGCCGGGGGCAACACTCTACCTCGGTGCTGAAGCCATTGCTCTTCGGCAGGGCAGCTCCAGGAAGGTGCGGTAACAACCACCATTGGCTTCCCCAGCGCAGCACACCGTGCTCCTGTCATCAGCAAATGCATCGATACAGCACAGTGACATTCTGCAGCATCCTCCAGTGAGACCGTCCGGGCAGAGCAAGAGCAGGACCGGGGCGGCGGCTGAAGGACCTGCTGGGCCAGCACAGCGATATCTTCGCAGCCAGGGGCGAGGACTGCAGGCGCACGGGGCTGGTCCAACTCCACATTAATACTCGGGACGCCTGGTCCATCCACCTGCGTCCTCATCGCCCGGCCCTCGCTAAGTGCCGGGCAGCGGATCAAAGAGATGGCAGTAGCTGGCATCTTTGAATCCAACGACAGCCCGTGGGCAGCCCCAGTGGTGTTGGTGAGGAAGAAAGATGGGTTGTGGCGGTTCTGCGTGGCATTGCCTGCCTTCTCAATGCCGTGGCCCAGGATTCCTACCCGCTGCCCAGAACTGATGATGCTCTGGACTACATCGCAAGTTCAACCTAGTTCAGCTCTCTCGATCTCCCCAGTGGCCACTGGCAGGTCGAATTGGCCCCAGAGGCCCGGCCAAAGACTGTCTTCACCATTGGTCAAGGGCTATGCACTTCCAGGAGCTTCGTGCAGAAGGAGTGGCAACTGACCCTAAGAAGGTGGCGGTGGTGAAGAAATGGTCCACCCCCCGCGATGTCTCCAAGCTTTGCAGCTTCCTGGGGCTGGCATCATACTACCACCAGTTTATTAAGGACTTCGCCACCACTGCCAGTCACCTGCACCAGCTCACTGAGAAGGGGAGGCCCTCTGCCTGGACTGACACCTGCGCGGCCGCCTGCGACCAGCTCCGAGCTGCGCTCACCCAGGTCCCGATCCAGCATGCCCCTTCAATGCTGACACAGGGGGCTCAGTGCAGTGCTGTCAAAGGAAGGGGATCAAGGAGAGCACGCTGTGGCGTACATCAGCGCACCCACCGCCAGGAGCTCTTGGCCACGGCTCAGCGCCCCTACTTCTTCGGCCGACGGATCCTGCGTCGCTGACCTGGCTGTTGAGTGTCCGCGGTCCTGAGGGTCGAGATACAGCATCGTGCCGGAAGACACCACGGCAATGCTGACGCCCTCTCTCGCCGTCCCCGTGAGGCCACCGAGTGTCGCTAATGTCGGCGACTCGAGGAGCAGAGCCGAGAGCGAGCGGCGGTGCTCTCCCCACCATTGACCAGCCGCACCTGCGCAGCCAGCAGGTGAGAGATCCCATGCTGGCCTGAGTGAGGCGATGGCTGAGCGTGGGACAGCAGCCGGGGTGGGGGGAGGTCTCTGCTCTGGATCCAGAGACCAAAGCCCTATACTCCCAGTGGAGTACGCTGGAGGTGCGCGCTGGATTGCTGTTCCAGCGTTGGCAGACCCCGCATGGCGACTGACGCCTCCTACGGCTGGTGGTCCCCCAGGGGCTCTGCGCCACAGTGCCGCGGTCAGAGCATGAGCTGGTCACGGCCGGCCATTTTGGAGTAACAAAGATGTTGGGCAAGCTGTGTGAACAACTCTATTGGCCTGGGTGCAGGCAGGACATGGCGCTGTTCGTGCACTGCTGTGAAGCTTGCACGTCCAGAATAGGCCGGGCCGCCAGTCTAGAGTATCGAAGCAGCAGTACCTGGTGGGAGCCCCAATGGAGCACGTGGGGGGAAGGGGATATCCTGGGCCCCTTCCCCCACAATGACGCCGGGAACCGCTACGTTCTCGTGGCCACGGATTACCTCACAAAGTGGCCAGAGGCGTGTGTGATCCCGGACCAGCACTGCTGAGAGACTTGTGGGGGAGTTCTTCTGCCATTTCGGCACCGCTGAGGAACTCCACAGTGACCATGGACGCAACTTTGAGGCGCAGGTGGTTAGCGGCTGGGGTTCGCAAAAACGCGGACCACCCCCGTGCACCCGCAGAGCCACACTGGCTACGCAGCTTGCCACCCTCGTCAGCCAGCACTGGTGCGATTGGGATCGCCACCTTCCCCTAGTCTTGTGGGCATACTGGGCAGCAGTTCAGGAGAGCACCGGGTGTACGCTGGCTGTGCTCATGTTCGTGCAGGAGCACTCTGAGTGCCCTGCCTCTTGCCTCCCCAAACAGCGTCTCCCCTGGGGAGGCTCCAGGAAACCCCCAGCACCCCAGGCGGCAGCGACGACCACCACTGGGACTTTTGGACTTTGTGATGGACTCTGGGACTGCTGCGGATGGCTGCTGATCCCTTAGGTGGGGCCAGTGTGACGCTCCGGGGGGTGGGGGGCGTGTGGTCGACAGCTCACCCTTGCATTTCTAATGACCAGCACCGTTCATGGTTCTTGTGTTAAAATGCTTTCGTGGAATTACAGTGGGAAGTTTCATTTCATTTGTTGTTACATTTTGGCTTGGGTTGTATCGTTATTTGCTTGTGTATTTGTGGATCACCCTAACTGTAACCAGGATGTGTGATGGTCACCTCCCCATCTGTATGAAATGGAGCTATTCTCTCTCTGGGTTATGGGCCCGGTCTGTATTGCTGTGTATCACAATAAAAACTGTTGTTGAGTTAGCTTCCTCGTCTGTCATTCTGGACCAAATGCTCACCACAATTTTGTATACTCTGCATATAGTTGAGATACATTCTATACTGAGTTGGAGTTTATAGCTAAGCAGGGAGGGGTGTTGTGTATTTAATGTTTTAGTGACATTTGAGTAATTTTGCAAATATATTGTTTGATTAAGCATTCTTGTGCATTTAAATAATTCATTATATATAAACGTGCGTGGATGACATACGTCAGTGGTCCTCAACTACCGGGCCGTGGACCAGCGGTTGGGGACCACCGACATACATTATCACGCTAACACTTCAATAGACAATAGACAGTAGGTGCAGGAGTAGGCCATTCAGCCCTTCTAGCCAGCACCGCCATTCACTGTGATCATGGCTGATCATACACAATCAGTACCCCGTTCCTGCCCTCTCCCCATATCCCTCGACCCCGCTATCTATAAGAGCTCTATCTAACTCTCTCTTCAGATGTGCGTGCCTTGTTTAAAGTAAACACAAAGTTGGACTCGT
Organism: Hemitrygon akajei; assembly: GCF_048418815.1. Taxonomy (NCBI): domain Eukaryota; kingdom Metazoa; phylum Chordata; class Chondrichthyes; order Myliobatiformes; family Dasyatidae; genus Hemitrygon; species Hemitrygon akajei. The sequence goes on along the minus strand of NC_133149.1, from coordinate 31,229,407 downwards.
ATTTCCAGCTCCTTTGTTCTCCTTCAAATTAGTTTTTATGCTTTGGAGATTGAATAGTTCACCACACTGCTGGGATGGTGAGATTCTCATTACGAGGAGAGATTCTAAAAATTAAAGATTCGCTTTATTTGTCACACGGACATCGAAACATATGGTGAAATGCATCGCTTTGCACCAATGACCGACACAGTCCGAGAATGTGCTGAGGGTATCATCAAGTGTTGTCATGCATCTGGCCCAATATAGCATGTCAATAACTTCCTAGCCTGTACATCTTTGTAATGTGGGAGGAAACCAGAGCACTTGGAGGAAATCCACGCGGTCGTGAGGAGATCGTACAAACTCCTGACAGGCAGCGGTGATCACTGGTACTGTAAAGCATTACACCACTGTTTTGTTGCCATGCTGCTAGCTAGGTATTAGAATTTAGAAATAAAAGAAATCTCATTGAATCTTGCAAAATTCTCACAGGTTGGGTCAGTTGGATATAGAGAGGATGCTTTCCCTAGCTGGGGCTTCTGGAATGAAGAGTCACACTCTCAGATTACAGGCAAGAGATGAGGAGAAATTACACCACCCGGAGGATGGTGATCTGTGGAATCCGTTACTAAAGAGGGGTTTAGAGACAAAGTCACCGGACAAATGTGAAGGAGGCAGATAAATTTGTTAACATAACCAGCATCAGTGGAGAGAAGAGGAATAAGGTGTTCAGATAGGCGATCAGAACAACATGATTTTGAATGCTGATCGGCCTACTCCTTTTTACTACGCATCAATATTTTCGTAAGATAATAAAACCAACATATTATAGTTCAACATTAATATATCTAATAAATAGATATTAGATTGGATCAACTTGGTTCAAACATTATTTTAATTCATTCTGACTCCAATATTTCTGTGCAGATTATACCCAATGTTTGCTGGGAGTCGGAGTGACGGCACTTCCAGTACAGTAATATCCAGGATAACACAGTCCACTGGGGTTGGAGAGACCACTGGAAGCACAAAACATACCTATCAGGGAGAGACGCAAGAGTTACAGCAATAGGTTGAAGAAAGAACTAAAAATAACAAACTGAGCTGAGCATCACTTTGTTTGTATGGTAGTGCTTTGATTATTGTTTTAAACAGGGAACTTAAGGTGTAGCCACACTCCTAATGCAGCAATTTATGGAGCTAATCAGGTGGGGGGGGGAGGGGGAAACTATCCCACTATTATTAGACTCCTGGACAGATACCTCATATGTTGAAATAGAGATAAACTCTTGATTTCTCGATCTACCTCACTTGGCCTTTACACTTCACTTGTCTACCTACTCTGCACTTCGTAACTGTAACAATACATTCGGTATTGTTTTTCTATTTGTGTGGAACGAGCATCCACTGTGTGGAACGAGCTACCAGTAGAAGTGGTAGAGGCAGGTTCGATATTGTCATTTAAAAAAAAAATTGGATAGGTATATGGACAGGAAAGGAATGGAGGGTTTATGGGCTGAGTGCGGATCAGTGGGACTAGGTGAGAGTAAGCGTTTGGCACGGACTAGAAGGGCCGAGATGGCCTGTTTCCGTGCTGTAATTGCTATACGGTTATGTATTTGTACTACCATGATGGTGTCAAAATGGCTGTTGTGATGCGTCTAGTGCAGTAGTGTAGTGAGTAGTGCTTGTCACTCTCACTTTCAGCTTCCACCGCTGACTAGCGGTCTTGCGAAAAGGAGAGCTGAATGTGTCAGTCTCTCTCTGCCAGTACACAGTCTCTCCAACAGCAAGCCTCATGTAGTGCCTCCTCGCTGGCGACACACGGGAACTGAACCCCTTTCGGACTCAGGCTGATCTACAGAGGATGGGGAGGAGGTCTGGTCCCTGCACACGTAGCGCGCAGGCCCACCGGTGTGTGGACATGCCCTGGTACTTGTGAAGCAGATCCCCAGATATGGGTAAATAGCCCCACTGCCTTGTGTATGTGAAGACTTATTGCTTCATAAGCTTTCCTTTGGACTACACTGATGGTGCCAAGAGGGGTCCATGACAACTGGGCATCTCAGGATCTCCATACCTTCCTCCCAGTCTTTTGATGATGATGATCATCACCCATTGTCCTTCGAGACAGACGGATGCCAAACCACCAACCACCACTACCTTGACACACTTATGGGTTGGGAATGATGTGACTGGATGCCATGCCAATAAAGCTTTTCAGTGTATCTCAGTACATGTGGCAACTTTAAACCAATTGAATTAGCTCTAATTATTATTATTTTATCTTCGTACAGTTTGTCTTTTACGCATTGGTTATTTGTCAGTCTTTGTTTAAGTATAGTTTTTCATAAATTCTACTGAATTTTTTTCCCTGTAAATGCCTGCAAGAAAATTAATCTCAGGGTATACAGGCAGTCCCTGAGTTACGAATATCCGACTTACGAACAACTCGTACTTACGAACGGAGGGAGAACACCATCCCCCATTTTAAGTTGGATCACGACGCCATCTCCTATTTTAAGTCATTGCCGTTGACACTGTGTTGAGTGTGTAACTTTGTATGTGGCTTAAATATCTCTTAGCAAGATTCACCCTGACCCCTCCTTTTCCAGTCAGCACCGCCCCCACTTGTCCCATTAACCTGTCTCAGTGCGGGTGGACTTTAGGACCGGGGGAAGCAGGGGACCCGTGGCTGCTGCTGAATCTTCAGTTTTCTGTTCCACTGATGGAAAACAATTGCAATTGAAAATGAAGTGGAAATAATAAAGCGATTGGAAAGAGGTGAAACGCCATCGGTCATTAGAAAAGCTTTAGGCTACAGTCGGTCAACGATCGGAACAATTTTAAAGGATATAGCGAAAGGATAAAGTGAGAATAATGGAGCATGTGAAAGGCCCTGCCCTGATGAAAGCTACATTTATTACTAAGCAAGGCAGTGGATTAATTATTGAAATACATATGTTTCTTAAGTGTTGAATAGAAAGGTAAAATCTATGCTATATACTAAGACAAACGTTTGACTAACTGACACTAAATAATGTACCTGTTCTGACTTGCATATAAATCCGACTTATAGGCGGACTTCGGAATGGAACCCGTTGGTAACACAGGGACTGCCTGTATGTGGTAATATATACATACTTGGAGAATCAATTTACTTTGAACTTAAAAGCCAAAATCCATTTAACTCAAGTTGACACAATGTGATTAAATCTGAAAGTCACCTGGAATCCCATTGGCCGATCACCTTTCTAGGTTAACAAAGGATAACTGGAATATCAAGCTACATCATCATTGACTACAGCTTGAAATATGTTTATGCAAGAAACAAGTTAAAGTGCATTTAATTGAAAGGAAAAGAAAATTAATGATGCAACATTAAATATATATATTTGATAGTACAAAATGTCTCTTATGGGTGCCTGCAGCTTTTTAAGGCAAACATTTGTTCATTTCTGTCTACATGAGGAAAGTGTGTAGGCAAAATATACAACTTCTGTACTCTTTCAGTACTGTACAAATAGTTATTCTAATGTTAACGTGCTTTGCTCATGAAAGACCAGGAACATAATATCAACATTAGCTACTTAATTCTTTAACTTACAAAATTACAAGAACAATTTATTAACAGTTACTTCAGGACATTAGGAACTTGTGCTGCTTCGACTCCAGAAGAACAAATTTAACATAATATCAACATTAGCTACTTTATTTCCTTAATTCCAAAATACTATTTTATAAAATTACAGGTACACTTGATTACTATTACTTCAGAACATAAAGTACTTGGGGTTGCTCCAACTCCAAAAGAACAGAATGAACAAAGTCATACTGCTTTCCTCAGAGATATATATTCTTCATTGCACATTAATTGTCATTACTAACCTGGTGAACAGGGTAAACAGCCTGCCTCATTCGCTGCACCGGGCAAAGGACCATATGTACCTGCAGCACAGGGATGCTCTGTACCCAAAGCAGTGCCAGGAGGGCAGACGAAGCCCATGGGACACAGTTCAGGAACATTCCCACCAAAACCTTCAAGTGACAAAGAAAATGACAACAATGTGACTGAAAACGAGGAGCATAGATAATTTGATGCACTGTAATATTAAATGATGCTAAATTTGTCATATATAATATTCCAGATAAACTCAACTAGTTTTATCTAACAGACCTCATTCTATTACCAGAGGCCACACTTAAGATTACAAAATGGCTTTCCACAATTACCATCAGGGAAGGCTACATTTGCATCACTCATGTAAGTGTATTGTAGATGTGCACCATTGAGCACATCTACATGAAACGCTGTCACAGGAAAGCAGCATCCATCATCATGGACTGCCACCACACTGAGGTCATGCTCTCTTCCTGCTGTTACCATCCGGAAGTGGTACAGGAGCCTCAGGACTCAGACCACTGGTACAAGAACAGTTATTACCCTCAGTCATCAGGTTCTTGAACCAGTGGGGATAACTGCACTGAACTTCACTTGGTCTATCACTGAACTATTCCCACAACCAACAGACTCACTTTCAAGGACTCTTCATCTCATGTTCTCAATATTTATTCTTCATTTTTTAAAAAATTATTATTTTCCTTTTGCATTTGCACAGTTTGGTGTCTTTTGGACATTGGTTGTTTGTCCATCCTGTTGAGTACGATTCCTCATTGATTTTATTGGATTTATTGAGTTTGCCCACAAGAAAATGAATCTCAAATTGTATATGGTGACATATATGTACTTTGATAATCAATTTACTGAGTTTTGAACTTTGAAGATACAATCCTGAAAAATGATAATGACTTAATTTCCAAGAAGATCTTGCAGTATCGCCCTTCCATTTGTTTTCTTTTAAAACATGCTCTTTGTGAATTTTTCCTCATCAATAGTACCTGCAATATGAAGTTACAATATATACTCAGGTTACTGCTGACTTTCAGTAGAAAATGCAGCAGGAATGGATTCAGACAGGTTGTAACCATCTCTGTACTAGATGTAAATGAGCGAAGCAGGAAGTATGTGAGAAATGTTGTGAGATCCCAAATGGCATGCATTGGAAGCTAGCATTATCCATTAGGGCTGTTATTTCATACCCATTTGGAATGTGATCCCTTTCCAATCACATAATCAGAATCAGATTTATTATTATTAATTTAGATCATGTGAAATTATTGCTTTGCAGTAGAAGTACTGTGCAAAGACAAACATTTCTATAAGTTACAAAAATAAATAAATAGGTAAATAGTATAAAAAGGATAATGAGATAACCTTCCTGGATTCATGGACTGTTCAGAAATCTGATCATGGAGGGGAAAGAAGCTGTTTCTGAATCATTGGGTGTGAGTGTTCAGGCTCCTGTTTCTCCTTCCTGAGGGTAGTAACAAGAAGATGGTGAGAGTCCTCAAAGGTGAGAGTAGCCGGTGAAAGAGGGACACGTCTGACCAAGCATGTGAAGTCAGCTCCAGCAGATTGGGTGGATAAGATCAACAGTGAAATCCAACTCCCAAGGCGGCAGACCTGCAACGCTTCTTGGAGGGTGACGGAGGTGATAAGGCACAGAAGTAGTCAGGGTTATCCACTGCAACAAGGAAGATCCCAGCTTGTTATGATCACTTGTACTACTGGACCCAGACTTCCGAGAATGAGAGGGTGGAGCTGTCCCAGAGTAATGGCTTTTCCAGTTTAAAAACTCTCCCGCACAGATTTCACTGTCATCATCAGATAGAACGGACAACAAACATGCTGCTGTGTTCTTTTGATTGACAGGCACCTAGTGTACATAATGGACTGCCTTCATACGATGCTGTCAACAATTGGATCTAATAAATCTTCATTTTCATTGCAACATTCAAAATGACTGTTGATACCGTTACATTTATCATAGGTAAATGTTGAAGTAGTGAAATACTTTCATTTTCACTCCCAGCCATTTCTGACATCTTCAAGCCTGAATACTTGAAACCGCAGTGAGCAAAACAATTCTACATCATTTTACTACTTATTTCTCAACAACTATGTGACAAAAAGCACTGCTTTTTGAACTCAAACACTCGCAACTGATACTATGTAAGAACTGTTTGCTCTAAGCATGGTGTAGTGTCTAATGGTCACACGTCCACGCAACTGACGCTAGTTAGAAACTGTCAGGCAGCCGTCTCCTGTCCCAATTAAGTGGCATAGTGTCCCAAATAAAAGAACATAATCCTAGCTATTTTCTCGATTAATTTTTGTTCTTTAAGAGTTGTCCCAAATGTCCTGATTAACTGATAGAATCCACTGTATTATCATTAATATTAGTATAATAATAAATAAGCTTTCTTACCATTAGAGAATTCACAAAAGAAACCAGCTGGACATGATTCACAGATCTCTTGGCCTTCCTGCATTTGGTAAGTTCCTCCCTGGCATGCAAGTGGAATGGAAGTTCCACTAGGACAATAGTGACCAGGTGGACAGAGGAATGAAGTAGGACTGGCTGAACTTTGACCAGGGGGACAGTAAAATCCATGCAAGCAAGGACCATCGGGAGCAACATTGCCATGCCCTTAAAAACAAAGTAATATTATTTAAGAGAAATAAATTTTAAACAGCTCATTTGGTTCAAGTAATAATCGTGTCAGTATATTTCACCTCGCCTGGAGTCACAGTACATTAGTGCACAGCACCATGCCACGGCCCAGAGCTATTCCCACACCCTTCAGAATATTCTTGGTTTCAGACTCTATTTTATGTGCCAGCTTGAGGGGTGATGCTGAATGAAGGACTGATGTGTCACTTAGAGATATAGGTAACTTAGAGCGAGTACATGAACTTCTCCTCGTGGCCATATGTTGAAGAGCTCTTAATGTGTTCCTTCAACAGTCTAAGTACACTAGATCACCAAAGAGCAGGAACAAAGCTTTTATTGAAGTTCACAAATAATTTCTATGCCTATCAATAGATTTTGCTCTGAGGATCTTTTGGGGAGTATTTACTTTGCAGTGTTAGAATTTATGCCAAATGTTCTAACGTTGTAAATACTTAATTTTTATACCTTTTGCAAAAGATTAAAGTAAATTTAGCTTTAATGCCTTTTTCACATTTTCTTGCCATGCATTTTTCTCAGCACATTGCATTTTCTTTGAGTGCAGGATTTTAACACTTCTTTACCTTCACAGAACTGTCCACTAAGACAAAGCTGGCAGTCTGATTCCTTTTCATTCCCAGTGTTGTTGCTGTAGGTACCAGCTAGACAAGGTATAGGAACCGCTGTGCTGTCTGGGCAGTAAAAACCAGCAGGACAGATGTGTTGGTCAGGCTGTGTGGAGCCAGTATTGCAATAATATCCAGCATTACAGCCTCCTGTATCAAGCAGAGGAAATAATAAACTATGATACAATTACATTTTTGTGTTAATTCAGAAAATTTCCCCCCCCTCTACAGACTAGGTAGTCTCTGCAGGAATATAATAAAGGGTTTGCTTAAGAATCCTCAGGGTAATGGGAGTGACCATAAAACTGTATTTAGAACAATGAAACCAAGAAAGCAAAAGAGCTGCAGTGTAGAAAAGGAACAAAACTGATTTTTAATTAACACACACAAAAAGCTGGAGGAACTCAGCTGGTTAGGTGGCTTCTGTAGAAATGAAATAAAGAGTCAAGGTTTCAGGCCGAGTTCCTTCATCAGGACTGGAAAGAGAGAAAGGGGGAGAGGTGCGATATTACTAGAAATCGATGTTCATACCATCAGGTTGGAGGCTACACAGACAGAATATGAGTGTTGCTCCTCCAGACTGAGAGTGGCCTCAATGTGGCAGTACAGGAGGCCATGGACTGGCATGTTTGAATGGGAATGGGGATTGGAATTAAAATGGTTGTCCATCCTCCCCCTTCTCTTCTTTTACACTCCCCATTCTGGCCCATTCTCTTTTCCTCACCTGCCTATCACCTGTCTCTGGTGCCCCTTCTCCCCTTACTCTCACGGTCCAGTTTCCCCGCCCATCAAATTCCTTCTTCAGTTCTTTATCTTCTCCACCATCACACCTCATCACCCCTCCCTACTCACCTGGCCTCACCCATCACCTTCTGATTGGTACTCCTTCCCCTTCTCCCACCCTTCTTATTCTGGCTTCTTCCCCCTTCCTTCCCAGTCCTGATGAAGCATCTTGGCCCAAAACGTCAACTCTTTATACCTCTCCACTGGCATGACCTGACTGCTGAGTTCCTTCAGCATTTTGTGTGCATTGCTCTAGGTTTCCAGCATCTACAGCCCTTCTCATGTGCTTCTGACCTGTGATTTACAAGCAACCCAAAGAGAGATTCACAGCACATCAGAGCAACTTATTTTCGAATAAATGTTATCATTGTGTAAGATTTTGTAAATGCTGCAAAATTAAACAGACTGGTACTATAATTTACATGAACAATATTGACAATTGTTATACCTGTTGGTGCAAAGAGTTTTGTATCTGAACAGTATGTCCCTGCATCACATGGTACTGGAGAGGGAGATCCTGGTGGGCAATAATAACCAACTGGGCAAAGCCCACCTGTCATTTGGTTTTGTTCCAGACTGAACGTCCACCTAAAAATGTCAATGAATATCAGAAAAGTTGGTTTCTAGATTGTTATTCACATGCAGCATTAGAAGGGTAAAAAAATCTGATGACCAAATTTGCTATGAAGAGTCACATCTAGCCTTCTGTTTTACAGTAACGTAACAGAAACAGTGTCACAAATGGAAAAGTAAATACAATAAAGAATCAAAAATCACAATACACTTAAACTCTGTAATCTATTACCCAACTTACTTTATTATAACTTACTTTATTCCCCTTTCCTTTTAAAGATATTACACAGTTGCACAATACATTTTCCAGTGAATCCAGTGAGTTCATATGTAGCAGGAAATTTACAAGCTGCAAATCTACTCATATTCCTGGGCCCTGATATTGAACTAACGGGTGAGCTGGATACCAAACTATCAGGAATGCCAAACAATGATTGAAGTTTTACTGTATTTCATTGCTGTCACTGTGCTAACGAGAACAGTTAAAATGTGCATTTCAGAAAAAGGAAACATAATCTTTACGCTTCAATAATTGTAGCTCTTGTTCTGAAAAGTTGGCCAACTAAAATGAGATCGGAATGCAGGGCCACAAGCAAATTAAATCAATAACGGCTATCTAAACATAATCCTATTGAACATGATATTGACTATGACTTAAATTTTGGGAAGATGAGAAGACTGTACATGCAGCATGCATCTGATGTTCAGATGAAATGCTAGATAAACTACAGGAAACTGATATTTAGAATATCTACTCTCAGTGTATTTGAACAAAAATTTCCCTTCATTTTTATTCAGAATGGGAGAAGATATTCTGAATACATCTAAAGATCAACAAGGTCTTAAATTAGATTCATGTGAATTCAGTTCCAGATGCAATTTAGAACTTGAATGTGTGTAATTATTCCAAAGGTGGTGTCTACGTTCACTTAAAACTATAATGTAGATCCAATATAGTGTGTGTAAAAACAAATTATCCTGAATATTACATTTTAGCTTAATGGTAAAAGATATATTGGCAAAACATACTCAGAGGTGGAGTTCAAGAAAGTATTAAACTCCAAATTATTAGTGGTTGGTTCGCTGGTTGAAGATCCCCCTGTGCAGTAGTAACCCGCAGCACAAGGCCCAGAAGGTTTTGTGAGGCCGACTCCACTGCAGTGCTGCCCTGGAGGGCAGGTCTCACACTCCCCCTCACTTCTACTACCTGGGGAAAGTTAAAGCAAGAAGTTAGGTTTATAGGTTAGTGCAAAGGCCGATCATGGCTCATTAATATATTTGCTGCCTGTCTACAAAAAGATGAGCACCTAAACTACATATGCATCAACATACTGTATTTCACATTCAACAGGTTCAATTTGCAAAAATCCTTCATTGGTTCCAAATGGCAACCGAAAACAGTTTCTTTTGAATAAGTCAATATAACAACATTTAAAAAATGCACCAGCTATTACTCTGAAATTCATGACACACATGAAATTCGTGTACAGTATGTGGAAGTACTTGGATGAACTTCGGTTCTTTGTGGAAATGAGACCCGCTCTCGGGGTCTCACGACTGGCTGCTATTCGACATACCAAGCACTCGTCCTAGAAGACTAGTGTGCCTTCAGGATTTTGTGTTTTTGGAGGCGGGCTGACTCGCGGTTGGTGCCTCTGCAGGAAATTGGTGAGTTGTCGGAGACGAAAGATCGAAAGCAGCGAGCTGGCTGCTGGCTGTGTACCCAGAGACCCGAGTTCTTTGGGCACAGAGCTCCGAAAAAGCAAAGCAACAGACTTTTAACATTGTAAATCAGTGAGTTGTTTGTTATGTCTCCCCTCTCGCTGTGAAAGGGGGACACATCTTTTCCCTTATTAGAGACAGAGAGCCTGTGGTATGTCGAATTACTGGGTGAACGAGTAGTCTTTGTGGTTCTCCGAGTCTGTGTCTTTATTGATGTTTTGCTGCACACTTGAGTGCTTGGCGGGGGAGCGCTGATGTTTTTATTGCTGGTGTGGGGGGGGGGTCATTGCCTTGCTGTTGCTTATGCGTGGGTGGTGGTGGGGGAGCTGGGGCGGACTTTGGGGTTCTAACATTTAACTGTCATTCATTCTTTGGGGCACTCCTTTGTATTCGTGGATGCTTGTGAAGAAAAAAAATTTCAGGATGTATATTGTATACATTTCTCTGACATTATATGTACCTTTGAAACTTTGAACACTATACTTACTATACCAAGATGTACACTGATAACAATAATACCTGGCCATTCGTTGTATGTTCCTGGAGGACAGGGATACTGTGTGGCTTCCTCGGTTCCAGAGGGACAATAATAACCCGGTAAACAGGGCTCAGGAGTCGCCGCTGTAGGTTGACAGTAATATCCTGTACCATTAGCATAAGAAGGTTTGCACATTGTTAAATGAGGCATTGATCATTAAAAAAATCTTGTCAGCATGATCTATGTTGTCTGCTGCTCATCACATTATTAATGAGAAACCTGGATATTCTTTACCGACTTTTTGGAACCTGGCCCCACGGGCAAGACCAGGACATAGAACCCTTCTGTAGTTCACCTTTAGAACATAGAAACATAGAAAACCTACAGCACAATACAGGTCCTTCGGCCCACAAAGTTGTACCAAACATGCCCCTACCTTAGAAATGACTAGGCTTACCCATAGCCCTCTATTTTACTAAGCTCCATGTACCTATCTAAAAGCCTCTTAAAAGACCCTATTGTATCTGCCTCCACCACCGTTGCTGGCACAGTACTCCAAGTGGGGTCTGACCAGGGTCCTATATAGCTGCAACATTACATCTCGGCTCCTAAATTCAATTCCGTGATTGATGATGGCCAATACACCATACGCCTTCTTAACCACAGAGTCAACCTAAGCAGCTGCTTTGAGCGTCCTATGGACTCGGATCCCATATGATGAGTCACATTCAGATGAACAGGTAGGGACTAGAGGATGCGAAATAAATGTCAGGTAAATGGGTTAATTTAATTTGGCACTATGGCCGGCACAGCCATAGCGGATCGTTTGAAGGGCCTGTTCCTATGCTGCACTTTTCTATATTTCTTTTCATTGGTCCTTCTGGTGACGGTGTTTAGGGTAGGGTGATTTAGTCCTACATTTCAATACTATTCTGATTCACAGATATCATATCCATAATACTTGCCTTGTCCAAATTGCACTGCCATGATGAAACCCAATATAATAGCATATGTAAACTGATATGTATACCAGCTTGTAGTTTGGCTGTCATGCAAGATGTAAAAGATGTGGCATCAGCCATCAACTTATTTCTTTCTATGAACATCAGTGCTTGCCTGCCTCAGTTCAAATGGGCCATTCTTAATAACTTATGATCTTAGCAAGGCCTTTGGGCAGTCATCCTACACTGTCTATTGTGGCTTCTTCAATACAATAGAGGGCCATTATAATGCAGGTTCAATCTTGGCACATGTGAACAAGTCTTCACTAACCAAATTGGCTCTGTGAGCTACTCTGGTCACCAAGACATCTTTTGCTTGGCCTGAAATACCTGAAAATGTTAAATTATCTAAACTTGCACAAAAAAAATGATTGACTTCAAATCCTGCTGCTCTAGGCGATAATCAGGACAGCAATTTGGGAAGTGACATGCAAAGGTTTAAAACAAAATGTTAACTAACGTAAAACCTCATCAAGCAACATACACATTGGCAATTCCTTGGAGATGAATTGTTAATACATCAAAATGCAATACATCAAAGTTCATTGCACAATCAGGGTATAAAAGTAGGTTAGAATTTCTACAAAAATGTAAATAGCTTTGGAATTATCGGTAGCTTGATCACAGTGCAGGTCCTCAAATTGGAATTTGCTGCAGGTAATGGTGCAGCCAGGTGCAGGTAAAGCTTCTCAGGTAATGGTGAAACCAATGATAGCGAAAGGAAGAATGAAGGAAGAGAACTTCTTGCATATGCAACACTCCCTCACAAAGAATATGCTATAAAAATCACTACTTCTATTCCAGAATTTTGATATGCATAACTGATTATACTTGCTAAATAATCAGGAATGTTTCACCTGGAGGACATTTTTGACAATACCCCATTCCCTCTTCTTCAGCATAGGTTCCTGATGGACATGGCTGTGGTTGGGCTGATCCAGCAGGACAATGCTGTCCAACACCACACTTTCCACCTATTCCCAAGAACTCCTGTGTTGGCCCAGGGTTGGGGATGTTCACTCCTGCAAATAAGACAATACCGAAATTATTTTGAACTGCTTATTTTCTGTGGTTTCTTCTTATTACAGCTTCTCTATAATAACTTTAATAGATTTTTACAATATACTTTTCATATTATTATACTCCCTTCTAGTACCCAGAACATTAAAATAGTGATTTGGAGAGATAATGAAGAGGTACTATGTAAGAAGTTATTTGGCTGTGTTTTGGGGCAGTATGATGATAACTAGGGTAATGAAGAGTGGAGGAATCACATCTAAATTTCTAATCTTATGAGCAAAAATTGTTGGATACTAATCAATTGTTGGGATCTTGGCTGTTTACGCCATCACTTTGTAAGTGGGATTATCTAGCTCTGTAAAACAAAAATCAATTATTCACTGGATTAACTCACAAAATTACAAGTTCGTAATTTTCATGGCTGGATGCATTTTATTATGTGCTTCATAACTTGCTGCCAAACTCTCATAGGTTATATGCTTCCTGGTTAATAAAATATTATGATCAACTTTTCCATGATACTGTATATCATTAGTACAACATGCATTCTCAGCCAGCAAAGTAAAAACAGTTGTTCACGGTGAGTTAAATTATTTTTGCTTCCCAGCAAGAGAAACAAGAATGTGATTTATGAGGTTCGTAAGAACAAATGCATTGTACATCCATAAACATTTTTAATACTTTGAATTTTACATTAAATTGGTTTTCTTTATGTTGATATACCATGATTCTCTATCGTAGGAGTATTTCACATTACATCAGCCTTAGTAGGCCAATCATTGTGCATCAAATGTATTTAAATGGCTAAAGTCATGATACATTTTTTGTCAAAAGTATTAGAATAAAACAAACTGAAATTTGAACACCATTAATATAAAACCTATGAAAGGGAGATTATAATCTAACAATTCAGCTTGCATAATACCAAAAACTTTTAATAAGATAACGGGATATATTCAAGGACTGATCCACATGATTTCAACTATCTTTGTCCATAATCACTGTTAAGAGAAATAAAGTCTATAGAACAAGATTTTTATTGCACAGATATTAATGATTTGCACATGTGCAAAAGATTCTATGTCTGAACTGTAAGGTCATGTTTTTAAAAATAACTAAATTATTCATAGTTAAAAGGATACTACATCAAAATTCTGACAGCTACTTTTGGAGCTCTCTCAATTACTGTTGCTGCAATCTAATGACAAGCTTGTCATACCTGATGTACAGTAATGCCCAGGATCACACTTCTCCTGAGGCCATGGAAGGCCATCTTGGGCACAGTAGAACCCCCCTTTGCAAGGCAGACAATCCTTCTCTTCCTTCAGTCCTGTACGGCCTCCGTATGTACCTGAGGAAGAAGGGACACGAGGTGGAATTTTATCTTGTGTATGTGTTACATGTTGATTTGGTGACAGAAGCCCATTAAACTCTGCTTCTGAAACTTGTTTTTTCTTAATGCTCACCATACAATGCAATTACAGGATTTGAGTTGTAGCATGCAGAGAGAAAGAAGAGAAAATCTGCAGATTCTGGAAGTCCAAGCAACACGCACTAAATGCTGGAGGACTTACAGTAGACGTTTCCAGCTGAGACCCTTCAGCAGGACTGGAGAAAAAAAGACGAGGAGTGGATTTAAAAGATGGGGGAGAGGAGAGACAAACACCAGGTGATAGGTGAAACTGGGAGGGGGAGGGATGAAGTAAAGAGCTGGGAAGTTGATTGGTGAAATAGATACGGGTCTGGAGAAGGGGGAATCTGATAGGAGAGGACAGAAGGCCATGGAAGAAAGGAAAGGGGGAGGAGCACCAGAGGGAGGTGATGAGCAGGCATGGAGATAAGGTGAGAGATGGAAAAGGGGATGGGGCATGGCGAAGGAGAGGGGGTGGGCGCATTAACGGAAGTTTGAGAAATCGATATTCATGCCATCAGGTTGGAGGCTACCCATAAGTGACTTACAGGTAAAGTGTCGCCTCAGCTGGAAGGGCTGATTTTGTGCTCTGAATGGTAGCGTGGGAGGAGGTGTAGGAACAGGTGAAGCCCTTGTTCTGCTTGCCAGGATGTGCCGGGACATGCCACCCTACCAGGGATAGGGTTCCTCTTGTTCTCACCTACTACCCCACCAGCCCGTGTCCAGTACATAATTCTCCGCAGCTTCCGCCATCTCCTACAGGATCCCACCACAATGCACATCTTTCCCTCACCCCCACTTTCTGCTTTCTGCAGAGATCACTCCCTATGTGACTCCCTTTTCCATTCATCCCTCCCCACTGATCTCCCTCCTGGCACTTATCCTTGCAAACGGAACAAGTGTTACACCTCCGCCTTCACTACCATTCATGGCCCCAAACAGTCCTTTCAGGTGAGGTGACACTTCACTTGTTAGTCAGTTGGAGTCATATACTGTGCCCAGTGCTCCCGGTGTGGCCTCCTGTACATCAGTGAGACCCGATATAGACTGGGAGACCGCTTCGCTGAGCACCTACGCTCTGTCTGCCAGATGAAGCAGGATCTCCCAGTGGCCACCAATTTTAATTCTACTTCCCATTCCCATTCTGATTCCAATTTGTCTATCCATGGCCTCGTTTACTGTCGTGATGAGGCCACACTCAGGTTGGAAGAACAACACCTTATATTCTGTCTGGGTTGCCTCCAGCCTGATGGCATGAACATTAATTTGTTGAACTTCCAGTAATGAACCCCCCTTCATCATTCCCCATCTCCCTCTGGTGCTCCTCCCCCCTTTCCTTTCTTCCATGGCTTTCTGTCCTCTCCTATCAGATGTCGCACGTGATGAAGACCATGGAGCGGCTGATAATACAGAATCTGAGGCCACAAACCAGGCACGCCCAGGATCCTCTTCAGATTGCGTATAAGGAGAAGGTGGGAGTGGAGGATGCTATCACGTATTTGCTGCACAAATCACTCTCTCACCTAGATGGGGTCAGTTGTGCTGTGAGGATTACATTCCTTGACTTCTCTAGTGCCTTTAACACCATCCAGCCCAAGATCTTAAGGCACAAACTAACGGAGATGGGAGTAGACTCTCACATGGTGGATTGGATAGTGGACTACTTGACAGATAGACCTCAGTATGTGCGGTTGGGAGACTGTAGGTCTGACACGGTGGTCAGCAGCACAGGAGCGCCGCAGGGAACCGTACTCTCTCCGGTCCTGTTCACCCTGTACACATCAGACTTCCAATATAACTCGGAGTTCTGCCATGTGCAGAAGTTCGCTGATGACACGGCCATAGTGGGGTGTGTCAGGAATGGACAGGAGGAGGAGTATAGGAAACTGATACAGGACTTTGTGATATGGTGCAACTCAAACTACCTGCGTCTCAATATCACCAAGACCAAGGAGATGGTGGTGGACTTTAGGAGATCTAGGCCTCATATGGAGCCAGTGATCATTAATGGAGAATGTGTGGAGCAGGTTAAGACCTACAAGTATCTGGGAGTACAGTTAGACGAGAAGCTAGACTGGACTGCCAACACAGATGCCTTGTGCAGGAAAGCACAGAGTCGACTGTACTTCCTTAGAAGGTTGGCATCATTCAATGTCTGTAGTGAGATGCTGAAGATGTTCTATAGGTCAGTTGTGGAGAGCGCCCTCTTCTTTGTGGTGGCGTGTTGGGGAGGAAGCATTAAGAAGAGGGACGCCTCACGTCTTAATAAGCTGGTAAGGAAGGCGGGCTCTGTCGTGGGCAGAGTACTGGAGAGTTTAACATCGGTAGCTGAGCGAAGGGCGCTGAGTAGGCTACGGTCAATTATGGATAACTCTGAACATCCTCTACATAGCACCATCCAGAGACAGAGAAGCAGTTTCAGCGACAGGTTACTATCGATGCAATGCTCCTCAGACAGGATGAAGAGGTCAATACTCCCCAATGCCATTAGGCTTTACAATTCCACCGCCAGGACTTAAGAACTTTTTAAAAGCTATTATTAATGCTTTTTGAGATAGTGATTTAGATGCATATCATATTTTTTACTGAGTTAAGTATTGTATGTAATTAGTTTTGCTACAACAAGTGTATGGGACATTGGAAAAAAGTTGAATTTCCCCATGGGGATGAATAAAGTATCTATCTATCTATCTTCTCCAGCCCTGCACCTCTTTCACCAATCAACTTCCCAGCTCTTTACCTCATCCCCCTCTCTCTCTCTCTCTCTCAGTTTCACCTATCACCTTGTGCTTCTCTCTCCCTTCCTGCACCTTTTAAATCTACTCCTCATCTTTTTTTCTCCAGTCCTGCTGAAGGGTCTCGGTCTGAAATATTGACTGTACTTTTTTCCATAGATGTTGCCTGGCCTGCTGAGTTCCTCCAGCATCTCGTGTGTGATGCAGATCGAGAGATTAGGTTTGCAAGATCTTACGAGATAAATGCCAGGCCACTTGTGACTTATTCACTGAAACATACAAGTGTATAGGTGTCACCCTCAACACCTGTGTGTCAAATGTCTTCTACTACCCTGCCCTTGCTGTACCTTCCAAAAATCAAGGTTCATAGTGTGAAATGGTGGCCACTCCCCATATCTCAGAAGCCTCCTCTTACAAAAGCCAAATAATGATTCGGCCTTCAATACACCATTCTGTGGGTCTCACTTTGACCTCAAAGGTCACCTCAGAAACCCATTGGAATACTTAATCATCAATATACTTACTTCAGGTATAATAGTCAGCAATTTAAATACTTAATGTAATGAACACCCTTGGGGAAAAATATTGAGGAGAACGTTGGACTACTGATTGCTGAGTTATCAAATGTGGTTCCACACATGATGTCTAATTAAATCAGTTCCTTCATAATCCAAACCCTCCATTCCCTGCATATTCCTCCATCTAAAAACCTCTTAAACACTGCTGTCATATCACTCCCGGCAACATGTCCCAGGCACCTACCATCCCTGCGTAAGAGTAAACTTGCACCAATTATTTCCTTTAAACTTTCCCCCTTTCAACTTAGAGCTATGTTGTTGAGTATATGATATTTTAACCCCAGGAAAGAACTTCTGACTGTGTTACTCTATCTATGTCTTTCATTATTTTATAAACTTCTATCTGAACTTCCCTTACCCACCAACATGCCACAGAAAACAACCCCAATTTTGTTACAATCAGTACCATCTGGTGCAGGAAACATCCTGATAAACCCCTGCATCCTTTTTCAAAGCCTCCACAGTTGTTCTGTTGCAACATTCCAATTCTAGATTTTAGATTTGTTGGTTCATAATTAAATAAAAGAACACCCAGTAAGAGTGAGTCATTGGACAAATCTACACTAAAATGCATGAATGTTGTTTTTTTAAAGTTTAAATTCATTTCTCTAATGTTGAGTATATTTCAGTATTGGTTTGAAAGAATCACAGGTTCAAAAATTGAAATTCATCCATGCATGAAATATTTAAACACTGTAGATCACAAAGAATTCAAATGTCAAAACCATGAAGCATTTTTGTTGCATCCCACTCACCTACAGGACATGCTGGGATTTCTACCCCAGTGCTGGCTGGACAGTAGAATCCTGGCGGGCAGAGATTAATCCTGTTGCCATGAGTGCAGTAAAATCCAGCAGGACACATAACACACTCAGCACCACCACTGTGATTCAGAAATGTTGTGGCAGGACAGGGGACAGGATTATGTGCTCCAGCTTTGCAATAAAACCCCACAGGGCAAATTCCACCACTTTGACCATCTACAAAAAAAATTTTTGAAAACACAGGCAAAAGCTAAGTTTTGATTTTATGCTTTAATACATTTGTTTACAGTCATCAACATCAGGCTGGATGTTGCGATTATTTTAGCATGAGTGCCAAAAAAGGCAAAATCTAGAAGAGATAAACCAACACTCTTGTGGGGTCACCATGTTTACTGGAAGTAATTGATATGTTTTTTTTACAAGGCCAAGTTTCTAGCTTGACACTAAGCCCAGCACAGATAGAAAGCATGCAAGCAGCCGGCTGGATTCGAACCTGGGACCATTGGCCTCAAAGTCTGGTGCTGATGCCACTACACCACTGGCTGGCTACTGAGTAGGATATAACAGATGGAAAAAAAAAGGTTTACATTTATATAATGCCTTTCATAAGTCAAATGTGCTACAGTGTTTCATGGGCAGCCAAGTATATTTGAAGTTTAGTTGTTGTTGTAGTAATGTAGGAAACACATTAGCTTCTCACAAATAGCAATGGCCAGACAATTTGTATTTTTTTTAAAACAATGTCGGTTGATAAGTGTAAAGCAGAATGATAGAAAAACCTCCTCTGCTCTTCCAGACAGCATTAACTTGTCTTTTTCTATTGCCTTGAGAATGATTTAATGTCATCTGAAAGATGGCATCTTCAATGATGTAGTACTCCCTTAGTAAAATGCCAGCCTGGATTAAATACATAATATCTCTGGAATGCAACTAACCAAGGCTAAATTTCTACTTCAGGATATCCATGGCCTTGTACTGGGAGATTGGGTGAGGCAGAGTAAATAATGCAGTAATGAGAGAATGATGCATCTTTTAATTGGAGAACGATGTGCTTCAGTCCATTGTATCAACAGAAATACACAATTACATAATATTTTCAAGATGTTTAGCCTCAGGTATTATTTATTAGTTTAATATTGCTTGCTTGTCACTGTCAGTAATGCTGAGTCTTTTTGGGACAAAGTAGTCCTTGAGCAGTGAAGATGCCCTGCCTTCTCATGGAAATCATATCACATAGCATGAAAATAATCATCAATGTGTCTGCACTGACCATTAAAAACAACTCCTACACGAACCTGATTAAGAAGAAAGAGAAGGTGCATGACAGGTATAGGCAGCAAGGAACAAATCAGATACTTGAAAAGTATAAGAAATGCAGGAGAACGCTTAAGAAGGAAAACAGGAGGCCTAAAAGAAGGCATGAGATTGCTCTAGCAGACAAGGTGAAGGAGAATCCTAAGGGCTTCTGCAGATACGTTAAGAAAAAAGGATTGCAATGGACAAAATCGGTCCTCTGGAAGATCAGAATGGTAATGTGTGTGTGGAGCCAAAAGAGATGGAGGAGATATTAAATGGAATTTTTGCCTCTGTATTTACTTGGGAGATGGACACAGAATCTGTAGAAGTGAGGCAAAGCAGTAGCGAGGTCATGGACCCTATGCAGATTACAGAGGAGGAGGTGCTTGCTGTCCTGAGGCAAATTAGGGTGGATAAATCCCCAGGACCTGACAAAGTGCACCTCAGACTTTGTAGGAGGATCATGCAGTAATTGCAGTGGCTCCAGTAGAGGTATTTTTTTTACATCCTTAGATAGGGATGAAGTGCCAGAGGATTGGAGGCCAGCTAATGTTGTTCCATTCTTTAAGAAAGGCTCTAAGAATAAGCCCAAAAATTATAGGCCTGTGAGCCTGACATCGGTAGTGGGTGAGCTATTAGAGGGTAATCTAAGCAACAGGATATATAAGTATTTATACTTATATATCCGACCCCCTGCAGTTCGTGTACCGTCCCAACCGTTCAACAGTTGACACCATTGCCATCACTCTCCACCTGGCCCTAACCCATCTGGACAAAAAAAGACACTTACGTTTGAATGCTGTTCATAGACTTCTCTTCAGCATTCAACACAATCATCCCTCAGAAACTGATTGGAAAGCTGAGCCCACTGGGCCTGAACACCTCCCTCTGCAACTGGATCCTAGACTTCCTGACTGGGAGACCTCAGTCAGTCTGGATCGGAAGCAGCATCTCCAACACCATCACACTGAGCACGGGGGCCCCCCAGGGCTGTGTGCTCAGTCCACTGCTGTTCACTCTGCTGACACATGACCGTGCTGCAACACACAGCTCGAACCACATCATCAAGTTTGCCGATGACATGACCATCAAGAACGATGAGTCAGCTTACAGAGAGGAAGTGCAGCGGCTAATGGACTGGTGCAGAGCCAACAACCTGTCTCTGAATGTGAACAAAACAAAAGAGATGGTTGTTGACTTCAGGAGGGCACGGAGCAACCACTCCCCGCTGAACATCGACGGCTCCTCGGTAGAGATCGTTAAGAGCACCAAATTTCTTGGTGTTCACCTGGCGGAGAATCTCATCTGGTCCCTCAACACCAGCTCCATAGCAAAGAAACCCCAGCAGCATCTCTACTTTCTGCGAAGGCTAAGGAATGTCCATCTCCCACCCCCCCCCCCCCCTCCACCCCATCCTCATCACATTCTACAGGGGTTGTATTGAGAGCATCCTGAGCAGCTGCATCACTGCCTGTTTTGGAAATTGCACCATCTTGGATCGCAAGACCCTGCAGCGGATAGTGAGGTCAGCTGAGAAGATCATCTGGGTCTCTCTTCCCGCCATCACAGATGTTTACACTACACGCTGCATCCGCAAAGCAAACAGCATTATGAAGAACCCCACGCACCCCTCATACAATCTCTTCTCCCTCCTGCTGTCTGGAAAAAGGCTCCGAAGCATTCGGGCTCTCACGACCAGACTATGTAACAGTTTCTTCCCCCAAGCCATCAGACTCCTCAATACCCAGAGACTGGACTGACAACTTACTGCCCTCTATTGTGCCTACTGTCTTGTTCATTATTTATTGTAATGCCTGCACTGTTTTGTGCACTTTATGCGGTCCTGGTTAGGTCTGTAGTCTAGTGTAGTTTTCTGTGTAGTTTATGTATTGTTTCATGTAGCACCATGGTCCTGAAAAATGTCTTGTTTTTACTGTGTACTGTACCAGCAGTTATGGTTGAAATGACAATAAAAAGTGACTTGACTTGATTTGGAAAGACAAGGACTGACTAAGGATAGTCATCATGGCTTTGCACATGGTAGGTTGATTCTAACACACCTTATAGAGA
Organism: Hemitrygon akajei; assembly: GCF_048418815.1. NCBI lineage: Eukaryota > Metazoa > Chordata > Chondrichthyes > Myliobatiformes > Dasyatidae > Hemitrygon > Hemitrygon akajei. The sequence goes on along the minus strand of NC_133149.1, from coordinate 31,207,799 downwards.
TTTTTGAGGAAGTTACCAGGAAAGTGGATAAAGGCAAGGCAATGGATGTTGTCTAAGTGGATATTAGTAAGGCCGTTGATAAGGTCCCTCATGGGATGTTGGTCATGAAGGTTCAGTGGCTTGGCATTCAGGATGAAGTAATAAACTGGATTAGAAATTGGCTTTGTGGGAGAAGCCAGAAAGTGCTAGTGGATGGTTGCCTCTCTGACTGGAGGCCTGTGGATAGTGATGCACTGCTGGGATCGGTGCTGGGTCTGTTGTTCTTTGTCATCCATATCAATGAATTGGATGATAATATGGTTAACAGGATCAGCAAATTTGCAGGTGTTTCCAAGATTGGGAATGTAGTGGACCATGAGGAAGACTATTAATGCTTGTAGTGGAATCTGGACCAGCTGGAAAAGTAGGCTGAAAAATGGCAGATGGAACTTAATGCAGCCAAATGTGAGGTGTTTGCACCTTGGGAGGACAAACCAAAGTAGGACTTCTATGTTAGGGCACTGCAGAGTGCGGTAGAATAGAGGGATCTGGAAATAAAGACACATGATTCTTTGTAAGTGCAGGCACAACTAGATAGGGTCGTAAAGAAAGCTTTTGGCACATTGGCCTTCAGAAATCAAAGTATTGAGTACAGGAACTGGCATGTTATGATGAAGTTGTATAAGACATTGGTCCAAATTTGGAGTATTGTGTGCAGTTTTGGTCACTTATTAACAGAAAAGATATCGATACGCTTCAAAGAGAGCAGAGAAAATTTACAAGCATGTTGCCAGGACTTGAGGACCTAAGTTGTAGGGAAAGGTTAAATAGGTTAGGATTTCATTTCCTGGTGTGTAGGAGACTGAGGGGAGACTTGATAGAGATATACAGAATTATGAGGGGAATAGATAGGGTAAAGGCAAACTGGCATTTTTCACTGAGGTTTCATGAAACAGGGACTAGAGCCATGTGTGGTGAACTACATATACCTGTCTGGACACGCCCCCCCCCGCTGACTGCTCCTGTGGCTCCTCCCACAGACCCCGGTATAAAGGCGATTGAGGCCTGAGCCCGGCCTCTCAGTCTCCAGGATGTAGTATGGTGGTCAATTACTGCTTGAACTTTCTTCCAGTCAATAAAAGCCAATATCTCGCCTCACATCTTGGAGAGTTATTGATGGTGCATCACCATGCAAAGTGAAATGTGAAATGTTTTAGGGGAACATGAGGGGGAGTTTCCTCACTCAGAGGGTGGTGAGAGTGTGGAACGAGCTGCCAGTGGAAGTGGTGGATGTGAGTTTAATTTCAACATTTAAGAGAAATTTGGATAAGTACATGGATGGGAGGGGTACCTGGGTTATGGTCTGGGTGGTTGTGGATAGGACCAGGCAGAAAAAAAAACAGGTCAGCATGGCCTAGACAGGCTGAAGAAATTGTTCCTGTGTTCTACAGTATGACTCTATGATTCTAACCACATCTCCCCACAATCCCATCAACTCTCCTTTACCTCCCACTGGATTCAACCACTCACTTACATACTGGGGACAATTTAGTGGCCAATCGACCAAATGACTTTCATGTTTTTGGAATGTAGAAGGAAAATGGAACACTCAAAGGAAACCCGTAGAGTCACAGAGAATGCACAACTTCACACATTAAGCAATTGCATGTGTGTGCTTGAAAATCAGATTTATCAACCAGTTTATTGCTGAAACCATTTTCATAGAAGTCAACCTTAAGTGCATTAGTGTGCTACAGTTTTAAAGCTCTGTTTAGGTCATCACTATTTTCAGATAAATGCTATGAAATCAGACAATATCTTGGGAAGTTAGAACACATTTAGTAAGGTTTTCAGGGCTTAAAGTACATCACTTAAATAAACAGGCTTCAGAGGAAAACATTCTGTTCCAAAGGATTGGAATAAATTGTTTTTCTCTGAAAACTTTAGATATTAAAAGAAAACCCCATCTCTGTACAAGCGCAAGCATCTTGATTTCAGAGTTTACTGGAATTTACCTCCTGCCAAAATGCAGGTAACTCTTACAATTTGCATGGAATGTTCTTCAAGAAAGAAAAGTCTATACTGTAAGCGAAAATGTTTACACATACCTTGTGGATTAGGCTGGGAGGCACTTCTGGTGCAATAAAAACCCTCAAAGCACAAGCCGCTGGGTTGGGCTTGACCAGCAGTTGAACAGTAATGTCCTGGCTTGCATGGTAAACAATCAGATGATGAAGACATTCCTACAGAAAGCACAGGAACATCCCCAGATCAGAAATGATCAGAGTGAGCATGTAAAATGACAGCTTTGAGAGCTGGATGCTGATCAGGGCACGAGAACATTTCTTCAGTGCGCCAGGGATACACCAGCTGAACAGGCAACCAGGCCTCTGGAGCAGCCTCTTCTCATGTTCAGGTTCTGGAATTTTGCTGATACCCACCTGACCAGGAAATTACAGTGCAATCAGTTAGGTTAGGGTAACATTTATTTTTGCATCCAGACACAAATCATAAGCTGTCATTTCCTGTAAACTGCTTGTGCTTACTGCTCCCTTAACTGCTAGGTTCACATTAAAAAGTATCAGGTAGCATCTGGCTGACATTCGTGTTCAGGTGAAGTGTCTGTCTAAACAGTTGAGATATTTGCAAATGCCTTTCACAAACATTCAAAAAACTCAGAAGTTAAAACATTTAACAAACATTAGAAAACATTTTAAATGCAAATTACCAAGAAAACCTATCCATTTCACTCTTCCTTGAGAAGAATGGAATCACTCAATGTATACCCGAACCACCCTGCTACAGGTTGTATGGGTAGAGCAGATTTACTATTCTTTCATTTGATTCAATGAGGAGTCTGCTGTCAAACTATAGTTCTATAATTGTTGGTGATCAGTTCTGAGGAAATTCAGTGCTAGCATGTACACACAGACCCAACAGTTCTGAGAGTTACAAAGGGAAACTGGCAGCCAAAGTCTGGCTCAATGGATATCTTATTTTGTGAGTTCCTTTGATCATGCACATATACTGAATGGAAATGATAGTGTCAAATTTAGATAAATAGAATTTAAGTTAATTTCAACATTTATTTCTAGCAAGTTGACTTCCTCTGAAAGCAAAATTAAGAACCTCATTTAAAAAGATTGTATTTTAGACTTACTAATTTATCTTAGTGAAGAGAACATTAGAACTAGTGTCACTTTAAAGACATTACAGTACTGTTTCTTTTCAAATCACATGTAAGTGCCTTCACTAGTGGCCAATCACAGAATCATTTCTCTGATTCAACTTTAATGAACAAAGATGATTTATGTATGCATAATGCATCATAAAAGCAAATATATTTAGCTTTATTACACATGAATGAAAATTTCTCTGAAATTTCACATACCATTAAAGATAAATTTATATAGTAAATATTTGCGAGTTAGGGGGCAAAAGTTTAAGGGAAACACGAGGGGGTATTTCTTTACTCAGAGAGTGATAGCTGTGTGGAATGAGCTTCCTGTAGAAGTAGTAGAGGCCAGTTCAGTTGTGTCATTTAAGGTAAAATTGGATAGGTATATGGACAGGAAAGGAGTGGAGGGTTATGGGCTGAGTGCGGGTAGGTGGGACTAGGTGAGATTAAGAGTTCGGCACGGACTAGGAGGGCCGGAATGGCCTGTTTCCGTGCTGTGATTGTTATATGGTTATAAATAGCATTTATACCTTTAGAAGGATTATAGGTCCCAACTGGACAAGAGGCTGGTCTTGTTGTTCCAGTTGTACAATAGTAACCAGCAGGGCAGAGAAATCCTTCAGTCCCATTGTTCGGATCGGGTGTTTGAGCACCTGTGAACAATAAGATATGCTTTATAATCCTAATTCCAAAAATCTCCCTGAATCCAAGTGAATAGTCATTGGCTTTGCTGAAATAGTTCGTGAATATTCTAAGCAAGGAATACCAGAACTCATTCATTTATATTCCACATTGCTTTGACATATGATATATGTAGAAATGCACTGATGCAATGTGGACAGTAGCTCACAAAAAGGGACAACTGCTGCAGTTGCACTTGTATCACTGTACTCAGACCTTTGCAGGAGTTACTTGTAAAGGTAGTCACATAAATGTTAGCACCCCTCTTCATGTACCAGAGAATGTTATATGAGCACACTGATTATTTGTTTCTTACATTAATGCACAGTATTTCCTATCATCTGACAGTATAAGAATTGTTAATATGAAATAATTATCACTGCTGTTTATGATAACATTGTAATCACATAAATGTATTTATTTTCATATTAAACAGTAAGCAATAAACAATGTGTATCTATCACTGATAAAATGCTGCATTGCTACTAATAGTCAACTTACATTAAATATACAAAATGAATCTAATATAGTAAAATTAATTTAAGACATATTAAGGAATGCATACATGTGCTCCAAATTAGCCTGTTTAAAAGTATGAATGACGTTTTATTCCACATTCTATTTGCACCAATATCCCTGCAAAGAAAATACTCCTTACAGCATTAAATATTAGCAAAATGAATATACCTACAAGTCAAATAAGTAAAGCATTGTAAGTAACAGGGAGAGATGTTGGAATAGCTACTCAAACCACTTTAAGTTAATAAATGGGAATTTAGACTTTATTTAACAGGAAAGAGGATGTATAGTGTAATTTCCACATCATCTGGCTAACACAGATGTGCTCCACTTCAGGCTGAGGTGTTTATTATTAAATATTATCCAAATTTGCTTACCGAGCAATTTGGTAAAAGTATTTTCTTGTCCAACAAGGAGCAGGTAGTATGTGTGAAAACACAAAAATACAACTGCAGATGCTGTGGATCAAAAAATACGTACATAATGCTGGAAGAATTCAGCAGGTCAGGCAGGATCTGTGAGAAAAGAGTAGCCAACGTTTCAGGCCGAGACCCTTCATCAGGAATGGTAGTATGTGTGGTCTTCCCAGTCTTACCCACATTCCAGGCAAACAAAATGTAAAGACTATTCTCTTACCCAGTTTACAGTAGTGCCCTGCTGCACATGGACCTTGGGGTGATGTCATCCCAGGGCGATTGCAGTAAAACCCAGGGTCACAAATGGTGCAATCATCTGGAGATGTCAAACCAGTTTTATTGCTGTAATAGCCAACTGGACAATCAACACCTGTTTTGTAATAATAGACATTTAAAGCTTTCAATGATCATGGCAACTAAGATCAAAAAGGTATTTCTTATAACTTTCAGGAAATGTAACTTGCATGGGGAATTGAATGTCCTTTCTCCAGCAAACTTTGCTTGGTGGGAGCACAGATAAGCAAATTAGTAAGCAGATACACATCTGCTGCTGATACCTAGCTTGTGGTGATCAAATTTTCAGTTAATTTATTTTAACATTTGGAAACCCAGGGATTCAATAACTCGGCTTCCTGACTAACGTTCCCAATCTTTTATGCAACCCTCCATTTCGTGAGGTTATGTGTTGTGTCAAGACCTCAGAATACTCTTATATGCATGATCTCACATTTAAAACTTAGAGTCCCAGTGCCATGTGTGCAGTCATTTATTCTCATCTTATCTTATACATGGTTCCAACTGGATATGTTATTGGACAAGCAATAACATATCCAGGCAATCTAGAGACCTGAACTATTGACAGGAAGACAATAGCAGCAGCAGCGGGGGAACTTAAATTCAGAAATTATACAAGTTGGAATAAAATGCAACAAAACACCATTTGTCAGTAATGGTGACAACAAAAAAAAACACTAATTGTTATAAAAACCCAAAAGGATTCATTAATATTTGTCAGGAAAGGAAATATGTCACTGCTACATGGTCTGCAACTCCAGCCTCACAATCATCAAACGTTAACTGCAATGCCTCATCAATGCTCTAGTAGTTGGCAATGGACAATAGATAACACAGGCAGAAATATGCAGCACAGAAACTGGCTTTCTCAAAAAAACTCATCAATTGCTCCTTAAAAAAGCTCAGTCAAATTTGAGACACAATTTCCAGACAGACAGATTTGAATTCTGTCTATCCAACTTGCCACTTGAAGTTTTTTTCAATAATTTCCCGACTATTGTTTTTTAACAAACTCGTATTTTTTACACTCATTGGCAGAAAGCAGTATAGCAGCTAAACTAACGGTTTATCACCTTTCTGATTTTTCATTGGCTAAGTATTAGCACACTACCCACGTGATGTAATTGTTTGAATTATGCAACCTATTAACTACTTCATTCCTATCTAAGGAACTTTCCTCAGCTTATTATAAAAGTGACAAATTTTTCAGTAGTGCCATCTTTATTCCTTTGTCTTATATTCTTCAGCATCGCTCATCAGTTCTTTATTTAGCTTGCTTAATATTTGTACGTCTGTACTCTAAGTGATCGATTTGGATACTGTTGGGGGGGGGGATGACTTATCTGGGACAAGCTGCGGCAGCCGGATCTCTGGCACTGAGTCTGGTTCTGCAGTGCAGAAGGGAGGGTGGAAGAAGAGGAGAGCGGTAGTAATAGGGGACTCGATAATTAGAGGTACAGACAGGAGGTTCTGTGATCGTGACAGAGACTCCCGGATGGTTTGTTGCCTCCTGGGTGCCAGGGTCAGGGATGTCTTTGATCGCATGCACAGCATTCTGAAGTGGGAGGGTGATCAGCCAGATGTCGTGGTACACATCGGTACCAATGACGTAGGAAGAAAGAGTGAGGAGGTCCTGAAGAGTGAGTATAGAGAGTTAAAAAGCAGGACCTCGAGGGTGGTAATCTCACTTGTGCCACGTGCCAGTGAGGGTAAGAGTAGGATGCTCTGGAGGATGAACACGTGGCTGAGGAACTGGTGTAGGGGGCAGGGTTTCAGATTTCAGGATCATTAGGACCTCTTCTTGGGCAGGTGGGACCTGTACAAGAGAGATGGGTTATACCTGAACTACAGGGGGACTAATATCCTTGCAGGGAGGTTTGTCAGTGCTATTGTGGGGGGGGGGGGGGGGTTTAAACTAGATCTACAGGGGGATGGGAACCAGAGTGCCAGAGCAGATAGTGGAGCGTGGATGAAAATAAATGATGTTACAGGTTCATGCAAAGTCACAAATAAAAGGGTTGCGTGTAGTGGTAATAATCTACTGAGGTGTGTCTATTTCAATGCGAGGAGTATTGTGGGGAAGACTGATGAGCTGAGGGCGTGGATTGACATGTGGAATTATGACATTATAGCCATTAGTGAAACTTGGCTACAGGAGGGGCAGGACTGGCAGCTTAATGTTCCAGGGTTCCGATGTTTCAGATGTGATAGAGGCAGAGGGATGAAAGGTGTGGGGTGGCATTGCTAGTCAGGGAAAATGTTACAGCAGTGCTCAGGTAGGACAGATTAGAGGGCTTGTCTACCGAGGCCATATGGGTGGAGCTGAGAAACAGGGAAGGTATGACCACATTAATGGGGTTGTATTATAGACCACCCAATAGTCAGCGAGAATTGGAGGAGCAAATCTGCAGAGAGATAGCAGACAATTGCAGGAAACATAAAGTTGTGATAGCAGGGGATTTTAATTTTCTAAATATTGATTGGGACTTCCATACTGTTAAAGGCCTAGACAGGTTAGAGTTTAAATGGGTTAGACGGGTTAAAATGTGTTCAGGAAAGTTTTCTAAATCAATATATCGAGGTACTGACTAGAGAGGATGCAATATTAGATCTCTTATTAGGAAACGAGTTAGGACAGGTGACGGAAGTGTGTGTAGGGGAACAGTTTAGTTCCAGTGATCATAACACCATTAGTTTCAACTGGATCATGGATAAAGATAGATCTGGTCCTCGGGTTGAGGTTCTAAACTGGAATAAAGGCCAAATTTGAAGAATTGAGAAAAGATCTAAAAAGCGTGGATTGTGACAGGTTGTTCTCTGGCAAGGATGTCATTGGTAAGTGGGAGGCTTTCAAAGGAGAAATTTTGAGAGTGCATAATTTGTATGTTCCTGTCAGGATTAAAGGCAAAGTGAATAAGAATAAGGAACCTTGGTTCTCCAGGGATATTGGAACTCTGATAAAGAAGAGAGAGATGTATGACATGCATAGGAAACAGGGAGCAAATAAGGTGCTTGAGGAGTATAAAAAGTGCAAAAAAATACTTAAGAAAGAAATCAGGAGGGCTAAAAAAAAAGACATGAGGTTGCTGTGGCAGTCAAGATGAAGGATAATCCAAAGAGATTCTACAGTTATATTAAGAGCAAAAGGATAGTAAGGGATAAAATTGGTCCTCTTGAAGATCAGAGTGGTCGGCTATGTATGGAACCAAAAGAAATGTGGGAGATCTTAAATGGGTTTTTTGCATCTGTATTTACTAAGGAAATTAGTATAGAGTCAATGGAAATAAGGCAAACAGGTAGAGACGTCATGGAACCTATACAGATTGAAGGGGAGGAGGTGCTTGCTATCTTGAGGCAAATCAAAATAGATAAATCTCCAGGACCTGACAGGGTATTCCCTCGGACCTTGAAGGAGACTAGTGTTGAAATTGCAGGGGCCCTGGCAGAAATATTTAAAATGTTGGTATCTATGGGTGAGGTGCCCGAGGATTGGAGGATAGCTCATGTTGTTCTGTTGTTTAAAAAAGGCTCTAAAAGTAATCCGGGAAATTACAGGCTGGTTAGTTTGATGTCGGTAGTAGGTAAATTATTGGAAGGAGTACTAAGAGATAGGATCTACAAGTATTTAGATAGACAGGGACTCATTAGGGAGAGTCAACACGGCTTTGTGCGTGGCAGGTCATGTTTAACAAATCTATTAGAGCTTTTCGAGGAGGTTACCAGGAAAATGGATGAAGGGAAGGCAGTGGATGTTATCTACATGGACTTCAGTAAGGCCTTTTACAAGGTCCCGCATGGGAGGTTAGTTAGGAAGATTCATTCGCTGGGTATACATGGTGAGGTAGTAAATTGGATTAGACATTGGCTCGATGGGAGAAGCCAGAGAGTGGTAGTGGAGGATTGCTTCTCTGAGTGGAGGCCTGTAACTAGTGGCATGCCACAGGGATCAGTGCTGGGTCCATTGTTATTTGTCATCTATATCAATGATCTGGATGATAATGTGGTAAATTGGATCAGCAAATATGCTGATGATACAAAGACTGGAGGTGTAATGGACAGTGAAGAAGGTTTTCAAAGCTTGCAGATGGATTTGGACCAGCTGGAAAAATGGGCTGAAAAATGGCAGGTGGAGTTTAATACAGACAAGTGTAAGGTATTGCATTTTGGAAGGACAAACCAAGATAGAACATACAAGGTAAATGGTAGGGCACAGAGGAGTGCAGTAGAACAGAGAGATCTGGGAATACAGATACAAAATTCCCTAAAAGTGGAGCCACAGGTAGATAGGGTAGTAAAGAGAGCTTTTGGTACATTGGCCTTTATAAATCAAAGTATTGAATATAAGAGTTGGAATGTTATGGTGAGGTTGTATAAGACATTGGTGAGGCTGAATTTGGAGTATTGTGTGCAGTTTTGGTCACCTAATTACAGGAAGGATATTAATAAGGCTGAAAGAGTTCAGGGAAGGTTTACAAGGATGTTACCGGGACTTGAGAAACTGAGTTACAGAGAAAAGTTGAATAGATTAGGACTTTATTCCCTGGAGAGTAGAAGAATGAGGGGAGATTTGATAGAGGTATATAAAATTATGATGGGTATAGATAGAGTGAATGCAAACAGGCTTTTTCCACGGAGGCTAGGAGAGAAAAAAAACCAGAGCACATGGGTTAAGGGTGAAGGGGGAAATGTTTAAAGGGAACATTGGTGGGGGGCTTCTTCACACAGAGAGTGTGGGAGTGTGGAATGAGCTGCCAGATGAAGTGGTAAATGTGGGTTCACTTTTAATATTTAAGAAAAACTTGGACAGGTACATGGATGAGAAGTGTATGGAGGGATATGGTCCAGGTGCAGGTCAGTGGGACTAGGCAGAAAAATGGCTCGGCACAGCCAAGAAGGGCCAAAAGGCCTGTTTCTGTGCTGTAGTGTTCTATGGTTCTAAAATAGACTGAAATCTTGGAATTAAGACTGCTCATTGTTCCTGACTCCAGGAAGAACCTTGAGGATCAGAAGATAAACAGAGATCCAACATTCCTACATGTCTTTTTGAATAAGAGAGCAATATTAACTGCCTTACAAATCTGGTACCTTTTTCGTGGCAAATGAAGATGCAAAAATCTCCATTGGAGGTCCAGAAATCTCCTCTCCTGCTTTTGATACCGCCCTGGAACAGATTCCTTCTGAGCCTGGAGATTTATCCACCTTAATATTTACCAGTACCTCAAATACTTCCTCGTTCTTAACACAGATATGTTATGGCATGGTGCACCTGCTGCCCTGGTCTTTGATTGTAGGTTTAAGATAAATGCATTATGAACATGCTTGGGGACATGCTTCATGTTTTCTGGGACACGTTCGAAATGTATTTATCCCACATCTGCAATAAAACCAATGCCAAGAGCAACAGGTATGCAAACCAGGTGTAAATTCTCCCCCAAGTCTCACACTACCCTGACTTTGAAATGCATTATTGTTCCAATATCGCTGTTGGACAGAAATCCTGTGACTCCTGACTCAGCTGCACTCTGGGACTGCTTTTACCAGAAGGACTGAGATAGTCCTATAAGGTGGCTCACCAGTGTTAGGGTTGGGCAATGAATGCTGGCTATGCCAGTGATGTCAACGTCCCCAAAAATAAATAAAAGTAAATTTATTTCCCATATATAGTTATACAGAATTATACAAACATCTTAAACACAGAGGCTTCTTACCTGTGGTAGAGCCTGCCACACAATACTTGCCCGCTGGGCAAATGTCACCAGTGATGCCATCAGTTGGGGTGGGAGTTGTGGCTCCCCCAAGGCAGTAAAAGCCTTTCGAACAGGAACCAGAGGGTTCAGTCTGAGCTTCTTGGCTGCAGAAAAGGCCAGGTGGGCAAGGATCACATTGAGCTGGAATTAGAGGATAGACAATATTTTAAATATTATCTTTTGAATTTCCAAGGCATAGAAGACTATGGATCAAGTGCTGGCAATTGGAATGAATATAAATGGCCCCCATCGGTGGTCACATGTTTGTGGACCAAATGTCCTGTTTCTGTGCTGTATGATTGTTTGCACTCAAGTGGGCATTATTGAAGGCATCTTTAATTAAAGAGATCGATATGTATTAATACTAAATTTCATGTGTTAATACTCCAATACTAAGGATCAATGAACTGTCTCACTTTAAGAATGGTCAATGGGAGCAATAGAGCATAAAGAGGTAGTTTGAAGTGTAACATTCCTGGTTGGAAGTAACATCAACAAGGTACGTGCTGAACAGTTAGAGCAACACAGTGCAAAAAAATATCATACAGGGCACAAATCACAAGATGGATTCCATTGGGAATTGTTGGGCTTTGTCAGTAAGTGTAATTTAATCGGACTCCAGTTGGTATTTTGGTACTAGTTAAATAAATTTCAATCAATGCACAAAGTCATCACAAAAATGGAGATGGAAAGAAAATGACAAGCCAAAAAGATTAATTTAGACATAGCATTAACCTAGAATTTCTTTTGATGAGTCAAGAACATTTTTATCGTTGAACTAATGGTTATGCGTGAAAGCTTGAATCTAATTACTTACAGATATGACTTTTTTTTTCAAAAGGAAAGATGATCAGAATAGATTAAGCATTTACCTGCTGAGGTTTGACCTTCTTTGTTGCTGAAAGTCCCACGGGGACATTTGTACTGGGTAGCAAATTCTGTTTTGACTGGACAGAAATGTCCTGATGGACAGAGCTGGGGGATTTTTATTCCCCTGTTCTCCAAATCCGATGTGCTACAATATGTTCCAGTAGGGCATGGATTGCAGTCACGCTGGCCTGTCAGAGCTTGATAGAACCCTATTGATCACAGAAAGCATTGTAATCTTGATGGAGAGAAAATTAAGTTTTAAGAATCTTCATTGTGATTCTCAATAGAAATCTAATTGCTGAGCACTTCTGGTGTTCTGGTGTCCACACAGAGATTGAAGATGATCAGATCATCATGGAAGCATCTTTCAAAGCCAATAGGTGCATGAGAGCACCACAAAGCCCTCAAAAATCACACCAAAGGTTCAAGATTGTTTTATCTCGTTTCCAGTACACAAGTGTAAAGGAGAACAAAATAATTGTTACTCCGGATCTGAGCAGATGCAGCAGAGAAAAAACACAAGATAAGTACACAAATATAATAAAAAAGACAAAAAATATAAATACATAAGACAGCTTATATACAAAGATTGACTGTTTGTCCTTAAAGTGACGTTCGACACAGGAGTGTCTGTACATAAGGTGACTGACAAGAAATGATAAAATAGTGGAGGGCTGGATTAATAGGTGGAGGAGTTGATCAACCTTACTGCTAGGAGAAAGTATCTGTTTTTGAGCCTGCTGGTTTTGGTGTAGATGTTGCATAACCTCATCCATGATCAGAATGGATGAGATCCTTCATCATGTTACTGGCCCTTTTCCAGCATCTTACTGTATACATTTTCTTGATGGTGGTGGGCTGGTGCCAGTGATGCGTCAGGCTGTTTTGACTACCCATTGTAGAGCTTTCCAATCCTAGGTGTGTTAGATGCAGCAATAATGCAGGAAGACATTTTAAGGAAGCATTCAATGATCTATCCATTCAGGTAATGATTATAGCTGAATATGACTGGATTCTTCCTTGTCTGCTCTGTTTCACTACACGTACATGATCCAAGACAAATGGTAGAACCAGGAAAACCTTCTCTTTGCATGGAAGTGGAAGATTACTTGACTGCCTTCTTAGCTTAATTGGGATGAGTTTATTCATATCCAGATGAGCTACACTACCCCTCTCAAGTGAACAAAGGGAAAACAAGACTGCACTCGAGCTACGACTGAAGACATTGCTAATCTACTAGACAGAGCAGGAGGGAGAAAGGACAGAAGGAAAGAATGATAACTTTGAAGAGAAAAAGCAAAAATGAGAAAAGAGAAAAGTCTTCAAAAATCATATTAGATTTAAATAGAAGTATTTTTTAAAATAAATGATTTTACCTCTTGGACAGGGTTCAGGACTGGAACTTCCTGCTGGACACCTTGACCCAGCAGGGCACAAGAAATCTGCTGGGGTTGGAGAGTTCTGGCCTCCCGGGCAGTAGTAACCAGATGAACAGACACCAGTGGGGTGAAGTAACCCAATGCCTTCACAGAAGAACCCTAGGAAAGGGCAACTTGTTTTGATGAAAGGTCATTGATCTGAAACAGTAATTTTGCTGCCTAATTGCTGAAACTTTTAACATTTTCTGTTCTTATATCAGATTTCCACATTTGTATTAATTTTAAATATGATTAGATATCACTTTTAAGCTTTAATTAGAATTGATTTGCAAGTAAGTGCAGCAGATACTTTTCACTAATGCCAACATGTTTTACTGAAGAGTTTTACTAATGTGGCCACTTTATTAAGTACTCCTGTACATCTGCCCGTTAATGCAAATATCTAATCAGCCAATCATGTGGCAGCAATTCAACGCATGAAAGCATGTAGACGTGGTCAAGAGGTTAAGTTGTTGTTCAGATGAAACATCAGAATGGGGAAGAAATGTGATCTAAGTGACTTTGACCATGGAATGATTATTGATGCCAGATGGGGTGGCTTGAGTATCTCAAACTGCTGATCTACTGGGATTTTCACACATGACAGTCTCTAGAGTTTACAGAGAATGGTGTGAAAAGAAAACATCCAGTGAAGGACATTTCTGTGGGCTTGTTAATGAGAGATCAGAGGAGAATGGTCAGACTGGTTCAAGCTGACAGGAAGGTGACAGTAACTCAAATAACCATGCATTACAACAGTGATGTGCAGAAGAGTATCTCTGAATGTACAATATGTCGAATCTTGAAGTGGATGGGCTACAGCAGCAGAAGACCTCACCAGGTTCCATTGCTGTGGCCACTTTATTAGGTACCCTTCTGTACTGAACGAAGCGGCTTCTGAGAGTATTTCAGAAGGGTCTAGATGATCTTGAAGTGGATTTCATGTAACACCACGTAATATTTTCATTGCCTATCAAACAATTTGACAGGCAAGCACCGTTTTACCTTGTGTGCATGGCAGGCAGTTGTCCAATGCCTTGTTCCCAGCTGTGGTGGAATACGTTGCTTCAGGGCATGGTTCAGGCACCGCTGAACCCTCAGGACAGTAATGCCCTTCAATACACTTGAATTGGTCTGGAGCACGATCAGTGCTGCCACTAGGGCAATAATACCCTGCATCACAAGGCCCTAAATTATAATAAAAATAGAGCAAATATCACTAACGTTTTTGATCGCAATGTACTTTTTAATATTAATATGTCACTGAAATGCAACAATTTTCTGAAAAGTATCTGAAAATTGCATTCTGTGGACTAAAATAAATCAAGTATTTTGATCTTGTTGAATCTAACCAGCATTGTGTTATATATGAACAGTTCACTTGACATTAGTGGATATGTAGTTCGTGTGAAATGAAAATTTAAGCCTGTTGTTTGGAATTCCACTAAATGAAGTATTCAGAATTACTGCAATTGTATTAGATACTTAAATCTATCTGGGCTAGTTCCATGTACTAAAATAGCTCCAAGAAGAGTACTCCATCAGCTCAGGTAGGTGATTTCTCCGTGTAGCGTGAGGAACATTCTTTATACTTAATTTTAGGAACACCAACTCTCAGTCTTTTCTCAAAGATAATGGAAGTCTCTCTTTACAGGAAACCAAACCAAAATAATAATTTTCAGTTCTACATTGTGCAATGCATACAAAATGTTGCATTTTTGAGGCAACAGACTTTGCATTAATTCACAAAGAATGACAAACTTGGAGATTTAAATGTGCTTTGGAAGAATGGATAGTAGGATGATGATTTTTTTTCCTATGAAAGGAGGTCTTAATAGTCCGAGAGAAGATATAGACAGGTTAATGTTATTAGTAGCCATGGAATGTGGTAGAGGAAACTGAATGATGTAAAGCTCCATTCATACAGCACACCTGTGACTCTGGTGCTTTTCCGAATTGATGGTTATTATTATCAGACTTCAATAATTCTCCAACACACTATTAATACAGGTTTTTTTTAAAAAGATGTTGCACTGTAGAATAATACATTTTCCAGTGAAACCAGAAGTTTTAAAGGAAGCATGGGAGTAGGTCCTCAGTAAATGTCAATAGGGCTGATGAACAGAACTAGGTGAAAGGAGTGTGGAAACTGGAGCTCCGTTGAGTCAAAGGGAACACAGGAACCAGCACCTTGTGAGCCAGATACTAAACTATCAGGATTTCCAAATAATCATATAGTGGATTAATGGAGAATTACCATATACAAGGGATGTGAATGAAAGGGATCAAAAGGGCTTTGTGAAGGAAGTAAGTGTACTGAGAATGAAGTGATGAAGGCAGGAAAGGAAGGAGTTAAAATTAAGGAGAAACTATCGCAGTGGGAGTTCATTTAGCAAGAGATTAACAATTATTACTCACAGTTGAGAAGCCAGAAGAGCAGTGGAGGCATGAAGCAGAGATCCTGTGAAAAGCCTTCGTTTTGGGGCTAAGGCAGCCAAATGTTCCTTACATTCATTGTTGGAATTGGGAATGAATTGTATGGCATAGGAAGGTTAGAAATGATTGGACCTAGAGGAGAGGAGACTGGAGTTGCTTTGTACTCCAAAGTAACGGGATGCAGATAGATTTGGTTGGCAATTGTACTAAGTCCAGTGGTGGCAGCATTCCAGCAGGACCTTTATTCAAATATTCAAAGATTTTGTATCTGTGGCTAGGGAGATGCCTGCTCCAAAATGCATTGTATGTCTAATAAATATGAAAATGTCTAAGATGGAGATGCAGATGCCCATTGGGTTTGATAATCAATCACAAACTGAATGCTAGAAAACTGACCTGTTTTTTATTGATTTTTCAAAAGTATAGCTAATATATTTCAATTTGACATATGCCGACTGGTATACGAGCGGCTTGTCTAAAATTTGTCAATAATCCATCTACATTGCTATCTCAAATAAACAATATTTTCTTCGCTGATCTAGGCAGCTATTTCTTCAGAGATGTTCTCCATGATAATCTGCAGATGCTGCTACCTGCTCACCTGCAGCAAATTTTATATTGATCTGAATTTACAGAGCAGGTCTCCAAGAAAGGAAGCTAATAAAAGATTAACTAAATGACACATTAACACTCAATGTTGTGGATTCCCCATTGGAAGATGCTCATTTATTGCTTACTGTGGATCAGATATGCAATGAAATTGCCTGAACTTAAATTCATCTCTGAGTAGACAATCGAGAAATCAAACCTATTGGTTCAGCAAGCTCATGTTGATCACAGTAGTATCCTGCTGTGCATTTCTGTGGGAGAGAGGATCCCTCTGGGCAGAATGACCCTAAAGGACAACGATTTCCTGAGGAAACACTTTCTGGGTTGCCACAATTGGAACTGCTTAATAATTTACCTGTAAAAAGATACAATTTCAAAACAAAATGTGAATCACGACTTCTGAGAAATATTTGAAATTCTTCTCAATGAAAAGCAACGCTATTTCTTTAACACATTTGTCCTGGGACATGGTTGATATTGGTCGATTTGCTGCTATTCCTTGTTACACTGAGAAAGTTATAGTGCAATTTTTCCTTAATGTGCTGACAAGCTTGTGTCATCATGCTAGCTCCCTGTTGGGAAGCTCAGTTTATTCATCCAATGATTATGGAGTGCTCATTATGGATTTAAGTCTGATGGTATGTGATCTGGAGGTAATGTTTTTCTGATTGGGTGTTAGCTGAGGCTTGGTGATAGAGAATCACAGGTTCAAATCCCAATTTAAAAATTTAACCATAATTCAGCTTGATAATTTGGTGCTTTACTGACGGAGGTGCTAGCAAATGAATTGCAGACTCTTCTTTTACGAGGATGTGAAAATGAGCAACTACATTAAAGTAAAGCAGTGAAGCTCTCCTAATGGACTGACCAATACTGGTTATTCTCGTTGCACCCAAAGCAAGTGATCTGAATATTTTATCTCAAACCGTTACTCTGCATAATGTTGCTGCACTGTTGCATATAAAAGCAGCAATATATTTCAAAATTTGCTTCATTAGCTGCGTACTTCTTTGGCATGTTCCAAGATTACAAAATGCACTTTATAAAATGCTCATTTATTTTCTTTTTGGTAGAAGGACTGTGGGAATTCGACACAAAGTCTATATACTCGATGTCCTCTTAATTAGGTACACCTGCTCATTAATGCAAATATTTAAAGATACAGTGTGGAGCAGACACTTCCGGCTGAATGAGCAGCACTACCCAGCAACTCACTCACCTATTAGTCTAACCCCATCCGGCAACCATGATGGAATGGTGGAGCAGACTCGATGGGCTGAATGGCCTAATTCTCTTCCTATGTCTTAAGGTCTGAGACAGGACAATTTACAATGACCAATTAATCTACTAACCAGTACATCTTTGGAATATGGGAGGAAACACATCGCTCATGGGAAGGACCATAAGACCTTAAGACATAGGAAGAGAATTAGGCCATTCAGCCCATTGAGTCTGCTCCACCATTCCATCATGGTTGATCCCGGATCCCCCTCAACCCCATAACACCTGCCTTCTCGCCATATCTTTTGATGCCGTGACTGATCAGGAAACGATCAACTTCCGCCTTAAACGTACCCACAGACTTGGCTTCCACCATAGTCTGTGGCAGGGTAATCCACAGATTCACTATTCTCTGGCTAAAAAGAATTCCTCCTTACCTCTGTTCTAAAAGGTCGCCCCTCAATTTTGAGGCTGTGCCCTCTGGATACCCCCACCATAGGAAACTTCCTCTCCACATCCATTCTATCTAGTCCTTTCGACATTCAGTAGGTTTCAATAAGGACCCCCTCCCCCCACATTCTTCTAAATTCCAGTGAGTACTGGTGCAAAGCAGCAAACACTCCGCATATTTTAACCCCTTCATTCCCAGAATCATCCTCGTAAACCTCCTCTGGACTCTTCAATAACAACACATCCTTTCTGAGATATGGGGCCCAAAACTGTTGACATTACTCTAATTGCGGTCTGACTAGCGTCTTATAAAACCTCAGCATTATCTCCTTGCTTTTATATTCTATTCCCCTTGAAATAAATGCCAACATTGCATTTTCCTTCTTTACCACAGACATGACCTGTAAACTAATCTTCTGGGAGTCTTGCACGAGGACTCCCAAGTCCCTCTGCACCTCTGATCTTTGAACCTTCTCCTCACTTAGATAACAGCCCGCACTATTGTTCCTTTTACCAAAATACATTATCATAGATTTTCCAACACTGTATTCCATCTGCCACTGTTTTGCCCATTCTTCCAATTTGTCTAAGTCCTGCTGCAATCGTATTGCTTCCTCAACACTACCTACGCCTCCACCTATCTTCGTATTATCTGCAAACTTTGCCACAAAGCCATCAAGTACGTTATCCAAATCACTGACAATGTGAAAAGTAGCGGTCTAAATACTGGCCCCTGAGGAACACTGCTTAGTCACTGGCAGCCAACCAGAAAAGGCCCCTTTTATTCCCACACGCTGTCAGCCATTCCTTTATCCATGCCAGTATCTTTCCTGTAATGCCACAGGATTTTATTTTGTTAAGCAGCTTCATATGTGGCACCTTATCAAATATCTTCTGAAAATCCAAGTGTGACATCCACTGCCTCTCCTTTTTCCACTCTGCCTGTTACTTCCTTGAAGATTTGTTCGACAATATTTCCCTTTACAGAAACAATGCTAACTTTGATTTATTTCATCATTGGTCTCCAAGTACCCCAAAACCTCCTCCTTAATAATAGACTCCAACACTTTCCCAACCACTGAGGTTAGGCTAACTGGCCTAATATTTCCTTTCTTTTGCCTTCCTCCCTTGTTAAAGAGTGGAGTGACACTTGCAATCTTCCACTCCTCTGTGACCATGCCAGAATCAAGTGATTCTTGAAAGATCATGATCAATGCATCTGTTATCTCTTCAGCAACCTCGCTCAGGACTCTGGGATGTAGTCCATCTGGTCCAGGTGACTTATCCACCTTAAGACCTTTGAGTTTGCCTGGCACTTTTTCCTTTGTAATAGTAATGGCACTCACTCCTGCTCCCTGAAACTCATGGACCTCTGGCACACTGCTAGTGTCTTCCACAGTGAAGACTGATGCAGAGTACCCATTAAGTTCATCTGCCATTTCTTCGTCCCCCATTATGGCTGCACCAGCATAATTTTCCAGTCGTCCAATATCAACTCTCACCTCCCTTTTACTCTTTATATAACTGAAAAAACTTTTGGTATTCTGCTTCTTATTATTGGCTAGTTTGCCCTCAGATTTCATCTTTTCCCTTCTTATAGCTTTTTAGTTGTCTTTTGTTGGATTTTAAAAGCTTCCCAATCATCCAACTTCCCACTCACTTTTGCTACCTTATATGCTCTTTTCTTGGCTTTTATGCAGTCCTTAACTTCCCTTGTCAGTCATGGCTGCCTACCCCTGCTATTTGAGAACTTCTTTCTCTGTGGGACATACCTATCCTGCACCTTGTGAACTATGCCCAGAAACTTCAGCCATCTCTGCTCTGTTGTCATCCTCACTAGTATCCTCCTCCAATCTACCTGGGCAAGCTCCTCTCTCATGCCTCTGTAATTCCCTTTATTCCATTGCGATACTGATATATGTGACTAATGCTTCTCCCGCTCAAATTACAGTCTGAATTCAATCATATTATGATCACTGCCTCCTAAGGGTTCCTTTACAATAAGCATCTGGGTTATTACACAACACCCAATCTAAGATAGCCTTTCCCCGAGTAGGCTCAAACACAAGCTGCTCTAAAAATCTATCTCATAGGTATTCAACAAGTTCCCTCTCTTGTGATCCAACACCAACCTGATTTCCCAATCCCCTTGCATAATGAAGGCCCCCATTACAATTTGTGACCCTACCCTTATTACATGCCTTATCCAGATCTGTTTGCAATCTCAACTCCACACCTTGGCTACTATTTGGAGACTTATATATGACATACAAACTCCTGGAAATTGAACTCCAATCTCCAACGTCTTGAGAAGTAATAGTATCTATGCTACCATGGTGCCCCAACCTAATCATCTAATCAGCCAGTTGTGTGGCAGCAACTCAATGCTTAAAAATATGCAGACATGGTCAAGAGATTCATTTGTTTTTCAGACCAAACATCAGATTGTGGGAGAAATGTGATCTAAGTGACTTTGACCGTGGAACGATTGTAGGTGCCAAACAGGGTGGTTTGAGTATCTCAGAAACTGCTGATCTCCTGGGATTTTCATGCACAACAGTCTCTACAGTTTACAGAGAATGATGCGAAAAACACAAAAAAAAAGCATCCAGTGAGCAGCAGTTCTCTCTGCAAAAATACTTGTTAACGTGAGCAGTCAGAGGAGAATGGCCAAACTGGTTAAAGCTGACAGGAAAGCAACAGTAACTCAATAACCATGAGTTACAACAGTGGTGTGCAGAAGAGCATCTCTGAACACAGAACATGTTGAAGCTTGAAGTGGTTGGGTTCCAGCAGCAGAAGACCGCACTGGGTTCCACTCTGTGGCCACTTTATTAGGAATACTCCTGTATCTAAAAAAGTGGCCACTGAATGTAATGATCATGAGTACCAGTTTAGCAAACTGTTTTGTCATGCACAGAAGCAAGTATCTTGTGTACTGTCGCAACTGGATTCATCCATCCTGCTGCTGAATGGAGCCTTGTTGATGACATAGTAGCATTGGTGGAATGGATGATTACCTCCATGCTGGAGAAACCTGGAATCTGCTCACATTTCAATGTTAACATGGCTACATTCTGTCTAATGGTGACTCATTAAGATGCTTCGGCAGAGGTCTCATTTGAAGATATTTATACTTCTAAACACAGGTGAGAAATAAATAGAATTTTCAAATGTACATTAATTATAAGTAAATACAATCTGCTATTTAGCAGTCTATCTGATCTAGAAAATAAGTGGAGCGGAACACTTTAGAAAGATGAGTAAAGAGCATGAACTAAACTGTTTTTGTCATTATAGCCCAGAGAAGGTCACTTGAAGATGGTCAAATCCCTGATAGACCACTATGCTCAAGTTGTGACTAGCTTTTTATAAAACCACCTTCCTTACATCCAGATAACCAATGAATGTACTAACCCAGACAGCTTTAGAATATGGGAGGAAATTGAGCACCCAGAGGAAACCCACACAGTCACTGGAAGAACGTACACAATCCTTACAGTCAGCAGTGAGAACTGAACCCGAGTCATTGGCCCTGTAATACCATGTCGCCCCAATGGGATTCAAGCAGAATTAGT
Organism: Hemitrygon akajei; assembly: GCF_048418815.1. Taxonomy (NCBI): domain Eukaryota; kingdom Metazoa; phylum Chordata; class Chondrichthyes; order Myliobatiformes; family Dasyatidae; genus Hemitrygon; species Hemitrygon akajei. The sequence continues at coordinate 31,186,403 of NC_133149.1, read as the reverse complement.
GCAAATGAGTCTTTGATGGCCTGCATCAGTTGCATTACTGATTTTGTTCGGCATAACTCTAAGTTTTGAAGATCATATAATGAGGACACAAAAGAGTGTTGATAGGTTAAGCTTGAGGGTAAAGATCTGGCAAATAGTGTAGAGCATGGAAAACTGTGGAATTATCCAATATGAAAGGAAAACAAAAATAGAAAGATTATCTCATTAATTTAGAGATACAGCATGGTAACAGGCCATTCCATCCCAATGAGCCAATGCTGCCCAATTGCACCCATGTGACCAATTAACCTACTCACCTGAACGTCTTTGGAATGTGGGAGGAAACTGAGGAAACCCAGAGGTAACTCACACAGTCACGGGAAGAACGTGCAAGCTCCTTACAGACGGTGGCAGGAATTAAACCCAGGTTGCTGGCGCTGTAATAGCGTCACGCTAACCACTACGCTATTGTACTTCCCTGTGGTGACAGTTTGCAGAGTTGAGATGCAGAAGGATCTGGGTGTTTTGGTGAATGATTCACAAAATGGTAGTGTGGAGGTACAGCAGTGAAGAAATGCCAAATAAAATGTTTATGATGAGGGAAGCAGCGTATAAATGTAGGGGATATGTATTTAATATACAGATATATATTTATTGCAATTGATTGATTTACTTATGCATTTTTCTATATTATCACGCATTGAACTGCTGCAAAGTTAACAAATTTCATGACACATACCAGTGATAATAAACCTGATTTCGATTCTGATTCTGACAATGCCTTAGTTATGTAAAGCATTACTGAAACCATATCTGGAATACTGTGTATAATACTGTCAGCTTATTTAAAAGATGAGACGATTGGAGGTGGCTTATTTGCCTAATATCTGGAATGGGTAGATCATCTTAAGATAAAAGCTTGGATAGGTTAACCTGGTATTTGTTGGAGTTTAGAAGAGTGAGAGGGATCTTGATTGAAACATGCAAGGCCTGAAAGGGTGTATGAGAGTCAATGTGGGAGAACCTTCAATGAATGGGGTTGGGGGTAAATTTTCTTGCACCTAAAGTGGAGGTAAGGAATTTTTGTTTATTTTGGAGGGTTGTATGTTTTTGGAGCTCTCTTCCCCCAAGGAGAGTGCAACAAGAGTCTTTGAATGTTTTTAAAGTAGGGGTAGATTGATACATGACAAGCAGAGAGTGAAAGGGTATTGTCAATTGACACAAATGCAGAATTGATTTAACAATCAAATCAGCTGTGATTGTATTAAATGGCAGAGCAGGCTTGATGGGCAGCCAGAAATATTCCTGCTCCTAAGTCATAATTAGTAATCACTGATGATTAGATGATGTTTGATAAATCCTTGGTCGCTTCATTGATAACTGGAAGGCAGCTAAAGTTTAACAGGAGAACAGTTGGTTTAAGAAGTTAGGTTAAACATTTTGAAGATAGTACACACATAGGCAATGACTAGATCTAAGCAAAACCTGCAAGAGGACCTGTACATGGATACACTTGGTTAAGACATACTTAAAACCTGCCCAATCAATGTCTTTTCCCATATTTATAGAAATTTAATTGAACAACTTGAACAATGCAAATCTAGTCCTTTCATTCTAAATACAAGGTGATCTTCCAACATCAAGCAAATGCTTTTTACCAAAAAGCACAGCCTACACTGGGTCTCTGCAGCAACTTACCTGAAGACAAAGGTTTGCTTGTGGATGCACCTCCAGTACAAAACCAACCTGCAGAGCAGTTCCCGCTGGGCGTACTCAAACCATTTCCTTCACAGAACTGACCTATAAATAATAGTATTTTGAGGAGAAAAATAGCTCAGGTTTACTACATTTGCAACATTCTGTTATGACCAGAGAGCTATTCACTGAGGAAATATTGCTCATACTTCAGGACAGCAATCCCATAGAAACAGTACAAGTATTTTGTAGGGATTAACAGTATGCAATGTAAAAGATGATGTTCTTGATTAGCATTATTTCAATGGTCAAATGAATTAACAGCAGCTGTACCCTGACCACATGCATATGGAAAGAATTGTGGGTATAAACCTGAACACCGTTGACAACTGGGCAAACAACACTGTCCTGTTTCATGGCGCATTCCATGTAATAGCTTTCTGAAACCCAGTGTACAGACACAGTCTTACAGTATTTGCACCACACAGAAGTGAATTCACTTTGATCACATTCAGCATATTTTATATAGGAATGCTCCACAAATTTGGAATTTTACAGTGGGATAAATAATGGAACATTGCCTGAAGCATATGACTTGTTATTTAAAGCTATTTTTCTCCCATGCAGCTGTGTCCTACATGGAATGCTAGTCAAGCAGAATAATGAAAGTGGTCCTTCAGGCTAGGTGATAATATTAATTTCACTGCAAAACACTTCAACCCAAAAATAAAAGTAGAAATTTTTATGATAAATTAAAGGCAATGAGTCTGCATAGTGGTAAAAACAGAATGACTTTGGTCCTACAGCATTCCAATGTGATATACAATGGTCTTGAGAATGACTGTGATTGACATGCTAACTACCCGGACAGTTTTGGTTATGGGGGAATGGGGAGTTAGCAGTAAAAGTGTCAGTGATTGGTTTAGAATGTTAATGTTTGCTTACCTGGAGGGCAAGACAAGCATCCAGCTGAGCTTTCTTGGCCAAGCAAACTGCCATAGGTCCCAGGGGGACAAGGATATTCATTTGCAAAGCGGGTGGATTCTGGACAGTAATGTCCCGACGGGCATTGTTGTGGAAAGGGGTTGGAAAGACCACCGAAACAGAAGTAACCAGCTAAGCATCTTTGGCAGATACCCTGACCTGAAACATTTCAAAGAGTCACACAGTTAGGTAGAAGAATACAGAGAAGGAATCACCCATATTCATTCAATACTGAGTGTTACATGTTCAAGTGACAGGTCCTTTGGCTCACAAAGTTGTGCCAAACTAATGAAACTAATGGCACCTAATTAAACAAGTCTCTTCTGCATGCACTGGTCCATATCCCTCCATTTTATAAATATTCACACACTTATTTAAAAGCCTCTTAAATGCTTTGATTTTATCTGCCTCCACCACTACTGTTAGTGCATTCTAGGCACCCATCAGTCTCTGAGTACGAAAACTTGCCCTGCTCATCTATGAAATCACCCCTTCTCATATTAAATGCATGCCTCTCATTTTACAGTCTGTCTAGTCTATGCTGCTCATAATTTTATAAACTTTTATCAAGTTTCCTCTCAGCATCCACTGCTCTAGAGTACACTACCCAAGTTTGTCCAACCTCTCCTCATAGCCAATGCTCTCTAATCAAGGCAGCATCCTGGTAAACTACTTCTGCACCAGCTCCACAGCCTCAACATCCTTTGCATAATGGAGTGACCAGAACCTAATACAACATTCCAAATGCAGCTAAGTGTAGTTTTAAAAAGCTGCAATGTAACTTTCCTACTCTTGAACTTAATGTCTTGACTAATAAAGGTAAGCATACTAAATGCCTTCTTTACTACCCTTGTATGGCCACTTTCAGGGAGCTTTGGATTTGGACCCCAAGGTCCCTCTGAACATCAACAGTTTTAAGGGCCCTTCCATTAACTGTGTATTTTCTCTTTAAATTTGATCTCCCAGAGGTGCAACACTTCAAACTTGCTCAGATTAAATTTCATCTACTATTTCTCCATCTATATTTGCAATTGTTCTGATCCTGCTATATCCTTGTCCATGACCCACAACTCCACCAATCTCCTGTCAGCTGCAAACTTGTACATCACAAATGGCAGTGGTCTTAGTATGCATCCATTAGTCACCATCTGTCACAAACCTGCAGTTAGAATAAGACTACTACTCCGTCTTCTCAAGCAATTGTTATCTAAAATGGTCAGGCCACTGCGGATCCCATGTATGTTAATCTTCTGTATGAGCCTTTCATGAGGGACCTTGTCGAATGCCTTACTAAAATCCATGTAGGAAACATACACTGCTCTACCTTCATCAATCCCTTTTGTCACCTCAAATCACATGACCTGCCCCGCACAAAGGCATGTAGACTGATATAATATTTGCACTTTCCGTAGCAATGCAGAAGTTAAAGACAGAATCCAACAGAATGGAAATAGGCCCTGGGACTCTACACTGGTCACCCATTTGCTTCCATCCTATTCTTTTCCCCCACACCCTTTCACCTTACACCTGGGCTGATTCACAGCACCACTTATCTGATCAATCCATGAAACTCTGGGAAGTGGGAGTGAATTGGAGCACCTGGGAAAAGTCCATGCAATCACAGGGAGGACATGCAAACTCCACACAGACCGCACCAGAGGCCATAAACTTTATTTCTTAGACCATGTGAGATTTTTGTGTAGAATGATGGCTTTTTGTTAACCTAACAAATTATTTTTCCTCTATTAATATTCATTTTCAAGCATGATTCAATTCAAGCAGTAATTGGGGCAGTATATTACAGAAGGGTATTTACTGCTGCTAAAACGTCTTACCAACAAGTCAATATAGAAAATCCTATTATTTTGATTTCCACATTAAACCTCAACTATCTTACATTTCACAATGCTTCAGAAAAGAAGAGCCTTACTTTATTTTGCCACTCAAGTGACCATTCCAAAGACTGACAATGAAACAATGTCAACCCTCAGAACATTTTAAATCTGGGAAACAGATGCTTGTCTTCTACAGAAAGAAGACATCAAACCCAATATCAATATAAACACCTGTAGCACAATGTCTTTGAGTAAATATTACAAGAGGAAAGTTTGACAACTCTAATATAATGAACTTGACTTTGAACTTCTATTTACTGCACTGCTCTATGTTCTACTTAATCATACTTCTTAAAATCTTCTCAATGAAATAATTTAATTTTGATTATTTACTCTACACAGTAACTGAAAAACAGTCCTTTTACTGACAATTGATATGGACTTATCTTGATCTTTTATCAATTGTAATCCGAGATACATTCTAAAATTGTGTGGCACTTAAAAATAAATAGTAAGGCTAAATATCGTAACTTTTAGGAGTTAATATTCAACTACTCCACTTACTTTTCATGAAATGTTAAACACAGATTCTTTTAAGACAACAGAAACAGACAGCACTGTGTACAGCAGGTTGTGCTATTTTCTCAGCTCCACACTCTTATGCTTGATCTTGACCCCCAGTGCTTTCTGGTCCCCCTGTGACTGAATGGTTTTGACCTGGGTGCTGTTTTCCTGCCACATTCCAAAGATCTGTTGATTAGTTATATTGCTACTCTCAATTCCTCTTAGGATGGGAGGCTATAGGAAAATCAGGAGAGAATCTGTTACAGAGAAATAAGTGAGGGAATGGGACTGATGGATTGTTCTGAGACCAGGACATTGATGGTTCAAATGTCCTGCTTGCATGTGGTAAGAAAATTTGAGTAAGAGGAGACTGATTTAACAAATTAATAAATCAATGTATTTAAATTATTTTCCATAGTCATTATGTATAAGCATGCATAGTATTCAAGTGACATTGTGAGATGATTTATGTTGCTGAGTTTCAGCCTGAACACAAATGAAAGCAGAGTGCCACCAGGAGGCTCTGTACCTGTTTCAGAGTTGTAGGTCCCAGGTGGGCATGGGGTAGGTAGTGTAGAATTTCTGGGACAGTAGGCACCTGCACTGCATTCTCCACCATTCCCTGTGTGATTGAAGTGCATGGAGGGACGTGGAGTATTAACTCCAGATACACAAAAAAATCCAGGATCACAGGGGCCTTCAGTTTGTGTTAGGCCTAGGCTACTGCAGTAGAAACCACCTAAGGATGAAGAATGAGGATTGATTTGAAATTTCCCAATATATCAACATTAGAAATGGCAAAAAAATACATCTTATTTTGTAATATTTTCTTTCCCTGGGACTTTAGATTTAGTTCAGACAAGAAGGTTGTTTTGTTTGAGCTGGTTACTGACCAGCCTATGATCAAGGACTCATTGTACGTGAACTAGAGGTAAAAATCTGTATTCTTTTAACTCTTACTCACTATTTGGTTGTGACTGGTGAGTTAAGTATTTTCTGCACAGCATAATAGCTCTTTAACCAAGCTACTTGTTAGGTCATCTTAACTGGGAGTTAAGAGTCAATGAATGTAGTGTGGGTCTGGAGTCACATGACAGCAAAACCAAGTAAAGACAGCATACTTCCTTCTCAAAAGATATCAGTGAACTGGATTGCATGACAATCCATCTGATACTGGCTTTATATTCTACATTCAGTTAGGTAACTAAAGTTCAATTCTCTGACTGCTGTGGTGGCTTCTGATTTCCTGCCTCCAGATTACTGGTTCATACTTCAGGACTGCTGTTCTGGAAATATAAATATTAAACTACTGTGCCCTGCTCTAGCACTCCGAGGAAACTAACTCACTCAACGTTCAGGATGCCTTTTCTGCGTGGTGATAGCCCAAGACAGAAAGGATCCATAGTCTTGATAGGGCGGTGTGGAGGAGTTTTTGCAAGGACACATTAAACCCACTTTATGTTGCATCCATTCCATGCTTAAAGATTACTTTGCAAGATCTAGGGATAAAGACCAGCTCCCACCCAACATATGTGTTCACCAGATCAGGAGAACCTAGATGGTTGTCATGTTTTGTGATCTTAACTCCAAGAAATTATATAAAACTCCAACGTCAAGAAATTATAACCTCCACAGGTTAAGTATTGGTGAAATGGATTCACGTATCTACAAGGCATTCTTCCTGTTGTATTTTAGAGTTTCAGTTATTGAAGATTCTGTAAAATATTAACTTTTTATCTGCATGATTTTTTAGCTGTACAAAGCACAGAAAGCAGAATTATACAAAGAGGCACTCAACTGTCTCACAGGTATCATTTTTAAATGAATAAAATTGAAGATGTAACTGCCTATTATATAGTTTTATTTAACAAAGAGCTAAATAATTAACAGTGTTAGTGGATAAATACACAGAATTATGTTTCAATACAAGTCTTTGAAGTTGCCACACTGTCAGAGAGAGATATTGAAGGTTTGCAAAGGCTTTCTGCTTTCTGAGCAACCTTGTATGACAATGTATTGTCGCTACCAAGGTCAGGTTGTTGAGCACCGCCATGGATCCACCAGGGGCATGCAGGCAGGTGACAGATCACAGGACACCAGTTCCAAAGACTGTAAGGTTCACATTGGGATGGGTGAATGAGATCAATATATTAGATGGTTGAGGTGGGGTGGGATGGATGAAGGTTTGTGATCACCTTTGAGCCTCAGTAAATTGGAATGAAATTGTGAGAGGTTGGGGCAGTAGGAGGAGTTTGGAGAGGTATCTAAATAGTGAGAAGGGAGGACAGGATGGGATCAGGGGTACAACGTATCCTGGGGTCTGGCATTGGAGGTCTGAAAGACATTTGCAGCAAAGTAATTGTGTGCAGAAGGTGAATTAACAATATTAGTGAACCTAACTGTAATAGAACCTAAACAGAAAATGCTGGAAATCCTCCTCAGGGTTTCATCATCTGTGGAAAGATGAAGAGAGCTAATGTTCAGGTCCAAGATTTATTAACAGTCAAAGGGTCCTGTACTCAAAATATTAACTTTGTTTCTCTTTCCACAGACGCTGCCTGACCTACAGAGTTCCTCCCGTAGGTTGTTTGTTGCTCCAGATTCCAGCATCGGCAGTCTCTTGTATCTCCATGTTGTTTAAGGGATATACATGCCAATGATTTATTGTAAAAGTTCTGTCAAAAGATGGGTAGAATGCATTTCACTCCTTACAAGAACATTTGTGATTATGTCTCCCCAGCTTCAGAAAAGCTTGAATTGACCTGCAGCCAAAGATGTCTCTGGCAGCCTATAGTGCAAGAGCATTAAATATCCTGTCAAAGTTGGTGCTAACATCAATGCTAACTATGTTATCTGCAAGAGTTCAATGGAATGTGGCGTGCCTGCATTTTAGCTTCTGTTGTATGGGAGCAGGTAGAGACCATGTTAGCTGAGAGAGAGAGAGGAGGATTGTGATTGGTGGCTTCCATACAAGAACACTTCAAAGGTCTGAGAATAAATTTACCAAATGTCTCAGAGTATCAGTCACCAATTGGGAAGACTTATTAAGAAATCAGAAGCAAAATTTACGCAAATCAAGGACCCCATTCTCTCACCAAGACATGGAGTACAGTCAGATATCTTCCTCAGTCCCTGGGATGCTCCAAATGTCCCAACAGGACAAGGTTGGGGAGATATACCAGTACCCTTTGGACAGTATGAACCTTGGGGGCAAGGTTCAGCTTGTTCTCTGCCAAGAAAGAGATGGGCATGAGGATGATTAGAAATGCCTAATCAAATCTTAAAGAAATATTGGTGAAATTAGGGGTTTTGCAATAGCATGAAATGAAAGGTAACTCATTTTATAATCTGCCCAAGAGAAAAATACACAATTACCTGTCAACATTTACTCATGACTAGTTTCACCCCCAATATTACTTAGGTCATTTCATAGCTTGTCACACCAGACAGTCAGCCATTCTTGTCTGGCGCGTAGTGTCAGGACTGGATTCCTTTTGGATTAACTGGGTCACAATATGAATGCTCCTGACTCGACCCTTGTTTTTTTTTAAACGAGGCCGAGTGGCTAGCTCGACACTCAACCTGGCACAGATGGAAAGCGTGCCCCGGGGGGGGTTGGGGAGCGACTGGGTTTGAACTTGGGAACCTTCGCTTTCGAAGTCTGGCGCTGATACCACTGCGCCACCAGCCGGCTATTTCTTCGGTGAGTAATAGAACTAAATTAGCCAGCTGAAATCGAAGCACTAAAATATCTAAAAGGCAAAATGAAGCCTTCAAAGAAAGCTTGTGGGAATGAGGCAGTGAAAATATTGTAGGTTAATATGATAGGTGCAAGAATAGAACCAATATATTATTAGGATTTGAAATTCTATGTAGCTTCATATGGAGGCCTTGATCTGACATACATTTACTGATGTGGAAATCATTTCACAATATGACTGTAAATGCTTGTTAAACAGTTACAAAATGTGCTTGTATATTCTAATTTCGTTTTATACTTGAAGCTTAAAATAATTACATACCATATATAAAGTTAGAAAAATGCAGATATTCAAATTTTAGTTAAAATGAACCTTCTGAAATATTAAATTCCATCTGCTTTGTGCTGAATTCCTATTAAATGTGATGGAGCATGTTCTGGTGGCTAATAGTTTACATGGGATAATATAGCAAGCAAACAAAGGAAAATAACCTCATTTCAGATTGTCATGATTGCTAAATATGCATTTTACATTTAGAAATACAGTATTTACAGTTTAATTTGTATTCTATTTTTCTCCTTCCTTAAAGTTTTGATTTCATTATGTGGCACTCACGGATGAAGGTTGCATGAACCTGATTTGACATCACTATCGAGACAGATGAAGTACTACACTCACTCAAATCACGTAAATGAATTATAAACTAGTGTGATATAATGATTATAACACCTGGTCGTTGCATGTCTGAGTCTGGAAGCTTCTGGTGTCTTGCATAGATTTTGAAAGCGAGTATGTGTCATCTCTATAAGAGTACATTCCAATGCAATGTACTCCTTACAATCTTACCTGTTCGTGCACTGGTATCCTTCAGGGCAGGTGAAACATTCTTCTGCTCCTGTGTGGTTCACAAATTTCCCATTTTCACATGGTGTTGGCACAGCAGAACCCGATGGGCAATAGTGACCAACAGGACAAATGTCACCTGAATTCATAGAAAGTATTAAATGACGTCTGAGTGATGCTCAAGAGAACATTGAGCATTTAGTAACAGCTGCTGTTCTCCTGCATAATTACCAGTATTATTTAATCTTACTGTGTATTCTGTAGTCATTCATACTTGCACAGAGCTCTATTGAGGGAGATCTGCTCAAGGTAGGAATAGGATTAGTGGTTAGGCACAAAAGTGCATTTCACTGATCCCAGAAAGATCAATTTAAAACCAAATGACACTAAAAAATTAAATAGAGGGTCTTGGAAGATTTGTTTCATAATATAATCTGAGTTTTATTTACAGGTTTGTTTATCAGTATATCTCACTGCTGACTTAATATTCTCAGAAGCATTTTCAATAGGATATGTAACTATCTTTACCCATTCCATTGCAAATAAATACAATATAGATATACTTATGTTTTAGCATTTATTCTGTAAGATAGAATTAGAGCTGTACTCTTTAAGAAATAGAATGTTTATATTGGAAGACTTTTCAAAACATGTTTAAGCTCGCTCGAGAACTGCTTGAGAGAAGACACCATTTACTCTCATTGGCTACACAGCAGAGCCAAATCAAAAACAGTTGATAATTAAATATGGTACCTGTAATGCCGTCAAGAGGTGTGGCACTCTTCGCTCCCTCCTTACAATAAAATCCCGGGTCACAAAATTCTCCAGCACTGTCTCTGCCCATTTTGCTACAATAGAAACCTTCAGAAATGCAAAATCAGGTTCATATCATGACAATAAACTTAGGCGTGGGCTCCACAATGGCATGCTTTGTTAGACACTGTGGGTCAACGATCACTTCATTTGCACAAATGTATATTATTTATTCGTCCAGAGCCATATAGATTTAAATAAGGACCTAAGCTGGTAAATGCACTCAAATATCAATGATGAATATAGTTTTAATTGCACACAAACCTGAGGGACACAGTGCACAGTCTTCCTCACTCGTGCCTTGTGTTGTTGATCGGAACGTTCCAGATGGACATGGGATGGGTACGGCCGCAGCTTTGGGACAGTAGTGACCAGGAGGGCAAATATCACCAGTGGGAGCTGGAGATTGGGATCCCTTGAGGCAGAAAAATCCTAAAGTGAAAAAAAAACTCGGGACAGTGATTGAAAAGTGGTGGAATTAACAGCATTCTGGTTTGCCTTTGAACTCTAATCCAGTTTAACTTCAGAACATGTAGTAAGATGAGAAAGACTGAGGTGTCTTCCAGAGTCACTACTTGTGCACTGAATCTTTAGACAGCTGGAAAAGGCATTCTTCATCTTTGGTTAGGTATGCACATACTTTTATCTTAGACAATCAATTTTAATTCTGTGCAATCCTTCACATATTTCTAATGGTTTTTGCCGATCATAAAAATAGCCCACTTGACAGCCCATCAGAATACAAGATTTTGAAATCTTTTACATTATTAAACCAAGTACTACTCTGTCCCATTGCTTTATTCATGAATCATACTGTTAACCAAAACCTCATAGATATAGTAACAAGACCCAAAGCTTGTAGTAAGTCGACAATTAGAAATCAATAGAACAAGAGAGCGTGAGAAGCTTGAAGGTGAGGTGGGTGGGGGGGGGGGATCCAAGTAGAAAGAAAGTGCTGGAGATGTGATAAAAGGTCATCAATGGGGTGGTGGGGGTAAGATTCCTTGCTGGAAAAAAGGGGGCGGTAGAAAGGATAGAGCTTACTTCCAGTTAATTTAGCAATAATTCAGTGGTAGTGATGCATTATAAATGTATGCCTATGGACACCTGCACATATGAAGGAGCTCCCCAAATTATTAAACTCAAATGAGAACCAGTCTTGAAAAGTATGCAACTTCCCCACCGCAACCAGACTCTATTACGTCTTAAGAACACGGGCTGACAATTCCATTGCGGGAGGCCACTTGAAGGAGTTGCTTTGGAAATTGACAAGAAATTGCTGCTGTTTGTGCAATAATACTCTATTAAACAATGGAACAGCCGCTAATAAGGAACAGGCACAAAGGCAGCGTGGGCCATCCTGATACTGCTCCACTGTAACTGGGCAGGGGAAGACAATAAATTAATGATTGTGTTCAGGTTCATATCACATTATTCAGTACTGTATTCAATATTATGGAAATAAGGTTATCACACCAAATTATTTTTGTGTATTTTCTGACTCATGGACAAAATCTGTAAAAATGGAAAATGTTTGTAAACTGGTGATGGCCTGAATAAGAAATTACCAGGACTCGATATGACACATTACCTGCCTGACAAGGCCCTGACACCGCAATAGCTCCCATTTCATTGCAGTACTGTCCAGGGGTACAAGATTGACAGTGCGAGGCTTCAGTTAGTCCTCGTTTCTCGCTGTAAAAGCCACAAGATTAAATGTTACATACCAAATGACAGATAGGAATGCAATAGTGTCAGTATTACTCTAAATCAGGGTTTCCCAACTTCTTTATGCCATGGACCAATACCATTAAGCAAGTGATCCATGGACGCCAGATTGAGAACCCCTGCTTTAAATATTTTCAGATGAATTCATTAAAGAGGAATACAAAATCATAAGGCCAAAGTCAATACTTCCCTTTCTTAATGTTTTGGAATTGTAAGAACAATTGCTACTGGGCAATTTTCAAAATTGTTGCACAAAACAATGAGTGACAAATTAAAATGGTGGACATTTAATTATAACCAAAAGAGATTAATATAAAATGGAAAACCAACAAGCATTGATTGGAATATTTCAAAACGAAAGGCACTGAGGCTGATGAAAGGATTAATTTACTTTAGTCTTTCAACAAAATCTGAGTATGTAATTCACCCCATCCCATCAAACACGAGTTAAAGTTCAAAAACTGATATACAGATATAATGTTTGTGCCAGCTATGAAAGGTTAGACATCCGCTGGATAACATTTCAAGCTGCCTGTTACACCTGCTGGTATTTAGGACAGCAATAAAGGTCCTCATTCTGCTTGGCAGTGCTCAGGGCTTCCTTTATCATTGCAGTAACTTCCACTTGGCTTTTACTACTAATGCAAGTCCCAGGTGGAGACCCAGGAATACCATCACACAAAGATGTAGAAAGATTCTTCATTGCTGTTACCATAACAGTTTTATTTGACTAATCGGGGTTGTTAACTTTGAAGTGAACCCCCAAACCTGGAGGATTGGTGGACCACTCTTAGTCTGTCCTCTACCCTTTGACCTGTTTGGCATGGGTGACCCTACCAACAGCCTTGACTCCAGCCAATATAGCTCTCCAGATCACTGAGGCATGTAAGCCATCAAGATATGACAAGGTTGTGGTCCTCTTGGAGCCACAAAGCTGGGGCCCAGTAAAAGGGCTTTAAAGGCTTCTGTCTAGCTTTACTCATGCAGGAGCCTCCATTTGGAGAATCAGTCTTCAACCTTAAGATCAATATTGAAAACGTGAGCAAAATTATTGGGTGTTTTGATAGTGAATTAATAATTACACAAAACTTTTTATACTTGCATAACTGGCATTTAAAAACACTCACAATGATGCTTCAACAGGGATTCTGTCTTATCAAAAATACCTGAAGGTTCCTTTTGGACAAGGCCGTGCTGTGATACTACCAGCTGGACAGTAGGATCCTGGTAAACACTGTTTTCCTGTAATCCCATCAGTGGGGGTTGGTACAGTAGCACCCTGGATACACAAGTACCCAGCACTGCATGATCCAGATGGCTTAATGTTTCCTGAGAAAAAAATAAGAAGTCAATACATTCTACTTTCTGCATACAACAATCTAATTAACCTTTGTAATACCAGGTGAATACCCCTTATCCAAAATGCTTGGGGCCAGAAGTGTTTTGGATTTTTTAGGATTTTGGAATGTATAATGAGCTAGCTTGGGATTGCCATCATTTCCAGCTCTGAATTTACGTGCTACTGATAAGAAGTCTGTGTCTTACGCTTGTTCATCACACATATGTACTTAACAGTAAAAATGATTACAAACCACTAATATAATGAGCACATACCAATCCTTATAGAGGGATCAAAAGTGGAGAGAGTGAGCAGTTTCAAGTTCCTGGGTGTCAAGATCTCTGAGGATCTAACCTGGTCCCAACATATCGATGTAGTTAGAAAGAAGTCAAAACAATGGCTATACTGTATTAGGAGTTTGAAGAGCTTTGGCATGTCAACAAATACACTCAAAAACATCTATAGCTGTACCATGGGGGGGGGGGGGGGCTACTGCACAGGATCAAATGAAGCTGCAGAGGGTTGTAAATCTAGTCAGCTCCATCTTGGGTACTAGCCTACAAAGTACCAAGGACATCTTCAAGGAGTGGTGTTTCAGAAAGGCAGCATCCATTATTAAGGTCCTCCAGCACCCAGGGCATGACCTTTTCTCATTGTTACCATCAGGGAGGAGGTACAGGAGCCTGAAGGCACACACTCAGTGATTCAGGAACAGATTCTTCCCCTCTGCCATCCGATTCCTAAATAGACTTTGAATCTTTGGACACTACCTCATTTTCTTAATATATATTATTTCTGCTTTTTGCACGATGTTTAATCTATTCAATATACGTATACTGTAATTGATTCACTTATTTATTATTGTTTTTATTATTATTTTTATTATTATTTATTCTTCTTCTCTACTATGTATTGCATTGAACTGCTGCTGCTAAGTTAACAAATTTCATGACACATGCCGGTGATCATAAACCTGATTCTGATGTTAGCGCTAAATTAAAAAATTCAGACTTTGGAGGTTTTAGGGTTTTGGAAATTTGAATAAGGAGTACTCAACCTCTATAGATTTTGGTGAATAGTAAATCTGAAAGCAGCTTAAACTTGAATTCAGTGTGCACTATTTCCCCGAATTTCTCTGTAGAGCAGGATCAGCGGTGGGTTGGGATTCATTTTTGGGAGTATTTTTATTTCATTTGTTTAATTGGGGACTTTGGGAATTGTGAAGCTGAGTTGCAAGTGAAGCATAAGTGTCTAGAGGATACCTGAACCCAGACAGTACATTCCAGGATCACAAGGTAAACAGTCCGATGCATTGTGCATCCCAGTTCGATTCCCGTAGGTACCCTCAGGGCAGAAGAACTGGCTTGCAGATGCAGTACCTGGTGGACAATATGAGCCTAATGGGCAGATGATAGGTTGATGAACTCCTTGAAGAGAGACACAGTGGGGGGGGAGGGATTGGAAGCAAACATATAAATAAATGAGAATGAAACACTAATAAATATAACGGCAAGCGTGAACTAGCCAGTTATACATTTCTACATCATTTTATTCTTAAGATTATTCTCTGCCACATCAACCACAACACATCAACAGAAAGGTATTCCATTGTTACCTTGTGATTGGCAGAAGAATCCTGCGGGACAAACTTCACACTCTTCCGTTGCCCATTTAGATTGGTAATGGCCTGGCGAACAGCTAGTTTGATTGGCACTTCCCTAGGAATTTGAGAGTGCTATTATATCAAGATAATACACCAGCATAATTTTAACTCACTGAGACAATGTCAGTCACTTTCATGAACCACTCTGTATTCGAGCAACTTCAGTCTTGTTTCACAGATATCCAACACTACTTATTCTTAACTTATTTTTTCTGATTCTGTTTTCAATTATTCTTAACAAATTCTACTTGAAAACAAAGACTTCTGTGCTGGAGAAGAGATTCATTCAATAATATGCAAGTGAGATACGATAGACATTGAGAGATCATTGGAATTCCGATAAACCTACACAAAGAAAGCACTCAATTAATGCCACATCTGTTTCTTTTAATTGGATGGGATGCTAAATTCTGAATTACATAAAGTGGCAAACAATGGAATAGTAGAAATCTTTCATTTTAATGCACTAGCTTAAAACATCTCCAAATGGAGCAACTAATATATAGAATCAAAGTCGTCCAGGGTTCAACTCAGATTCCACTGTTTGGTAATGTGCTGAAATTTTCAGCTATTCTTGGCATCAAGCTGGAATTAAATAGCTGGCATCAGGATCGATCTTCCATGATCAACATCAGAGACTGTTACAGAAAGCCCAATGATAAGTATTATCGTCATCGTACTGGAATTTATTTGCATCATTTCACTGTAAACCTGACAGTAGTTTCTAGCACCTGCTTATACTTAGTGAAGTGCCTACAGTACTATCTATGAAACCCCATTTTTCCATAGGGAACCCCATTAGAGGCTTTTAAGATGCACTTAATGTTGAATCATAAAATAAATAAGTCAGCATAAAATGTTACTGAGATTATGGCACCAATGAACAAAAATCTTATCTTCTCAAATTAAACAGATTTTAAATAGCACACTAAGCAAATTATACAGGCAAACAATTGCTTGTGCCTGAAAAAAAGTGTACGGGGGCTGTAATTAATAGGCCACTGGAAAAATATTGGGGAAAAGGTAAGATTAATGAATATAACATATGTTTTAAACATCACAATGGTCTTCCTTCAAATTGCATGCTACTTGCACCATTTTAGAAAAAACAAAAGAGAATATTCATTCCGCTGACCTCAGGGCAGAAATGACCTGGCGAACACGTGAACTCCAAAGGCCGTTGCACAATCTGCCCTCCTGGACAGTAGTATCCTGCACTGCAAACACCCGATGGAGTTGACAAGCCGTAACCTGTACAGTAATGACCGGATGGGCAAGGTCTGCAATCAGTTAAAGCAGCTCCTCCTAAAACAGCTTTGTGAGGAAAATGACAAAAAAAAGTTAAAAACAGCAAGACAAAAAACATTATTTTACAGTCAATAAATGAGGACTTGTATCGTTATCTTAAAAAATGTGTGTAGGGTACATAAATTTTATGTTATAGCTTTTGATAATACTTCTATTAGTATTCTTCTTGTAGATTGTATATTCCTAATAATATTATTGATGATGACCAGAATGAAATTGTAGGTTCACACCACTTGAAGCCTTTCCACAGTAAACTTGTGCACCTTTTATTTCAGCTCCATATTATACATAAAAAGATTCATCTAAGAGGACCACCAATTTAACCATTAATTTAATATGATTTGTGCTTTTGTACACCCTCAACAGGTGTGGCTGTAGTAAGACATGAGCTAGGTAACTCTTCTTAGGATCACTGCACACCAGAAAATGGGAAATTATTAAAGAAAATAACTGAATGAGATATATCTGCTGAGGGACTCTTTTTTTAATGCTTATACAGAGGAAATGAGATGTTGCCTGTTTGCCATCTGCTGGCAACAAGAGGAAATGTAGCTGAATTAGATTTTTAAAATTTCAACATGGAAGTTATTATCCATATCTAGATTATTACATCAAAAGTATCAACATAAAATATGATAGAACAAAACTGTAATTAAATCCATTTGTTTACTGTTTTGTAGGACCAACAAAGAACTGGCTGGAGCACAAGGTTCCCTAAGATTCAGTAGGTCCATCATCATACTGATATGAAAATACTGATGCAACTGTAGCTTAAAATATCCTGCCAGAATATAGGTAAGAATATTTATTAAGCAGCAATCAAAACACTGGAATTTCACAAATGTCTTTTTGGTCTCCAACCTGGGTTAGGAGTTTTTAATTTTCCTTTCTTTCATCTTACGATGGAAAGGATAGATGATGGATATATTAGTAAAATGGAAGTGGTTGGGGAGGGGGGAAGATCTTATTGGATGTCTAGGGTCAGCTTGGAGGGTCAATGTGGTCATTTGTGTCCAGATCTTATCATATATTTGTACCTTCAAAAGAAAATCATTAAAATTTTAACAAACCCTATAAAACTAGAACTCAAAATCAATATTACTAATATTCTTACCCAACAGGGTCCCAGGAGGGCAAGGTTTTGAATAGCTTGTTCCTTCTGGACAGTAATGTCCTACAGGACAGGGCCTGGAGTTGGGAATTGTTGCAGTACCCTCACACAGAAACCCAGCAGTACATAGGCCAGTCGGAGCTGAGAGACCGGACTGCTCACAGTATAATCCAACATCACATGGAACTGGTTCAAAAGAACCTTCGGGACAATAGAATCCTAAGGGAAGAAATCATTGTCACCCACTGATCAACTATTAATTGAATAATAAGTTGTACAGATAATACAATGATATACTGGGTTAATATTATCAAGGTGACTTGCTGGATACATGGAATGGGAAACTAAAGAGATGATAGGCAACCATAGATTCATTTTTAAGAACAAAATCACAGCATCATCTACTGTTTTTACACCTCTAAAGATTCAACTGAAATATAGTTTATATAAAACCTTTACTATGGCTGTACAATCCCTTTATATTTCCATAATATACAGGATCCTCCATTTCTTTCTTGAGTAGAGGCCCAACCTTTCTCCTTCACCTGCACATGCATTCACCTGGTTAAACATTAAATAACTTCTTCAAATCTCCTCACTTTCTTCATATGAACAGTATATCTCTGGGCACTCACATGGACTCAGCTACATCTGTTTTTTGCAGTATTTGTTTCGGTCCTACCCGAACACACTCCCTCAGCTCTATTTCCGCTACATCAATAGCTGCACTGGTGCTGCTTCCCCTACTCAAGAAGAACTCACTATTCATTACTTTTGAGGCCAAATACCACCTTGTCCTCATCTTCACAGGGTCTCATCTAAGTCACCTCATCTTTGTCTGGATCTCTCTGTCTCCATTTAAGAAGATAGTCTATCCACATCCATTACAAGCCTACTGATTCCCACAGATAGCCTACTGTCTATCCAACCCTGCCTCCTATAGGACTCTATTCCATTCTCCATCCATTGCATTTGCTGTGATGATGAGCCTCTAAAAAGGGTTCATTCTAACTGAACTGTGCTTACCCCTACTATCATTAACAAAGCTCACGACAGTATCTCACTTGTTTCCTCTATCTCTGCACTTATATTCTGGGACAGAACAAGGAGTTTCCCAGGTCCTCACTTTTCATCCTACCAGCTTCCACATTCAACATATCATTTCTGCCACCTTCAGAAGAGATTCCACAACTAGACATATTTTTCCTTACAGCATTTCAGAGAGTGAACCAACTCATTACAGAGACAAAGTCAACTGAAGGCACAGCAATGACATTGTCATCTATTATGATCCACATCATGCTCGACTCTAGTGATGTCTTACTACTATTACCACTGCAAAGGTCACAATGGCTTACCCACAGTGCTGCTGGCTTTCTGTGATATCTGACCCTATGTGCACTTGAAGCATTCCTGTTGATTTTGGTTTAAAAATCAGTAGAATTTGACAGCAGAATATAATGCTAGGATTATATTCTACTATTATATTCTATCATGTATTAGCATTCAAAAATGTTCACAATGTTTTAGTCTGGTGATATGATTTCCATTCAACTCTGAACCAACTGAAGTTCTCCATAATGTTTCTAGCTACACGATTTACATAACATTAGTATTTTTTTTATTTGAAAAAAAATAGTGGACTCCATTTAACTGGGACACATTGGGAAAACAGTGCATTTTGGCCCAATTAAGTGGCTCCCGAATTAGCCAAATTTTCATGGAAATAGTTAAAAAAGGTCTTAAAAAAAAGACAAACTACGATTTGAGCAACAATTTATGTATTAAATGAAATACAGAACAAATTGGAATACTACTAATATTACAGTACTATAAAATTGTGCCATAGTTCCTAATAGTTATCGATGGAATTCATCCAGCACACACAAAATGCTGGTGGAACACAGCAGGCCAGGCAGCATCTATAGGGAGAAGCGCTGTCGACGTTTCAGGCCAAGACCCATCGTCAGGACTAACAAAGGGTCTCGGCCCAAAACGTCGACAGCGCTTCTCCCTATAGATGCTGCCTGGCCTGCTGTGTTCCACCAGCATTTTGTGTGTGTTGCCTGAATTTCCAGCATCTGCAGATTTCCTCGTGTTTGCCTTTGGAATTCATCCAGTGTTCTTTTGATTGACTGTAAGTGAACAAAATCAGCGCAGACACCGAGTGCAGATAATGTACTACCTTCATACAATGTTTTTGATGGTTGCATCCTCCAAATCTTAGTTTTCATTGTAATATTCAAGATGATTGTTGATACCTTCAAAATTTTTTGTAATGCCCAACTTGTTGAAGTAGTGAAATTGTTTCATTATCAATCCTAGCCATTTCTGACAACTCCAAGCCTCAATGCTTGAAACCACAGGGAGCAAAACGGTTTTGAATCACCTACTGCTTAATTATCACCAACTATCAATGACATAAAGCACAATTTTTTGAATTAAAACACACGCAATTGACGCTATTTCAAAACTGCTTGCTCTAAGCATAGTCTAACAGCCACACAATTGCACATGACTGATGTTAGTTGGAAACTGTCGAACAGAAGGTCCCAGTTAAAAGGCATAGTGTCCCAAATAAACAAAAGGAATCACATCTATTTTCTAAATTAGTATTTGTTTTTTAATAGTTGTCCCAAATAAGTGGCTGCCCCGATTAACTGATGGCCCAATTAACTGGAATCTACTGTATACTCTAATAATTGACATGTGTTAATGGATACCTGGAGGACAAACAAACTCTGTGAAGTTTCCACGCTGGTCAAGGGAGTGAGGGTGGGACCCAAGATCCCTGGACACGTTGGCTTGAATCTGAGTTTGGCTGTTGCATGTTCCACCTGGGCAATAAAAACCCGGGCGGCAAAGGCCTGAAGGAGCACTAAGACCTTTTCTGTCACAGACATGACCGGCTACAGAAGACAAATTCATTAAATAAGATATGGTTAATAATGAAAGAAAGCAATCAGAATTCAAGCTGAAGTTGTCAGTTACAGTTTAAATTTTATTCACCAGATATGATAGCCACCATAAATATCATATTCACTGCTGGGCCAAGGATCTGAACATTGTAAATATATCTTAAGGTGCATCACTTACTGTTGGTTCATAACAAGGTTATATCAGGGTTGCAAGGTGACTTGTGACTAGAAGTGCCCAGATGAATTTCACTAAAAGCATGATTAGACTTTGAAATGGTAATAAATGTGATTTACTCTTGGCTAAGTTGTTTTATTTTAAATTGCAGAGTAAAACATCATGTGATTTAAATTTCTAGGTGCATCCGCGAAGTTTTTTTCATAATCAAATTCTCAAATTTTATTCCATACCCAACCCAACCCAACTAGCTAACTGCCCTAGTGAGCTACAGTCATTGGTTGTTTCACTAACCTGGACAAGCAAGGCACTCCAAGTCACTGTGAGCTGTTGTTCTATTGTTATAAGTTCCAACTGGGCATGGATATTGAGTAGGATGTGAAGTACCTCCAGGGCAATAATAACCTAATTTCAATCAAAGCGATAACTTTGTTATTTGTTACACAATCAGTATCAATTATGAAGAGCTTGCTGTAAGCAACGCTGTCACCATGAACAAAAGGTAGCATTGGCTTGTGGAATTTACCATCAGTAACAATGCAAGTTAATTTGGCAGATTTTCTATACGCAGATAAAAATGCACGTATCTGATATAAGATCATTTTCATATTAAAGGCTATTAAGTATGAAATTACCTGGCCAGCAAGGTGTCAAGAGAAATGATGTAGAGGATTCTGCACAGTAATACCCAGGTTTACAGAGATCACACTCTGATTGACGGCTTCTGTCACTATAGCTCCCTGCTGGACATGAGGTTGGTTTTGAGCTCCCAGGTGGGCAAAATGTCCCTTCCAAACATGGTCCTAAAATGAAAATTGTGTGCACATCACTGTGATGACCAGATATACTTATTACTATTGGAAGTAACTGGTAGTTGCACGTGTATCATAAATATGCAATGCCCATTGTAAAACAAAAAGGCTAAAGGAAGATATGATAGAGATGGTGACAATTGTGTAAGATTTGAGAGAATGAAAAGAGGACAATTCCTCCAGCTGGGTTATGTATTGCAAAGTGCCAGCAGAAAATGGAATCCAATTACATGTCTCTACAGTCATACGCTGCTCTGAAGAAGTATTAATATTTCACTATGCTGGCTGCAAGCTCACCTCCTATGCCTGCGTTGTTGCCTTCGGGTGTAGGAGTATCAACTCCCATCTGACAGTAATACCCAGGTGAACATGGCCCAGTCACTTGATCTGCTCCATCTTCACTGCAGAAGAAACCAGCATCACATGGAGTGCAGTCAGACATTGCCTGTAGTCCCAGAGCTGCACCATATGTACCTATGAAAGCAAAATATAAAATGTTTACAGCTGCTGAAGTTAACAATTGTTTGTCATAATGATGTCTGTGATCATAAAGATACATTGTCCAAAATACAATTAACATGTTTGGCTCCATTTTTAAGAGAAAGCCCAGCTTTGCGATTGGAATCAGTAGTCAGAGTTGTACTGGTCGACAGAAGCATTCACTTTCTAAATGCAACATCCATTAAAACTAAGCTTCTGCAATAATTAAGAAGTTCACAAAATGGAAAGGTTGAATGGCTATTTTTCCGGCATTGAACTATGACAGTGTTTATCGTAACACCATGTCAGTAGGCTCTCTATGTTGGTAAAATCTACAAACTTGTAGATGGAGTTAGAGTAGACTCTGATCACACAGTTGGGAGTGTCCAAGGAGTAGAATAGGGGGCTGAGGATGTAGCCTTGTGGGGCACCAGTATTGAAAATATTATTTGCCATTTACATTAAGAACCAAAGACGGGCTCCTGATTACGACAAGACGTTGAACAAAGAATATTGGTTGGGTCTT
This sequence comes from Hemitrygon akajei, assembly GCF_048418815.1. Classification (NCBI taxonomy): domain Eukaryota; kingdom Metazoa; phylum Chordata; class Chondrichthyes; order Myliobatiformes; family Dasyatidae; genus Hemitrygon; species Hemitrygon akajei. Next base: position 31,163,929 of record NC_133149.1, on the reverse strand, counting down.
TAACTTACTCAGAAAAGGCACTTTGATCTCTACAAGTGAGAGCTGCTATGTTTTTTGCAAAGCTGATCTGGGCAAAAAAAGGCCTTGTGGCCCTGGACAGTGAATATCCATCACAACTGAAGGGGTTGAGGAGGAGATTGAAAGTACTGTGGTTTACAGAGAACCTTTCCTAAGCAAAAGTAAAGGAAATTAACTCATGCACCAATTTCTACATTTGTTACCTTTTGGACACTTCTTCCAGTTGAGACCAGTTTGCGTTGGACAATAATATCCTTTAAGGCATTTTTCAATTCTATTACCATCGGTACAGTAGTGTCCTGAAGGGCATATGTCACAGCCATCAGCATGTGTGTAGAGCATATATGTTCCTAGAGAAACAAAAGATAAGTATCCTGTTTCAAAATTAAATAAATAAGGTTCTTAGAGCTTCAAAAGGTTTAAAACCTACATTGTGAAGGTAAAATTCATGAACATTGTAAGACCATAAGACATAGGAGCAGAATTAGACCATTTGGCCCAGCGAGTCTGCTCCGCCATTTCATCATGGTTGATCCAATTTTCCTCTCAACCCCAATTTCCTGCCTTCCCCCCATATCCCTTCATGCCCTGCCCAATCAAGAATCTATATACTCAATGACTTGGCCTCCACAGCTGTCCATGACAAAGAATTCCACAGATACACCACTCTGGCAAAAAAAATATCCTCCTCATCACTGTTCTGAAATGACACTCCTATATTCTGAGACTGTGTCCTCTGGTCTTAGACTCTCCCACCATAGAAAACATCCTCTCCATCAAGGCCTTTCACCATTCAATGAGGTCACCCCTCCTTCTGAGTACCAGTGAATACAGGCCCAAAGCTATCAAATGCTCTTCATATGACAAGCTGTTCAATCCTGGAATCATTTTCATGAACCTCCTTTTCACCTTCTCTAGTTTCAGCACAACCTTTCGAAGATAAAGTGTCCAAAACTGCTCACAATACTCCAAGTGAGGCCTCACCAGTGCTTTATAAAGCCTCAACATTACAGCATTACATTCTAACTTTTATATTCTAGTCCTCTTAAAATGAATGCTAACATTGCATTTGCCTTCCTCACCATAGATTCAACCTGTAAATTAATCTTAGTGAATTCTGCATAAATACTCCCAAGTCCCTTTGCGCCTCAGAGTTTTGTACTTTCTCTCCATTAACAAATAGTCAACACTTTCATTTCTTTAAAAAGTGCATGACCATACACTTCCTGACACTGCATTCCATTTGCCACATCTTTGTCCATTCTTCTAATCTGTCTAAGTCTTTCTGTAGCCTCTCTGCTTCCTCAAAACTACCTGCCCCCTCCCACCTATTTTCATATTGTCTGCAATCTTTACAACAAAAGCATCAATTCCATCATCCAAATCATTGACATATAACGTAAAAAGAAACAGTCCCAACACAGACACCTGTGGAACACCATTAGTCACCGGCAGCCAACCAGGAAAGACTCCCTTTGCTCCCACTGCTTGCCTCTTGCCAATCAACCACTGCTTTATCCATGCTAGAATCTTCCTTGAAATACCATGGCTTGTAACTTGTTAAGCAGCCTCATGTGTGGCATCTTGTCAAAGGCCTTCTGAAAATCCAAGTACACAACATCAACTGATTCTCCTTTATCTATCCTGCTTGTTATTTCTTCAAAGAATTCCACCAGGTTTGTCAGGCAAGACTTTCCCTTGACGAAACCATGCTGATTACGGCCCATTTTATCAAGTGCCTCCAAGTACCCTGAGACCTCATCCTTAATAATCCACTTCAACATCTTCCCAAACAGTGAGGTCAGACTAACTGGCCTATAATCTCCTTTCTTCTGCCCTTCTCCCTTCTTGAAGAGTGGAGTGACCTTTGCAAATTTCCAGTCTTCCAGAACCATTCCAGAAAGATCATTCTGGAAAGATCATTCAATCTCTTCAGCCACCTCTTTCAGAACACTGGGTGTACACCATCTGGTCCAGGTTACATATCTACCTTCAGACCTTTCAGTTTCCCAAGAGCCTTCTCCCAAGTAATGGTAACTTCACACATATCATGACCCCTGACACCTGAACTTTCACCATACTGCTAGTGTCTTCCACTGCGAAGACTGATGCAAAATACTTATTTAGTTCAACTACCATTTCCTTGTCCCCCATTACTACCTCTCCAGCATTGTTTTCCAGAGCTCCGATATCTACTCTCGCCTCTCTGTTACACTTCATGTATCTGAGGAAACTTTTGGTATCCTCTTTAATATTATTGGCTAGCTTAACTTTTGCATTTTATATTTACCTTCTTAATTGGTTTTTAGTTGTTTTCTGTTAGTTTTTAAAAGCTTCCCATTCCTCTAACTTCCCACTATTTTGCTCTGTTATATGCTAGCCTCAGTTGTGTCATTTTGGCTTTAGAATACTTCTTCCTTTTTGGGATGTATATATCCTGTGCCTTTCGAAATGCTTCCAAGAATTCCAGCAATTGCTACTCTACCGTCATCACTGCCAGTGTTCTTTTCCAATCAATTCTGGTCAACTCCTCTCTCATGCCTCTGTAATTCCCTTTACTCCACTGTAATACTGATACATCCGACTTTAGCTTCTCCTTTTCAATTTTCAGGGTGAATTCAATCATATTATGATCACTTTCACCTAAGGGTTCTTTTACCTTCAGCCCTCTAATCGATTCCAGTTCATTGCAAAACACCCAATCCAGAACATCTGATCCCCAAGTGGGCTCAACCACCAGCTGCTCTAGAAAGCCATCTCATAGGGATTCTAGAAATTACCTCTCCTGGAATCCAGCACCAACCAGATTTTCCCAATCTACATGCATGCTGAAATCCCCCATGACCATTGTAATATTGCCCTTTTGGCATGCATCTTATATCTCCTGTTGTAATTTGTAGGTCACATCCTTCCTACTGTTTGGGGGTCTATATATAACTCCCACGTGGAATCGTGAATCCCTTGATTTACTTATTAATTTTTAACAAGTCAATAAAAATTTCTTGCCTGCACTGGAATTCCCTGAAACTTGATAGATTTAAAACCATGGACTAAGCAAAGATCTGCAAATTCTAGGCAATAATATTTTGCCACTCAAATTTCAGTGCTCATTGTAATTTCCTGATCCAAGAAATTCTGGGTCCTACCATCCATGGCTCTGCTTGGCTAACGCTCACACAAGGTGGAGGTTCAATGGAAGTTGGTTCACTGACATCATTGACTCATTTGGTGCTTCACTCACTTCCCAAAGGGCAGACTAGGGTGGACTACAGTGAGAGGAAAAGTAAGGGAGAGGCTGATAACTATACATTAACTGGGGTAGTGTTCCTGCAGAAGAAAGACCTTATGACAACTGAAAAGTATTAAATTAATTTGGCAAGCTTTTAAATTGGTAAAATTAGTTGATTATTTTCATATGTATTGAGGTACAGTGAAATGCTTGCATTCTGTTCATACCGAGTAATTCAGTACAACAGTGCTTTGAGGAAGTACAAGATAAAACTATAACAGAGTGCAGAGTAACAGCTATAAAGTGCAGTGTGGGTAGATAATGCGGTGCAAGGTCATAATGAGGTAGATTGTGAGATCAACAGTCCATCTTATCATATTACGGAACTGTTTGATAGGCTTCTGTAACTTCTGGAGAGAGAAGAGAGGATGTCTGGAGTAGTTGGGGCCTTTGATTATAGAACATAGAATAGTATAGCACAGTACAGACCCTTTGGCCCACAATGTTGTGCTGACCCTTAAACCCTGCCTCCCATATAACCCACCCCCACCTTAAATTTCTCCATATACCTGTCTAGTAGTCTCTTAAATTTCACTAGAGTATCTGCCTCCATCACTGACTCAGGCAGTGCATTCCACACACCAACCACTATCTGAGTAAAAACCCTTCCTCTAATATCCCCCTTGAACTTCCCTCCCCTTACCTTAAAGCCATGTCCTCTTGTATTGAGCAGTGGTGCCCTGGGGAAGAGGCACTGGCTGTCCACTCTCTATTCCTCTTAATATCTTGTATACCTCTATCATGTCTCCTCTCATCCTCCTTCTCTCCAGAGAGTAAAGCCCTAGCTCCCTTAATCTCTGATCATAATGCATACTCTCTAAACCAGGCAGCATCCTGGTAAATCTCCTCTGTACCCTTTCCAATGCTTCCACATCCTTCCTATAGCGAGGCAACCAGAACTGGACACAGTACTCCAAGTGTGGCCTAACCAGAGCTTTATAGAGCTGCATCATTACCCCACGACTCTAAAACTCTATCCCTCGACTTATGAAAGCTAACACTCCATAAACTTTCTTAATTACCCTATCTACCTGTGAGGCAACTTTCAGGGATCTGTGGACATGTACCCCCAGATCCCTCTGCTCCTCCACACTACCAAGTATCCTGCCATTTACTTTGTACTTTGCCTTGGAGTTTGTCCTTCCAAAGTGTACCACCTCACACTTCTCTGGGTTGAACTCCATCTGCCACTTCTCATCCACCTTCTGCATCCTATCAATGTCTCTCTGCAATCTTCGACAATCCTCTACACTATCTACAACACCACCAACCTTTGTGTCATCTGCAAACTTGCCAACCCACTCTTCTACCCCCACATCCAGGTCGTTAATAAAAATCACGAGAAGTAGAGGTCTCAGAATCAATCCTTGTGGGACACCACTAGTCACAACCCTCCAATCCGAATGTACTCCCTCCACCATGACCCTCTGCTTTCTGCAGGCAAGCCAATTCTGAATCCACCTGGCCAAACTTCCCTGGATCCCATGCCTTCTGACTTTCTGAATAAGCCTACCGTGTGGAACCTTACTGTTGCTGGCTACTTTACTAATGCAATAAGAAATGTCAACAGAGTCTATAGAGAGGAGACCATTTCCATGATGTGTGGTGTCCAGAATGCTTTACAGTTTCTTCAGTCTCATGTAGAGCTGTTGCCAACCAAGCTGTGATGCATCCAGATAGGATGCTTTCTGTGGTGCATTGATAGAAATTGGTGAGGGCCAAAGGGGGCATGCCAAATTTCTTTAACCTCCTGAGCTTTCTTGGCCATAGCATTAACATGATTGGAACAGGACAGGCTATTGGTAACATACACTCCTTGGAACTTGAAGTTCTCAACCTTGCCGACCTCGGCACCATTGATGTAAACAGGACCATGCGTGCTGCTGCCTTCCAGAAGTCGATGACCAGCTCTTTGGTTTTGCAGTTATTGTGGGAAAGGTTATTGTCATGGCATCATGGCTCTAGGTCCTCTATCTCCTTTCTGTAGTCTAGTACATCATCATTTGAGATACAGCTCACATATTATCTGCATACTTGTAGATGAGGTTACAGCAGAATCTGGCCACTCAACTGTGAGTGCATAGGGAGTAGAATAAGGCAATAGGGACACTGCCTTGCAGGCACCAGTGCTAAGGATAATCATGGCTGAGGTGTTGTTGCCTGTTCTTACTGATTGCTGTCTGTCAGACAGGAAGTCAATTATCTAGTTGCAAAGGGAGATGTTGATTCCCAGGTGTAGGAGTTTGAAGATGACTTTGATTGGAATTATAATATTGCATAATTATAGTATTGACTGTTAGTCAATAAGCAATCGTCTAATATTGGTGTCTTGATTGTCCAAGTACTCCAGAGTTGAGTGTAGGGCCAGGTAGATTGTGTCCGACATAGACTTTTTTCGGCAGTAGGTGAATTGCAATGGGTCACATTGTCTGTGAGGCTGAAGTTAATGCATGCCATGACCAGCCTCTCAAAGCACCTCAGGATGGTAGATGCCAGAGCCAGAAGGACTATTTTTTAATTTAACTGCAATGGTAGTAGCAGAAACTGAAGAATTATGATTGGAGTGGATCTTGCTCAGAGTTGTTCGAAGCTCTCAAAAGTGTCTATCACTCAGCATTAACCCCTCAGCTAATTGTGTAGTTTCAGCTAGCTGCCCAGGATGCCAAAAACCTTGTGAATTCAGTTGTAGGACCAAATGTGCAATTTAAGCCCAAACTGCTTCACTGTTTTGCATCTCGAAAAATTGAATTCTGTTTTCTATCCATTGAGATTTGTAAGTTATTTTGTTAAACAATTATAAACACAAAAGATTCTGCAGTTGCTGGAAATCCAGAGCAACACACACAAAATGCTGGAGGAACTCACAGGTAAGGCACTATCCATGGAAATGAATAACCAGTCAACGCTTCGGGGCAAGACTCTACATCCAAACTCCTTTCACAAACAGATTCACTTGTTATGAATGCATGCTTGAAAGATTTACTTGCCATTTCTACATGCCCAAGGCTGGCTCGAAGCAGCTGGGCAATAATGCCCCACAGGGCACGGAGCACCCATGCTGCCATCCAAAGGGAAGGCACTTCTCGAACTAGAGACGCAGTAAAATCCAGCTGAACAGTCTCCTGAAAGAAAAGGGAGGAGATTTCTTTCAATTGCGAACTTGGAATTATAAATTTATTGCTCCATTGTTAAAAATGACAAATATAGGATTGACTTAAAAAACTGTTCATCTTTTAATTTCCTTCCAGTTTATTAAATCATTCTGGAAATGAACACTTTGTATTCTGCAGTTACACCTTCTATTTGATATATTCTGGTCAGTCCTGCTGACTGATTTGATACACAGAGATATATAAAAGCAATATAATGGAGTTAAATAGAGATAGATAAAATACTTTATTATTTTAAAATTGTTCTGACATCATTTTTATTGCAGCCTTATTGGTAACAACTTAAAATAGACTGTTCCTTATGGTTTTGCAAGATTGAATCAGTCACATGCTAATTCCAATCTAAAGGGAGAATACAAGGTGTGCTGAAGGCTGAATCATCTTCCTAAAAACTGGAACAATTTATTCTCATAATTCTTAATATATTTCCCTCATACTGTCTTTAATCATATTAAACCAACAACACAAAAGGTTATCTTTCCTTTTGAAGTGGCTCTAGAGGTAATGTGCCAAATTGCTGTGAATTCATGTTTAGTGATATTACTACTTAAATAGTGACTTCACAATCTTCATTCAACCATACAACTGTGTTGAAAACAGGTTTGGCTTTCTGGCAGAAGAAAAGCTTGGATGTAAAGCTGGGTACTAGAGAAGCAGAACTGATTCTGTGGAAATACATTTTCTCCGACTTTTCTCTTGAACCCACACTTCCCAATCTTACCTTAGTCTGATAAATATGAGAATGGCTGCAGTTTCCAAACTATATTGGTGAACTCAAAGAGATAATGGACGGAAGATCACTGTGATCTGAGTCTGGGTCATACCGCCCTATCATCAAAGATCCTGCCATCCAGGCAAAGCCTTCTTCTCATGGTTACCATCATGGAAAAGCTCCAGAAGTTCAACACCACCAAGTTCAAGGTCAGCTAATACTCCTCAATCATTTGATTCTTGAACCAATCTGCATTACTCTAATCATGGCAACACCATGACTACTTTGATCATTTTGCGGTACTTTGTCCTTTTTGCTGTAATTGTGTTCTTTCCTGTAAAACTTGGTTGTTTTTCTTGAGAATGCTGCTTATCTGTTGCAAGAAAGTTTCTCATTTCTTAGTGCATATGACAATAAACTTGACTTTGATTTCATTTGCTGCTCAGCATGCTTTGCTATATTATTTGTTAAATTTTGAATGACATTCTATTTGACTGAATAAATATCATTTCATCATATTGAAGAACACATATTAAATTAACTTTGAATGTGATGTGGTTAGACACAGTTAATATACTCTTAAAGTATTGGAACAAATCCTTACCAGAAACATTACTTTGTCCTTGACTTTCACAATATTTTCCACCTGGACAAGGCAGACATTCATTTCTGGAGGTCACACCTGACAAAGGTTGGTAAGTTCCTGGGGGACAAGGTTTAGGACTGTCAGTCCCAGAAGGGCAGAAGTAACCTGGTGGACACTTATCCCCTGTTTGATCTCCAAAAGGACTCCCTGTTCTGGCACCAAGCACACAGTAATGCCCTGGGAAACAAGGTCCAGTTGGAGAAGCAAGCCCTGGGAAAAAAAGATAAGAGGTAGAGAAATTGAACATTTGAAACACTCAAAATAATTGTAAAACACTATCTGGCAAATTCCATGATCCTACCTGGCTAATAGAGACTTTGGTCAGAGTACAGATCCAAGCATATGGTTACAGCATATCATGATGTAGAGAATAATACATTTACACAACTCTGTAGTATTTAATCTGACCTACTGTGGGTAATCAAGTACTTCATAAAATTGTAACATTAAATCTGTACAATTGTAGAATAATAAATATTGAAGTTTATATAGGTTTAAAATAAGTTGAGAGTGGAACCAGAAACATTTTCTTGTGAATAATATTATTTGTCTGTGAAAATACTTTACAAAGAAAATACCGATGTTATCGCCAGTAACTGAGCTAGGAAAGAAAAATATGTTTACAACTAATTTGCTCATGGTTGTAGTGTTTGGTTATATTCTTAATCATGCCCCCTTCAAATCTAACCTCATTTTCATGTTCGAAAAATGCAATTTTGATTTCATAGTCCTGATAAATGCCTGCTCCAGCAAAAATTTGAGCATTTTGTCACCTACCAGATCCATGCGTTTATAACACTGTACTTGAACCTCTCCAGTCAAACTGCAGTTTTTTGGCACAGTATCAAAGTCATTGGCATGCCATGAGATCATGACAAAGATAATCTGACCCTCCATCTCCAGCGCAATCTTTGACACAGATGACCACACCATCCTCCACCAATGTTTCTCTGCTACAGTATAACTGAATAGAACTGGCCTTGCTAGTTCCATTAAAATGTATTCGCTGGAGTCAATGAGATACCAGTGATGGTTTATTTTCCTGTGGCCACATTTCTTTCTGGCATTCATGAAGGATATAGCCATCTACCCATTCTATTTCTTTTCCTGCTCTTCATGAATACAACATTGGCTTCCAGGTGTTTGGTGATTATTTCCTTTTTACTTCTGCGTTCCCTTTCAGGGCTGTTCCATTATCTGAAATTATCAAACTAGTTGCACCAAATCCAGCTTTGGATGAACAGACATTTCCTCAATTAAACACTAAGAAGACTAAACCAATGTCCATCATTCCCCACAGCCTCAAATTAAGGTAATGGCCCTTTAAAGCTGAGTTGAGGAGGAATTTCTTCAGCCAAAGGGCAGAGACTCTGCAATTCATTGCCACAGAGGATGGAGAATTCATTTGGGTATATTTAAGTGAAAGATTGAGAGGCACTTGTTTGAATTATGAGAAGGCAGAACAGGGTTAAATAAAACATGATTGAATGGCAGAACAGACTTAATGGGCCAATGGCCTAATTCTGCTCCTATTAAGGTCTAATTTGTTTGATAATATCCCTTTGAAACACCTTGTGCTTCAATTCTTATGTTAAATGCACTAGAAGATATTCTTGCTGATTTTGTTGAAGACTACAGACAAATTTGATTATGAATATCTTAGGAATGATTGAGTTATGGTTTTAATGAACAATGTGTAATGTTAATAAGCTCCAAAAAGCTGGAGTTGGGTCTTAAACATTTGTGTACAGTGTCTGAAACTCGCCTACTCAATGAATTGGTTACATCATGTCTTCACAACTTGTGGATATAGAAATCAGTGTACCTTTTGTCCAGATTTTTAATAATTAAAATAACTGGCATTGCATCTAGGTAAATATCTGTCAGCAAGTGATGGGAATGTTCCTCCACCTCAATGATAGAATTCTTGTCTGATATTGTACTGAAAGAGTTAAAAGCCCACAGTCTCCACAATGAGCAGGTACATTAAATCAGGAAGATAAGTAAAGCAAAAGATCTTGATTCATAGGATTCTTGAGGCTTTGAAGCATGCAGATGAGGCACATTAATGCATGTGAAATGACAAGATCACTTGTTATTTTCTTGGAGACAAGTGAGTCTGGTTCAGTTGATAACATAAAACTTGTTAAGGAATAATTAGTTTCAGAATTGTAGCTGACTGGAATGCATAGATTAGAAAAGAAGTGTGGACTTTCTTGATTATATGAGTAGCAAACAAGCTCTTTGTACTTCTCGGCCGGATCTGTGCCAAGGATCCAAGGATCTCTGAGATTTTCCAGACCACTCGTTGTAAATTGGAGTCCCTGATGAGCAGAAGGGTGTGAGACTTGTTCTTTCATCAATCATTCTACACTCATTTTTATATATATTTTTTTTCATTATCATCTTGTTATACCTTAAACATCCTGTAGCAACCTTGAAGTGTTCTTTCTCCCTCATTGATTTAAATCCTCAAAACTCGCTTATTTCCTCTTATAGATATCAGAGATCTGCATTTCAAGCAATTCTAGTTGCTGATACAAAAACATTTTGAATTTCATAAATTCGAACAACACATGGAGGTTTAAGTGCTAAACTATTTTAATTATTTATTATCACATGCCAATAAGACATCTATTTTATAGCTTTTATTTTCCTATACCTTCCATGTCACAGTAGAAACCTGGTGTACACAGAACACATTCCATAACAGATGACAGACCACCCCTCGGGCCAAATGTTCCGGCTGGGCATCTTATTCCATAGCCAGAACCTTGGGGGCAATAGTGCCCAGGTGGACACAGGTAACCAGTGATGTTATCTGAAGGGCAGGAGGTGGTGGCCCGCAGCAAGCAAACACAGCCTGGGTCACAAAGACCGGAGTAATGACTCAGACCTGAAAAACAATTGAAACAATTGAAAAATGAGCACTGCAAAAAACTACTTTTGACAGAAGACATTTTGATAGGTACATGGATAGAAAAGACTTGAGAGATTTGGGCCAAATGCAGGCAAATGGGGCGAGCTTAGATGGGCATCTTGGTTGGCATGGATGAATTGGGACAAAGGACCAGTTTCCATGCTGTATTATTCTATAACTCAAAGAGTTGAAATGTGCAAGGTCTCAGCAAGGAAATATCAAATTCTAACATACGTATAAAAGGTACATGTTTCTCACCAGTGGTGATGTGGACTTTGGTGATAGTATCATTATTATTTACTTCATTCCTAACTACTGAAGCGAAACTCTTACCTTCTACTGCACAATATTTCCCTCTCGGACATGCCTCACACTGCTCAGCACTGACTTGAGCCGTCTGGTTACTGTAAGAGCCCTGTGGACATGGATACTGGATTCCTTGAATGCAGTAATAGCCAGCTGGACAGTCAATAGGTTGGACTGAGAATGGTTTATTTTCGATGTGTCGTCCAGGCAGGTGCAGTGGACCACAGTACCTAGAGCAATATAAACTAGCATTTTACTCGCCTGCAAATTTCATACATAAACATTTCAATGCAATGGAAAAAGTTAAACAGCATCAAAAAAGATGGCTTCATTGAGCAGACTCAATTTGTTTTTTTTAAACTGAGCTGCCTTTGTCTCATTAAACCATACATCAGTTACAGCTTTCTCCTCCTCAGTCCTCCACAGATTCTCTTCACCTTTGATCCAGTCCCATTATCTTAGTTGTTTTATCAGTCTTAATTCAATGGTCAAACTTATAAAATTGCTCCCATGGACCATCTGTCTCTTAGCATAAACAAGAGAAAATCTGCAGATGCTGGAAATCTGAACAACACACACTAAATGCTGGAGGAACTCAGCAGGCCAGGTATCATCGAGGCACAGGTATCATCGAGGAAAAGAGTACAGTCGACATTTCGGGCCTACTCTGGAGAAGTTTAATTCTTCTCTTTCCAGCATTTGCAGATTTTCTCTCGTTTGTAATTCGATTGCTACACTGTGAAGTCTCTTCCAGGGATGCCTACCCTGAAGAAGTTTAAATCTTCCCATCCTGCCAAAGGGCTTTGGCCCAAAACGTTGACTGTACTCTTTTCCTAGATGCTACCTGATTTGCTGAGTTCCTCCAGCATTTTGTGCATGTGTCTCTTAGCATGCATTGTTGCCATAAGACATTGGAGCAGAATTAGGCTATGTGGCCCATCAAGTCTGATCCACCATTTCATCATGGCTGATCAATTTCCCTCTCAGCCCCAATCTCCTGACTTCTCCCTGTAACCCTTCATGTTCTGACCAATCAAGAATTTATCAATCTCTGCCTTAAATATACATAACGACTCGGCCCATTATTGCCTATATCTACTTTAGCTGTATAATTCTGATCCCTTTACTGATGCCTACTGCCTTCACAAAGCTTTACCATGCCAATGTATCTTGGCTGTTCCTCTGTTCATTGGTCTCCCTTAAACAGCTGAACTTAAATTCTGTTCACTACATTCTACATTGGTTCATTCATTTTCAAAATAAACACAGGGATGAAAATATTTAATCCATTTCATGATCTCTCCCTATACCTCCTTGATCTCAAAAATTACTATCCATCTTACACCTGCCCATTCCTTGGATAATCACCCCCTGCTTATGGCTCCATGCTTGGGATCTTCTCATCTAAAGCTTTTCTCTTTAGTTAACATGCTTCTGAAAATCCTTTTGTGAAAAGCAGAACACCAATTTCTCCCAAAACCGGAACAAGACGATGTTTAAACTAATATTTCCGTTTTGTGGAAACTTACTTTCCAAATGGGCATGGCTTGCAATGTATTTGTCCATTTTGATCCTGATACTGCCCAGGAGGACATGGTTTGGGATTTGAACTGCCAGAGGGACAGTGGTGATCAATTGGACAAATGAACCCTGTGAAAGATAGAATGAATAGGTGAACTGCAGACACACAATCTGCTGAAGGAACTCAGTGAGTCGAAGAGCATCTGTTGGGGGGATAGGAACTGTTGGCTTGTCAGGTTGAAAGCTTGGATAGGAGAAGGTTGGGATAAACTGCGGAAATAATGTCAAATGATGCTACCACAAACCTGACTGAGGTCAACATGCACTGACAGCAGATATCAAAAGTTGTGAAGACAAATAAGATAAAGGAGTAAAAGCAGAGGAGAGAGAAAGGACAGAGTAATGAAAAGTAAAAAAAAAATCACAAGAAAATGATTTAGCAAATAGAGTCAAAGCAAAAATAGAAAATCAGTAGAGACCAAAAACAGAAATTGAAAGAGAAGGAGTAAATAAATGAGATGAGATAGATGTACATAGATAAGGAAGGAAGGAAAGAAAGATAGTGATATTACAACACACACAAAATGCTGGAGGATCTCAGCAGGCCAGGCAGCATCTATGGAAAAGAGTAAACAGTCAATGTTTCGGGCTGAGATCCTTCATCAGGACTGGAAAAGAAGGGGAGACGTCAGAATGAGAAGGTGGGGGAAGAAGAGGAAGAAACACAAGGTGAGGTGAAACCGGGGTGGGGGGGTTGAGGGTAAGAGGGGTGAAGTAAAGAGCTGGGAAGTCGATTGGTGAAAGAGACAAAGGGCTGGAGAAGGGGGAATCTGATAGGGGATAACAGAAGGCCATGGAAGAAAGGGAAGGGGGAGGAGCACTTGAGGGAGGAGATGGGCAGGTGAGAAGGAAACAAGAATAGGGAATGGTGAAGGAGAAGAAAGGGGGTAATTCCCGGAAGTTCAGGAAATTGATGTTCATGTCATCAGGTTGGAGGCTAACCATAAAGTGTTGCTCCTCCAACCTGAGTTGGCCTCATCCTGGAGGTAGAGGCGGACATGGACTGACATATTGGAATGGGATTAGTAATAGTGATATAGAACTCTATGTCCACAAGGTAACTTAAAATGTTAAAACGTTACCATAGGCATATAATCAGTCATTTGAAAGAGTTTCACAGACATCCTTCAGATGAAGGAGCAGATAATAGTTTAAGAAGTATTTATTTCAGGGTCATTGATACTGTTCTCATTACCACCAAATTCACAGAACAAGCAAAGTGGTACATCAGGGGAAGGGGAAGTAAAAATAACAAATGCTGGATACACTCAACAGGTCAGGCAACATTTGTGGAAAGAGAAACAAGAGTTAATGCTTCTATCTTTATTTCAGATTTCCAGCACCTACAACTGATTTACTGACAAAATTCATTGAAAACTTGGAGGGTGTATGGGTATAAGTCAAAAATAGACTCGATAATTTACATGTTATTTAACAGCTCCCAGTTGACCATTTCCACCCAGTTGTGGTTACCCACTTATGCAAAGGAGAAAAAAGTTTTATAAGGGTTTCTGCTGCAGCAGGGAAAGAATATTGATAATCCCCAATGTAAAGGATGAATGGTAAAGGTATAAGAATAGATAGTGAAGCTAGAAGAGTGAGTAGCGTAGAAGGTTAATGAAGAAAGCGGAGGCATGTGTTTTTCAGCTAATTAGCACTCAGTCATGGCAGGACAGTACATTCCATTGTTTCAGTATAGGCCTTGGTGGAGGGAGGGCTTACAAACACAGTGATGTCAACAATGACTGATTGCAAGGTCACTTTCATCTGATTGAGCCTGTGCTGAAAGCAAAATGGGTGAAAGTGCTGTACGCTGATGTTCCTTGCATGTGATTATGTATAAAAATGTCATACTTTGTTCATCTGCAGAGAAAGTGTGAACCATCTTCTCCTATTTGCAAGTACAAGATGGATGGAAATAATCATATTTCTGTTTCACCCAATGAATGGATGGTATGAGCACTTCTTTTCAAAAAATGGGCTGGATTATCCATTCACTCATATCCAAGGGGTAGATAAATTGAGAACAAAATCATAGCCTTTCACATTTGTGATTTCTTACCTACTGGAGCTGGCTCTGATTGACCACTAGGACAGTAGTACCCTGTTTGACACTCTTTGGTAGCATTAATATTTGCAAATCCAGGACAGTAAAATCCAGGAGTACATAAATGACAGTGAGAGACATCTGTGTTACCTGAATCCAAAAAATAAACCCTTGTTAGAATTTATGCAGCACTAGTAATTCCTGTTGATACTACTTTTGTTTCATTTGAAATGATACATGGGCATTTACCAGTGGGTCTTGAGAACATAGACATTATCCTTAGAACACAGTTAATACCTCCACGTTTGTATTGGATAGGAAATTTCAGAAAATATACTCACTGATGATAAAGGCTTATATCTACATCAGGACGATGAGAAATTTGGACAGGTAAAAGAGATTTGGAAAAAAAAAATGGAAATGGTCTTCCTGCAATCTTGTTGACTTGTCCTCCTCGCTGTGACAAATGCAAAGCAAGGAGATAAAAACATAGAAAACCTACAGCAGAATACAGGCCCTTCGGCCCACAAAGCCGTGCCGAACATGTCCTTACCCTAGAAAGTACCTAGGATTACCCATAACCCTCTATTTTTCTAAGCTCCATGTACCTATCCAGAAGTCTCTTAAAAGACCCTATCATTTCTGCCCCCACCACTGTCGTTGGCAGCCTATTCCATGCTCTCATCACTCTCTGTGTAAAAAAACTTGCCCCTGACATCTCCTCTGTACCTACTTCCAGGCACCTTAAAACTGTGCCCTCTCGTGTTAGCCATTTCAGCCCTGGGAAAAAGCTTCTGACTATCCACACAATCAATGCCTCTCGTCATCTTATACACCTCTATCAGGTCACCTCTCATCCTCCGTCACTCCAAGGAGAAAAGGCCGAGTTCACTCAATCTATTCTCATAAGGCATGCTCCCCAAACCAGGCAACATCCTTGTAAATCCCCTCTGCACCCTTTCTATGGCTTCCATATCCTTCCAGTAGTGAGCTGACCAGAACTGAGCACAGTACTCCAAGTGGGGTCTGACCAGGGTCCTATGTAGCTGCAACATTACTTCTCGGCTCCTAAATTCAATCCCACGATTGATGAAGGCCAATGCACCATATGCCTTCTTAACCACAGCATCAACCTGCGTAGCAGCTTTGAGTGTCCTATGGACTCGGACCCCAAGATCCCTCTGATCTTCCACAATGCCAAGAGTCTTACCATTAATACTATATTCTGCCATCATATTTAACCTACCAGAATGAACCACTTCACACTTATCTGGGTTGAACTCCATCTGCCACTTCTCAGCCCAGTTTTGCATCCTATCAATGTCCCGCTGTAACCTCTGACAGCCCTCCACACTATCCACAACACCGCCAACCTTTGTGACATCTGCAAACTTACTAACCCATCCCTCCACTTCCTCATCCAGGTCGTCTATAAAAATCTCGAAGAGTAGGGGTCCCAGAACTGATCCCTGAGGCACACCACCAGTGATCAACCTCCATGCAGAATATGACTCGTCTACAACCACTCTTTGCCTTCTGTGGGCAAGCCAGTTCTGGATCCACAAAGCAATGTCCCCTTAGATCCCATGCCTCCTTACTTTCTCAATAAGTCTTGCATGGGGTACCTTATCAAATACCTTGCTGAAATCTATATACACTACATCTTCTGCTCTTCCTTCATCAATGTGTTTAGTCACATCCTCAAAAAATTCAATCAGGCTCGTAAGGCATGACATGCCTTTGACAAAGCCATGCTGACTATTCCTAATCATATTATGCCTCTCCAAATCTTTATAAGATCCTGAGAGGCAGGATTTCTCCATCAACTTACCAACCACTGAAGTAAGACTCACTGGTCTATAATTTCCTGGGCTATCTCTATGCCCTTTCTTGAATATAGGAACAACATCTGCAACCCTCCAATCCTCCGGAACCTCTCCTGTCCCCATTGATGATGCAAAGATCATCACCAGAGGCTCAGTAATCTCCTCCCTCACCTCCCACAGTAGCCTGGGGTTCATCTCATCCGGTCCCAGCGACTTATCCAACTTGATGCTTTCCAAAAGCTCCAGCACATCCTCTTCCTTAATATCTACATGCTGAAGCTTTTCAGTCCACTGTAAGTCATCTCTACAATTGTCAAGATCCTTTTCCATAGTGAATACTGAAGCAAAGTACTGATTAAGTGCCTCTGCCATCTCCTCCCATTCCATATACACTTTTCCACTGTCACACTTGATTGGTCAGATACTTTATTGGTCAGATTGGTCAGACTGTTCAGCATGCAAAGTTATTAATATCTTAAGTTTAATGAGAAAGTTCCTTAAATATCACCTGATGCTTCAGATAATGTTTCAGAAATACACAGCAATCCACATTTCTCTTTTGCATGAAGTTGCTCAGCATGACAGAGCTGAAGGACACCATAGTGAATAGCAATTCTCCTTTGCTAACAGTAGGAATGCCCACTATATTTTGTCCACATTCCCAGAATTGCTATTGGCAGTGAGCAGACAAATAACACATTCAATTGTCCATCTTATTCTCATTGTTTTCTTTATAAGGTCTAAATGAAAGAATGACATGAATCACAAAATATTGGCGGAGATTATTCTTCAGCATAAAAGGGACTTCAGGTGAACCAAGGCAACCAGATCATGTGGGGTAGAGTGGGAAACAGGTAAACATGAAAAGTGGCAAACAAGCTCCAGGTAACAGTGGGCTCTCCCTATGGGCAAAATGGGTTGTGTGTGGATACCTTGGAAATGAGTTATCACAGTATTTCGTCTGTCTCTGTGGTACCACATACAGGCCCTGCAGTCTACTATTAGCAAGGCATGGTAGAATTCATATGATACCCTATTTTCCATACAATATTAGCCTATATGGATAAGGAAAGTCAAAAACAACCCCAGGACATTACATTTACCATACTATGCATGAGCCTTAGGCACATATATATAGATAGTATGCCCAAGACTTTTTTTTGCACAGTACTGTAGTAATTTTATGTTTTGCACTGCACTGTTGCTGCAAAGAAAATCATGATATAAGTGAGTGATGATAAACCTGATTCTGATATGGGTCTCCATTATGGACTGAAAGTAATGTCACCATTAAATGTACTGGCCTTTTGAGCACTTTATTCCTCACTTTATTTCCCTCTTTTATGGAATGTCTTCGTCAGCCAGACCACACATCAGCCAGATTTCACAACACCAGCAATATATTACACTGACAAAGGAGATGAACAGTCCATTTAACAGACATATCATTTCACCATTTTCAAGGCAATCTGTTTGCTCCACCCATTTTCCACCCTGCCTTCTCCACTACCTAGAATAATTGGTTTTGATGATGAAGGGTCTTTGGCCAGAAATGTTACCTGTTTGTCTTTCTACAGGTGCTGCCCTGACTTGCAGAGTGTCCAGCTTTTTCTGTTTTATCTCAGATTTCCAGCACCTGCAACTCTTTTTGATTTTCATTCACTATAGGAATTTGAAAGTCACTTTCCAACAGCTATGACATAACTAGTGTCAATACCGAGAAGGGTAGACTTTTTTTTTTATTAGCTTGGAGTATGAAAGCTTAAAGAACTAATTTGAGAAAAAATGTATGCAAAAGAAATCATTTTATGATTTTATTGAATAATGATACAAATCCAAGGGCTTGAATTTCTTATCCTTGGTCTCCAAATGAATTACATGTGTCTTGTTGTTACTTTTCGCACCTTTGTGGTGCATTGAGTGTCATTTTTTGTCATTTCCTTAGCATATCTGTTTTTTTATGAGGCTGAGTTGCTACCTTGATGCTCAACCTAGCACGGATGGAAAGCATGCAAGGAGCTAGCCAGATTCAAACCAGCATTATTTGCATCAAAGTCCCTTGCTGATGCCACTACACCACCGGTTGGTTGAATTGCATGTGTAGAACTAATCAAAAAGATTACATTGTGGAAGGAAAAACTTTACTGATTATAAAGTACTTATATGGTTAGTTGTACTCAGTGACCTTTCTTAAAAATATACTTGCTATTATGCAA
Source organism: Hemitrygon akajei (assembly GCF_048418815.1). Lineage (NCBI taxonomy): Eukaryota > Metazoa > Chordata > Chondrichthyes > Myliobatiformes > Dasyatidae > Hemitrygon > Hemitrygon akajei. Next base: position 31,145,198 of record NC_133149.1, on the reverse strand, counting down.
AGAAAGCTACCAAATAGAAAGAAACTACGGGTCTTACCAGTTGTACCAGCAAAGGACCCTGGTGGACAGGGTGAGGCAGCTTTTGATCCTGCAGGACAATAATGTCCTGGTGGGCAAACATTCTCCGGTGGATCAGGTCTATAAGCGTTTCCATCACAAAAATAACCAGCTCGACAGGGGCCAGAAGGAGTTGACAGAGCAAACCCATTGCAGTATTCACCAGGATCGCATGGAACTGGATGTGCAGCACCAGCTGGGCAGTAGCTCCCAGGCTTACACATACCACCTGAATAAGTTCATTACAAAACAGCTTATTATCATTCTTCAAAAATCTCTACTGGCTCATGCAAATTAATATCTTTTAATAACTAATTCAGAAATGAGGGTAATTAAAATATTTCTGATCAAACAAGTTTTTGAGCAGTGCTAAGTATAAACTTTGACCTCAGATTGTTTCATTATATACAAGTGAGAATTTACAATGCTTGTATCTCTGTCACTCACTTCTGGCAACTCATTAATTAGCACATCATTGCTTGTTGCTCACATACCTTCCAGAAATGTTTAAACCTAAATCAGAATCACTGAATAAATTTGCTATAAGTTTACACTTTTGGTTGTTCCACACCCTTGCTATTTAGTTGCCAATCTGTTTCTGAATATCGACTCAGTTTCTGAATCTCCATTATCTTCAATGCATCTTGTTTACTTGGAAAACAAATCAACTAACTATTTCAGCAAATCATAGCATGTCTCTGTGCTATCTAGTTCTTTCATTAGAAGAGGAACGCTTGCTGGAGAACAAAAAAAATTCTACGTACTTTCAACTCAGATCCTTATAGGGCAGATGCACGACTACAAGGTGAAGGAAATCAATTGGGCCCTTAAAAGGACCAACGGAAAAACCAGGAAACCTGACAAGGAGGAACCCTTCGCAACCACTGTCTTCCCTATATTTCCACAGCTTCTGAAAGCATCGCCAGGATCCTGAAGAAATACCGGACTGATACCATCCACAAACCCGTGAGGAAACTCAAATCACAGCTTATGCGGGTCACAGATAAACTGGGACCCAGGACAGCTGGCGTTTGCAGGATTCCCTGCAAATGTGGAGCAGCGTATATCAACCAGACAGGGCGCACGGTGGAAACCCACATCAAGGAGCACAGGAGGTTTATCCATTTGGGTTACCCGGAGAAATCAGCGGTAACAGACCACCTCATTCGCAATGGCCATTTGATTGACTTTGATGGCACAAAATTACTGTGCAGTGCCAACAGTTTTTGGGACTGCGTGGTGACAGAAACCATTGAAATAAAACTGGAGGAAAAGAGTTTTAACAAAGGTGAAGGTCTTGCTCTAAGTAAGAACTGGAATTCAATGTAAACAAGGTGGGACAGGTGAAACCTGATTTGGATGAGGACTAACCAGTCAGAAGGGACGGACTAGGGGAGTACCAATACCACCGGATTAGACTTGCCTAGGCATCACCCCTGATGAAGATGGCAGTGTTTGTCATTGAAACGTCAGTAATCGATACCTGTACCTGGTGGGAAGCCCAAGAAGTGTTTATTTGTCCTATATGCCAGGAAAGCACTAGATCTTTTTTCAATAAAGGGATAACATTTAAAATTAACATTTAACCACAACCAATTGAGGTTTATATAACAAAGAGCTTCGAAGTTACAGCATTTGGTATGAAGAAATATTTCCTAACTGCACTCCAATTTTTAGATGATCCCTTCCCAATGTTAAATAGTAATAGTTCAAGATAATCTGCATCCACCATGTTATTTTCACTAATGTTGTTAAACAGATCAGAGGATGACTGATTGGATTAATATTAACAATGGATGGACGTACTGCAATTTACCTGTCATATGATCTATGGGTGCTGCTGTCTTTGAGCTTCCTGTACAGTAGTAGCCAGCATTGCATTTTCCAGTTGCAGCCACCAAGCCAGAGGAGTTACAGAATAATCCTGGCGGGCAGGGGAGACAATCAATTTCTGACCCACTACCTAAAAACAGGGAAAGCAGTTTTTACTTCCAGCATAACATTGGGCCTACAAAAGAAAATAAATATAATAAGGCGTTAGTTACCTTGCATAGGCCCAAAGTGTCCAATTGGACAGGGTAGAATATTCACAGTACCTTTGGGGCAATATGAACCTCTGGGGCACCTCTGACCTGTAATTCCATCAGTTGGATTTGGAGAGGAAGATCTTTCAATGCAATAATACCTGGAATTCAGACAATACATATTTCTATAATGTTTACACCATCATTCGCCGCTTCTTTTAGAAACATACAACTGATGGAATTAAAACCAAAACACCAGCCAGCACTGGTTTCATTCACCACCTTTCAGTAATTTTGCTCGCAAAAATATTAGCTGAGAAAGAAATATGAAAGCTTCATCTTTAAAACTACATAACTTATCACCCACAATTCAATATTTATGAGCAATGGAAACAAAAGAAATAATGACTTGAAACTTGATGAGGTAGGCAGCAGCTTCAACACAAACAGCTGGCACTTACTCGAGCAAATATAAGCAATTTTGAGCATGCATGTTCAAATGCAGATGCCCAAAGTGGCTGACAGATTTCTAGTTCAAAGTTCATAGGAAATTTTTTATCTGAGTACATATATGTTACCATATACAACCCTGAGATTCAAGTTCTTGCAGGCAATTATAGTAAATACAAAAAACACAATAGAATCAATGAAAGACCACACCCAATAGGACAGACAACAACAAATGTGCAAAAAAAAAGCACAAATACAAAAGAGGAAAATAGAAATAACAACAACAATAAATAAAAATCAATAAATAGAAAGAACATGAGAAGAAGAGCCCTTGAAAGTGAGTACATTGTTTGTGGGAACAGCTCAGTGACGGGGTAAATGAAGTTGAGTGAAGTTATCCTCTCTGGTTCAAGAGCTTGATGGTTGAGGGGTAATAACTGTTCTGGAACCAGGTGGTTTGGATCCTGAGGCTGTTTAATCTTTTTCCTGATGGCAGCAGTGAGAAGAGAGCATGGCCTAGATAGTGGGGTCCTTGATGATGGATGCTGCTTTCCTGCGTCAGCTCTCTGTGTAGATATGCTCAATAGTGGGGAGGGCTTTACCTATGATGGACTGGGCCATATCCATTGCTTTTTGAAGGATTTTCCTTTAAGAGCATTGGTGTTTCCCTACCAGACTGTGATGTAGCCAGTCAATACACTCTCCACCACACATCTATAGAAGTTGTCAAAGTTTTAGATGACACACAAATCTTAGTATACTTGTCCAAATGTAGAGGCACTGTTGTACTTTCTTCGTAATGGCACTAATGTGCTGGGCCCAGGACAGATCCTCTGAAATGATAACACCAGGGAATTTAAAGTTGCTGACCCTCTCCACCTCTGATCCTCCAATGAGGACTGGCTCTTGGACCTCTGGTTTCCTTCTCCTAAAGTCACTAATCAGCTCCTTGGTCTCGCTGACATTGAGTGAGAGATTGTTGTTATGGCACCACTCAGCCAGATTTTCAATTTCACTTGTTTGGGCTGATTTATCACTATATTTGATTCAGCCTACAACAGCAGTGTCATCAGCAAACTTAAATATGGCATTGGAGATGTGCTTAGCCTCACAGTCATCAGTATAAAGCGGGTAGAGCAGGGGCCTGAGCACACAGCCTTATGTTGCACCTGTGCTGATGGAGATTGTGGAGGAGATGTTGTTGCTAATCTGAACTGACTGGGGTCGGCAAGTGAGGAAATCGAGGATCCATTTGCACAAGGGGGTATTGAAGCTTACTGATGACAATACTGAATGCCAAGCTGTAGTCAGTAAGGAGCATTCTGATGCATTCATCTTCATTGCCCAGATAGTCTAGGGTTGAGTGAAAAACTGAAGAGATGGCATCTGCTGTGGACCTGTTGTGCTGGTAGGCAAATTGGAGTGGATCCAAGTCACTTCTCAGGCAAGAGATGACATGTTTTATCACCAGCCTCTCAAATCACTTCATCACTGTGGATGGAAGTGCTACTGGATGATAGTCATTGATACAGACTACCACATTCTTCCTAGGCACCGGTATAATTGAAGCCTGCTTGTAACAGGTGGGTTTCTCAGACTTCTAAATTGAGAGGTTAAAGATCTCAGTGAACACTCCAGCCAACTGATCAGCACAGATCTTTGGTACTCAGCCGGGTACCCCATCTGGGCTGGATGCTTTCCGTAGGTTTACTCTCTCATCGGCCTCAGAGACTGAAATCACAGGATTATCGGGGCTGTGGGAACTCGTGAAGGTTCCTCCATGTATTGATGGAGCAAGCATCAAAGGCATTGAGCTCATCTAGGAGCGAAGCCTTGCTGTCACCTATGTTACTTGGTTTCACTTTGTAGGAGGTGATAGCGTTCAAACCCTGTCACAACTGTCGAGTATCCTTCACTGATTCAAGTGTGGTTCGGAATTGCTATTTCGCAGGTGAGATGACTTTCTGGAGATCATATCTGGACCTCTTGTATTCAACTTATTTGCCAGACTGGAATGTCATTGATCTGGCCCTCAGCAGATTGCAAATGTCATGGCTTCTGGTTGGGGAAGACTCTAAATGATTTTGTGGAGACATGCTCGTCTATGATTGCTTTTATAAAGTTCATGACCATCAAGGTGTATTTATTCAGATCCACAGATGAGTCCTTGAACATGGCCCAGTCCACCGACTTGAAGCAAACCACAGCTGCTCCTCAGCCTCCCACGACCACCTCTTTGCTGTGTGAATCTGTTAACATACTCTGTCACTGGATTAATTGAAGGACCACAAATTTGCCAAGATACTCCAGCACTTATAATGGGCAATCTACTCAATCACACTTCATCAGGATGTACTGTATTTCGTTCAGGTGCCTGGATCCAATTTTTTTTAATTGGAGACTTCACAGTTATGAGCAAGAATAGAACAGCTTATAGTATTTGCATTTGTTTGATTTTTTTCATTTATATATGCATTAAATTATCTGGTGGATTTTAATCTCTGATCATTTAATAGTTAACATTTGTAATAATTTATCTGATTTTGACATCATTTGAATGCTTCTGACCAGCAGAAACATTTAGTTTGACTTGATAAATCTCCCATGGAGCATCTGTGTATGCTTCAAGAATGTTTATACTAACTATTGATACATAAATGGCTAAAAATGAAAATTGCCATCTCACACCCTTCCCAGCAGTCTCCTGTTGGTTCAGTCAGGCCTTCTTGGTCACAGTACTTCCCATGAGGACACAATAGACAATCTGTGACTGCACCCAACCCAGTACGGTTGCTAAATGTTCCAACTGGACATGGAGATTGGAAAGGCAACCCTGAACCTGGAATTGAAAGAGAACCGATGAGTCAGTGACAAGTCATAGTTATTGTTGAATTCATTCGTAGGTTTCTTAGGATCTATTATTGATCCCTAACTGGCCCTGAAGTGAATGCCTTAACAAGCCAGTGCAGAGAAAAGTTAAGAGCAGTCAATCTTTTTGTGGATCTGGAATATCATAAAGAGTGGCAGAAGTCCTTCTCTTAACGGTGAGCAAAATGAACTTCTATGACAATTTAATATGGTATTTTTAATGTAATATTTAATGTAATATTCATGAATTGCAACACCAGATTGATATTCCAGGCCTTTGTATGTAAGTTTGGTAAATGAAATACCAAACTGATCTATTTTATAGTATTGAGCATGGGCCATAATTTTTCATTCATAATGTGCGATGCTGGTTCTTATTCTGTTACAATACACCCATGTTCACTTTACAAATTAAAGTTGACTTGTACAACCTCTCTCCACAAGATTCCTCGCCCAAGTTAAGTTTTTGAATGGAAACCACAGAAGACATCATTGGATATTACAAATTAAACCCCTTGATATTTATTTACTGTCTGCAAAATCATTCAAGTTTTGTTTACATCTTCTGGGGAGCATCCCAGGTTTATTAACCGAAAGGTTATTTGAAATGAGTCTCAGCCCAGCATTCTTGTTATTTAAAAGGACTAATTACCTTTTGTTTATAAATTATGCTCTGATTTCTATCAGAACCTTAGAATACCTATATTCTACCAAATCTCTGTAATGACACTCCTTCCATATTATGTTGAGCACTTAATTCAATTTTTGCTGTACCAATTCTTGTACCACTCCATTCATTCTATTAAATCTCTATCATCATAAGCTTATTAATCTAAATTATTTTTAATTTTTATTTTCCTTTCCAGTTTGCTGGTATCAATTATAAAATGTTATTGTGTTCTAACTTTTTGTGAGTGTGTTCACTTCATAAGAATCCCAATTGAAATTGTAAGCTAATTAAACATTACCTTCTGGGCAGTAATATCCTGCAGGACATGGGTGAGGTGCCTGCACTCCTTGCAAAGAGTTAGAAAAATTGCTGGATGTTAAATGACAGAAAAATCCAACAGGACAAGGGATGCAGGAGGCCTTAATGGAAAAAGAAGTTAATTAGATTGTTATCCATGAAATACATCCAAAAGTGAAAAATCTAAAATGGGAAAGAGTTAAATGTAATTAAGATTTCTTTTTAAAAAAGATGAAAACAGTGTTTGTGTGCAGAAATATATAAATTTGCAGTCAGAGTAGGTCACTTGGCTCCTCAATTTTGCTCTGCCATTCAATAAGATTATTGCTATTCGGTTTGTAACCTCAACTCTCCTTACCATCAGACCAACCTTTCATCTTGCCTATTGAAGTCATTTTAACTCTCCCTTAAAACATTAGATTCTGCTTTTACAGCCTTGAAGGAAGAATTCTGAAGCCCAACAGCCTTCAGAGAAAAGAAAATCTCATCTTCATCTTAAACACGTGAACCACATATTGTTACAACAGTGACCCCAGTTCTAGATTCTCTCACTGGAGTAAACATCCTCACCACCTTCACCCTTTCAAGACCTCTCAGTATTTTTCAGATTTCAGTCTGTCACCTTTCACTCTTTTAAACTTCAGTGGATACAGGCCTGCCCTCTCCAAGGTTTCCTCATAATCCACCCATTCCAGGTATCAGTTTATTAACCTTCTCTGAATTGATTTCCTCAAGGTACCTCAAGGTAAGGTGACAATATAATTGATTCTCCAGGTATGGGCTTATACACAACTGAAGCAGACCTCCCTACTTCTGTACTTCATTCACCTCACAATAAACAATAACATTGTTAGTTTTCCTAGCTACTTGCTCTATGTGCTATTTTTATGAAGCATGCAATGCAGACCTTTCTACATCTCAGAGATTTGCAATCTCTCAACAGTTAGACAAAGTGCTTCTCTTATTTTTTTCCTGTGTTAAAATGGTCAATTTCTTTATGTTGGGGCCCCTTCATCTCACCAAGTAAAAACAACCCTTTCTTATCTCCTTTTTTGCTTCCTATTAGCCAGCCAATCCTTCTATGCCAAATGTACCTCTGCATACACTGTGTAACATCAGTCTACCCTGAGTTATGGGCAGAAATTTAGATTTGACCACTTTTGGACTAGGACATTAAAACATGAAGATACAGGTGTAGGAGGAGGTGATTCTGTGATGGGAGAGTGGTGGAAGTCTGAATTTTCTGGGATTGCCCCAGTCTCCCTGTATCCCTTCATGCCCTGACCAATCAAAAATCTATCAATTTCTGCCTTAAACACACTCTTGGCCTCCACAGCCACTCTGTGGCAATGAATTCCACAGATTCACCACTCTCTGGCTTAAAGAACTCCTTCCTCATCTCCATTCTAAAATGAGACCTCTCTATTCTGATGCTTTGTCCTCTGTTCTTAGACTCTCCCACCATAGGAAGCATCCTCTCCATGTCCACTCTATCAAGGCCTTTCACCATTCGATAGGTTTCAAGAGGCCAACCCTCATCCTTCTGAATTCCAGTGAATACAGGCCCAGAACCATCAAATGCTCTTCATATGACAAGCCTTTCAATCCTGGAATCATTTTCGTGAGCCTTCTTTGAACCCTCTCCAGTTTCGTCACATCTTTTATAAAATTAGGGGCTCAAAACTGTACTCAAAGTGAGGCCTCAACAGTGCTTTATAAAGTCTGAATGTTACATCCTTACTTTTATATTCTAGTCCTCTTGAAATGAATGCAAACATCGCATTTGCCTTACTCACCATCGATTCAACATGCAAACTAACCATAAGGGAATCTTGCATAAGGATTTCCAAAGCCATTTGCATCTCAGTTTTTTGTATTTTCTCTCCATTTAGAAAATAGTCAACCCTTTCATGTCTTCTACCAAAGTGGGGGACCATACACTTCCTGACACTGTGTTCCATCTACCCACTTCTTTGTCCATTCTCCTAAGCTGTCTAAGTCCTTCTGTAACCTCTCTACTTCCTCCAAACTATCTGCTCCTCCACCTATATTCATATCATCTACAAACTTTGCAACAAAGCCATCAATTCTATCATCAAAATCATTAACATATAACATAAAAAGAAACGGTCGCAACACAGACCCCTGGGGATCACCACTAGTCACCTGCAACCAACCAGAAAGGGCTCTCTTTATTCCCACTCTTTGCCTCCTGTCAATCAGTGACTGCTTTAGCCATGCTAGAATCTCCCCTGTAATACCACGGGCTCGTAGCTTGTTATGCAGCCTCTTGTGTGACACCTTGTCAAAGGCCTTCTGAAAATCCAATTACACAACATCAACTGATTCTTTTTCGTCTATCCTACAGATATGGTGCAGTAGTGCAACAGTGAATGATTCTGAGGATGAATTAAAATATTAAACATTTTTATGCAATAGTATGCAATGCAAATGCATATATTTAAACAATAAATTCTCTACAGGTGATTACTGCACATCTGAAATGAAGTGAAACTTCAGAGCTGGTTTATTATATTTGAAATCTGCAAGTAAAAATACATTTCTTCAAACTCAGAGAAAGATAAACTGGCCCTGGAGGTAGGCATCATGGGTTCACTAGACTTGGGGTGAAGAGATTAAGATAATCTTAAACACTGTGGAGTTTCAAAGAATAGGAGGTAACCCCATTGCAGACCCTTTGAATAACTTAAGGTGACTAGTTACATGGGAAATGAAAAGCCGATGCTGGAATATGAAACAAAAACACAAATTACTGGTGGAACTCAGCCAATCAAGCAAAAGCTGTGGAAGGAGGCGCCAATGAATATTTTTGGTCATGGACCAAGAAAAGAGTAAAGGGGGGTAGTTATATACTTGATAACCAAATGAGTGAAAGTTCCTGGGAATATAGATTTTGGGTTACAATCAGATCAATTATGATCTTATAAAATGGTGGAGCAGGCAAGTGTCCTAATTGTCTATTTATTTCCTGTGTTTGAAACATATCAGATAGTGCAGTTGGTCCACAGGTAAGATGCTGAGAGGCTATCCCTTTGGATTGGGAATATATGCAAAACATTGTCTGCTCAGGATATTATTTGCTGTTTAAGACTGAGATGAGAAAGTATTTCTTTACTCAAAACATAGTGAATTTTTGGAATTCTCCACTTCTGAGGGATATGGATACTCAGTACACCTGAGACTTAGTGAGTGTTTTTGGGACTGAATAAATTGAAGGTTATGGGAAAATGGGTCAGGAAAGCGAAAGAGATTGAGAATTGTTTTTGACATTGAAAGGCAAAGCAGGCTCATGGGCCTGTATGACTAATCCCTGCTTGGAATTCTCACATTATAGGTAAAGTGCTCACAGCTGAGAGTCTGACTGCACTCATTTTCTATTATGTCCGTTCTATAACAGTACTGTGCAAAGGCCCAAGTCACATACTGTACACATAGCTAGGGTGCCTAAGACTTTTGCACAGTACTGGAGTAATTTTCTGTATTACACTGTACTGCTGCAAAAAACCCCACAGATTTTATGATATACGGTATGTGAGGGATGATAAACCTGATTCTGGTATGGGTCTCTGTTGTGGACTGAGAGTGGGAAGAGGTCAGGGAGAGGGAAATCATGGTTGGGAAAAGGGGAAGGGAGAGGGGAGAGAGCAGAAAGCACCAGAGAGACATTGGAATCAATTGATCTTGCCTGGTGTCTCAGGGCTGGGTGTGTCAGTACCCATGCCACCCCCTCCACCCTGGCAATCCTTCTCTGTCACCTATCCCACACCCTCTCCTGTGGCATTCCACCCTCGCCATTCCCAACATCCTTTGCTCCTGTCAGATTTTACAAATTCGCTCTCTGTCCTACATTGACAAATACACCCCACTGTAAATATGTGCCTAAGACGTTTGCACAGTACTGTACATCCATAGCAAATGATGAGTATTCTTGTACACCTAATACGATTCCATAGTGCCTAGTGAAAATGTTTACAGTGTCAGCAATCAGGGTTCAATTTCCACAATGTTCTGTAAGAAGTTTGTGCGTTCTCCCTGTGACTGTGTGGGTTTCCTCCAGGTGATCCAGTTTCCTGCCATTCTAAAATTCTAAAAACGTATGGATTAGTAAGGGTTAGCAAGTTGTGGCCATGGCACAACCCTAACCCTAATGCATTTCATTGTATGTTTCGACGTGCATGCAATAAATAAAGCTAATTTTTAATCTTGAGACTGCAGGGGCTGGAATCTGGTCTGATGGACTATCATCATACTATACGGACTATTGAACATACTTTGTACGTTCGGATGCTGTTCATAGACTTCAGTTCAGCATTCAACACAATCATCCCTCAGAAACTGATGCACCATTAACAACTCTCAGAGATAGAAGGCAAAAGATAGGCTTTTATTAGCTGCAAACGTGACCACAACATCTTGGAGACTGAGGGAGGAGCAGTGCCTCCAATTGCCTTTATACAGGGGTCTGTGGGAGGAGCCACAGGAGCAGTCAGCAGAGGGGTGTGTCCAGACAGGTATATACATAGTTTACCACAGAAACTGATTGGAAAGCTGAGCCTACTGGGCCTGAACACCTCCCTCTGCAATTGGATCCTAGACTTCCTGACAGGGAGACCTCAGCCAGTCCGGATTGGGAGCAGCATCTCCAACACCATCACACTGAGCACAGGGGCTCCCCAGGACTGTGTGCTCAGTCCACTGCTGTTCACTCTGCTGACCCACAACTGTGCTGCAACACACAGCTCGAACCACATCATCAAGTTTGCCGATGACACAACCGTGGTGGGTCTCATCAGCAAGAATGACGAATCAGCTTACAGAGAGGAGGTGCAGCAGCTAACAGACTGGTGCAGAGCCAACAACCCGTCTTTTAATGTGAACAAAACAAAAGAGATGGTTGTTGACTTCAGGAGGGCACAGAGCGACCACTCCCTGCTGAACATCGACGGCTCCTCGGTAGAGATCATAAAGAAATCGTAAAAAATTTCTTGGTGTTCACCTGACGGAGAATCTCACCTGGTCCCTCAACACCAGCTCCATAGCAAAGAAAGCCCAGCAGCATCTCTACTTTCTGCAAAGTCTGAGGAAAGTCCATCTCCCACCCCCCATCCTCATCACATTCTACAGGGGTTGTATTGACAGCATCCTGAGCAGCTGCATCACTGCCTGGTTCAGAAATTGCACCATCTCGGATCGCAAGACCCTGCAGCGGATAGTGAGGTCAGCTGAGAAGATCATCAGGGTCTCTCTTCCCGCCATCACAGACATTTACACTACACGCTGCATCCGCAAAGCAGACAGCATTATGAAGGGCCCCATGCACCCCTCAAACAATCTCTTCTCCCTCCTGACATCTGGAAAAAGGCTCCGAAGCATTCGGGCTCTCACGGCCAGACTATGTAACAGTTTCTTCCCCGAAGCTATCAGACTCCTCAATACCCGAAGCCTGGACTGACATCTTGCCCTACTGTCCTGTTTATTATTTATCATAATGTCTGCACTGTTTTTGTGAACTTTATGCAGTCCTGTGTAGGTCTGTAGTCTAGTGTAGCTTTCTCTGTGTTGTTTTTTTATTACGTAGTTCAGTCTAGTTTTTCTACTGTGTCATAAAACACCATGGTCCTGAAAAACACCGTCTCATTTTTACTATGTACTGTACCAGCAGTTATGGTCAAAATGACAATAAAAGTGACTCGACTTGACTTGATCTGCTGGAGGAACATAGGGAGTCAAGCAGAATCTGTGAAGGTAAGGATCTGCCAATGTTTTGGATCAAAACCTTGCCTTAGGACTCTTGAATAATCTTGTACTTTGTACCTGTCCAGCCTGGTCCTGATATGTGCCAGAGGAACACGGTTGTTGTTCTGCACTTCCCTGAGGGCATTGGTGTCCTTTAGCACAGATGAAAGGAGCTGGTCTGCTGGAATTCTGGGCAGCTGGACAATAAAACCCAGCATCACAGGCTTGGGAAGGTGAAATGAGTCCTTTCCTGTCACAGGAAAATCCTAGCAAAGAAAACAAACTTTTCAATATTTTTCATGCTGCTGAGATACTAAAATTTACTAAAACTTTAATGTGCAAGATTATCTTTTATTCCAAATGTTCTGCTTAGAAGTTGATATTCAGAATCAAGCTCTGCAAAGCAGTGACCCCACCAAGAAGGATCTGTTTCACTTCACATTAACATCACTCAACTGGTAGCAAGCTGGCATGCTTCACCAGGAGTACCTCATTTACTTGGATTTTCAAAGGGCCTTTATCAAGGTGCCACATATGAGGCTGCTACACACAGTTGGAGCCCATGGTATTACAGGAAAGATACTAGCTTTGAGAGAAGATTGGCTAAATGGCCGGAGGCAAAGAGTGGGAATAAAGGGGACCTTTTCTGGTTTGTTGCTAGTGACTAGTGGTGTTCCACAGGGGCTGGTGTTGGGTCCATTATTTTTCACATTATATGTTAATGATCTGGATGATGGACTGATACTTTGTGCCAAGTTTGCAGATGACAAGAAGACAGGTGGAGGGGCATGTGGTATTGAGGAAGGAGAGAGACTGCTGCAGAACTTAGCAGAATAGCAGAAAGAGCAAAGAAATGGCAGATGGAATACAGTGTAGGGAAGTATATGGCCATGCACTTTGGGAGATGGAATAGCAAAGGAGGAGCAAAGGGTCTTGGGAATCCTAGTGCATGATTACTTAGGGGTTAACTTACAGGTTGAGTCCATGTTGAGGAGGGCAAATGTAATGTTAGCATTCATTTTGAGAGGACTAAAATATAAAAGCAAGGATATAATGTTGATGCTATATAAGCATTACTCAGACCATACTTAGAGTATTATGAGCAGTTTTGAGCCCCATATCCAAGAATGGATGTGCTAGCATTGGAAAGGTCCAGAGGAGGTTTATGGGAATGATATTGGGAACAAAAGGGTTCATATATATGAGGCTCCAGGCCTGTACTCACTGGAGTTTAGGAGGAGTGGGAAATCTCATTGAAAGCTACTGATTATTGAAAGGCCGAGATAGAGTGGATGTGGAGAGGATATTTCCTATAGTAGGAGCATCTAGGACCAGACTCAGAGTAGAAGGACATCCCTTTAGAACAGATATGACAAGGAATGTCTTTAGCCAGTGGGTGGTGAACTTGTGGAATGTATTGCCACAGGCAGCTGCGGAGGCCAAGTCATTGGATATATTTTAAGGTGGAAGTTGATAAGTTCTCGATTAGTGCTGATGTCAAAGGTTATGGGGAGAAGGCAAGAGAATGGGATTGAGAGGGATAATAAATCAGCCATGATGGAATGGTGGAGCAGACTTGATGAACTAAGTGATCTAATTATGCTCCTATGACTTATGGTCATATAGTAACTAGCATAACATCCCTGTTAAATGCCATGCCTTTTCGATAATAATGTACAGCACTCTCCATGCATTTTAACTCCATTTGTGCTTTTTGGAAGTATGCTCCGACCCATTTTGTTCCTCTATACGATCAACATTACTCCATTTATTGCATAATCCCTTCAGCATTGCACTTCCCCAAATATACTACTTCATATTTCTCTGGATTTAATTCCATTTGCAGGATTCACTCACTAGTTTCCTGTTGTAGGGTTAGAACCTGGCACCGCTGTGAGAGGTAACACAGATTTTCCCTCCATCAAATACCTGAACACAGCAGTGAAACTTTGGCCACAACTATGCTTTGCTTAGCAGAATCATTTACCAGAGGGTTTTCAGAAATCCCATTTGCATCCTGATCAGTGGAAGCCTGCAATTAACATGAGGAAAGGGAAAGCAGCTTTGATCACATCAAGCTACTCCCCAAAACTGATGTATTACTCATGAATTGCAGCTACTTTGACAATGCAGGAAATCCAACAGTCAATTTTCAGACAGCAATTCAGTTTTATTTTTAAGATGTGGCCATCATCAGCTAAGTCAGAATTTATGCCTAACTGCCTTTCAAAAGGTGCCGTGAAGCCACCTTCTTGAACTGCTGCAGTTTTTCTGGTGAAAGTTCTCCCGTGATACTGCTGGGCAGGGAGCTCCAGCATTTAAAATCAGTAATAACAAGGTGCTGAAGAAGGAATAAATTACAAAGATTCCAAGATGTCTTTTGCATAGAATTCTGGGGCCGCCTTCTTCAAACTATGAGGGCAGACCTTTTGGATTTAGTGCCTAACCTGAGCATTGGCAATTACAATAATACAGAATACAGTATTGCAGTGACGTACCAGTCCAGATTGCTCACTTAAATCCTTGGTATTGATCTTGAATCTAAAATCTTTTAACCCAGTGAGGGAGATGTTACAACAGATACTATTTATGATATTCAATCTTTGCATATACAGATGAAACTCCTTAAGAAATAGATATTCTTATATTTATGTTCCACTGGAATTTTGTCATGGAAATTGGCAGTGAACTGTGTAATTTTACACATTTTTAACATATAATTAACAAACTTTACAGTATAGCATAAGTTACCAAATTTAGGATCTCCCTGAAAATGCCAAGTTGAGTTAGAAGAACAATAATAGAGGTGGAGTCAGCCAGACTAAACCAAATATTCTTGAGCTCATTGATATACTTGAAGCAAAGGGCAATGAAGTGATTACCTGGGGGGCATGGAAGGCAATCTTCTACCCTGGAGTTCTGAGAGCTGTTGCTATAATAACCAAGTGGACATGGTTGAGGAGCAGTGGCTCCACTGACACAGAAATGTCCTGAAGGACAGGCTTTTCCAGAAATACCATCATTTGGAGTTGGAGTTGTCGCCATCTTCACACAGTAATATCCAGCAGCACAGAGTCCTGTGACACCTTCTTGACCAACCCCTTCACAGTAACGTCCTAAGGGAAACAATAAAGATATCAATTTCAAAGAGTATTACATTTTCTTAGTAAAGTGTCATTCGTCTATTGCTCTCTGACAAAGCGCATGAGGAAATTTTCACTTCAAAATTCCAGACAAAGATTTTTGTTTCTTTGGGGCTGCAGAAACCTGAGTAAAACAGTTCCATTTTTAATGCCAAATCAATTTCCATGGGCAATTTTTAAGTTTAGAAATGCTTTCACATTAGTAATACAATGATAAGAAACTATTAACAGCAATGGCAAACTATCTTTTGACACCAGGAGTGCAGAGTGATATTTTGGGAGTCTTAATTAGACAACTGTAACCAGAGTGCCGGAGAGGAATCCAGCAATGGCATCTGGAAACTCAGAAAAACCTTCAAGGAACAGGAATGAGTGACAGTGGCAAAATAAGCCAGAAAGTTAAAATAGAATTTTCTGAGTAAATTACTATTTTCTTTGTAAACATTCAAAGCAATGTTGAAATGAAGCCGTTGCTACAAAGGGGTATGGAAAAAGTGGAGAGGTGTTTTGAAATTCAGGACTCCATGAAGTGGGTTCACAACTCATGAAAACAACTTTGATGTGCTATTGTGGTCCCTCAGTAAACGAGATACAGTATGCAGATAATGGTTCATTTGTGCATATACAGAGGCTAAGCTCCAAGTCATTGTGGACTATACTGAAGCATTAAGAATACGAGTTTTATACTTAACATCTCCTATCACCACCCAGCCCCTGCTGTACAACACCATTCTCAACAACAAAGGATCACAATGAGATCTTAGAAATTTCAATTCTCTTCCCTTTTCTCAGGAGCTAACTTTCAGTGAAGATGGAAAGGATATTCACTATCCAGGTTCAGGAGGCTTTTTGCTAAACTCAGCTTTTTAGCACAGCAGAAGAAACTGTTCAAGGTTCAAGATGTTTATTGTTAATGTTTATTTGTAGTATTTCACCATCTTTGAGGAATAATACTTTCAAGGATCAGGAAGTCTACTGTTAACTGAGTCTCCAATCTGATCAGAAGAAAAAATATTGTGTGTTAAGGATCCTGCCATCTGACCTAATCAATGCAATTGCGGGGGGGGGGGGGGGGGGAAATGATGCAGATGACTGCCAAAAACAAAGTTATAAATATTGGAAGGCAGTAAGGGGGAAGGAGTTACAGAGATGAGCACAGTGTCCACTCTTCAGCCTTGATTTGCGAAGGAACTCTTCCCAGAGAATAGTTTCCTAGAGCCTTTTTGAGGCCAATGGCATTTTCAACTGTACAAATCTTGGTTAAAGTTATTACTCAAAATAAATGTGTTCTATTTAAGAGTACAGAGAAAAATCATAAGGATGTTGCTGGTACTTGAGAACCTGAGTTATACGGAAAGGATGAATAGGTTAGGACTTTATTCCCTGGAGCATAGGAGAATGAGGGGAGATTTGATAGAAGTATAAAAAAAAATGAGGGTTATAGATAGGGTAAGTGCAATCAGACTTTTTCCACTGATGTTGGGCGAGACAACTAGAGGTCATAGGTTAAGGGTGAAAGGTTATATTTTTAAAGGGGAACCTGAAGGGGTCTTTTTCACTCAGAGGGTGGTGAGAATGTGGAATGAGCTACCAGTGGAATAGGTGGATGCAGGTTTGATTTCAACATTTAAGAGAAGATTGGATAGGTACATGGATGGGAAGGCTATAGTCCAGGTTCAAGTCGATGGGATTAGGCAGAATAATAGCTTGACACCAAGTAGATGGGCCAAAGGGCCTGTTTCTGTGCTGTAGTGATTCTATGACTATGAATCTATGACTGTTTAAAATAAAACAGCGACGTTTAATCTGCTTTGTTAGCTGGAATTATATCCTCCTTGGTTTGGTGGGAGGGGGAGAATCACCACTCAAAATAGTAATTATTGAGAGCTAAGACCCTTTGGAAGAGACTAAAATAGTTGAGTTAATAAGCGGTCCCGCTGCAATCCAGGAGAGACGATGCTGGAGGCGGTATAGCATGGAGTCTGTGCTTGGTTGGGAGCTTCCTCTCCTGTCAGCACTACACTCTAGCGTTTGACCAGCAGCAGGACAGGCTGGATTGCCGGGAGTTGTACCATTAACATGCATGTTCCTCAGGGACTTGGACCCAGGGATGTGTGTTTTCTTGCGAAATGATGTGTTTTTGTTTCTCTCTCGCTATTTTGAATGTATGTTATGCACCTGGGCCCCAGATGATCACTACCTCATTTGACTGTATCCATGTATGGTCTGAATGATAATTAAACTAGATTTTATTTGATAGTATTTTGAAATATAGGCTGATATAATTTCCCAAAATTTCCCAAAAACTTTTAGACACCTATATCTATAAGACTAAAGATCTTGGCTTAAGTTTAAGACTCTAGAACAGGTACACTTAATAGCATCACAAAGGCAGACATTAATGATGCTATTCATTGTCATCTTTAATGCACCAACACAGCCCTTGGATGGCCAATGAAATGTGTGTTTGAAGACCAATATCTCAAAATTTTACCAGGCACCAGTGATTGCTGCCCTTCTTTATACTTCTAAGGCTCAGAATACTTACAAATGCACCTAACCGCAATGAAAACCAATAGTCTCGCTACTAAATGATTTCAGTCCACAAGAAGGATTACTTACCCAACATTAACGCCCTCTCCAAGACCAACATCCCCAGCACTGAAATCTTAATTACAATTCCAAACAATGTCATTTGACTACCAAACATTAGACTCCTGAAACAGTCGTACTGTTCTAAGCTGGCAGGGGAAGATACTACCAAGTGTGACAGAGAAAAACTTAGACAAATAGCATCTTGATAAAATACTGCATTCCTAGTACCTACAGGGAATTTCTAGCACTTGGTTGCTCTAAATAAAGAAGGGGCCTTTGGATTTGCACTGAGACCTCAAGTGCATAAATTTGGAATGCACAGAAGCTCAGTATAAACAGTAGGAGTGTGTTACTTCCCAATAACCCTACTGTCCATCTGGTCAGACTCCTCCTCTACCAACTGTGGAAAGTCCATGGTTCTCACATTGGCCTTAGTCACCTCAGAACCTACAGAGCTTGAAGTGAAAGTCATCCCTGATGCTGAAGTGCCACCAAAGAAAGAGTAATAGAGGGATTTGGTGAAAGGGATGTAATGCAGCAGCCCATTTAGGCATCAGAATCCCATAAAGAGCGACAAGATAAATGATCAGTTATTTGTTTTTGGCAGTATTGCTTAAAACATAAATATTAATCAAACCACTTTAAAACCTAACATTGTGAAGGTCATTTTTAGAATAAAATCATTAAAGCTGCTGTCAAATGTGAAAAGATTGAAACAATAGACTATTACACTTTCTAAAATGTCTGAATAAAATTCCTAAAACTCTGTGTTAAGAGCAGAGGTAAGCCGATTTTTTTCCTGCAAACAATAGAGATGTACACAGATATTCATCTGAACATTGAACACTTTTAATCAGATTAAAGATGGCCCTAGTTTTGTTCAGAAGTGGAATGCAATCTGAATTCAATGCTAAAATTATCTGTAAGTTAAATCGTTAGGTGGCCCAGTCACCAAGGCTCTAAGAGCTAAAAGGAGATTAGGATGAGCCATGATATAGAAGTGCGAAATATTTCATTTGATAATTTTTTAACAAGAATTTTGAGAGAAACAGAAATTTCACTACTACACAATAACAAAAACTGCCAAATAATTTGCTCCCAACTGTAATCTTACACTCAGTGGTCATTTTACTAGCTACACTTGCTCGCTATGGCAAATATCCAATCAGCCAATTGTGTGGCAGCTACTTAATGCACAAAACCATATTGACATTGTCAAGCAGTTCAGTTGCTATTCAGACCAAACATCGGAATGGGGAAGAAATGTGATCTAAGTGACTTTGACCGTGGAATGACTGTTATTGCCAGATGGGATGGTTTGAGTATCTCGGAAACTGCAGATCTCCTGGGATTTTCATGCACAACAGTCTCTAGAGTTTAGAGAGAATGGTGCGAAAAACAAAAAAAAGATCAAATGATGTGGGCAAAAATGCCTTAGAAATGAGAGCTCAGAGGAGAATAACCAGACTGGCTCAAGGATTAAAGTATTTCTCATTTTTATCTTAATATTTTGTCATGGAATTTGTATGTCAATATTATTTCAACCTTTGAGCTCCACTCCCCACACCACGAGTGTTTGTGAGCAGACAACAAAGACACATTCTAGGATGTTATTGGCTTATCCTGGTGGACACTGTTCCCCAGGCTAACAATGATCATTCATCTATTCCAAAAGCACTGTAGATATTTCCAGCTACAGTTAGTCTATGGCCAAACTCACAGAATTCAGGACTCCTAGAACAGCGAGTTCCTGAATAAGGCAACAATTATACCAGTGCCTAAGAAGAGTAGTATGAGCTGCCTTAATGACTATCGCTATTAAGTCACTATTATGACTTAATGAATTTCACTCACAGCTACAGTGATGAAATGCTTTGAGAGGTTGGTCATGGCTAGATTGAACTGTTGCCTCAGCAAGGACCTGGACCCACTGCAATTTGCCTTTCACCACAATAGACCTATGGCAGACACAACCTCAATGGCTCTTCAAATGGCCTTAGAAGATCACCTGGACAATACAAACACCTATGTCAGGATGCTGTTTGTTGACTATAGCTCAGCATTTAACACAATCATTCCCACAGTCCTGACTGAAAAGCTACAGAACCTGGGCCTCTACCTCCCTCTGTAATTGGATCCTTGACTTTCTAACTGCAAGACCACAATCTGTGCGGATTGGTGATAATATCTTCTCCTTGTTGATAATCAACACTGGTGCACCTCAGGGATGTGTGTTTAGCCCACTACTCTATTCCCTCTATACCCATGACTGTGTGGCTAGGCATAGCTCAAATGCCATCTGTATATTTGCTGATGATGCAACCATTGTTGTGAGAATCTCAGATGGAGATGAGAAGGTGTACAGGAGTGAGATACACCAGCTAATTGTGTGGTGTCATAGCAAAAACCTTGCACTCAAAGTCAGTAAGATGAAAGAGCTGATTGTGGACTTCAGGAAGGGTAAGGCGAGGGAAAACGAACCAATCCTCATAGAGGGATCAGAAGTGGAGAGAGTGAGCAATTACAAGTTCCTGAGTGTCAAGATCTCCGAGGATCTATCCTGGTCTGAACATATTGATGCAGCTATAAAGGCAAAGCAGTGGCTATATTTCATTTGGAGTTTAAAGAGATTTGGTTTGTCACCTAAAACACTTCTATATATGTACCGTGGAGAGCATTCTGACAGGCTGCATCACTAGTATGGGGGGTGGGGGGCTATTGCACAGACCCGAAAGAAGCTGCAGAAAGTCGTAAAATTAGTCATTTCCATCTTGGTTACTAGTCTCTGTAGTATCCAAAACATCTTCAAGGGGCAGTGCCTCAGAAAGTTGATGTCCATTATTAAGAACTCCCGTCACACAGGGCACACCCTATCCTCATTGTTACAGTGAAGAAGGTACAGAAGCCTGAAGGCACAAACTCAGTGATTCAGGAACAGCTTCTTCCCCTCTGTCATACGATTCCTAAATGGACGTTGAACCCATGAACATTACCTCACTTTTTAAAAATATACTGTGTGTTATTTTTGTTTTTGCACTATTTTTAAACTATTCAATATACATATATATACTGTAATTGATTTACTTTTTTTTCCTTTCTATATTATCATGTATCACATTGAACTGCTGCTGCTAAGTTAACAAATTTCACGACACATGCCAATGATAATAAACCTGATTCTGAGTTACGTAAAGTCTTTCAATTCTGTCACACTTGGATAATCAAAGGAAATTAATTTTGAATCAGGGGCGAATGTGCATTCAATTATTTTTACACAGTCCCCATGAGATGTTTGTGAAAATTAAGGCAAATGATTGACCTAGCTAAGAAACTGGATATGAACCAGAAGGAGAGGATAATAGGCAGGAATTCAATAGACATAATGTGACTAGTAGTATCCCAAAGGGAGTTGTGTTAATGCCACAGCTAATGATTTCCTCATTTTGGGGTGATAAAGCTGTTGGATCTTAACAGCAGAACATACCTAATGCCTATTTATGTTCTTAATTCCCACGTTCTACCGTGCAGTACTTAACTAATGAACAAATTAATGAACCATTGTCTATTAATGGAGAGTTGTGTGCAATTTTGCTGATGGTGCATTAACCTGATCTACTACAAATGGGTCTGAAGTCCAGCTGCTCAGAATCAATAAGATTCCAAAAAGTTGCAACAATAGTTTACTTTTGTTGGTTTTAACTTTTGAACTGCAACGTTTTGTTCCAGATCTTCTCCTGAGATTAATGAAGTTAACATAGAATGAAGATAGGACATCACGAGTTTAAGATTGCTTGAAGCAGAACGGTTCCACTTGACAAATTGGAAAAAATGAGAAAGAGTTAAGTGACAACATTGAAGCAATGGCTCTGCACTCTCTAGGTCACTGTGTAGCTAGGAAGTGTGCCAATGGAATCCAAATATTTATCTCTCAGATACCCAAAGGTGGGTTTTGTATACTTTTGTAATCCTTTTTCAATGCCAAAGTTTTCTAGTTTTTCCTCTGTTACCCCGGACTGTGACGTCAGGGATCCACTTTGACATTCTGCTTTCTTTGTTGGCCCTATACCTGTCATCAGTGAGCACAATTGGAAACAATACTGAAGATGTCAGGAGCAGGTGGATTATACATGCTGATGATGGCCTCATTTGACTTGCTTTATTGGCAGCTGTCATTTCTTCTTCATTGAACATTGTGCAATTCTTCGTTTATTCCTATCAAATATTGAAAGGCCAAGATAACGTAGATGTTTCCAATATCAGGAGAGTCTAGGACCCGAGAGCACAGCCTCATGGTAGAAGTATGTCTCTTTAGAACAGAGTTTCTTCAGCCAGGGGATAGTGAATCTGGGGAATTCATTGCCTCAGATGGTTGTGGAGGGAAAATCATTGGGGATATTTAAAGCTGAGGTTGATGTGTTCTTGGTTAATAAGGGCATCAAAGATTACGCGGAGAAGGCAGGAGAATGGGTTGAGAAGGGAAACCATGATTGAATGGGGGAGCAGATTCGGTGGGCTAAATGGCCTAATTTTGCTTCAACGTATGTCTCATGGTCTTATTATTATTTACTTAAAGTACATGGTATCACACCTCCCCAAGGTAACACCGTCAAATCCTTGAATGGCAGATTGCATAAAAATAATCCCCTAGTAACTAAAATTCCACATATAGTATGTTGTTTGAAAAAAAGCACCTCTAATGTATATTTGATTTTTACATTTATTATAATTAAGAAATGCTAGAATAGAAATAATATTTTAATTTTCTACCTGCGTCACATGGCTCGCAGTCCAAAACACTTGTCCTTCCTGATTGTTGGTTATAAGTCCCTCTGGGGCAGGGAAATTTGTCTTTAGATTCTGTTCCCAGAGGGCAGTAATAGCCAGGTGGGCAGATATTATCTTCATAAGATGAAGTATTTGAAGGACAGAAGTAACTGTGGGAAAGCAACAGAGTTAGGGAGAACTCCTGGAATACAAAAAAAGTCAGATGTTTAGTTTTACATCTTGTGGACTGTGTGTCTGTCTCTAAACAGAGACAGACACTTACAGTATAATATGTGCCAAGTGTTTTAAAAGGTGGAAAATATTATTTAGGCCACAAATCTGAAGCATTGTCATCACTTTCTGCTTCCATGATTGCTGCTTGACTTATTATTTCCCGCATTTCCTGCTCAAGATTAAATACTATTTTATACAAAAGTACTATTTTAAACATCATCTGAATGGAATCTGGAGACACAGGCTAGGAGCACAGCAAAACAGCCAGAATGGAAACGGTCCAAAGTAAAAAGGCAAAAGATTTAGTAGTCTCTAGTTCAACAGTTTCCCATACATACTGCAAATGGAAAATAAATGTGAATTTAAATGTGACTGATGTGATGTGAAGTACTGAAGCACATTCAGACCAGCTTATAAATAATATATCACTGTTCAGAATTGCTGGTGTCACTATCAAAAGCTGCTGTGCACAGATGAATGAGATAGGCTGTGCATGTATGGCATGCTCTCGTGTGTAGGTTGATGTGCCGCATCTTTTGTGTTGACTGCTGTTTTTTCCATCTCATCTCACTGATTGAGATATCTTCTGATCATCTCTGCTCTGTGTCTCCCATTCCCTCTTTCCTATTGCTCATCACCCTGCTTATTCACTGTCATTTCTGTTTCCCTAAGCTATCTGTCTGCTCCCATCTGATTTCCCATCCTCAAAATCTCTCACCTCCTACTCTAATTTCTTGCTCTCCTTGAGCTCCTGAGATTCTGATTGAACCTAAACTTTTCAATCCAGGAAAGCTGAAAATTGATGACACTGTGCACGTGGCTTAAATGAAGATGGGTGGAGGAGAATAGCGCAGAGGCTTTTAATGTCTACCATAGAAAAGCGGACCATTCCTGCCAAAAGATACTGCCAACTCATCAATACATTTGTTACATTTCCAAAATCCTAAATGCATCTTCCAGAAATGTTGTTTATTAGTGGGTACAGCAACCCACAAGGGAACTGCCACTGAACATGTGGCAGTACTTTAGATCTCAGTGTACTGCACACTGATAACTATCTTTACGTTGCCAGAAAATCAAACAGGTCTTTCAGAAAACTATGTTCATAATCATTTCTACACTGGGAATGCACAAATTGTCCACTGTTGTTTTTTTGTACCCTTTTGTCATTTTATTATGAGCTAGAAACAAGCGTTTTATACCCATCTGTTCCTTAAATATTCACCTAACTTGGCATGATTTTCTTCCCCATTACTCTGGTGGTGGACTGGTAGAGCATATTACCTGGCTGTTATAAAATTAATCCACGTTTTCCCTACTGTTGATTGTATGATTGGTTTACTGCCCAACACGAGCAGTGAGATTATATTTGTATATGTAGATTAAACATGTATCATGTCTTGATGTTTCAATGTTTCCAATAGTCATGCCAAAGTGGTTTAATCAAATGGAAATTACCCTTCAACACATGGACTGCAGGAACTCTGACCTTCAAGAGCATTGTAGGTTCCTGCAGGACATCCCAATGGAAAAGTTGTTCCACTCGGACAGAAGTGTCCTGCAATGTGCCATGATATAAAGTCAGTGTGATCATACAAAAATGAACTACAGAGATTAATATGACATTTACCAAATGCTTAAAACATTGAGCAAGTGAAACATAATCCTAACATAACCTAATATTTTGTGTCAGATGCAATTGCGAGTAACTGCAACAATTGATACAATAAACCATAATGCATTAGGTGTTGTCATCTTACTTCAGTACACAGTTCAGCTTGTTTTATGACATTAAAAATAAAGATGATGAATGTCAAAAACACAAGAGGTTTTTGACAAGTTAATACAAAACAGTAAATTGTTTTAGATCCTTTCGTAGCATTTGAATGCCCCAAATCGATTTACAACCAAGGAAGAACTTTTGTAAGTGAAAATTAAAAGAAACTGATGCTGTAAATTTAAACAGAAAACAAAAATGCTGGAAGTACTCAGTTGATTAAGACAACTACGATGCTCCAAAGAGCAGACTATGAGGTCATTCTTAACCTCAGCCATTAAACTCTATAATGAGTCAACCTACAGCTGGGGAAGTGATGATCCCCTTCTGTTAGCCTGTTTGTGGTAACTTATTTGTTATTCTTTCTAATGTTTATATCTGTGCACTTGTATAATGCTACTGTGACACTGTAATTTCCTTTGAGATCAATTAAGTATCTAACGATTTAGGTCAGGCTGCATTTGTTAACAGGATTAACATCTCAGGTCAAAGACCTGTTGTCAGAACTATGAAAGGAAACAAAAGGAGCTGTGGGGCGTGTCACCAATAAGGTAAAACCAAGGTGACCATGGAGATAAACACTGAACAAGATAATCTGATCAATGAGTGAAAGGGAGCAGTTACAGAGTGAGAATACAGACAACATAACGCAGGAGTTCTGAAATGCAGAACATTTGGACTCAATACTGAATTCTATTACTTCATATAATTTGATATTACAGTCATCCATCTGTAGTTTTAGGTCAGTTTATTTATCTTTTCCCCATAAATTTCCTCTGGAAGTGGAAGAAAATTCCCAGCCTGACCTGCTGGACATGTCCTAAGCAACGCACACAAAACGTTGGAGGAACTCAGCAGGCCAGGCAGCATCTATGGAAAGGAGTACAGTTGATGTTTCGGGCCCAAACCTTTCGGCAAGACTGAAAGGTTTTCCATAGATGCTGCCTGGCCTGCCGAATTCCTCCAGCATTTTTTGTGTGTTGCTCAGATTTCTAGCCTCTGCAAGTTTTCTCTTGTCTGCAATTGGACATATCCTACTGATGAGCATTTCACAACTCTTACACACTTTTGTCTCGGTTCTTTTTCTCTTAACTGCTCCCATTCACTCTTTCAGTTTATCCCTAAGGCCACACTGGTTTTGCCCTGAGATATTCCCCTCCTCCATCTTCTGTGCAGCCTTAAAATGGTTCTTTTGTCCACCCACTTAGTTCTGACCTGAAATGTTGACTCCATTTCTTTTCCCATTGATCTACTGAGTATTCCAGCATTTTCTATTGTTAATGGTAAACATTTTTGTATTATCATTACTGTTGAAATTTTGGAAATCAAACAGTTGAAGGCATTGTGCAAGGTTCCAGAAACAGTAGAGTAGTAATGATCAGCAGAGTCTGTTCTTTGATATTGGTCTTCATTAGCTTCAAAATAGTCACAGATTTTTTTCTTCCCTTCCTTGGTAGAGCAGACGGGCTTCAGTTTAACATTAAATCCATAAACTGCTTAACAGTAGAACATTCTCAGAGAGTGATAACGTCACACTCTCTTGGCACAGCTGTAGTGTGTCAACTTAAATATTTTACGCTAGGACCTGAAATTATAATTATCTGGTTTTAAGCAGGAACACTCCCAAATGAACCACACGTTTTAAATAATTTAATTACTTGCTTCAACATTAAAAATAGGTTAACTGCTCAGTCATCAAATGTCATCAAGTTATCCGTTCTAATTCTTTCCTAAACCTCATGAACGTTTCCATCCCCTTCCACAAAATTTATGTTTGAAAACCTGGGATTGGTGTTACAAAATCACTCTTTCTCTAAAGATTCTGCTCTTCAAAATATTGATGTTTCTCTGTGTTTGTTTTGTTTTGCATTTAGAATGTTTAATAACAAAATTTCTCTGGAAATCCTGTGTTGTTTGTGGCTGAGGGAAGGAAAACAATCTTTGGACAGTGGCTAAGGCTGAGTGAAGATTCTGGGCAAGATTTGCTGAAGGTGAGCAGGCCTTGTATTCTGCTAAGGTCCCTGATGTTGGTCCTGATTCTATCAAGAATCAGTTGGATTTAACTTGAAACTTTATAGAGGCATTCCAAAATTTACCAGCATTTGCCACCTTAACTGCTTGTGATGATGTTTGGCCAGTTTATAAGCAGGATTTGTCTGCAGACAAGCAGTTAAGGAATGCTCCAATTTATAGTTGTTAATTTATCTTAGTCTAGATCGAAGTCCTTCAACATAGAGAGGAGAAAATCAATCTATTTCTGATATTAGGTAAATATCCACACTGGAACATTTGACTGTGCTGTCAATAGCTGAATGACTGATTCACTAACGAAGAGTCTTGACTTCACTCAGAGACTTTAATGGTGTGCTTACTGCTTAAAACAGTCTCTTGAAAGGAAGCAGAAACTAACATTATTGGGGATAAAAAGACAGATAATTGTTCAGTCAACCCAGCAATTTCCAGGTTCTATATACATTCTTTGATAATAAATGCACTTTGAATCTTTCCAATATCATCCATAATGGTCACTCATTTAATAAATATTTTGGTAGCAAAAGAAAAAATTGTGAGGATAAAAAGAAAGAAAATTTAGCAGCAATTAGTTGTAAAATTAACATTTAACAACTGATTGATAGAACAGGCCAAATTAAATGGATTTTTTAAAACTTTTTATGAATTCAGTCTCTGTTCTGAACATTTCCCCAGAGGTTTGTCACATTATTTATAGAAAAGTACAAAAATGAATATTTGTTCTGAGTTTAGAAGCAGCCCTTTTCATTCAGAACAATTTAGCTAAGTCAGTAGTTTTCAACATTTGTTACATATTCAGGTTGTTAATCTAAAGTTGACACAATAAAAAATATAGCAGTTGTGGCCACTAAGAACATTAATACTTAGCTCTAGGTATTCCAGGTAAAGCACTAATGGACAGATACAAAGTCCAAAATGTACCTACCTGGAGGGCAGGGTCCTCCAGTGCCATCTGCGACTGGATTCTTTGGCAGTTTTGCTCCTTGTAAGCAATAGAAACCTTCCCAGCATTCACCTGATGGTGTCACGAGACCTTCTGAGCCACAGTAATGACCATAGATACAAGGAGTACAGTCACTCTGAAAAAGACAATTGATAATAAGCTGTGACACTAGAGATTCTGCAGATGCTGGAAATCTGGAGCATTTGGAGCTCCATCCTAATGAAGGGTCTCAGTCCGAAACACTGACTGCTCATTTCCCTCCACAGATGCTGCCTGACTTGCTGAGTTCCTCTTGCATATTGTGTGTGATAATAAACAGTAATGTACTGCCTTGGATTCCATATTTAGGATCTTAAAATCTGTGATAAATGAAACAATATTACCACAGTATCTTCAATACAAAATATTTTTGTGAGGGAGTAAATTATTTTTCCTTACTTTGAAAAATTCTGGGAATTCTGGAAATGCTGGCTGAATTCAGGTTACATAAAAGATCATTTTTTAAAAAAGTCTTGTGAAACCACAAGGTTTCCCTAGAAGAGTCACATCAACAAGCTACCAACCATTTCCACTGATGACTCTTCAAATAACACTTCAGGTTATTGAAGGACCAAGGGTAGAGATACAACATGCCAGGTTTTGCACATATTTGGAATCCCTTCCCGAGACTGGGCTTGAGATGCCAGCTGTCACAAAGTCTGTGCTATGCCTTGACAAGGTATATTTTGTATTTAAGCCATATTCAGCTGGCTTAATCGACATTGTGTATCTAAACTATGGGACAACAGAGGCAGCATATCGACTGTAGCTAATTCATGCAAGTGCTTCAAGCTATGTGATGAAATTCTTTCCATTTATTTTCCCATAACAAGATGTGGAAATCCTATTAACTGCTACATCCAATTTGTGCAGTAGCACAAGATAACCTAGAAATGATCTTTAATATCTGATGTTATTGAATTTATGGGGTAATTTCTTTCAAGCAGAAAAAAATAGAGGAAGAATTATATTGCTTAAAGTTCATATATGAATTAAAATTGGTACATGGTTTTAAAACATAGAACAGTACAGCACAGGAACAGGTCCTTCAGCCCACCATACCTGTGCTGACCACGATGTAGATCTAAACTAATCCCATCGACATGCATATGGTTCATCTCCTTCCACTCCCTGCCTGTTCGTGTGTCTAAATTGTTTTTGCACCTGCTTCTATCAGTTCTGACAAGTAAAAAAAATTCTATCATTTATTTAATGTTTTCAGATCCAACGCATATCAGAAATTAAAAGGAATACATCTAACAGATGCGTCTATGTGTAAGCTTATGTCTTACAAAGTTGTTTTGCAAAGAATGGGCACTGGCTAGTTTAGAGGTCAATTTTTAAGGGAATTCCCAGGATGGATGTAGAGATGTTTCCACTTTTGGGAACTTCAGTATTGTGGGCCCTAAAAAAAGGTCACCATGAAATTCTACCAGAAACAAAGACAGAATGTCTTTATTCAGTGTGGTTGGAATTTGAAAGCTGAAAACCAAAAAGAACAGTTGAAGTAAATAGTTTGGATTGCTTAATAGCATTATGGAGAAAGGAAAGAGTGAATTCAATTGGCTTTATTACTTACATCCTTCATTTACATGAGGAGCAAAAATCTTTACGTTACATCTCCGTCTAAATGTGCAATGTGCAATTTATAGTAACTTGGAATAAATAGTTTGTACAACAGGACAGTCAAAATAACAATTGTATCATCATGAATTAATCAGTCTGATGGCCTGGTGGAAGAAGCTGTCCTGAAGCCTGTTGGTCCTGGCTTTTATGCTGTGGTACCATTTCCCAGATGGTAGCAGCTGGAACAGTTTGTGGGTGGGGGGATTCGGGTCCCCAATGATCCTTCAGACCCTTTTTACACACCTGTCCTTGTAAATGTCCTGAATAGTGGTAAGTTCACATCCACAAATGTGCTGGGCTGCCCGCACCACTCCCTGCAGAGTCCTGCGATTAAGTACAGTTCCCATACTAGTCAGTGATGCAGCCAGTCAGGATGCTCTCAATTGTGAAAGTTGATTGGATTAAATGGAATAAAGTGCAGATGGTTAGTGTGGGGCACAATCATCAATATCTAGAGCCAAATTGCAGGTTTCTGTGATTTAATTTCAATAGATGTGTATAGTGCAATTCATATTCTTCTAAAACAGTACCTGTGAAACCAGCTTGGATCGGTTGCTAAATGTTCCTGATGGACATGGCTTGGGACTAGGTGTTCCCAAGGGGCAATAATACCCCAGTGGACAAGGCCCAGCATTCCCTGTGTTAATAAATGGAACATCAGATATTCAGCAAAAATATATAGCTTTTAGCTTACACTAATGTGCTAGTATTAATTAATAACAAGTTTACGAGTGATGAAAATAATCTCTCTTACAACACCATGACTTTCCTTTACATCATCTCTCACAATTTTCCAGTTGCTATCAAATAAGTACTATTAAAATAAATAGTACTTTCCAGCACTGAATGCATGGCGTTCTACAGAATGTTGCCAGTTGGTTCTAGATATAAATCTTGGTCTGGGCCAGAGTCAGAGTGCGGGCGGTACAACTAGACTCAGTGCTTCCAAAATGGTGAAAAGAAATATAGCCAGATAGACTTTCATTCACGATGTTTAACCAGCAACTACTACCGGGTGTCTGTATGTGTGAAAAATGAACAGAGGCAAAATACTCCAATAAAGCAGGACCTGCACTTTATTAGGTACATCTGCTCATTAATACAAATATTGTATCTAACCAGCTAATCATGTGGCTGCGACTCAATGCGTAAAAACATTGAGATTCAGATAAAACACCAGAACGGAGGAAATGTGTTCTAAGTGACTTTGACTGTGGTGCCAGATGGAGTGGTTTGAGTATCTCAAAAACTGCTACTGTTCTGGGATTTTTACATACAACAAACTCTGCAGTTTACAGAGAATGGTGCAAAAAAAAACCAAAAAGAAATCATCCAGTGAGCAGCAATTCTGAGGGCAAAAATGCCTTGTTAATGAGAGAAGTCAGAGGAGAACAGCCAGACTGCTTCAAGCTGCCAGAAAGGCAGCAGTAACTCAAACGATCATGTGCTACAATAGTGATGTGCGGGAGAGCATCTCTGAATGCACGACACATTGAGAGGACAGGCCACAACAGCAGAAAACCATACTCCTGCGGCCACTTTACGAGGTACACTACTAATTTTTATAAAGAGGTTACTGAGTGTATAATGGGTGAACTGCTTCAGGATGCTGGCTGAACACTCATTTCTAACTGTGATACGCTGTGGTATCAGAATGTCATTGGCTTCTTTTTTTCTGGCACATCTGAGGGGCTGTCATGGTCCACAACCTTACAACCTCCACAACACACAATACTAATGAGAAAATGTCACCGGTTAAAGACAGAGAGACTGAGGAGTGGAAGATTGACCAAAATATGAATGTAGATAAGGAAAATGAAACAAAATAGACCGAAAGCCAAAGGAAAAGAGATGAAAGGAAAAGTCTCTATACATCAAGGTTTCCTATTCCACAGACACAAAGGTAACAGTATCTCATCACCTGCCAAGCTTGTCCTCCTCCCCCTCTACCCACCCTTTTATCCTGTCTTCTGCCCCCTTCTTTTCCTGTCAAGGGTGTTGGCCTGAAACATTGACTTTGTTCATTTCCCTCCATAGAAGCTACCTGATCTGCTACATTCCTCCAGCGTTTTTTGTATGTTGATCAAGATTTTCAGCATCTGCAGAATCTTTTGCCTCATTAACAGTAGCCCTGCTGTTTCCTTGTAAAGGTGTGCCAATATCATCTGGAAAATTTTTGAATACCTTCAGTTGTGCTTCTTCCTTTCACAATACCTATATCGTTCTCTATCTTTGCTACTCTAAAAAGTTTTCTCAGATATGTGTTCTTGTACTTATGTTCTTCTGAACATCTCGAATGTCGTTACCCTGTGATTGGCACCACATTTCTGTTAACCAAGATCTTAATTTCTGGAAATCCTTTCCAAAACCAGTGACCCACCACTTCTCTCAAAGAATGCAGCTTAAGGCACAACTTTGCTCAAGATTTTGATCATTTTTTAAAATCTTATGTGACTTGATAATGATGTTGTTTGAGAATGCAAAGAACCTTGGAAAAAATTTTTATGCTATATATGTGTTTTTTTTTCTGGGGATATTTTGAGGCAGGGCACAGCTAGAATGAACCCTCTCACTATGAGCACGGGGGAACCTTCCGGTTATGAGCTCACCGCTAAGACTGAAGTCAGGTGCTGGTGAATCAGCTCCCTCCGTGCAGTAGTACCCCTCCCAACATTCCCCCGTGACTTCCACTGAATTCTGAAATGCACAGTATTTTCCTCCATCGCAGGCTCTGCATTCCGAGACGCGTGCCAAACCTTCCACAGGGCTGTAGGTTCCACGTGGACAGGGCTGCCAGTCATAGCCTGTTCCTTGTGGACAATAGAAACCTGTTGTATAAAATAAAAATAAGCTTCTGAACATTTCACTCCTGATGAAGGGTTTCGGCCTAAAACATCGTCACTACCTCCTCCCATAGATGCTGTCTGGCTTGCTGAGTTCTGCCAGCATTTTGTGTTTTTGTTCTGAACATTTCAATGTATTAAACAGACATCACTGTACTGAGATCCACATTTTTACGTGTAATGCAGGCAAAGTTTACATACTGTATAATGAAGTTTTCCTCATAAGACTGTGCGAGTTGTGGAATCTTCCATACCTGCAGGACATGGTGATGGTTCCAACCCAGTAATGCAGTATCTGCCATTTGGACAGACCAGACACTCGCTGGCATGTGTTGCCATCATATAGGCTCCAGATTTGCAAGGAAGGGGGTCAATGCTCCCTTCTGGGCAAAAGTGGCCCACCGTACATGGGTTCCCAGTAATCCCATCAGTGGGCCTGGGAGAAGTAGCTCCTCTGGTGCAGTAGTACCTGTGAACAGAGATAAAACAAAATAATGCACATCATCATATCTCACTAACATCGAGAACTCAGTACTGAGATAAGGTGACACAAATTGACATTCAACTGCAGAACCAACTTAAATAGAAAACATGATTATTGTCAATCTTGATTTCAGAAGAGCTACTTCAAAGCGATTCTTGTGATAATATCAGTTTTCTTGTTTTAAAATAAAACAAAAGTGTTTCATTTTACTCATTACTTCCATTACTGTCAAAATGTAACACAAGGATGGGTAAATATTAGGAGATATATTTTTGTCTAAAGGCCTGTTGTGTCTCCTTTATTTCTCTTAAGAAAGCGTTTCAAGCATATGCAGATTGAGAATTATGATGAATGGTATTAACTTTAATCACACAGGACAAAATAGATTTGGTTTGTGTTTTTAAAATAGTTTCTATGACAGAGCAGTGGAGACTGGACCTTCTTTTCTGCATGTTGCCTTCAACAAAAGACTTGTGAGTGGTATTCAGCAGAGAGAACAAGTATTATTTTTTGGAAAATGATATACATTTACAGCATTCATGGTGTATGTAAATAGTTATCATAATTTTAAAATGAATGACAATCAAAACAGAAATGAAATAACCTGGAAGATGGTTTGTTGTTAGATAAAGTTGCTGAGACTATTGTAAAATGTGAGGAAACAAAGCTCACAGGCTATTTGGGGAGATTATATTATTCACCAGAGTCAGTACTGACATTTATTAAAAAGACATCTACATTTGTACTCAGATATTTGAAAAGCTCAATATGCATCAATTGTCAAAACTACTTCCCCCTCTCAGAAGAATGATCACCATTCCTACAAAGCAATTCTCTATTGCAAACATGTATTTTCAGTGCTAGTATTCTTATCTGGGTACATTATCCCTTTTATCAATGTTGTAATAATGGCAATGGAGAAAAGAACAATATAACAAAGTAATTAAATTGATTGTAAATACGAGAAAGTTTGCAGATGCCGGAAATCCAAAGTCACACACACAAATTACTGGAGGAACTCAGCAGATCAGGCAGCATCTATGGGAATGAATAGACAGTTGACGTTTTGGGCCAAGAGCCTTCTTCAGGTATTAAATTGATTGTTGTTATTTTTAAGGAATAGGACATCCTTTTTTTTTATTATTTCAAAGACACTATAATCAAGCATTGCCAAGTTAAGTGCAAGATATAAATGAAAGATGTTCTACTGTATCTACCAATGCATAGAACCAAGGAATGTCATCTTCCACAAGATCTAAGAGAAACATTTTATCCCTCTACTCAGGCTCTCTCTACTTTAAGACTTTTCTATCATTTGGTTTAGTTGTTAATCAAATATCAGTTTATAACTTTGTCTACCAAAGTTAACCTGGGTGCCATTACAAAAGCAGTGTCTGTAGGGAGAAGTTTATGGTAGAAAGGTAGCCAGCAGAGGTTTGCTAATGGTGTAGTATAATGTTAGAAATCAACTTGGCACTTTGCAAGTTATATATTGACATACCCAGGGGCACATCGTCCTGATGGTGATTTCAGCCCAGTGCTGTTACAGTACCATCCCTCAGGACACAGCTGACATTCCTCTTGGGTTTTACTGCCCGTGCTGTTTGACCAGGTACCAGCTGGACATGGAATGGGAATAGGAGTTCCTGTCCGGAATAAAATTTTGCACAAATTAGAAATTTCATATTTCATCATGAGTGCTAAATGGATGCAACAATATCAACAGGGCCTGCCGCATTTGCTTCAATTGTCTTCAAGTGTAATATTGTGGTAGACGAGTCAGTGCCGGAGACTACTGCACCAACTTATTGCGAGTAATTGCAAGATAAAGCTCTCTCCATCTCATACAAGTTACATTATGATATACTTGTTCCACTTTATTTGAAGCCAATGGATAATTTAAAGGAGTATTTAAAGAGTTACATCCCATAGTAAGATACTAATTATATAAGTGTACATACAAATGTTAATACAAATTAATACAAATGGTTAGAAATAAAACAACCCTTTTGTTAACAGTGGATTTATTTTCTTTCCATATACTAATGAATTGTCACATATGTTTCACCCATTCATTTTCAACTACTCTCCATTATTCTTGTCAGTCTCTCCATTTACTTTTGGTTCTCCTTTATTTTCTGTCCTGCATTAAGTATTTACCTAATGTGTTTCTTCTCACTTTTTCAAATCTTAGAGGACAAGTTGGTAAGCAAGGAGGCAACAGAGGCATGATAAGGATGGTACTGTTACAATGTCAATATGATAATGAAATGAAGGAGAGGAACAGGCATTTCAGCAAGGAAGGAATGAAGAGGGAAGCCTGAACCCAGTAAAGAGCAGGAGGGGAGGTGAGGGTGAGAGATAGGAAAGAGCAAGGAATTCATAGACTGGGAATGATTGAGGAAAAATGGACGAGGCTGTGAGAGACAGGGATTGGATTATGTTGTGCAACTGGGAAGAAGACAAGTTAGTGACAAGTCCGCAATATCTGTATGACTAGAACTTAAAATAGCAGAATGTCAGGAAATGGAGTACGAGACCAAGACATTAACAGGTGGAGCAGCAGAGAATGACACTATCACTAGAGCAGAGAGTAGACAGGGTACAAGAGGTGAAGTTCAAAATATGTGAACAGATGCCTAATTTTTTTCATTAAGGTCTCCTGTCTTCAAAGTCTGCAGACACATGCCAATTAGCTGTGGATCATTGCTTGAAGTTGCAAATGTTGCATTCTGAAAGTATGTTGTGTTGGGACTGAGTCAGTGAGCTTATTCATCTGTAAACTCTTTAGAGATGGGATCTGTTAATAGTGAGAACCATTGTGTGGAATTACCTGATGGACAGTAGCTTCCGGTTGGACAAGGTTCTCCAGTCTTCCCATCAATTGGACTTCCAGTGTCGGATGCATTTTTACACCAAAATCCACTCAAACAATCTCCTTGTTATGAGATGCAAAAGCAGAGAAAAAGAAACAATTCCATGATATTAATTAGAACCATAGAGCATTACAGCACAGAAATAGGCTTTTTGGCCCTTCTTGGCTGTGCCAAACCATTTTTCTGCCTAGTCCCACTGACCTGCACCTGGACCATATCCCTCCAAACCCCTCATCCATATACTTGTTTTTCTTAAATGTCAAAAGTGAGCCCGCATTCATTCACCACTTCATCTGGCAGCTCATTCCACACTCCCACCACTCTCTGCGTGAAGAAGCTCCCCCCCATGTTCCCTTTAAACTTTTCCCCCTTCACCCTTAACCCATGACCTCTGGTTTTTTTCTCCCCTGGCCTCAGTGGAAAAAGACCTGTTTGCATTCATTCTATCTATACCCATCATAATTGAGTTGCATCAGTGAACTATGTCTTTGTGAATGGTTTAATTTGTATTAAACCACTTTCAATTTATTTACGTTTTCAACTTCTGATGATCGCAGACATCTGCAGAAAGTAAAGTGGGATGAAAACAAGATGTGGAAGCATACAAAGAGATGCTATACGAGGTGACTGTGGCATCAGTGGGGCAAGTGCCAGATGTGGACTGAGCCTAATTTGCTCTGGCCCATACAGAATATAAATCGGTGTCATGCTTATTGGTGTTACAGTACAGTTAACAAATTCACACATCATAACTGATTAAATGGGTACTTGAGGTAGTTAGTACCACATCCCTTGCACAGAAATTCTGTGCAGCACTTAAATGATGTAGATGTGATGAGTCAAAAATCTTTTGGGTGATCAGGGCCTGCAATGGAACATGCTACCAGACCTTGAACCCAAGGAGGACTGGCTCAGGTTTCTTGGTGGCAAGGAACCTCACTGGAGCTTGACAGATGTGACAAAAGTTGGGGGATGATGTCAATGCCAGTAGGAAAGTTGGGGGAGATTGAGAAGTTGGGGATAAAGCTGCAGTTTGTAGGATTGGGGAAGGCTGGTGATGGGTATACTGGAGAAGATTGTTCTAATTTTGGTGACAAGTATATGGATAAATAAATTTGCTTATTGTGTAGCATCCCAGGTTGACTCTACAATTTGAGACTGTGCATTGATTGGAAGCCTGTTCCCCTGTTACACTCCCAAACAATGGATGGAAATTAATGGTGGTGAGCATGGCTTTGATGTGGAGATTGTGTCATCATCACAAAAGTAACCAGTAGAATTTCAGTGGTACATCACAGCTCAGAAATGACCAATGTCAAGACTTAATCATGAAAGCAAAGAAGATTTTTCATTGCTAACATTGTAAAAAGCAGGTGAACTTCAGTTGTTTTATCTGCAATTTCACAGAAAAATCTAATTCAATACAGTAGCTCAAATACTGTATTGACCACACAGTAAAAAAATCTGTTGCTTCAGAGCCAAGATTTCAAACATGTTATATGTAAATTTAATTACTCCACTCCTACATCAAATGTAGATAGGAATCCAACCAACAGACCATACATTATTCTTTATATTCTAATACTTTACATTGTTGGAAGATTATGTGGCAACTTAGAATGCTCACTGTAATCTGTAGATTATAATGATCTAAAATGAGTGTTTTCCTAAGTCTTCACAATTCCTTTGTTCACTGTCTAAGGTATACAAAATGTTCAATTATTTAACTCAAAGGTAATTTATTCACAAAACAATCATGAAACTGGCCGGTATCCTTACCGTCACTTTCTGTAATTTTGTGTTTTTACCAATTATTGCAACAACAGTTATGTTTTATAACTCCAAAAAGTTACACTAACTGAAAGCAGAAACATGGAGCTGGGAATACCGTATCTTAAGTTTATTCATACTTTGAGGCGAGCACATATAACACAGCGGCGTGATGACGTATGCCATTCATATACCTCGTACCTATAACCATAATGAATTATTTAAACAAGCAAGGGTGCTTAATCAAACAATATATTTATTATAGTACTCAAATATTTCTGATATATTAAACTCACAACACAGTCAACAGCTTGTCACATGAAGCAAACCACAAAGGGACAATGGCCAATATTATCCTTCAAGTATTGAATTACAAAGCAAAGCAGCCAAGCAGGTAACCCATCAAGAGAAGGAATAAGCTTTGAAATCCAAAAGGAGGAAGTTCAAGTAACAGGGCCTTGCTGTGTAACCATATTTGGTCATTCTTTTCAAATAAATGCAATAGAGAAACTTCAACCAGCTTTGGAAAAACCTATGGTCATGAAAAGCAGTAACGAGTTTGCCCATTTTTAAAAATTCTTCCTCAGTCCCAACACATTGTTATTCCTCTCTGCACCTTGGGGTTCACAAGGTGGCAACCTTGTTGTTTCATTAGCATTTTGTCTGCATTTTTATGGTCAAGTTGCTAGCTCGACACGAGCCCCTCACCCAGGCTATTGAAATGCAGCTCACCTGAAGGTGCCTTCAATGCAAATGATGCACAGTATTTCCCAGGAGAACATGGTTGACAATCATTGATATCCTGCTGGCGTACACTCTGGCCAAATGTACCAGGAGGACATCCATACTGAGTCGCAGCCCGAGTTCCCACAGGGCAATAATACCCCTGTGGGCATGGGTAAAATTTAAACTCAATAACTGGTCCAATGCTGTTGTCACAATAATATCCTACAGGAAAGAAATATAATAATGCATTTGGCTTACTTATTCCTGTTACAAATAGAAATGACCAGCTTTATCCACATCTATTTATTATACATGAAGAGTGTGCCAACATTCACAAATTCAGATATGATATTTCCTGGAGCATATTGCGAAAGAGAAAAAGAATCTTCCTTTTATCATTTGGGAAAAACACAAACTTTTTCCAATTTGTATTCATTCCCCAACAAAAAACAATGGAACTAAATAGTAAACTGCTGGTACATACAAAAACAAGACGCTGATTCCTTAATGAAGGCTTAAGCACAAGTCATTTAGTGGCAGAGTAGCTTGCTCTACTTACATAAGCTATTCTTGAAACAAAAGCTGCCTTCATTAAAAAAAAGAGGTGTAATTTATTCTGGTGGCACACCCAATAATGTAGAATGATTTGGATATCGACTATTCAGGCAGTCTTTGAAACTCCAAGGCACAACTGGATAATGAAGAGTGAACTTATTCAGTTTTGCTTTCCTCTTATTTCACTCAGTCCAAACCAATTTCTATGTAGAAGCATTGGGTGCCTAATTTACATATAAATGTCCATCCTGTGTGGTTGGTTACAGATATTTTCAAATTGTCACTTTAAGATACATAATCTGGTTTGTCTTTTGAGCCCACAACATACTAATACAAAGGGGAGTGCTGTTTTATGGACGCTGAACAATGCTAAATACTTTCATAAATATTATTTGTCTGTACCTGCTTCACATGCCTTGCAATGTCCCTGGCCCTCCAAATCCTGCCATGTACCAGAATCACACAGTTGAGGACTGGGACTTCCCTCTGGACAGTAGTGTCCTGCAGGACAAACAAAAGCCTGACTCATGTTTTGACCTGGTGGACAGTAGAAGCCTAGAAAAAAAAGGGAACAAGTTAAATAAGTAATGGTGGACACATTATAGTGTCAGTCAGTGTTGTTAACTTTTGTAATGCTGGATTTATTTTCAAATGAAGGCAAAATTGGTAAAGCAAGACTTTTTTGTCCATTGCAACTTATCCTTCAATTTCAAATACAATACATTCTTGGATTAGTGACAAATACACATCTGATTGAGTACGAGGTAGTTCCTTTTTGGTGAGTATAATTAAGAGGTAAAATCAGCATCTCTATCAAATGGAGAAGAATAATCCAGGAGCATAAATTCACAAATACCTAAAAGTAGTAGTACTAGAAAATAAGGACAGAGAATGTGCAAACAGTCTACTTGGATTCACTTCCAGAGAAATAAAATTTAAACTTGTATGGAGCCTTGGTTAGATAGACCACTCTGTGCATGGTTCAAGTCAATATATTACACAAAAACCTGACAATTGAACAGTTAATGAGAAAACAGGATAGAGGCAATGTGAGAAGATGATAGACTTAAAGGATAATGCCAAAAGTGAGAGATATATGCACCAGGAAAGAATATTACGCTAAAAAAAATGCACGAGTGATCTCATCAACACTGATAAAATTACGCATAGTTTAAAGAAAAAGTGTTGAGGAAACATCTTGTGGAACAGCAAAACCAAAGACCATAAAATAATAGTTACCAATATAAGAAGTTAACATTTCAGGCAAAGCACTTTTACACAAGGGGTGCTTAGAATATGATACAAATGAACAGAAAGTGTGCTGGGGATGAATATATTAGGAGCTGTCGATGATAAGCCAAATAATTTGATGAAGGAATAAGTAATAAAACGGCCTGAAGGAAAGGGCTACATAAACTGGGTGGCAGGTGAAAGCTCATTCTAGGTCCTACCAGTATACATTTTAAGAAATCTAATTTAGCTAGATATTCTTACAAATCTCTTTGCCAATCTCTCTCATTGACAGGTTGAAATGCGATCCCATGATTTATATTGTGAGTTAGTTTCTGATTCTGATTTGTCTAGCTTAATCGTATCAGGCTTGTAGCTTTACCTTCAGAACAGGGATTAGTTGGTGCAGTAAGTCCAGGGCTTTCACAGTAAAACCCAGCTTCACAAGGTAAACATTCTGACATATCAGACAGTGCTTGGATATCAGAGAAAGTTCCTGGTGGACATGGAGTTGGTTTCTTTGATCCAGGACCTGGGAACAGCACACTTTAAAATAATAAGAAATTCAAAGAGGAAAAAAGAACACTTATGTCCTCATGTAGATCACAAGTAAAATCCCCAGAACTATGGGCACTTTAATGAAATGTCTGTTCCAATAAAATCTGATCTCTTACATTTAATGCATTATGAACAGACGTATTACTGAAAAAA
Organism: Hemitrygon akajei; assembly: GCF_048418815.1. Classification (NCBI taxonomy): domain Eukaryota; kingdom Metazoa; phylum Chordata; class Chondrichthyes; order Myliobatiformes; family Dasyatidae; genus Hemitrygon; species Hemitrygon akajei. The sequence continues at coordinate 31,104,728 of NC_133149.1, read as the reverse complement.
GATCTAGTGTTTTCCTGATGTATATGACGAATAAACTCTTCTTGGGCTTCCTTATATTTCCATGGTTTCTGGAAGGATTGTGAAGATCCTGAAGAAATACCAGATTAATACCATCCACAAACCTGTAAGGAAGCTCAACTCACAGCTCACGCAGGTCAAAGATGACCTGGGACCCAGGACGGCTGGCGTTTTACAAGATTCCCTGTGAATGTGAAGCAGCGTATATCAGCACAGTGGAAACCTACATCAAGGAGCACAGGAGGTGTATCCATTTGGGTTACCCGGAGAAATCAGCGGTAGCAGAACATTGCATTTGCAATGGTCATTGGATTGACTTCGACAGCGCAAAACTACTATGCCGCATCGATGGCTTTTGGGACCGCCTGGTGAAGGAAGCCATTGAAACAAAACTAGAGGAAAAGAAGTTTAACAAAGACGAAGGTCTTGCTTTAAGTAAGAATTGGAAATTGATTGTAAACAAGGTGGGAGAGTGGACACCTGATTGGATGAGGACTAACCAATCAGGAGGGACGGACAACGGGGGTATAAATTCCACCGGAGTAGACATGCCCAAGCATCATCCCTGATGAAGGTGGCAGAGTACCCGGCTGGGATCCCAAAAAGAGTTTGCTTGTTACCATTACCTTTTTTGAATTACTGCATTGTTTTCAGATTGTGCATCAGAGTAATGACATCTGTTAAACTTGTCATTTGTTGTGCCTGACACTTGCACACAGTCCTTGAGTGATCTCTGAGCAACATGGAAAATTTGGTTGTTTAGTACGTGAGGCAGGCTTCCATGTTGGATTGAAGCCACCAGGGTCTGAAATGACACCACCTGAAACAGTCAGTGTTTTCAGCCTGGGAGAGGGCATAGGTCCTTGAATATAAGAAGACCATAAAGCAATGGAAATGGTTTAAAACAATACCATCCACAAAAAAGGGTTACTAGTTCACCAGTTTTATTTGTTTAGGGGTGGGGATTTGGGACGGGGTGGTGAGTGAGAGAAAAGGGGAGGAATTTAAACACTTTCCTGAGCTAGTCAACATCTGCTGGTATTTTGGGTGATCTGTCAGGTATGGAAGTTCCCTCTGGCCAGGCACTAAGCTTCCCCCACCATACAATATGATCATGGCTGATCTATACTAGCCTCAGCCCTTTTTCTAAAGTACAAAATTTGTAGATTTATTATTAAAGTATGTATAAATTATACAACCTTGAGATTTGTCTGCTTACTGGCAGCCACAAAGCAAGAAACCCAAAAGAACTCATTTAAAAAGGACCATGCCCAATGTGCAGGGGGAGGGGGAGAAAAGCACAAATTCTACAAACAATAAAAGCAAGGAAGAGCATTCAGAACAAGAGTGAGTCCAGAGCAGCGGGAGCAGGACACAGCCTCAGCCCTGAGAGCAGAGTAAACATCACGGAGCACCCGACCCTTGCCTCTGGTCCTAACACTCTGTCTTTTCAGTCCACCTGGCCTGGTGTTTAAATTGTTCCCAGTGTGGCTTCCTGTACATCGATGAGACCTGACGTAGATTGGGAGACCGCTTCGCTGAGCACCTACTTGCCGTCTGCCAGAAAAACGGGATCTCCCAGTGGCCACCCATTTGAGTGGCCAGAGTCTTTAAACATTGCTTTTTTTCTCCTGGAAATACAGCATTTAAATGTCAGCTGGGGTTTGTAGGATGTATCACATGGTGACTGTAGTCTCCAGGCATTTGGGTGGTTGTAGACTAATTTACCAATATTCTTAATCGATAAGTAGGCCCAGACTTCTTTCTTTGGGATGACTGGGGGAATAGGAACCAGTGAGTACATTGCTCGTACGTCATGGGAAAGCTGACCTTCCTTTGCTTGTTTCCTTTTACGTTTGTATTTACTGTACTTACCACAGTAAGAACCTCGGGGACATATATTACCGGTGATACCATCAGTATTCTGTGGTTGACGAGCTCCTCCTGCACAATAATATCCTGGGCTACATTTCCCACTTGGTTCTGACAAACCTGTAGCACAGAGAAGGTAGTGTGAGTAAGAAAACAACAGAATCTACAAGTTACTATAAAATACAAAACAGCTATCTACCAAAATAACACAAGGTAGTGTTCTGGATCAAAATGCTTGCTGTCAGTGTTGAGGTGCCTGGTAAGTATGAAATTAACAATTTGTTTTATCCACCATTGTAAACGTGCTTGTGTTGTCCAAAGGAGTCTTAAACCTAAACACAGCCTCCTTGCCGACATAACTTTGATCGATATATCAATTGACATAACACCATTACTCATCATACAATGCTACGTCCCTGACTCTATTGTATGAGTTGTTTGTAGCAGTCAGTCAGCTTTGTAATCACTTAAGATCTTTTAAAGAAATCAATTTTTGTTGCATATTTGAAGCAGCCAATTTGTTTTGAGCTCAAGAACAAATGAACAATACTTTTGTTATGAATAATTCAGAAAATAGTTGTTTCGAGACAATCGTTGTAAATCATTAACTGAAGAGCCTGGTCAGAATATAAAATATTACCGCATTTTAATTCAGTTGCCTAATAATTATAGTGTCCGTGTTCATTATACTTATGTTGACAATAATCACCTGCTGTTGATCTCAACTTTTTTTTTATGATGAGTTACCTGCTCTCAGTTTTCCATTGAAAAGCTTAGCTTTTCCCCAATATTGTCTAGGGTCAAGTCCATTGTTTGAGACTTAACCTATTTTTGAAAGATTCTGGGATAAGTCTGCACCAACCTCCAGCCAATGACAATTGACACCAAATATGCAAGTGGTATGAAGTGCTGAATACAGAAGATATGTTAAACCAACCTGAGTCATTGCAGTAAGCACCTGGTGGACATGGTATTGGCTCAACACTACCCTCAGGACAGTAAAAGCCTGGCTGGCATTTTCCCCCTGTAGCTGTTGCTGGACAAAGACAGTTTGCAGTTGTGTAGTTATCAAGGTCAAATGGCTGGGCTGTCCAAGCAGCTGATACACAAAACCAGCCTAAAGCAAACAGAACATGACAGAACAAAATTAAACTTCATCAAGCAGCATTACAGTCAAAGACAAATTCCACCACCTTTCTCTAGTATTCTTGTTGTGTCTGTGCAACTTCATATCAATTAGATAAAAGCACGCATGGGGTGGGGGGGGGGGAGAGACATCAATACACATGCATAGACAACAGATCAATGTGCATTGGTAAGTTAACACTCCATAGGTAGTGCTAAGGTGAGTCACTGCTCCAAAAGAAATCTATCCATATATTACAATTCTGATGGTAGCAATTGTTTTTCTTCCTGTCCAAATTAGCTAAAGAAAAAGCTGGATAGATGAGTGAATAAAGAAAGACATGGCAAATGGTGCATCATTTGGCAAAAATAAGAGGTCTCATTCTTTGATAGAAAAATACAAACATAAATTAAAAGAGAAATGGAAAAATATTGGTGTTCAGAAGGATATGGCTGCCTGCATACATTGATCATTGTACAGCAAACAATTCTGAAATCTGTTAGAATTGGAAATGGTTCTTAAATATAGTGGGGAATCTGGTTTTGGGAAATAGTCGCCATTAGCACCTACCTCATATTCTCCTATCAGAATCGTATTAATACAGGACAATTTGAAAGTGTAAACTGCAGCTCATACAACTAGCAACCTCTAAATATACTAATTACATAGACTGCGGTATAAATGTATACATTGCTCTGTTAAAACACTGCAAATGTAACCTGACAAAGTCTGCTACTGCACTTGAATAAGTTAAGAATTTCAGAATACCAGAAGCAAACGAACTGGCTCCGTTGAACCAGCTAAATTTTAGAACATTTGGCTAAAGACACAAGAATGTTAAATACCATATTAAACATAAAGTATACTGCAGATGCTATGGTCAAATCAACACATACAAACAAGCTGGATGAAGTCGGGCAGCATCTGTTGAAATGAGCAGTCAACATTTCGGGCCGAGACATTGACTGCTCATTTCAACGGATGCTGCCCGACCTGCTGAGTTCATCTAGCTTGTTTGTACGTGTTGATTTAAATACCATATTATTACTTTGAAAAGTGGGAGACAAGGGTAAGCAGAGTCATCCATGTTTCAATAATGAGCCCCAGTAATGAAACAGAAAACATAGGTATGATATGTTGAGTTACATGCAGTGTTGAGAATAACATGGAAGATTAGTGGTGTGAGCGGAAGTGCTCATCATTCATAAGCGACACCCATTGTCATATCTCTCTGTTAATTGTCAATATTCTTTGTCAGCACCAATAACAGTCAATATACTCTTCACACATTATTCCATATACTGTATACTTATATTGACTGAATAAAGGCTTGACTATTAGACCCTCCTGATTCCAAACGGTGATTGGTCCACAATATTTTTCTCTATTGCAAGAGAATTAGAGTACAAGAGCAAAAATATCTTACTGCAATTAAGTAGACCACATCAGGAATATTGTGTACAGATCCACTCCACTTACTTACATGAAGAGTGCATTGGATATTCACTTTATCAGTTCTTGGCATAGAATACTGTGACATATTGTTTTTTTTAATAAACAATGAATGAATGTCTGTCAGGTCAATGACATAACTCTTTCTTGGCTCGCAGCATGTGAGGTTTGCAGAGTAAACATTGTAGGTCTGTTAGTGACTAAAAATCTGTTAATGTCTGTAGAATGTCTGTTGATAGCTGGATTCCTTCTGCCTTATCGTTTATACAGTATGCAAACATTAATACCCTTTGTAAGTCCAAGGACTGTTATGTGTCCAGGTACTGGAAAATTAACAAATGTTGTGTGCTATGAGATAATGAGGAGTGACCATGAAAATGTCTATTTGATTTATGAAGACTGTGTTAAGGGCATGAGAATGAAAAAATAAAATCAAAGAGCTTGTCTGTCTTATGGTTGCTCTGTGCTTGTGAAGCTTATGCGTATATTGGGCTGTTTTTTGAATTTTCTTTGGACTTCACCCAGATCAGAATCACTATCAGTGCCTCGGGCCCAGAGATGGTTTCAGGAGTGAGTCAGAAATCAGAGCTCCCCCAACAACAGCAAAAATCAAGTGGTGACTAAGAATCGTAAGCCCAGAAATCTTTGACTTGCTACGTAGTATTTTGTGTGGTTTATTTCTGCTTTCTATTTTATGTTAATAAATTAGGCTCAAGTTACTTTGTTGTGCTTCTACACATATTACATCTCCTGGACTTGGGGATTGTTGTGTCTGATCAACCCAGACTGCTACAAAAAAATCATCTTATGAAGACAGATTAAGCAGATTGAAGTTTACTGAATAAATAATGAAAGCCAAACTTATTCAAACCTATAAAGTTTTTATGGAATTTCCAAAGGTAGAAGCAGGGATGATATTTCCCCTGGTTAGGGTGTCACAGCCTCAGAAAATGGAGTTGTTACTCAGGACTGAGATGAGAAAAAAAATGATCCACAGTTTAATAAACTGTTTGAATTTATTTACTCAAAAAGATTAAGGGGGTTCAAACATTTATTCAAATCAGATATCAATATTGAGGGAAGCAGGAAAATGACACTAAAAGATCAACCAGGATCTCATTGAAAGGCAGAACATGCACAGAGGAGGGCCACATAAGGAGCACTAACAGAACTGCTTTGAATCGGTGAACTGGACTGCATTCAGGGATTCATCTTTGAATCTGGATGAGTATGCTGCTGTCGTTACCAAGTTCATTAAAACCTGTGTGAATGAGTGCGTGCTTATGAAAACTTGCTGTACATTCCCAAACCAAAGGCTGTGGATGGACTGGGAGGTTTGTCATCTGCTGAAGGCTAGATCTGTGGCATTTAAGTCTGGTGACCCAGGTCTGTACAAGAAAACCAGGTATGACTTGCGGAGGGCTATTTCAAGAGTGAAGAAACAATTCCGAGCGAGGTTGAAAGTGACTTCAACTCTGGCAGAGTTTTCAGGACATTACTTCCTACAAAGCGAAACCCAATAGCATGAATGGCAGTGATGCTTCACTACCAGATGAGCTCAACGCCTTCTATACCCACTTTGAAAGGGAGAACACAACTACAGCTGTGAAGATCCCTGCTACACCTGATGACTTTGTGATCTCTGTCTCAGAGGCCAATGTTAGGCTGTCTTTAAGGAGGGTGAACCCTTGCAAGGAGTCAGGCTCTGATGGAGTACCTGGTAAGGCTCTGAAAACTTATGCCAACCAACTGGTGTGAGTATTCAAGGACATTTTCAACCTCTCACTGCTACAGTCAGAAGTTCCCATTTGCTTCAAAAAGGGAACAATTATACCAGTGCCCAAGAAGAGTACTGTGAGCTGCCTTAATGACTATCACCCAGTAGCACTCACATTTACAGTGATGAAATGCTTTGAGAGGTTGGTCATAGCCAGAATGAACTCCTGCCTCAGCAAGGACCTGGACCCTATCACCAAAATAGGTCAACGGCAGACACAATCTCCATGACTTTTCACACAGCTTTAGACCACCTGGACAACACAAACACCTATGTCAGGATGCTGTTCATCGACTATAGCTCAGCATTTAACACCATCATTCCCACAATCCTGATTGAGAAGTTACAGAATCTGGGCCTCTGTACCTCTCTCTGCAATTGGATTCTCGACTTCCTAACCGGAAGACCAGTCTGTGTGGATTGGTGATAACATCTCCTCCTCGCTGACGATCAACACTCGTGCACCTCAGGGGTGTGTGCTTAGCCCACCGCTCTGCTCTACTCTATACCCATGACTATGTGGTTAGGCATAGCTCAAATACCATCTATAAATTTGCTGATGATATAACTATTGTTGTTAGAATCTCAGATAGAGATGAGAGGGCATAAAGGTGTGGGATATACCAGCTAGTGGAGTGGTGTCACAGCAACAAGTTTGCACTCAATACCAGGAAGATGAAAGAGCTAATTGTGGCCTTCAGGAAACACAAATCAATCCTCATAGAGGGATCAGAAGTGCAGGGAGTGAGCAATTTCAAGTTCCTGGGTGTCAAGATCTCTAAGGTCCCAAAATTTCAATGCAGCTATAAATAAGTTAAGACAGTGGTTATATTTCATTAGGAGTTAGAAGAGATTAGGTTTGTCACCTAAAACACTCAAAAACTTCTACAGATGTACCGTGGAGAGCATTCTGACAGGCTGCGTCACTGTCTGGTATGGGGGGGGGGGGGGGCACTGCACAGGACCGATAGAAGCTACAGAGAGTTGTAAAATTAGTCAGCTCCATCTTGTGTACTAGCCTCTGTAGTATCCAAGACATCTGCAAGGTGCAGTGACTCAGAAAGACAGCATCCATTATTAAGGACGCCCATCACCTAGGGCATGCTCTCTTCTCATTATTACTGTCAGAAAAGAGGTACAGAAGCCTGAAGGCACATGCTCAGTGATTCAGGAACAGTTTCTTCCCCTCTGCCATATGAATCCTAAATGGATATTGAACCCATGAACACTACCACACTTTTTAAATATATATATTATTTCCATTTTGCACTGTTTTTAATTTATCTGTTAATATATATACTTACTGTAATTGATTTACTTTTTTTCCTTTCTATATTATCATGTATTGCATCATACTGCTGCTGCTAAGTTAACAAATTTCACAACCAATGCCAGTGATAATAAACCTAATTCTGATCTCATACTCCAAATACTTCAGTTCCTCATGATTCACAGTTATCTTTTGTGCATTATTATACTGACCTCACTACTCAGTTGAAGACTGGTGATCACAAAGAAGCATCATGCTTATTTGATACTTCATGCCTTTGTGGACAAGTAACATGGATCCTCAGGTTTGCAGACTTGCTTCAGATGAATCCACAATCACTAAATGGGTGCAAGGAATTTTAGGTGACCCACCCACTCACTGATTGTAGCTTGCACTAACTGATGAACCACCTGCATCTCTTAAAGGGGAGGTGTGTGCTAAAGGCAATCATTGTGCTGTTTGTAGTGCAGAGCAGAACAGATCTGAATGCTGGCTCCACATTTGATTAATGCTCTCAATAATACATAAAATCTTATAGCTGCACATGCATGGTTGGAGGCAGTAAAATAGCAACTAGTCCCAGCCACTGGAAAATATACTACTGCACTCATATTTATCATTATGCCAGCACTCACATTTCTTCCACTATATATTCACTTTCAGCAATCAGTTTAACCAGAAATGCATGAATTTTTTTTTTCGATACCAAGACAATTTTGATACAGGTTCCCCTGGAATCACTGCTAATATCTGAAGTTGAAACAATACACCTGAATCTTTGTTAAATAAATGAGCATTTTTGAAGATATCTGCATATATATAGCTCTCCCACAATACTCCACTGAGTTATCAGGCCTTGATTGTATGAACACATTTTGGAAGAGCCATTGAGTCCACAATTTTCTGACTTGGAGACTGAATCTTTGTAAGATGGTGTTGTGGTAAGCTGGGTGAAGCACTCACCTGCTTTGCATTTTCCTGATACAGTGGCGAGCTTTTCTTTCTCACAGTAGTGCCCTGGAGGGCAGGGCAAACAACTGTCCAAGCTTTGAGTCATTGATTCAGGGTTGTAGTAGCCCCTCGGACAGGGAAATTGTGTAGCATGTTTTGTTCCTGGAAATAAAGAATAGAACTCCATGTTTCTGTTACCAATATGGCCCAGAGGAATTACTATATTGAATAGGCAATAAATACTTCATCAACTAAGCAATTAATAGCAACAATGACATGCTGCCTTTAGTAATTATCTAGCTAAAATGTACTCATCTTATCTTGTTTCAATATAACATATAATAGTACTTAAATTCTAATTCATACCAAACAGCAGTGGAGGGCGGAGCTTAGTCAAGATGGCTCTAAATGGCAACTCCTTTGCTTGCATCTTTGGAAACAGCTCTATTTCCATCTTTAATATCACTATTTTTCCTTTTCAGGGTTCTTTTGAAGATCCTGACCTGGAGTTACATGCTGACTACAGTTCTTTGCAGGAATGGGACCCGCTCACGGGTTTCACGACTGGCCATTACCCAATATGCCAAGGGCACAGCCTAAGAGTTCGGCTCGCCTTTGGAGGCCTAGGACCTCGGGGCTCTGGAGACGGGTGGATCGAAGGTCAGTGTCCTGGACCGGTGTGTCGTGGAAGCTGGAAGGTCTTTGGCTGTGTGCCCAGAGACCTGAACTCTTTGGGTACAGAGCTTGGAAAAAGCGATGCAACAGAATTTTAACATCGTAAATCAGTGAGTTGTTCGTTATATCACCCCTCTCGCTGAGAAATGAAGACATTCCTTTCTCTCTTATTAGGGAGAGAGAGAACCTGTGGTATGTCGAATACCGGGTGAACGAGTAGTCTTTGGAGTACTGCAAGTCTGTGTCTTTGCTGTTGCTTTTGCTGCACGTTTGAGTGCTCGGTGGGGGGTGCTGATGCTTTTTTTTTGCCTGTGGGGGGGGGGAGGAGTCATTGCTTGCTGCCACTACATGCAGGAGGGAGGGGAGCTGGGGGGACTTTGGGGTTCTAACATTTAACTGTCATTCATTCTTTGGGGCACTCCTCTGTTTTCGTGGATGGTTGCGAAGAAAAAGCATTTCAGGGTGTATATTGTATACATTTCTCTGGCATTAAATGTACCTTTGAATTTCACCAATTACACAGCTTTTCTTCTCAGTTCAGTCTGACAAAGCTTCTAATATGATGAGCAAGCTCTTTGACAATCAGGTCTTTCCAGTTAAATGAGCTGGCAATATCAATAACCCCATGACTAATCAGAGTGCAGTGCCTCAATGAGGTTCAAGTGAACAATCAACACAGATGGCTTACACTCATCTCAAATGCAGCCAAAGCTGTTTTCCCATTACAGACATTAAATGAAAAAATGTGTCATTCTCACCATTGGGACAGTAAAATCCTGCAGGACAAGGGAAGTCAGTGTAAGTGGTGCTATTCTCTGGACAGAAATATCCCAAAGCACAGGGGAAGCAGCTGGCTTGTCCGCTTAGGTTATTATATGTTCCGGCTGGACATGGTATGGGTTGAGCAGTGCCTGTTGGGCAGTAATGGCTGACAGGACAAAGACCTCCACTGTCATCTGAACCTAAAAATAGAACACCAATATAAATACAAATCTGTAGATGTTCTTCTTTAGAAATATCTGTATTGCCATCTTTGCTTCTTTTGACACTGGAAGAGTGTTTATCTTGGATCAACTAAGAAAAAAGACCTCTCTTTTTGGTTCATTACATCCCAAAAGAATTAGTAAAGGTTAAACTATAGAAACAATGGTCAAGCGAGAAATAAAGTACTAACTGTTTGTGTCAGTGATGTCTTCGCGTGCGGATTAAGATGCAGTAGAAATACTGTATGTTCTTCAAAATAGATACTATGTTATCTGCAAGTCAAGAGCCTTAATCTTGATGCACATTCAATTTTCACACTCCTGCTAGAGATGGCTTGTTCTGGTTATTGCTGAGTCTCATTTTATTACAAAGCAGGAACACCATTAGTTTCCCATTAGTGCCTTCGTATGAGTGTATTACCAGATCCATAGGCTCAGCTCCAAGGTTGGCAGACTGTCACGTATTATGGAACCATACAGGGCTCAGGTTGACATAATATTACAATATTTATATATATTTATCATTGGGAAATATATTAATAGATAATAAAAGAGATTAAATTATTTTAAAACAAAGTTAACAAAATACATTTAAACACATGGAGTTTATACAGTACTGAAACAGACCCTTTGCCCCAACATAATCAAAACACATCAAGTAAAGCAAATAATTTTTAGCAATGCAATTAACCTTCCCTCAATCCCTTTTGGGGTCTGGAATTCCCCATCATATCTGTCTTGGAATAAAAATCAAGAGAATTTGTCCATGCAAAGAATCTCAGTAAGATTGACCTCCTGAATTTGGCATTGTCTAAGATTTTTGCTTTTGATTGTGCATGTGTGTGAGATCTAACTGTTCAATGACCAAATGCTATTTGTTCCAATTAAAACGATTCACAATAGATAGTGAGATCTGGCCTACTGGATTGTAATGTCGCAACATGCTCAATGAAAAAGGCACAAAGTCAAGAGGGAACAGCTTGTCATTGTCAGAAGAACATGGTAAACTCCCTCAATGACTATTGTCCAGCAGTACTTTCAACCACTGCAATGAAATGCTTCAAAAGGTTAGCCATGAAGCCTATCAACTCCTGCCCAAGAAGCAACTTGGATCTGCTCCAATTTTCCTACTGTTACAAAAGATCAACAGCAGATGCCATTTCATTGGCTCTTCACTCAGCTCTGAAACCCTGGATGATACATCAGGATGCTCTTCATTGACTACAGCTCAGCATTCAATACCATTGTCCCCTTGACACTCATCTCCAAGCTTCAACATCCGGACATCAGTCCCTCCATGTGCAACTGTATCCTCACTTGCAGACCCCATTTAATGCAAGTTGGCAATGACGTCTCTTCCACATTCACCACCAGCATACTTGCACCACAGGGCTGTGTGTTTAGCCCTCTGTTTTACTCACTTAATGCCTATGATTGAGTGGCTGTATATAGCTGCAGCGGCATATTTAAGTTTGCTGATGACACCACTGCCATTGGCTGAATCAAAGGTGGTGATGAATCAGCATATAGGAGGGAGACTGAAAATCTGTCAAGTGGTGCCACAATGGTAATCTCTCCCTCAACAGCAGTAAAATCCAAGAGCTGATTATTGGTTACAGGAAGAAGAAACCAGAGGTCCATGAGTCAGTCCCCATTAGGGTAGCAGTAGTGGAGAGGGTCAGTAGCGTTACATTCTTTTGTATTAACATATCAGAGGACCTCTCCTGGGACCAGCACATAAGTGTCATTACAAAGAAGGCACAACAACACCTCTACTTTCTTAGGAGTTTGTGTAGATTTGGCATGTCACTAAAAATTTGACAAACTTCTATAGGTGCACAGTAGAGAGTATCCTAACTGGTTGCATTGCAGTCTGGTATGGAAACACCATTGACCAGGAATGGAAAGGTCTGCAGAAAGTGATGGATATGGCCCAGTCCATCACAGTAAAGCCCTCCCCATCATTGAGCACATTCATATGGAGCACTGAAACAAGAAAGCACCATCCATCATCAAAGACTCCCAGCATCTAGGCCATTCCTTCTTCTTGCTACCAACATCAGGCAGGAGGAACAGAAGTAAGAGGTCCTACACCACCTGATTCAGGAATAGTTATTACCCTAAAATCATCAGGCTCCTGAATCAGTATAACTTCAATCTCTACTATGAGCTGATCTACAACCAAAAGTTCACTTTCAAAAACTCATGTTCTCATGTTTGTATTTTTTATTTGCTCAGTTTGTCTTATTTTACGTATTGGCTGTGTATCAGTTTCTGTCTGTTTAGGTATAGTTTTTTGTAAATTCTGTTGTATTTCTTCTTTCCTGTAAATGCGTACAACAAAATTAATCTTAAGGTAGTATATGTAATATACATACTTTGATAATAAATTTACTTTGAACTATGTTTTTCCTTGATTAGAATGTCAGATTCACAAGATCATACAAATCACCGATTTTTAGTGCGATGCATTTCATTTGGTACAGAGGCAAAAAAATAAGGAAATGTACTTGTCAAACATCAGAAGGATTTAGTTTTTGTCAATGTTTGTCAACTTCAATACTTGATCAAATGCTGCTGTTTCCCATTTATTATGCAGGATTGTTGAAAAGATTGGATTAAAGTTTAATTCTTCTTTTTTGTTTACAGTTCTAGAAAATGTAATGCTTTATGGATGATGCTTCAATCAACATTTAAAAATCAATTTACCCAGTGGTGTTGGTGTTTTGGCATTACCCAAGCAGAAGAAGCCAGCCTCACAAGACCCTGAGGGTTTCACCAAGCCTGTAGATCCACAGTACATTCCGGGACCACATAATGTACAGTTAGATGCTACTGACAGATATAATCTGTGATACAGAAAAATGGATACAGACAGAAAACTGTCAGTAATACAAATTGATCTCAGTTTCTTGTCAAAATACAGCTGCAATTATGCCCACAAAATTACATATTAAGAAGTAAATTCTATAGGAACGGCTATAAACTAATCCTACACTAGAACTAGATTACACTAGACTACACTACACTAGATTTTGTGCATGAACAAAATTATCAGGACAGAAATAAGCTTTTAAGGACTTTACTCTGTGAAAATCTAAAACGAATTTAGGAGGGAAAATTTAGTCCAAACATAGTACTTACTGGTCAGAATATGTACCCATTGGGCAGGGCAGAGGAATACTTGTGCCTGATGGGCAATAGTGTCCCATTGGACAGGGCCCTCCTACACCTGTACTGTGGTTGCCATCTGGATTTCCAATATTGACGCCTAAAGACAATTAAATGCATGATTATTTTGTAAGCATGATATTCCAGTGAATTGAGAAAGCAGCTTTCTGAGTTAATCCAGGGTTGCTTTCTGATTATTTTCACATTTTACCAATCATGTGAATTAATTACATTCTGATGCAATCCAACAAATCATAAGGTAGAAAATGAAATGTTATGCATATTAACCTAGCCTAACCCGAGCACTCTACATAAACTTAATTTCATGGAAACAATTTTACTTTATGATGAAATAAACTAAAATAGTACAGTCACTGTTTGCAGAGATACAAATGTCACCACCTCTAACTGGATCTTGGTCACCAAGAAACAAACAAGATCAACTTTGGACTAGCCTGGTTTAAAACAAAATGTTTTAGTCATGCACAGACTTCCGTGTTCCCTCAGCTGCAATTAGACAAACTCAAACACCCAATACCACCCTCTTCTGGTTTTGCTATTAACATAACATTTTATTGGCAAATGGCCCATTTCTCCAATTCAGTAAATGTTCGTGTCTACATTGAAGGCTTTTTTTCTACTCCAGTTTGGGTTGATACGTGTGCATGATCTATTAAATATCTGCAAAGTGCCTCCAGATCTGCCTAATGAAATAGGATCAGAATTAAATTGAAACAAATACTCAACCCGTTAAGCAGAAAAATCCTTGGTGGCAGGATCCAGTTGGAGCTCTTAATCCCCAAGCATCACAAAACATCCCTATAAAATAGAAATGAACAGTTGAGATATTGATAGTATTTATTCTTCAATATCAAGTACTTTGCACAATTACCTCCAGTCAGTTATTGAGGGTAAGTAATGAAGGACAGTGTGTCCAACTGCTCTACTTAGAAAAACCTTTTCATTCAGGAATCTAATGCCTACTGACTCATTGATCTAATAGAAACAAAATAGTAAGCATGCTTTACAATTCATAATGCATGTACTATTCTGCATATGCATATTGCAAATTCTGTACAATGTGAAATGATCTTGTACTGATCAGAGGCAAGTATTTCACACAAAATGCTAGAGGAACTCAGTAGGCCAGGCAGCATCTATGGAAAAGAGTAGAAAGTAGACATTTTGGGCTGAGTTACTTCTCCAGGACTGGAAAGGAAGGGGAGAAGTCAGAGTGAGAAGGTGGGGGGGAGGGGAGGAAGAAACACAAGGTGGTAGGTGATAGATGAAACCGGGGGGGGGGGGGGGGTGAGGTGAAGTAAAGAACTGGGAAGTTGATTGGTGAAAGAGATAAACTGCTGGAAAAGGGGGAATCTGATAGGAGAGGATAGAAAACCATAGAAGAAAGGGAAAGGGGAGGAGAACCAGATGGAGGTAATAGGTAAGTAAGGAGATAAGGTGAGAGTGGAATAGTGAAGGAGAGGAGGGGGAAATTACCAGAAATTCAAAAAAATCAATGTTCATGCCACCTTGTGCTTCTCCCCTCCCCCACCTCTTACTCTGACTTCTCCTCTTTCTTTCCAGTCTGGGAGAAGGGCCAGGAATGTTGACTGTTTACTCTTTTCCATGGATGCTGCCTAAGCTGCTCCAACATTTTGTGTCTGTTGCTCTGGATTGTCAGCATCTGCAGATTTTCTCATGCTTAAGAGGCAAATACTTGTTTGTAGAAATTGAAAATACCACTAAATGCCCAGACCAACATAACTCTGGAATAGCAAAGGCAATAGTGGTATGGGCTGCTCTTTGAGGGCAGGGAGACACACAACTTGGGAAAGAGTGGAAGAGTTTTACTCTGGACTCAACCATGCATGACAACTCAATGGCGACATTGTTCTCTACAAATCAGACCAATTACCATATGTAAGATATTCCTGGTTTAGATCATACTGGGTCATACGGTGCTGAACAGGAAGTCATTGTTGTGTAAGATTCAACTTAGATCATGGATGGCTATGCATGAAGAGGATCAAAGGACATGAGATTAGTATGGGGAAATGATGCTGAGCTGGAAGACCATCAATGATTTAATGGTTAGTGGAGCAGAGTAAGGAGCTGAATGCTTTCTCCTCTTATGTCCTTAATTTATCTGATGCGTGTCTGTGAAACACCTAATGACATCGTAGATCACAGGACATTCATTTATTTCAATGGCAGCAGAAATTGAAGCTTTTAGAAACAACCTATAACCTTGACTGGTCAATCACAGAGCAACTATGAGATTATTGTGTAGGGATTGTGATTAAGCCAGTATATACAATCATTTCCATTGTCACTTCAACGTCTTTTTACCTCAGGGTTTAGTTGTCATCAGCTTGGAAATTTGATCAGTGCTGTATCTTCGACGATCACAGCCTTCTGTAGATTATCTGTGAGCTGTACACTGCAAACACTTGCCCCTTAATCAGCCAGGCACTGGCAGTAGCATAGGATCACTTCTGGCGCTACATTAAATGGGCTACTTCATCTCATAGCAGGTGCCATTGGAAGTGTTCTTAGAAAGTGAGCACTGCCTCACTTTCCAGCTGTCAGTGGAGCAATGACGAGGCAGATGCATGCAGCTCCTGATGGCAGCTATCTAGGACCTGTTTCTACTAATAAATCAGTGTACAAAGCTCCACAGCTCAAAGACCTTTCAAATTTCCTCCAGCCTTTTTTAGGAGACCAGACTATCTATATAGCACTTGCTTAATGCACAATAAAAAGTGAAATCCAATTTCTTCACATACACATCCAATTTGGGAAGTTTTCTCCTGTTCCAGATCTAATGTTCATCTTTCCAGTCCAGATAAAAGATCTCAGTCCAAAACCTTGATATCCTTTTGCCTCCACAGAACCTGCCTGATCTAGTGAGTTCTTTCAGCAGCTTGTTTCCTTTTTCTCTCCTCATCCCACCATCTGTCCTCTCTGGTTTCTCCATTCTTCTTTACGCTTTCTGATTCAGCAAGTTGAACTGCTTTTGGAGACACGTGAGACTGCAGATGCTGGAATATGGTGCAAAAAAAGTGTTTTGGAAGAACGTAGCAGGATCAAACCAAATCTGTGAAGGCAAAGGGCTAACTGACATTTCAGATTGAGATCCTGTAACAGGACTGAAGGTACAGAAGGATGATAGTAGTGAGAAGGAGGGGTAAGAAAGAGGGGTAAGACAGAGGCTGGTAGGTGATAGGTAGCACTAGCAGAAGATGATGAGCAGTTTGAGTTAGGTCAGAGAGGTGGAGGGGAAATCTTGAGGCGGAGGCATTGCCTCAATAGATGCTGCTTGATCTGTTGAGTTCTTTCACCAGTTTAGTTTTGCTCTTAACTCCCAATGCTTTAACTAACCCGCAGTGCATTGTAGACACTGTTCCAGTTGGCTCAATCCTGTATTTGGATTATAAGTTCCTGGTGGGCAAGGCAGAAGATTTTTTCCCATGTTCTTTAAGCAGTAATGCCCTTCTGGGCAGGGTCTTACATCATGTCCTTTGATGCAATAAAATCCAGGAGGACAATCTGAACACCTCTCTTGTCCTACATTCAGAATAAAAGTAAACAATGTGTTTGGATGCTTGATAGGTTTAATCGATTACAACATTACAAGTATAAATAGTTGTCAGCCAGATAAAAGCATCACATCAATTCCCTATTCAACATCTTGTTTTCTATATTAATATCAGTAAACATCACATTTTAAAATTTCTATGGCTAAAACCAATAAATTCCATTCATTTAGCTGCTTACCTGTGGCATTGTTATAAGATCCATCTTCACATTGTATAGGCATTGTTGTACCCTCTGGACAGTAGTAACCTTTAGGGCACAAACCACCTGTTTCACCATCCAAAGGCCTTGAGGTCTTTGCTCCATTCTTACAATAAAAACCTATTGTAAACAATTAATATGAAATTCACGGAGATGTGAAAAAAGCAACTGAATTACTCCCACTCACAATAAAGCAAATTTCCTACCTGGAGAACATAATTCATTGGGATGAGTGAGTGCAGTTTGGCTGCAGGAAAATCCAGGTGTGCATGGAAGACACAAGGCAATATCTTGGGCACTTGTAAAGTTACTCCATGTCCCGGCTGGGCATGGGTTTTCAAAAGCATGCTTGGTTCCTAAAGGACAATAATAACCTGCTGGACAAATGTCACCAAATGGCATTGCCACCTACCAAAACAATAATATATCATTAGAAGAAATCTTCGGTATTGATCATTTTAAGCAAAGCTGAAAATCGACACATCAGTGTTTAGATTCCAGTTATATGTTTTTGAATGCAATGAATTAGAACCTGCATTTTGCAGCAGACTTCACAATCTCAACTAGTTGCACGTCCTAGCCAGTGACACACTGTTGAAATGTAGTCACTGATGTAGTGTATGCAAATATAATGGACAATACGCATATTGCAAATGCCCACAAGGGGCAGTTGTGAGATAACCAGTAAATCTGGTTTAGCAGCAGAAAAAAAACTGTTGGATGAAGGATCTCAACCTGAAACATTGACTCAATTTTCCTCTGCAGCAGGGGTTCCCAAACTTTTTTATGCCATGAACCCCTGCTATTAACCGAGGGGTTCGTGGACCCCAGGTTGGGAACCTCTACTCTACAGATACTGCTTGATCCACTGATTTCCTCCAGAAGTTTGTTTTTATTGCTAGTTGAATGGTAAATCTTTCTTTGTAATTTCTGCTGTTTGTGTTATACCACCTGACATGGCAAGTAGGGCCTCAGTTTGGTGCCTCAGTCAATAGACACTATTTTGTCAGTGCAGCATTCGGTGTCTGAGCTGATCATTGCATTTGAATCTCAAAATAAGCCCGTGAAACATTAACGGGCTGATCTGCTACTGAGATCTTTCCTGAGTAGAGGCCGCAGAGCAGTCTCCCACTCAGAGTCCTCTGCACCAGTGGACTCATTGTAAAGTCCAACAAAGCAGTGTGAATCTCCTCAGGCTGGGAAATCTGTCCTCTGAGCCATGAAATGGTAATCTCTCACTAGTAGCCCCATATAAATGAACATGAGTAATCGGCTGAAGAAAGGCGAGTGGAGATGTTTAATTATTTGAATTGATTTAGTTAGATTAATTATTTGTGATTAAGAATGTATTTTTTCCCACCTCAAAAACTTTTTCAATAATTATAATGATTATTTAAAACATTTTTATTATTTGTTTAACAGGTTTGAGGGATTTGCATTGTGAAGGCCATCAGCATCGCTAGTGAGCTGTAGATGAGGCCTGGCCGGTTGTCAGAGCCTTTCTGTCAGTGCAGCTTGTCAGGTGTTCAGAGGGACCCTGCACTGTATTAAGCAACGCTGACATGGTAGTAGCCAACTCTTCAGAGAAACACTGAATCCACAACTGCAATGGGGGAAGCATCGTGGGCCAGGGCTTAGATCACCAACAACCTTCGGCAGCCAAAAATCTATCATAGAGACATCATGCTCCAGCAGTAAACATTAATACTTTGAGTTCCTTGAACAAAAACTCTCAACAATGTTTCTTCCAAATTCATTTGATTGAGACCAAATGTTAGAGGTGGGTACAATTAGAATGTTAAAAGGACATTTAGACAACTATATGGATAGTAATACACACAAAACAGTTAACATCAACTGTTTATTCCCTTCCATAGATTCTGCCTGACCTGCTGAGTTCCTCCAGTATTTTGTGTTTTTACTCTGGATTTCCAGTATCTGCAGAGTCTCTTGTGTTTATGATTAACAACATGGATAGGTAAGGTTTAGAGCAGGAGTTCCCAACCTATTTTATGCCATGGACCCCTACCAGGTTGGGAAGCCCTGGTTTAGACGGATATGAGCCAAACAGGTGGAAATAGGGCTAGCTCAAGTAGACAATTTGGTTGGTATTGACGAATTAGACTGAAGGGCCTGTTTCTGTGTTGTTTAACTTTAGAACTATGACATGTTGGACAAAATATGTCACTATAATCATAAGAAGATTCTGCTGAATTAAAATGTCTGTCACACCAAATAACGTATCTTATAGAAGTCAAAATTCTTTTGAAAATATAATATTGAATTGGTATTAGTTTAACTGTGTTGACTCACTGGAATGGAAGTATTGGAACCTCCAGTACAGTAATAACCAGGCCGACAGGGTCCTTCAGGCGCAGAAAGACCTACCACACTGCAGTACATCCCTGGGTCACAAAGTGTACATGAGCTAATGTCTGCTGCTCCTTCCTGATGTAAATAGTGTCCCTGAAATGCAAAAAAAGGTAGTAAAACTTTTGAAAACATATTTTAAATATTGTCATTCCTGCCTAGCATCACATGAGTGTAAATTTAGACGTGAGTCTAAAGTGTAAATTTCTGATGTTCCTATTTGATACAAAACAAAACCCCATCTCATTACCTAAGTATATGTCTGTTTTACCATAAATCTCTCTTCTTGGTGTTGGCTGTAAAGCAGTGTAAATAAATATTCATTTTCAGAAAAATACAAAAAAGTTATTCTATTTGAATTTATGAATGTTGCCAAATGTAGCATAGCTGCAGTAAGTGAAGTTAAAAGTTCATGGGCTTTGTGTGTATTGTGAAACTGCAAATTGCCAGTTGTCACACCAATTATGAATGCACTGACACACAAAGGTAAAAATGAACAGACATATTCCTGTTTTCCTTTGGAGATTTCTTTCCTAAAACTGATTGCTTCTAGGGAATTATCAATCCCCTGAGGTTGAGACCTTCCTTTCATCAAATTAACAACACTGGATGGAAGATAAAGGTTGCATATTTTAGTGATAAAATAAATTGTAGCTCTCTATATTTTAACAATTGCAAAAATGCATATAATTGTACAAATATATCATACAAAGTGCACTCACACACTAATTATACATAATAAAATAATTTGCAGCAATGTATGCAATTTTGTTCTTCCTTTATTAAAATATATTCCTGGTCACAGGATGTGTACTAATGAGCATGTGTTGTTTGTGTACTCTGGTGTTGGTTGAGTGTTCATCTTTATGAAATGCTGTTGGTAAACATTTCAATTGCCTTCCTATTATTGGAGTATAAAAGTTGCATTGTTTGCTGTGTAACCAAAACTATGTAGTCTGAGTTTGCTATTTGCTATGCATGTATCCAATTGAATGTAGAAGACAATGGTGTGTTAATGAGAGGTAGCTAAGAGATGTAGATTAGAACATGATTAAGTCAATAGGTAGAAACAATAGTGGCGGATGTACTTGTGAGACGCAACTGTAGACCGATTGGATATGCTAATGCAACTAAACCAGGAGATTGCTATAAAAAATGCTATGTACAAGGATCGGTGGGCAATCAGCAACTAGCTCAATGACTGTCTCAGCCTTGATTTGCAAATTAAAGTTTAACCCTTCTTGAAGAATCTTCTGCATCTGCTGGTCGTTTGTGGGGCACGATAAACCATGACACTATCCAAACAATATTCCACCAGATCATGCTTCTGGGACTTTATGTAAGTGGGTACTAATTCAGCAAAAAGGTCACATATAGCCAGCTAGTTAGCCACTGGAACAGTCGGTGATGTACTTTCCAAATGTGAAGCTACAGTTATCAGCATATTTTTAAATTAAGAAATTCTCCCTGGTCAGGAACACAAAACAAAGTATACAATAATATCACTATAGTACACTTTGCCCCTTTCGGAGGCAGAGTACAATAATCTCATGCACATTTCAATTTAGATTAATTTAAGCAGGTATAATGAAAGGAAACAACTAAAAAAATAGCTGCAAAAAATTACAACTTAATCCATTTAAAAATAAACAATTCCTACATCATTCACGAAAGACATAGTACAATTAAAACAAATTGATATTTTAACTCCATAGGAGCCGCATAGTTAAACTATTTCTGACAAGGGGCCTTTGGATGTTTCAGTTGGTGAATGTCTTTGGATGAGAAATTTTGTGTGAAATGAAACCCAGATATAATAGGTCAGATTAATTAGAATATAAAAGCAAGGATGTAATGTTGAGGCTTTATAAAGCACTGGTGAGACCTCACTTAATGTATTGTGAGCCATTTTGGGCCCCTTATCTTAGAATTGATGTGCTGAAACTGGAGAGGGTTCAAAGGAGGCTCACGAAAATGATTCCAGGATTGAATGGTTTCTCATATGAAGAATGTCTGATGGCTCTAAGCCTGTATTCACTAGAATTCAGAAGAATAACAGGTGACCTAATTTAAACCTACCCAACGGTGAAAGGTCTTGATGGAGTGGATGTGGAGAGGATGTTTCCTATGATGGGAGAGTCTAGGGCCAGAGGACACAGCCTCAGAATAGAGGAATGTCCTTTTAGAATGGAGACGAGGAGGAATTTCTTTAGCCAGAGAGTGGTGAATCTGTGTAATTCATTGCCACAGGTGGCTGTGGAGGCCAAGTCATTGAGTATATTTAATGCAGATGTTGATAGATTCTTGATTGGTGAAAGCATGAAGGGATACAGAGAGAAGGCAGGAGATCGGGGCTGAGAGGAAAAATGGATCAGCCATGATGAAATGACGGAGCAGACTCGATGGACCAAATGGCCAAACTCTGCTCCTATATCTTATGGTCTTCTTTTCAGTTGTTCAAAATGACTTGAAACACTGATCTAGGAAAGCCCTCTTTAGAAGTCAATGAATGCCGCACTCTGAATGGGAGAATAAGATACTTCTCATCAATCAAGGACACTCTATGGACATAGCTTCCTTGCAAATAGAAAAAAACTCATTTGAGGAGACCTTCATAAAACAGTGACAAATGTTCACCATAATTTACTTATGTATATAGGCTTAAAAGGCTGCATGGTATATGCCTGTTTTTGTTTCCCTTCATCCATCTGCTATAAACTTCAGTCTCTACGTCTAATGTCACACTGCCTCATTTTTCCATCGGCCCTGCTTATGTTATCCAATGCAGGTGACTAGTCCACAGAGATAAAATACTCATCCTTGAGTTTTAACTGATAACCTCATCTCATCTTAACTCTGCAAATTCCTCTATTCCAACTACCCTTCTCCAAAATACTCAGGTCCTTCAAGTCTCTGTGTCCTTCACTAGTGTAATCATCTTGGGTTATTTTTCTACATTAAAGCAGTAAACTAAATGCACTTTGTGCTGTGCAGTATGGTTCATTATCACAGGGAATCTATGTTTTGATCTCTGTAATTCTAACTGATACTCTCAGTTATCTTCCAAATTACAGAGTGAAGTATGAGTACCGATGGAAAACATGATTTGAATGCAGGATATTTGTACTGTTCCATTTATAACACAGAACTATGAAATATGACTGTTTTCTATAGTTGTTGAAAAAAAACTTTTAAATATTTGTTTGGTGTACAAGAACCATCCTTCCCTCTGCATAAACATTGCTCATGAGCAAAGAATTTCTGAATTCTGATTCATTCCAAAACTATCTCCTTTCTTGCTCTTGCTAAAACATCCTTAGACTTAGCAATACAATAACAAACTCACCACAGGGCAGGGGATGGGCAGAATACTCCCAGGAGGGCAGTAGTGTCCTTGCATGCACAGTGGAGGAATGACCAAGCCTGTCTGGTTACAATACCTTCCCTGGGAACAAGTTAGACAAGAAGACTGCAGAGATGCCTATGAGGATCAAACCAAGAGAGTGGATCAACTTTTAGATTATAAACTTTCATTACTGAAAAGACACAATTTCAAAGCATTGTGTCAATGGAATTCATTTTTATTTTCTTCTACAAATATTTAATACTGTTAAGAAAATGTACTTGATTGTCTGAATGGTTTAAGTCAGCTCTTATGGTATTCCAGTAGCTTCTCTGGAGCCCTTTTAGAGAAACACTATCTCTGCAACTAATTGTGTACGAGAACAGGAATGGACTTGCAAAATTAGAAAACAAATTTAAAAGGCAGCAATAAAACTTTTCAATCCATTATCTTGCTTGTTAGTTGATAAAAGTCTGTCTTTGGATTTGAATTTCATGTTAACAGGATACAGCATTCAGAGCTGCAGTAATGTGACGTGCTTACAACTATCAGGCTCTCCAAACAATTTCATCCTGAACATCTCGAGTTTCCATATGAAGCTAATAATGGCAAAATTAATGAAATGTTGGAACATATTCCACCCTCTGTAATTGATATGACAGATTAAAACACGGGGTTATGCCTGTGTTAAAAATTTCAGGTCTATCATCTAACACTCAGTAAGCTTCAGAAGATCCAGGTTGAAAGATTTTGCAGGTTGTGTCCTATTGGGTGAAGGATGGAGAACTTGAGCCACACACACCGATTGAAAAGTGCCCAGTGGGCAGGGCACAGGGCTTTCTGCTTCGACACGCGAGTAGTGGCCCTCCTTAGTGCCATGCTGGGTTGGACTGCTGGCACCACCTGTGCAGAAGTAACCTGGTCTGCATGGTCCTGTTGGAGCTTGGGTGGTTAATCCAGAACAGTAAAGTCTGAAAGAGATGAATTGGTTTAGGTGAGCTGATTTTCCTCTAGTGTGCTTTCTGTTAGTTGCTTCCCAAATCTTATGCAAAATAAACTATTATTCCTTTGATCACTGCTTGGTTTAAAAGAGGAGCAGTGATGAAACTTCAATACAAATTTCATAATTATGTTAATTTTTGTTGAAACTATTTCCTTGTGAATACAGTAATACATTAAGAATGAATGCAAACGTTTGTTATGTGCCATGTATGACGTGGACAATCATGGTCTTTCCATGACCATGATTGTTCTTGGCAAAATTTTCTACAGAAGCTGTTTGCCATTGCCTTCTTCTGGGCAGTGTCTTTACAAGATGGGTGACCCCAGCCATGACCAATACTCTTCAGAGACTGCCTGGCATCAGTGGTCGCATAACCAGGACTTGTGATATGCACTGGCTACTCATACAAGCCCCCCCACCAACCACCTGCTCCCATGGCTTCACCTGACCCTGACCTTGATCGGGGATGGGGCTAAGCAGGTGCGACACCTCGCCCAAGGGTGACCTGTGGGCTAGCGGAGGGAAGGAGTGCCTTACACATCCCTTGGTAGAGACGTAGCTCCACTTCACCACCTAAGTTGCAGTCAAGATGTTAAAATTCAGCACCAATTGCTTTTATGTGGATCTAAGAGACAATTGACCCATTTGACTTCATACTGGTTTGACCGCTCCTCTGATTTTTTGTCTGTAATATCCTCCTGTCTATACCTAGCTGGACTGGATGCCAAGGGCTGATTGGATTGAAGGTCCCTACACTGCATGTACATTGAGAATTCTCAGTGGTGAGTAGACCTCAAGCAGAGCAGCATAATTGAAAATATAAACATAATTAAAAGATAAAATCATAAAAAAAAATTAAACACTAAGAAATAATTGAAAGCATTAAATAACTTGCCTCTCTAACCTTCCAGCTACGAATCTCCAATAAATGATTTAACACCAAATCAGGCTGACTTTGGTTAGAGTTCAGCTTTGAAGTCTAATGATTAGTTGTGGACTAAATGGCTACACACTGTCTGCACCTTTTTATACTCTAATAAAACACTTAAACACTTGGTAGTTGTCACATAAGCCAAAGCATAGAAGTGTTTGATGAGATGAAGATGTCTCTGCAAACTGAAAGCTGTGATGAGGCTTAAGTAATAAGGATCACTAAAACTGCAATGCATTTCCCAAGGGACTGAAATCTGAATCACAGAACTGTCCATTATTAATCAATTATGACAGGCAACAAACCTGTACAATAGGGTAATCATGTCGTTAAACGGAAGATCTGTTGCTCTCTACAAATAATATACATTCATCATTCAGGACATAAATGCCAGCAGTATCATTACACTTGTAACTGTTTTACATCACCAGGGTACTTTGTGCAGCCACATCATTCTCACCATTACACAAGTATTTTGCACACACCAGAGAACACTGTGGCAATAGTCAGCACTCAGCTGTCCTTGAAATGGTGCAATATTTCATCAGAAGCAATACAAATAATTTAAATTTATTCTTTTGCCCCCTTAATGGTTTTCAGAGTGTGTTTCATTGCTTTTTGTTAAGTTAAGGCAGATGATCAAGGGAATGGCCACTAAAGTTTATCATTTTCTTCGGACAGTTATAACTCAGTACATGGTTACTTGCTGAGTAGCTTATTTATTTAGCAGTACAGCGTGGAATAGGCCCTCCCGGCCCTTCGAGCCACACCACCCCTGCACCTGATTAAACTTAATCTAATCATGAGACAATCTGCAATGACCAATTAATCTACCCGGTACGTCTTTGGATTGTGGGAGGAAACTAGTGCTCCCAGAGAAAACCCATGCACTCCACAGGGAGGACATACAAAAACTCCTTACAGAGTGGCACCAAATTGAACTCTAAACTCCAGAATGCCCTAAGCTGTATTGGTGTCACAGTAACTGTTGCTACACTACTCTGGTGTTTTAATTATTTTCACAGTGTAATAGTCCAAAACACTGGGACTATGCTATGACACTCTGCAGAAATTTGAGACAAGAAGACCTTTGACCATACCCTGGAGGGCAAGGCAGACACTCCTTGGAGCTCCGCAGACCACTGGTATTACTGAATGTGCCCATTGGACAGGGTATAGGGAATGCTGAACCAACAGGGCAGTAGCCTCCAGCTGTGCAAACATCACCTGTGATCCCATCAATTGGGGCCTATGAAGAAAAACACATTAATCACTTGTTGAAAACACAAGTTTCATTATCAATGCTGTATACTGTCAATGCTTGTTGATGGATATCAGAAATAAATCTTCCTCTTCAACAACACATCAATAACATGTAGGATACTAACCACAAAGCACGATGGTATTTCAATTGCTTAGAATGACCAAAGTACAGACATTGGAAACGAACAAGAACAGCTCCCTAAAACATAATGAGCATCAGGAAAGGGTGTTTCAAAGAGATTCCTCCAATGGCAAAGTTGGTACATCAAATCATGTATGACTGGTTCAGACTGCAAAGTTCTTAGTCCAGTCTCTTGCCTATGAGATGTTACTGATATCATGCATTACCAATATGAAAAGAAGAAGATTGTTCTTCTTGTCAAGCCAAGGATCAAAGTGTTAACACCCAAAAAACAACAAAGACAGTGCTTCTCCCTATTGATGCTGCCTGGCCTGCTGCGTTCCACCAGCATTGTGTTTGTGTTGCTTGAATTTCCAGCATCTGCAGATTTCCTCATGTTTGCTTTTTAAAGACATATTTTTCTTTTTTTTAACAACTTTACTTTCAATGTATCCATTCAGTACCTGAGGGCCGCCACCTGTACATCTGATTTTGACATACCACTGAGAGAAGTAGAGAGACTCTGATGTACATGTTGTTGAGTCTTTTTGGAGATCTTCTATGTTCAGTTCCTCAAAACCTCTAGCCACCAGACTTTTGGTATAATTCCTGTCAGGATTTCTTTTAGGGTGCACACCCATCTTGTAGACACTGTCTTTTGGCCAATGTCTCTAGCTTCCTCAAAAACTCCATTATTTCTCCAAGTTTTGATTTCATCCTGTTTTGCAGATTCAAACAACACCTCTTTAGTTACTAGGACATCTTCACCTTGACTTTTTTCAGATGGTCCAGCTTGATCTATACTTGATTCACTATGAGGTCTGTCTACATTTGACATGTTGACTAACCCTGCAGTGCCAGTGACCGTGACTGGTTCTAGGTAGTTCAAGTTGTACCAACTTTTATTTCTCCCAGTGGCTTTGCCTACTCATCCTAAGACTTCAGTTTTGTATGAGATACCAATGTCTTTGTCTCCAAATCTCTCAGTTTGTCCTGTTTTAAGAATGAAACTTCCATGTTGTCTTTGCACTTGTGATAATTTCTGTTCAGGCAACTCTGTTGGGTCCTTTGCTGCACTCTCCTCATCCCTGTCTGTGCTATATGGCCGTGTATCAGGTAAGTGCTTTTCACTTTTTATGTTATTCTCCATGGAGATCTAATGGTCTTCAGTTTGTGCTTTATGTAGTCTGGAGTGATGTGCTCTCACATATGTACCTCCATGTCTCACCTATACAATGGCACTCTTCTACATCTTTGGATTTGTTATGTTCTTCAGTTAGTCTAACTTGTTTGGTTCTGTGCAGACAGTTTCTTGCCCAGTGGCAAATACTTTGACATACTCTGCACATTTTGATCTCCTACGGTACTTGTTTATTGGATTGGTGCCAGGTAATGGTAGTCTTGTCTGGTCCTTCTGAGATTATGCTTGCTATACTCTTGTTTTGGCTCAGTGCTTAGTTTC
The DNA here is from genome assembly GCF_048418815.1 of Hemitrygon akajei. Lineage (NCBI taxonomy): Eukaryota > Metazoa > Chordata > Chondrichthyes > Myliobatiformes > Dasyatidae > Hemitrygon > Hemitrygon akajei. The sequence continues at coordinate 31,077,142 of NC_133149.1, read as the reverse complement.
CTGGCTCAAACTAATTGTGACTGTTGCCCTATCGGCCTTTTTTCCAAAATCTGCTTCAGTGCAGATTTCGTAGATGCAAATGTCAGTTCTGTACATGCAGTTAACGCTAGCTGTCTGTCCTTTATGTCTAGACACACAGTATCCAACAATTTAAAGTTAATACAGCGTTAGGAAGTTCCATTTTGTATTGAGTACATTTTGTAAAAGTACACATGCGACTGTACTTTTGTTCAAAATCAATAATATAATCAGCCATATTTTTAGAATTGTCTCTATAAATGTTGTCAAAGTCTGAATATGCCTCATAAATCCGATCCTTTTCTTCCTTCAAAAACAGTCAAGTATATTTATTAGTGTATTCATACTGTCTTCTTTGTTCAAGTCTTCCACCGAAATTCTCATCACGGTCTCATTCTTCCCAAAAGTGACAATACAACAGCCAAGGCTTGCTCCAGTTCTGTAACATGAGTCCATATTACAATTTAATTTTTCCAGCTTTCGTAAGGCTTACTCTCATCAAATGCTGGCAGGATCCTATAATTAGTAGCCCTCCTCTGCTACCACTGTTGACGCCCAAACAACAAAGACACAGTTTTCTTTTGTTCATACAAATTTACTTTCAATGTATCCGCCTAGTATCTGAGGGCCACCACCCTTAATCCCCCAATTCTCCTTCCACTTCCCACGCAAGCGCAAAACAGGGAGAGTGCGCATGTGTACTAAATACTTACATTGTCCAAATGAACAGAACTGAACTCAAAGCATAGAAGAGTGTTATGAGGCCCATGCTTGGATGGTTGAAGGGATTCTCCAATTACCAGTGGAACACCATAAATCTACTTTGACTCATCCTATCACAGACATCCCTTTGTTCCACACATCCCTTCCCCACCTTCTCTCCTTCTGAAAGCTAACGTTCATCTCTCTCTTTCCCATTTCTGACTTAAGGTTGCAGTCTATAAACATTAACTGTTTCTCTTTCCACAGATGCTGTTTGACCGGCTGAGTTTTCCTGCTGTTTCTTTTTCTACACAAAGAAAAACAAAGTATGGCCCAACAGAGGTTCTTCTCAAAACTCATTGCAATAAAACAATCAGATGGGAACTACAAGATCCATTCATAGGTATATTTACATAGATTCAAAAGACTCAATGTCAGGGCATAATGGCTAATGCCATTGTCATATAACTCTACAGGCTGGAGTTCAATTCCAACTTCAGGCTGTATCTCTGTGGAGTTTCCTTCTTCTTTCTGTCACTACATGGGTTTCCCCTCGTCCTGTGGTTCCATCGCTCATTTCAAAAACATCATAGGTTAACTGGCTGCTACAAGTCTAGGCAGGTGGTAGAAGAATCACAGAGAGTTAATGTGCAAGTGGGAGAGATTAGCTCATATGGAAATAAGTGGGCTAATGGCACTGATGAGAATGCTCCTAGAAACAGCATAGACTTGATGGACCCAATGGGCTTCTTTCCTGTCGTATGAAAATATGTGATATTTTGTCTCTCATCTCAGTGAGGTTTTTTATATGTGCTTTATGTTAATCATGCAACTCTTCACCCTTATGCAGTATATCATGGGGATTTTGCAGAGCTCCTGCTGTAACTCTGGTGGAAACATGAAAGGAGGAGGGCTTCCTTTGTACGTTTCTGCTGAATGTGTACCAGTGTAGTCACTGAACCAAACACGTGGAATTGAGTACAGCCAGAGGCTCATCTCTTGCACATGATTAGTGCAGGTGGCTTATGAGGAGCTACTCCTGTCAAATACTTGATTTCACGATGAGTCATTTTGATGATTTCCATGAAGACTTTTTAACATGCTCACTTTTTACCAGTCAGGGGCATGAAACAGATGGAGCCAGAAGTGATCAAAACCATCTCTTGACCTATTAGCAACCTGGCAAAGGCCTGAATGCTTGTTAGATTATGTAAAATGCTTAATGGTGGATGACTTGATACTTAAAATTTTGAAATTGATGTATGATTGTCACATGTACCAAGGTACAGTGCAAAATTTGTTTTGGATCAGTACATTGAGATAGGACTGAGTTAGTGGCAGAGTGGATGTGGGGCTCCAACAGTCATGGCAGACTTTGGAAACTCTAGGTGACAATTTTTGAAAGGGCAATTCTGCTTTGGAAATGAAAAACGCCGAAATAATGGCACATTTCCTAATGTTGATACTCACCGCAGTGGTTGCTCTTTCTCTGCAGTAGAATCCAGCCTTACAGTAACCAGTGGGCTGTGTCAATCCCAGGTCAGTGCAGTACTGGCCTCCTCCACATGGTGTGCAAGCAGATGATGTTCCAAGGCCCACACTGTTGCTATATGTTCCACGTTCACAGGGTTGTGGCTTCTCTCTGCTTTCAGGAGTGCAATAGAAGCCCTACTGAGACAATACATAAAGACATGGGCAAACCCTGAGGCGATAATCTGGATTTCATTGCACTGAGAAACGTGATGAAGCTAGGTACACACTGAACAATCAAGCTGTGTTTAAATTCCAATCTCTGCCTTCATTCCTATTTGTAGAATTTTAAATGCTGCCCACTGTGAAGCAGAATGTAGTGCGACATTGTCAGGCCCAATAAAACATGTTGAATCAATCCCAAACAACAGGACAACTCATTTGACTTCCATCATGGTAGGATGGATAACAGTACTAAAGATGGTGATCGTCCAGAATACCTTTCTCTCTCACTCACTATAACAAGATATGTCAATGTTTGATGGTTCAGAGAACAAGTCTCACTTCGAACAATGGATTCTAATTGTTATTTCCCAAACAGACTGAAAGTGAGGTCACAAGTTCAAAGCGAGTTGGACGTCTAGTGAAGGTTTATTAAGTGCACAAATATAGATTTTTCTAACCTTTGTTCCAACCATTAAGTTTACAAGAGGCTGCATTGTGCTTAGACTTGGAGTCTGTACAGCCCAGCACTGTGATGGTTACTATTAACTGTGATCATTAACTTTAGTGGATCAGAAAGCTCTATGGTCTCTTTACGTAAAGTTCTCATTGTTAAAATCTGTCAAATCTTTTTTTTCTCTTATCCCTTGGACTGATCAAATTTAAAATGGCCATCCAAGAAACTGAAGGAGCTATTCCAAGTATATCAGCAAGTTTATACTGCACTGAGGAGATAATGGGACTGGAGGTGAACTTTTAGATATGTGTCTCCACTTAGGTCCCACCACTGTGAGCATCAACAACTATCAGTGCATTGTACATCCTCAGTGTTTATAATCCAGATAGAACTGAGAGATCCTACCACTGCTCTCCTTTTTATTATTGGTCATTAGAAAGAAAGTCTTGCATCCATGTGGAACCTATCTCAGTCTCCAAAAGTAGTGGAACACTTTCCTAAAGTATAATTACAATTGAAATATCGGGATGCAACCACCATGTTGCATTGTTCTCAGTGTAGTAATGACATAGTTTGTAATGATAATTTGTTTCAGTGATGGTGGATCATCAATACATATTGGCCAAGAGACTAGTGGTGCTGTGGAATAGCTTACAATCTCTGGAAAGAGTGCATGATGTTTCAGTTTAACAGTTCACACTGAAGATCACATTTCCAATAGTGCAGTGCATAGAGTGCCAGTACAGATTTTGTGTTTGAACTCTGAAGTGAGGTTTGAACAGACAACATTTGGACCACAAGATGAATGTTACCACTAGACCATGTCTGATTCCCTTGAAATCGAACCCAATGCTTCCATTTGGAGCACTGGGAGAGTGAACATCAATAAAACGTCATTGCCTATTCCAACCCCTACCATTTACATAGCCCACAAACAGTACCTTAGGACAAAGTTTGGGTTTCTCCAAACCAGAAGTATCACAATAGTGTCCTGTTGGACACTGTGAACAACTGTCTTCTCCCTCTGCAGCAGAGTTACTCTGATAAAAACCACGTTTGCATGGGAAAGAGAATGGATTGCCTGTCCTCACTGGGCAGTAGTGTCCTTTAGGGCAGTATCCCGTCTGTAATATAAAAAAGTATGAACTATGATTATACATGAAATAAATATGTAATGCCAACTTATTAAACACCATTAAATTCTCTAGTTGTCACTTAATTTCTGAGTAAATGATTCAAATTCTTTAATTATGAAGCAGCACTAATTCTATGTTTCTACCTTTTAATATATTTGAATTTTTTATAATATTCTCTCTTTCACTGTCTGGAGCATTACATTTTTCTTAAAGTATTATTTCTTCCGCTTTATCATCCAGTTTTTATTGGAAATTGGTCTTTGCTAAAATAATAAATGATTCATGAAGAGATCCATTCTCAGCTAGAGCCTTGTCTGGAGCCCAGTTTTGGAGAACTTTAATGTCTATATCCACTATTACAAGGGAGGAATAGGGATGTATCCTCTGTGTAGAGCAGGCTGTTTTGGCAGTGAAACAGGTAGTAAAAATGTCCTGACATACTCAATCACCAGGAAGAACTTAGATTAAGGTCTATTTAAAATTCTGAACAGGCTGCCTATTTGCTCAAACAAAGCCTTTGGACATGCAAATGAAGTTCTCATTGGGCTCCCCGCACATACAAATGGTGACTTTAACACAGATTTACTGCTTCATTTATTGTAAATAAATTGGGACTCATCGGAAAGGATCAATGGTCCCAAATGGGCAAGTGTACCATTCCAAGTATGTTCACAGCCCTCTGTCGCAATTCCCAAGTTCTTTACTACGAGACACCCCCACCTCATTCTTCCCACACTTACTTTTATTCCACTGAGCAAACAATGGTGGCCCTAATTCCCTTCTGGAAAGATCAGAAAATAAATGACAAAGCTTAAAGTTGAGCAAAAAAAACTTGGGTCACAAACTTACTCCAGTGCACTTGACTTTCACTTGCTCCTATCAGGCTCACCAGACGAGAATTAAACACAGTCTATATCCACTGACTGATTATCTAAAGTGTTGTGAGGGAATGCTCATTTCAGTTTTCAATCTTGCCAAGAATTCTGTGCTAACACGGATCTTCAGACTAGAAGAGGCCAGGACTATGAACACAGGGCGACACTGGAGTTCAAACGACACCACTCACCCAACAAATGTGCTTTCAATTTATTGCAGGCTCTGATCCAGAAAATAGATCAATTTTTGTGAATGAATTCCACAAATCTGCCTTAATTTTGTAATTATCCTACTATTAGATAACAGATATCCCATTTTCATTGACTGTTTAATACAGTGGATTCTGGTTAATTGGGACACATTGGGACCTGTACATTTTGGCCCAATTAAGCGGCTGACCCAATTAGCCAGAGTTTCATGGAAATAGTTTTAAAAAGACAAACTATGTAACAAATTATGTATTTAAATGAAATACAGAACAAATTAGAGCACTACCAAAATGCTGGAGTCCTGCTGAAGGGTCTTGGCCCATAATGTCGACTGTTTACTCTTTCCATAGATGCTGCCTGGCCTGCTGAGTTCCTCCAGAATTTTGTGTGTGTAGCTTGGTCTTCCAGCATCTGCAGATTTTCTCTTGTTTGTGATTAATACACTACCAATATTACTACAGTACTATAAAAGCTATTGATGGAGGAATTAAGTCAGTGTACACTGCTGTTGTTCTTTTGGTTGATTGTAAACGAACCAAATCAGCACAGACACCTGGTGCACTTAATGTTCTACCTTCATTGCCTTCCTGCATGAAATGGTGTCAAAAATCACTGCTTTTTAATTTGGCGTCAGTTGGCCCAAATGAGTAACATAACAGAAGCATATGCAACGGAAGCTATTTTAAAAACTGTTCACTCTAAGTATGGTGTCCTGTCTAACTGCCACACAGATGTACATGACTGACACTAATGAGAAACTGTTGCATTCTCCAAATCTTCATTTTCATTGTAACATTCAAGATACTTGGTGAATCCTTCAACTTCTTCGTAGTTCCTAACTTGTCGAAGTAATGAAATCATTTCACTTTCACTCCTGGCCGTTTCTCACACCTCCAAGCCTGAATGTTTGAAACCGCAGTGAGCAAAGCAGTTCTGAATTGACTTACTGCTTATTTCTCACCAACTATCAGTGACAAAAATCACTGCTTTTTGAACACAAGTACACACAACTGACGCTATTTAAAAACTGTTCGCTCTGAGTACAGTTTAGTGTCTAACAGCCACACTGTGCATGCGACTGACACTAGTTAGAAACCGTTTGGCGACAATCTCATGTCCCAATTAAGTGGCATAGTGTCCCAAATAAACAAAGGGAGCCTTGGTTATTTTTTGTTCTTTAAGAGTTGACCTAAATAAGTGGCTGTCCCAATTAACCGATGGGCTAATTAACTGGAATCCACTGTAATTAAAAAAGAATCAAAGTTACATCTACATTCTGGCTTTTTGGTCAATCCACTTCACATGTTATGTAATTTGTCCAAGTTAATCTGTATGTATATTCTCATTATTAACTTAACTATTACTGCTTTACAATTCTTCATTATTGCATAGGTACAACTGGGCAGGAATACATAACAAGTGGCATAGTACTCAAGTGAAAAACACTAGAAATTCTGCAGATGTTGAAAATCCAAAGCAACACACATGAAACGCTGGAGGAACTCAGAAGGTCAGGCAGCATCTATGAAAATGAATAAAAGGTCAACGTTTTGAGCCGAGACCCTTCTTCAGGACTCAATTATTTGTCTGGTAAGAGGGTTAAGAAACACAAAGAGAAGGGGATTGGGAAAAAAAATCCGCCCTGATCGAATGGCCTAATTCACCTTTTGTACGTTATGGTCTTACACTCTTATGTTTCTGATTTAAAGTGTTATACTGTAAATCTCCTGATGATTACAACTACAGAGCTACAGTAATGAGATGTTACTCACAGGCTGAGAGATTGCTTTGGGCGTTGTGCCTTCACTGTAACAGTACATTCCAGCTGGACAGGGAATACACTGTGACACATCCTCTAGTCCTTCCTGGTCACTGTAAGTACCATTTGGGCAAAGTCTGGGGTTGGGGTTCTGAGATGAAATAAAAGGAGAAAAAATTAATAGAGACACAAGTAACTACAGATTCTGGAATCTGAAGCAACAGCAAACTGCTGGAGGAACTCAGTTATCAGTTATCACCTTATATGTTTCAAACACGAGGAAATCTGCAGATGCTGGAAATTCAAACAACAACACACACAAAATGCTGGTGGAACACAGCAGGCCAGGCAGCATCTATAAGGAGAAGCACTGTCGACGTTTCGGGCCGAGACCCTTTGTCAGGAACCTTATATGTTTACTGCTTTCAATAGAGCACGAATTCTTACCCCAGTGTTTTGTTGATTACCACATAGAACTTTTATCTACTTAACAGCAAAAATATGAAGATTCCACTGCAATTCAGTACCAAAAGAGCACCACATTCTTGACTTCTTCAGATGGGAATCAAAACAGTTGAAAATATTCAGAACTTCATCTCATATACAGAATACATTCTGAATCTGTTTGTATTATTTACAGATATCGACAGATCATTGGTGATCTGTTTTTCTATTGTTTTTCCTATCAAGTTAGAGGACTTTGCATATGTCCATATTATATTTTGTCTGCGATGTTCTCATCTATATTCTAATATACCTTTGCACGCCTTTTGGATTGAAGAATGCTACCCTCACTGATCTGGTGCTTGGGGTGGAACGGTCTTCTGCTTTGCCAGTGTTCATCAATTCCAGCAGATCCCTGGCATCCAGCAACAATGACTATTCAAACTCAATTACATGAAAAGTTTCTCCTGAGAGCGCGCAAGGAAGGTAATACATTCAACAGTCTACATAAAGCAAAAATGAGTTTAGAACTTACACTTTAACAAAGTTGAAGTTTAGGAAGACAGAACTATAAAACTACACAAAGAAGATTTATTTATTTTATTTAGCAATACAGCATGGAATAGGCCCTTCTGGCCCTACGAGCCACGCTGCTCCAGCCACCCCCGACAACCCCGATTTAACTCTAACCTCATCACAGGACAATTTACAATGACTAATTAACCTAGCTGGTATGTCTTTGGACTGTGGGAGGAAACCAGAGCACCTGGAGAAACTCATGTATTCCATGGGGAGGATGTACTGAGAGTCCTTACAGAGGACGCTGGAATTCTGAACTCCTACGCCCCAAACTATAATAGCATTGTGTTAACCACTATGCTGCCGTGGCATCATGCTTATATTATTTTAAAATACTTGATATTTGATATGTGGTGTCTAAGAATCACATTCTACATCGGTTAAGGTTAAGATTAGGGTTAGAATAACTAAAATAACTTGAAAATTGATTATTTTAGATTCAAAATTCAACATTGTTTAATGTGATTTTCAGCACAGAAATGTGAAGGAGAACGAACTACATGTTACTCTGGATCTGATGCAGCAGAAAAATACACAATAAGATCAAGAACACAATAATAAAAAAACACAACAAATACAAATTAATAAAATAGCTAACATACATAGATTGATTGTACATCCACAAAATGGTGGTAGGTACAGGAGTGTCTGTACATAAGGTGACTGTGACAGGAAATGATAAAGTAGTGATGTTTGGAGGTGTAGAGGGGTGGGTTAGTAGGTGGAGGTATTGATCAGCCTTGTAGTTTGGGGAAAGTAACTGTTTTTGAGTCTGATGGTCCTGGCGTGGATGCTATGTAGTCTCCTCCCTGATGGGAGTGAGATAAACTGTCCATGCGCAGGGTGGATGAGGTCCTTCATGATGTTACAGGCAGTCCCCGGGTTACGTACGAGTTCCGTTCCTATAAAAGTCGGATTTGTACTTAAGTCGGAACTAGTACATCCGGTATTATTTAACGTCAGTTAGGCAAACGTTTGTCTTAGTATATAGCATATATTTTACCTTTCTGTGCATATAAAACACTTAAGAAATGTATGTATTCCAATAATTGAACCACTGCGTTAATTAGTAATAATTGTAGCTTTCATCGGGGCAGGGCCTTTCACATGCTCCATTATTCTCACTTTATCCTTTAAAATTGTTCTGATCGTTGACCGACTGTAGCCTAACGCTTTTCCAATGATCGATGGCGTTTCACCTCTTTCCAAACACTTTATTATTTCCACTTTATTTTCAATCGCGATCGCTTCCAATCAATGGAACAGAAACACTGCGGGCGGCGGGTCCCAAACTGCGCCAGCTCCCGAGGTCCACTGGGTCCTAAGGACCACCGCACTGAAACAGGTTAAATGGGACAAGTGGAGGCTGTGCTGGGTTTGGGTATTTGATCCTCCACAATATTCCGCATGGGAATTTAAACTGGAAGTGGCAGTGTTTTTTTTAATGAGGTCGAGTTGCAAGCTCGACATCAACCTGGCACGGATGGTACGGGAGTCACTGGATCGACATCAACCCGGTCTGTCACTGGATCAAAGCCGGGAAACTCCGTTCTCCAGCCCGGCGCTGATCTCACGGCGCCACCAGCCAACCGGAACGGGTGGGGGGCGGGGTCAGGGTGAATCTTACTAAGAAAAATTTAAGCCAAATACAAAGTTAAACACTCAACACAGTGTCAACAGCAATGACTTAAAATGGTGGACGGCGTTCTCCTTCCTCGGTTCGTAAGTACAAGTTGTCCGTAAGTCGGACGTTCGTAATTCAGGGGCTACCTGTACTGGCTCTTTTTGGGCACCTTCCTGTGGATATGTCCTTGATGGCAGGTAGGCTGGTGCCAGTGATGCATTGGGCAGCTTTGACTACCCGATGTAGAACGTCCCTGACCGCCGCAGTGTAGTTTCCGTACCCTGCAGTGATGCAGCACGCTAGGATGCTCTCCACTATGCATCTATAGAATGACGTGAGCATAGATGTACACAGTCCAGCTCTCTTCAGCATTTTAGTGTCAAGGAGTTTGCTAACAGACTATTCTTGGTATAGTAAGAAGTTTCATATTCCCCTCACAATAGAACATAATATTTTCAAGGTATATTTATTCATTCATTCGTTATGTGCCGTGTCGTATGACATGAGCGACCATGGCCTCATGACCATGATTGTTCTTGGCAAATTTTTCTACAGAAGTGGTTTGCGATTGCCCTCTTCTGGGCAATGTCTTTACAAGATAGGTGACCCCCAGCCATTATCAATATTCTTCCAAGGTTGTCTGCCAGATGTCAGTGGTCGTATAACCAGGACTTGTGATATGCACCACCTGCTCCCATGGTTTCACGTGACCCTGATTGGAGGGTTGGGGAGGGGGGAGGCTAAAGAGGTGCTACACCTTGCCTGAGGGTGATCTGTGGGCTAGCAGAGGGAAGGAACAGCTTAAGCCTCCTTTGGTAGAGATGTATCTTCACCCTGTCACCCTACAAGGCCTATTACAGGAAGAATTATTCATAAATATGAGGTTTGCTGTGGTTTACCAATTTACCTCCATTATACAGAAATAGGATGGTAAAAGATGCAGCCTTGGAGGAGCTGTGAATCTCTGATGGAGATGCAGGATTTTGCCAATAAATTATGGATGTGTGAAAATGCATGGGCTGCTGTCAGCTTGGTTAAGAGAAACACTGTTTCACTGTTCTAATGTCTACAAAATCTGGGCCATTTTGCTCTAATATCAGTGCTGTTCCCAGTTGTTGCCACCAGATGGCAACATGCGGCTTTGGATATAATGTTAAGAACATTATTTTTTGTATAATTTTCCACAAAATACTTTGATATCAGCTTTGGAGTCTAAAATCTTTCCTTTCATTTTATTAACCATAATATGTATACTGGACCGTGAACATTTCCATTTTGTTGTTTGCTGTTCCTCATGATGGTTTTAATCTGAGATAAAGGATGCTCTGCTGGAATAGCTCTCTGCTTCCACCCTATTAGACACTACAGCTTCCAGACAAACTTTCATTATTTATTTCCTTGCACACTGCCTCCATTAACCCTTGGTCTGCTTTGAGTATGTTCTAGTATAATGTATGGTTTCTGATGGAAACTAGAAGATTACCAATCTTCTACCCTCACCCTTGACCTTGTTTCTTACTTTCTCAATGTGCTCCTTAAAATGCACTACTTCACAGCCTGCTCCATCCTCTCACACTCTGTTTTCGTCCGTTGTTCCTCTCCTGTCCCATCCACTCTGCTCTCCGACTTTGTCCTACTCTTTCACTATTGTCACAGTTAAACATTAGTCATGCACAGTTATCATTTACCATTTGTTGGATCTGTGTAAAATGTCAAAAATGGTAAGTAGAAGTGAAAGGCAACTGAGTAACCCTTGCAGAGTGAATGGAAGTGTTTTGCAAAGTGATTACCCAATCTTCCACACCTTCCTTTTAAAATGGGCTCATTTGTCTTTTTTCCATTTCTTATTGAAGCGCATCAAACTGCAATGTTAATTTTGTTGCTCTCTTCACAGATGCTGCCAAATTTTCAAATCATTTCTGGCATTTTTGGATTTCAAAGTAAGTACACAGTACAGGACACAAACAGATCCTCTGACCAACCATGTCTGTGACAACCATGATGTCAAATTAAACTGATCTCATCTGTCCACACATGGTCCCTATTCTTCTACTTCTAGCCTGTTCATGTGTCTGAGTAAATGCCTCTTAAACATTATGTCTCCTTATACCTATCAGGCCAACAAAGGCAGGCATTTCCCAGTCTCCACCTAGTTAACAGAAGTCATTTCCAACTCATCGCCTGCAGCCTATATAAACCAGCTTTAATGCACAGTCCTTGTTCACTTCTTGAACCAGCCAGCCTCAACCAGTTGCTTCTGGCCTTTGTCATCTCTCTCCTCACTAGGCAAGTTCTGACTGGTTCACCGCTAATTGGGACAACAAAACCACCATTTGCAATAAGTATGAAGAATTCGCTGTTGAGTTGTGTCATTTCTTTGACCATCTGGGAAGGGGAAGGTGGGGGGGGGTGCAGCAGATTGAATACTTTGCCTGCGCCAAGACTTGGTACAACGCAGAGTTCAGGACCTCGAGGTGGAGTGCAGCTGGAATGCAGAAGTGCTATTGGCCCACCTCGGCCTCTCAGAGCAATTGAAAGACAAGCTGTCTACCCTGGAGATGCCTACCGACCTTGAAAGCCTTATTGCTCTGGCCCTCCAAATTGCTCCTCCCTCCAGATCATCAGCTCCATTCCCAGAACTATTTCAAGTTGCAAGACCCTCATCATCAACATCTCCAGAACCCACGCAGTTTGGGAGAGCTCCCTTAAACCCCTAAGAGCATGAGCACCGGTGGAGAAACAATTTGTGCACTTACCGAGGAGCCGCCGATCACACACACATCAGATGCCCACTGCGTCCGGGAAAACAATACCACCAGGTAGAGACAAGGAGCCTTCTATCTGGTAAGTTCCCCCAACCTCTCGTTCCAGCAGCATAACCTGACTCTCTCTCTCTCTCTGTGTCCTCCTTCACACTTCGATAGCTCTATGCACAGAGAAGGCTTTGATGGATTCCGGTGCAATGGGCAACTTTCTGGACTGGACTCTGTGTGTGAAGCTTGTACTCCCTACCAACCCTATCTCTCACCCATTCTACACCACGGCCATTGACAGACGTCCCTTGGTGTCTTGGATGGCTGGAGTGTGCACATGGCCTGTGCATATCAAAATTGTAGAGCATCGCAAGACCACCCAATACCTCTTGATTGACTCACCCAACACGCCTCTCATCTTGGGCTACCCCTGGCTCTCTGCTCATGACCCTCACTTTGCCTGGCCAATCGGTTCACTACAGAGTTGGGGACCCACCTGCTGGACCATCCGTCTGCAACCACAGCGGACTTCACCCTGTAAATCCATGGAGATGCAAGAAACTCTTGACTTCACCAAACTCCCACATGAATACCAGAACTTAGGCATTGCATTCAATAAAAGGGAAGCTAGCACTCTGCCGCTTCAGAGACCACACAATACGTGAATCACCTCGTCCGGGCACCACCCTTCCCTGAGGTTGTCTGTTTTCCCTCTCCCCTCATGTCCCAAGGCATGAATAACTACATCACCAAAGCACTACACCTAAGCCTCACTTAACCATCTCACTCCCCAGCTGGTGCAGGATTCTTTTTTGTCAAAAAAGAGATAGGGGGTCTCCGTCCCTGCATTGACTACTGTGAACTCACAGTATTCAAAATCACTATTAAGAACTGCTACACCCTTCCCCTTGATGGATAGCACATCTGAAACACTCCACAGGGCCAAGATCTTTAGCGAACAGGATCTACAGTGTGTACAACCTGATCTGCATCCGCCAAGTGGTTGAGTGGAAGATAGCATTCATAACACCCATTGGCCATTACAAATACTTACTGACACCTTTCGGACTTTCCAACAGTCCAGCCATTTTCCAAGCCTTCATTCGTGTGATCCTCTGAGACATATGCAACCCCCTGGTTTCCTTGGCTGCGTAAGTCGAGGGAAGACAACCTCCTGCCCCACCAAACTTGTGAGATTGAGGTGCTCTCCCACCCCAAACCCCGGTTTGTGTGGATGCTGTGTAATTTACTACCTTGAAACAAATTAGTGCCACAAAATAATAGACAGTGCACTGCATACCATTGAAAGATTATATTTATGTATCTTAAATTGACTAAAGTGTTAGTAAAGAAAAGAACAAAAAAAAGGGCTCATTTTAATGAAACAGTCAAATGTGCACGTTGGAGCTCAAAGTTTCTCCATAGTCACCAATCCTTAATCAATCTTGCCCCTGGCTTTGTTGAATCATGGTCCCACTCCGGGTCGAATCTGGCATCCTCTTTCCTGCGTCTTCCCTCTTCATCTCCTCTTGAACAAAAGCCCCAAGTCCAACCTTAGTGTCCCTCACCAGAGAAACCTCCCCTTAATTCGACCATCCTAACTGGGTGGCACACGTTTCTCCTCATCTCTTATCTTCAACAATAACCCAAACAAGCTGAAAGCAGAACAGACTGCTCTTACAAAACTGCTAAATGAAATAGATACATCATAACAGTAAAAATATGAACCAGGGCATTATGTATGCTACATAGGTATTTGTTCATCTACCTTGATGACATCTTCCTCTTCTCCAAGGACCTCCAAGACCACGTTTGTCACATCCGTTCAGTCCTTCAGCGTCTCCTTGAAGACCAGCTCTACTGCAAATTGGAGAAATGCCAGTTCCACACCCCAGTCATTTCCTTTCTGCTTATGTCCTTTCATCACAAGGCATAACCATGGACCCAGAGAAAGCACACATCATGGCTGAATGGCCCTACCCCTGCTCCTTCAAACAGCTACAGTGCTCCTTGGGCTTCTCCAACTTCATCTGCCATTTCATCAGAAACTACAGCCAAATTAGCATTCCTCTAACCTCCCTCACTGAATCACTGACCTCACGGATAACCTGGTCTGGATCACACTGTCAAGGAGCTCAAGAGACACTTAATCATCGCTCCCATTCTCCACCATCTGTACCCCTTCAGATCTTTTGTGATAGAGGTCAATACATCGGACATGGGCATTGGGTCCCTCCTCTCCCAGCGAGGACCAGACGGGAAGACAGAGACCGTTGTGCCTTTTGCTTGCACAAGTTCGTATCTACACAGCACCGTTGTGGAGTAAGAGACAGTGAGCTACTCAGCATTACATGGACTTTGGAGGAATGGAAACATTGGCTGACGGTCTTTCCTGATCTGAACTGACCATAAGAACCTCATATCCATACAACAGATGTACCAAGTCAACTCACGCCAGGTTTGCTGGGCCCTCTTCTTCGAGCAATTCAATTTCATCATCTCCTACTGACTCAAGAACACGAGAGTCAGAATACAAGAACACCCCCAGCTCCAAGAACGCTAATGCCCTGTCATGACAGTTCAACCCAGCTGAAACAGAGACTGACCCTCAGCCCATCATTCTATTCTCTCAGATCCTTGGATCTGGAACCTTGAGAACCAGTACCACCAGGACCTACAGCTCCGGCTGACAACCATACATACATGCAGGCAGCTGTGCCCTCTGAGGTACTCCAGTGGGTCCATTCCTCACCCCACTCCGACCATCCAGGTGCAGGATGGACTATGGATTTTCTGCGACGCCGGTTCTGGTGGCCCACCAGGATTGTGGATGTACATCAGCTTGTTGTTGCCTGCCCTCAATGTGCTAAGTCCAATTCCTCCAAGTAGCAGCCCTTTGAGCTCTTGCAGCCTCTACTGGTCCCCCGATGCTCATGGTCCCACATCGTCATGGATTTCATCACAGGTTTACTACCTTCCAATGAGGTCATGGTGATCACGAGAGTGGTGGACTGTTTCTCCAAGGCTGCCTGCTACATTGTCCTTCCCAAACTTCCATCAGCCACTGAGATGGCAAACCTGGTTCTCCAACATCGTAGTAGGTATGCACTGTTTCACTCAGGGCATTGTGTCAGACCAGGACCCACAATTTGTCTCCCAATTCAGGTGAGCTTTCTGCTCCATCCTTCACACCTCAGTGAGTTTGTCACCTGCAGACCGACGGTCAGTGTGAAAGAGCCAATCAGCAAGTGGAGAAGTTTCTGCAATGCTTTACCACTTCTAACCCTTCCACATGGGAGAAGTATCTGCTCTGGGCTGAAATGTCCCACAACATGCACACATCCTCTCCCACAGCTCTGTCACCCTTTGAGGAACTTCATGGCTAACAACCCCAATTGTTCACCAAGGAGGAGCCAACGTTGGAGGTTCCATCAGTCATGGCCCCGGTTTACCGATGTTGGAATGCTTGGAATAGGGTACATAAGGCCAACCTTGCCTACTGCCACCAGGTTAACTGCTGTCAGTGCTCAGCCAGACTACTCTGGCCTGGGACCTTGTCTGGCTTTCCACCTAATATCTGCCCCTGTGCATCAACTCCCACAAGCTCTTGCCCTGGTTCCTTTGAGGGTTTCCCATTGCAACAGTCCAGTCACTTACCATCTCCAGCTACCACCATCCCTCAGGATCACACCTACCTTCCACGTATCTTGCCTCAAGCCTGTTCTCTATGGACCACTCAAGCCACCTGAGCCTGCACCTCCAGAATCAAGGATGGTGGAAAGTGGTCCAATGTACATGGTTCGCTAGTTGATGGATTCTCATCATCATAGATGAGGTGTACAGTACCTGGTTGACTAGGAAGGGTGCAGCCTGAGGGAGAGATCTTGAGTGTCATCCAGTTTAAGCTTTGATCCATCGCTTACAAAGGGGTTCCACTGGACCCACCAGGATTATCCTGGGCTGTCGGGTGCCAGCATTAGGAGGTGGGGGAGTCCTGTCAGTCCGACACAGGCAGGCACCTGCCAGTCTCCACCCAGCTAAAAGGAGTCACCCGCCACTCATTTCTAACTCATGACCTGCAGCCTATTTAAACTCAGCTCTCATCCATAATCCTTGTTCACTCATTTGAACCAGCCAGCCTCAACCAGTTTCTCTTGGCCTTCAGTTAGCCTGTTGCCTCATTGTGTTAAATATCTATTCTCTCTTGTTTTGTGGCCCCTCATTAATTTTCAGTTTATTATTATTGACTGCTTAATTATCCCTGCTGTTCTGTGTTTGGGTCCTGCCTTCTTTATATTTCCCGACAATACTACTTCCCCTAGCAGTGTTTTTCAAGTACCTACCACTCTCTCTAAAGAAAACTGTCACATAACTTTCTAACAAATCTCCAATGATGTAGGCCCACCAGCATATAATTTACTGGTTTATCTCTATTACTGTTCTGAAAAAAGGTGTAATAACACTGGCTATTCTGCAGGTCTCTGGGACTTTTTAATCCAGCCAAAGTGGATGCAAAAATCTCTGTTAAGGCCCCAGCAAGATCCTCTCTTACTTTTCTCAACAACCTGGGACAGACCTCATCAGGAACTGAGAACTTGTCACATTACTCAAGACTGTCCATTCTCCATTAAATCTGTGCTAGTTGTTCTACCCTCAAGTGCAGCTATGTTGAAGTTATCTTATTAAAGAACCTTTAATTCTTTGTTGGTGGGATTTTTATGAACATTTACATTCATCTAAAAAATGAATTCAGTGTCTCCTTGCAGTTCTATTCTCAGGACACCAGTAACCTCTTCTCCAGTACAGTAACCTGTTCTCCAGTTGAACCAATGACCAGAAATCTCATCGATGTCAGTGGGAAGTGAAATGTTAGCACTTAAAAGCTATTAAGATTTCAAATGTCTGTGTTCTTATTAATATGGCTCACATTAACCTCCCCCCCCCCCCCCGACTTCACCCCTCTCCCCCGGGTTTCACCTATCACCTCGTGTTTCTTCCTCCACTCCCTCACCTTCTTGCTCTGACTCATCTTTTTTACTCAACTGGCCTGCTGAGTTCCTCAAGCATTTTGTGTGTGTCACATTAACCTTTCACCATGTTTCCTTATTTAATACAATGACCATCTTGGATCTCACTTTCATAACTTGCTTTCTCTTCACTGCTATCCCTTGGCTAAATTTCTGGTATCTTCCCTCTTCCTTTCCAGTCTTGGTAAAGGGTCTCGGCCCCAAATGGTGACTGTTTATTCTCCTTCATAAATACTATCTGATCACCCATGTTATACAACATGGCACATAATGAATCGACGAGCTCCCTTCAGGAACTACTCAGTTCCCCTCCAGTAAGTGGTATCTCGCTGCTGCCATCAGGTAAAAGGTACAGGAGCCTCAAGACTTGAACCACCAGGTTAAAGGACAGTTACCAACCCTCAACCATCAGGCTCTTGAACAAAAGGGGATAACTTCACTTACTTGCCCATCCATTGAGATGTTTCCTCAACCAATGATCTCACTTTAGGACTCATTATCTTGCTATCTCATGTTTTTGTTATTTATTGCAATTTATTTATACTTGCATTTGCACAGTTTCTTGTCTTCTGCACTCTGGTTGATCTTTCATTGATCCTGTTATAGTTACTATTCTATAGATTTGCTGAGTATGCCCACAAGAAAATGAATCTCGTGATTGTATATGGTGACATAGATGTACTTTGATAATAAATAAATTTTGAACTTTGAAGTAAATCTCTTTTCTCATCCCTTTCCTGCTCCTTTCCCAGTTTCCTCCACGCTTCATTCTTTCTCTTCCTCTCTTCATTCGCACACTCAACTTCACCTTCCCTTGCCTCTTACATTTGTGCCTTGCATGTTCAAGGAACACAAACAGGTTTTGAAACAGGAAGCCAAAAGAGAAGCAGTCAGTGCACTCTGAACAAATAAAAATTGTGACAATGTTTCCAGTTCATTGTGTTCCACGGTGTTTGGTTTACTCATGCAAGGAATTAGAAAACAGTTGACTTATATTGAGCTGAATCAGTACTATTGTTATCCTCTTGTTCCACCAAGTAGCTTGTTGCCTCAGGGCTATTTACATGTAGTCTACTTGGAGGGCAAGTGTGCATTAGAAGGTCACTTCATTTAAGGTGGACGAACTTTTTTCTGATTATCATTCTTCTGTTACGAAGGATGAACAACTCTGATGGGCAGAAGGGTGCAGAGTGGCCCCTGCCCCCCCCCCTTTTTTTGGAGAATCGCAAATCGCTACTATTTTGATGCTGCTAACAAGGAAGTAAGAGAGACAAAAGGAAATCTGCCAGGGCAGTTGTTATTGATAACAGCTCATGAAAGAGAATGAGAGAGAGACACAGCTAAAAGGTACACAAGGTGGAACATCTCCTACTGACAAAAGAGGAGATTTACTGCTATTGTCTTTTGGAGAAGGATTGTTTACTTGGTACTGTTCTATTCATTGAAATCCCTCAGGGGACAACCAGAGTGGGCTGGTTTGATGGGTTAAGTCATTCAAACCTGATTGACACCTGAGACCCCGTGAGTGGGGATAAAATTGAGGTCTGGGGTGACACCCCTCAGACACTCCAGGAGAAACGCTAGTGAGCAGCAGAAACCCACGGGACAGTGTGGGACATCGGAGACCGAACGAAGGATCGGTCAATTTTAACTCACAGTGTTTATAGCGAGACCGGTGGGGGCTTGTGTGTGTGTCCACCCTTGCCTGGGTGACAAGTCCCCCACGGAAGAACGGTCTAGCTAAAGGATGGAGGGGTCACACTTGAATGGCCACAACGACGACACATCGATGGATTGAAATCGTAAAGGAAGGTTGGCAAAGACCATAGCTGTTACTGTTTGCGCGCTCTCTTTCTCTAGTCTCTCTCTCTCTCTCCAACAATTGCAACACATCGACTGACAACTACCGCAGCCTGCATGAACTGAACTGAACTTTATATTTCCATCTGACAATTCATTATCCCCTAGACAACGATAGAGCTTGTTTTATTATTGATTATTATTATACCCGCACTTTTAGGTTTAGTATTGCTAACGTACATTATCTGTATATTTGCATTGATATTGTTTTGTATATTTTTACAAATAAATACTGTTGAAAATAGTATCACCAGACTCCAACGGACACTTCTATCTTTGCTGGTAAGACACCCAGTTACGGGGTACGTAACACTTCAGACTGTCAACGTTGACTGAGATCACAGTTTTTGTTCACATTTCCATTGCTTATTTTCAAACTGATGAAAATTATATTTTGGCAGATTCATACTTTCTTCAGCAAATTAGATATCCATACAATGAGCTAAAACACCTAGACTTTTGTAGATAGCAGAGATCAACAGATAGATTTTAAACACGCTCTGATAATCAACCCAAAGTAAGATAGTGTTGAAGAAGAGAAATGGTTGGCTCACCATGTTTCCTTGGAGGCAGTAATATCCCTTGGGACAGGCATCTTTGTTGAAATCAGGAATTCTGTTCAGGCCCTTCCGACAAAACATTCCCTTTGGACAAATCAGCTGTTTTATCATCACTTCCCAGCTTGTTGATTCGCCATCACAGTAATAGCCCAGCAGGCAAAGGTCACAGGAGCTGGAGCCAAAGTCCTGGGATCATATATACAGAAATGTAACCAAGAAGCCATCTGGCTAATTCAATCAAGACAGAACACTGAATATCTAGGTCTAATCACTGGAAATGAGAGAACAGCCTGACAAGATATGAGACTGGGTGTCCCAACTCCGTGGATTATTCTTCAGAGTAGATTGTTCTAAGCTAGACATATTATCTCACAAGAAATTTAATCAATCTTTAAATTGTGAGTGCTCTTTCCAACTATTAGCTTCTCTGCCATTCTCTGACAGCGTGAGGAATTATCTTGCCTGCTTTCACTCCTGGTTAGCCAATCAAGGTCTGTCACAGTTCAAGAACTTTTCATCTGCATTGTGCTTTTTGGTAAGGTCAGTTAAAGAGCACTTTCCACATGTTTACAGTCAGCCCTACCTCATCACTCTTACTGGTATTGCTAACCCTGCCACACAACAGACTCAATGATAAAATTCTAGCAGTTAAGTATTGCGAAGTCTGAGACTATTGATTTTGAGTTCTTATCTCCACCCTTGTTGGTTACCGAGGCTGATCTCGATTCTTTGTGATCTCAGCATGGCATTTGATCTGGGGCTGAGCTCCAATCCTCTCCATTACTAAGCATCCACATCTTTAAGCTCCCACCCTCTACCTCTAACTGTTGAAAAACTCACTCATGTGATTATTATTTGTAGTCTCAATTTATCGAGTGGTTTCCCCATTGACTTCCCAACTTAAATTCTCTTCACTTCAATAAAAGTACTGCGGTTCACATCAACATAGTCATCCATCAAATTTATGTCTGCATTCAAAATTCTCATTGTTTTCAAACCTCTCTACAGATTCTTCACATTTGTCTTCCTGCAACTTTGTCTCTGTCTGTCTCCCGTGCTATTGTTCTCTACTAAATGGTGTGCTGAGCCCTAAGTTCTCAAACTCTCTTTGTTTCGCTCTCTTCCCTTAGTGCACCTACAGTATTGATCTGACCAGGTTTTGGTCAACTATTCAAACATCATATGTGGCTAGAAGTGGGGATCTGTCTGATAAAGATACTCTATCAAATCCATCATGGTTGTAGTACTTTTGAGGGGTATGAAGAAAAACACAGCTACGATGATTTATGAATGCATCTGCTCCAGTGGACTAACCTGCCTCCATGAGAGATATATTTCCAGCAGAGCCTATGGAAAAAAGTAACTTCCTGTCCCAAACTACATCACTGTGATCGGAAATAGGGATCCCTGACATTGGTTCGTGCAGAATTAAGCACTAGTTGACAAAGGGATACATCAATGATGTTGATGTGATAAGGTAAGACTGTGAATTTCTAATTTTGTTATTTGACCAGAGGTGGGACATTGCCAGAATGTTGTTAGTTCTGGTGCTTCTGGTATTTCAGATTCAGATATAAATTTATTTATCACCTGCACAATGTACCATACAATGAAATGCGTAATTTGTGTTAACAACCAACACACCTTAACTATATGTTGGGGTAGTCCGCAAGTGTTGCCATACATTCCAGCACCTTGTGCCTAGACTTGACAGCATTCATTAATTAATGTTAATCAGCAACAGTTAAAAGTATATTGAGTGATACTTCAAATTCTGCGCTACCATCTGTGGGATGTGAATCTGAGTAGTAACAGCAATGTCATTTCAGGGTTTATAACCAGGATGAAATCATTTATGAGGTACTGTCACATACAGTGCAAATAGAAAAGATATGGTTATAATTACACAGTCCTACTAATACTTTCTTCAGCCAGTACCATGGATCTCTAGGCAGAGCTAGCATAACTTTTTAATGGGCACATCTTCAGCATAGCTATTACCCTTTTAAATTAAAAGGTATTAAACTGACCATTGCATTCAAAGAGCTCTTGGAGATGGCTGTCATGGTGAGGAAGAGGTGCCACAGAGTAGAAAGGAGAATGAGATCAGTAATCATAGAGACATTCCTGATCAGAGACTGTTCGATCAAGGGCACCAAAATATCATGGTTGCCATCATGGGCACCATGTACTCAGTTCATCACGGGTAAAGCCCTCGCACCATTGAGCACATCTACATGAAACACTGTCACAGGAAAGCAGCACCCATCATCAGGGACTTCGACCCTTTAGGACATGCACTTTTCTCACTGCTGCCAGCAGGAAGGCGGCACAGGAGCCTCAGGGTTCACACCACCAGGTTCAGGAACAGTTAGAACCCCTCAGCCATCAGGCTCTTGAACCAAAAGGGATAACTTCACTTAACTTCACTTGCCCCATCATTGAAATGTTCCCATAACCAATGGACTCACTTTCAATGACTCTTCATCTCATGTTCTCATTTTTTATTGCTTATTTGCTTATTATTATTATTGCTTCCTTTTTATATTTGCATAATTTGTTGTCTTCTGTACTCTGGTTGAATGCTCAAGCTGGACAGTCTTTTATTGATTCTGTTATGGTATCATTCTATAGATTTGCTGAGCATGCCCTCAAGAAAATGCATCTCAGGGTTGTATATGGTTACATATATGTACTTTGATAATAATTTTACTTTGAACATAACATATGACATATGATGCTGACAGGGATTAAGGAATATTGACAGGACACCATTCCTCAACCTGCATAACTCACTTTAACAACAATTTACTCTCCTTTCCTTCACCCTACCCAATTCCAAAACCTTCTGTGTCTGTTGAATGTTTTGTCACACAAACTGACCGAGTATCTGCCAGCGCCACAGCTCTGTGGAGTTATTGTTCCAGGTCCTGAACAAAAGAATCCGGAAGGGCAGAGCTGGCAGTCCAGAATTGATGCACCACCCTTCTCACTGTGATATGTACCCCTGAAAAAAAAAAGCTGAAATCAATCTCTCCACCAATAACGTTTGAACTGTACTGGCCAAGAAACTACACTTCAATGAACAAGATTAACTGAGCTGAACCTTCTTATGTAGGAACATGTGGTCAGAGCTAGACTATCCAGACCCTCATCATCTAGAATAAGCTTACTGATGTTGATCTAGGCATTTTCATCTGAACCAGCTCCAATAGGGAAGAGAAAGAGAGAGGGGGAGAGAGAGAGGGAGAGGGAGAAAGGTCTTTATCATGGCTTCCCATTAACAATTATCAATCCTTAAACTGATACTTCTTGCCTCTATTGCACACCCTGAAAGACACAAAACCTCCATACTGCAATTCCTGGTTCTGTAAGGTATAAAATCCCAGTCAGTTGGTCTCTGCCATCTATGATCTGGGCCTGGAGTTGATACAATGGTTTTCCTTCCAACTCTGTCCTGGACCTTTATGAAATCACATTGGTGTTCTTTGGAAATTACAGTATGCAAGTCTAGACAAGCTATATTGATATTCATTCATAAACTGTAGATTTGTTCCCATGTGCTGATACTGTTCCATATCTTGTATATCCCTTTTCTTCAAATACTTACCAAGCCAATATTCAAATTGCTATTACTTGTGTTTCAGTCCCTGATTATGGTAATATCTTTCACTGTCTCAGAAATCTGTTGGTAAAATAAATTTCTTTGGCTTTATCATAATTTCTATACTCACATGCTTAATTACCCTCAATGCCAGAATACAACACATCTATATGAATCCTCTCCAAATGCTTGAATTATTTTAACTATAGTAATCTCCCTTAATCTCCACTACTCTAACAAGAACAGATGCAAGTTTTAGACTGTTAGCAACATTCCGGTGTTTTGAGAATGAATCCCAGTTGGGGACCACACACATGGCACTGCTGGGTAGCACTTGTCTCCTCTCCCAAAGTAGCAATACACTTACATTCCAATATATCAAGTCACTTGACAGCTCTCTTTATAAAGTAGTTCTTATACCCACAGGGAGTAGGAACAACTTGGTGATGGCAATACTTCTATTTGTTAAATATAGCAGCCTACAATTACTAGGGTTGGATTTCTGCGTGGTAGGGGAAGAGAAGTCCGCACTGGGAATGAACTATATGGAGTTTTAATGACATAAATTCATGCCTTCATTAATCAGGTTCCCATATGGAAACCACCCTAATTAGCAGGTATGGAAGGAGTCTTACTGAAAAGGCTACATGCCTAGAACTCAGATTTTCTTCTCCTTGTGCAGAGACTGTGAGGTGGAAGTGTGGTAATTGCTGTTCGTTGAAATGGTAGGGGTAATTGTAGAGTAGATCTAATCCCAGACAATTGAGCAATTTTGGGAGGAAGGCAGGGAAGACTCCTGCTGATCTGGGGACATTACCTGAGCTGGAAAAGCACTTCACTCATTCATGCAGATTTGTCGTTTAAGTTTCTGGGTTTCTTAATACAGTTCATGGTGAACCCTGCATGGCCAATATTACTGCTGGAAAAGAGACCAAATTTGAAGCTTGCTGATTTGCTTAAATGATTGTCACACCTCCTGGAAGATTATCGATTCCCCAAGCACTCTTCCACATATTTCACCTCCATTAAAATCACACAACCAGTCTGGGCTGTGTTTGGCTTGAAATGGAGACTTTTTAAACACTTGGTACAAACACACCATTGAAGTGGTTGAACCGATGGTACTGTGGTCAACTTTGTTGAAGTGAAGCCCTTTTAAAAGGAAGTGTCGCGTTGGCCTCAAATTCAGTGCATGACAGGTACCACGGGAGAGCTCAACAACACTGCTGGGTAAGGCCATTGTTACACTGGGAGTGCTCACTTTATTTAATGTGGTAAATTCCTGACCACATTTTGAATGATACTGAGTAAGATACCATGAAAGTTCTGCATTTCTAAAAAATACACTATACCTTTAATAGTCAATGAGTCAATTTCACCGTGAATAACTCATAACAATGGCATTTATAGTTGCAGCTTCTGAACAGTACTGCCATATAATGTTACTTACTTTGGACACTCTTTTGGTTTGGAGGTAGCTTCTGGACAGTATGAACCCTCAGGACATTGGAGGCAATCTTCAACTCTGCTGTTTCCTAGTCTTGTGCTGTATGAGCCAGGAGGACATGGGAACTGGGAACTGAGCTGTGTACCTGTCACAGAGTAAAAAACATGCAATCAGAATAGAAATATTCCTCTTCTTTCTTCTAATCCTTCCCTTCAATTTTCATGCTATGCCAATCCCATGACGACTTTATACTCTATGGTAAACTGCCCAACATGGAAATGAACCACTCTGACTGGAAAGCTCCCTACCTCAACTCCTAAGATATCTAATCTAATCTGAACTGCTGTAAGACTGCCAGTGTTGTGGAAAGGATCAAAGGCTGATCTTATAGAGGTGTGCCCATTTCTTTCAAACTATTTTCCTGCCTGGCTAAACTTTATGTCTGTATTTCCCAAATTTAAAAGAAGATATTTTCATAAGTTTAGTATCATAAATGGAAACATACAAGATGCTAACACTTATGTGCAGAATCTTGCTGGCATCTTGCCATTAACAATAAGTCCCAAACAGACCCACATACTAAGTGAAATGAGGAGTGAAGGGGTGGAGTGGCGTCTAATTTTGCTGGGATTTACCCATGTTGCTCTGGAGAGTTGTTACTCCAAAACCCGAGTAATTTCAATAAGGCTCAGAGGTGATAGGTTTTAGATCCAAAGGATAAAATAATAGTCTTTTTAATTTTTTTTAGTTTAATGTTTAATGGTTTTAATTATTTTCAAGAATTTTATAGGGTTGTAGTTAACTTTGTGTTTTTACATTTTGAACTGAATGTTGAGTTGACCACCTCATCACCTCTAACTCTTAACTTCTCCCACCTTCATTCTTTCCTCCACCAACTCCATCCTCAGCGTCTGCATCAATCTCCCATTCAACCCTCCTTGCCAACTCCTACTTTAGTCTCTTTTTTTTTTATCAACTCTTAATCCTTCAGATCTTTTTATTAATCTTTTCCTTCCACAACGCCACCTCCATCCCCTTCATACTTGTTCCTCCACTAACTTCCATGGCCCTCACCTCTTCACTGGAGTCTCACTCTTGTCTCCATCAGCAGCTCTTCCAACCTGCTCCCTCCACACCCTTTCACAATTACTTTCTAACCACTCCGCCCTATCACCTTTGTCCCCTCCATCAACAAGACAAGCACACCCACTCCGTCATTTCCGTACCCATCCACCACACCAACTGTCCTTTCCACCGAACTCCATCCTCCTCCACCAAACCTCTTAGCAACCATTACCTACTCTCCTTCCTTCAGCCACCTTCACCCTTCTCATTCCTCACTCACCCCTTCACCAACTCTCATCCTCCTTCCCTCCATGATCCCCACCCCTTCCATAATCACACCTTGCACCTCCGTTTCCTGAATATGCTACACATGTGCCCTTTTCTCATGGCCCTTTCTTTCTTGGTCAATCCCTTCTGATCACATTTTGATTGCCTAGAATGTACTACCTAACCAAGGGACACTTGAAGGCAGATGAGCCGAAGGTTATAAGGCACTGAAATTAAATTTCAATGAGGACTGTAGAGCCTCTTATCTCAAATCACCACAGCAGACCTATATAAAGAAGTTTATTGGCCTTAATGTTTCCAGCTGTGTCATGTAGACCAGGGGTCTCCAACCTTTTTTATGCCATGGTCCAATACCACAAGTGGACCACAAGTTGGGAACCTCTGGTGCAATTTTTCATTTGTTCTTTTCCCCAGGGTAATTGTCAAGTTGTTGCAGCACTCTAGTTCATTACAATTACAATCTATCTTTTGCTTAGTCCTTAAGAAATAAATATGGAATTTTGTAAAATATTGTCCAACATGTCCAGCTTGCATTCTTTGTGCATCTGGTGGTAAGTTTTTCTGAGTGGCAAGGCGTTTGTAGAAACTAGCCCTTGCCAAAAAAAACAAAATTGAATGAGGTGCATACATGTGAATGATGCAATACTGCACTCAGCAAAAATTTGGTATTAGCCATTTCCTCACAATGTGGATACATCCAACCAATTTATGCCTTAATGGTTAAATACTCTCACTTTCCAAAAATGCAATGAAGTTTGGACCCAGTTAGCATATGCTGCATTTCTTGTTTTACTTAAAATTTAGGCATATGCTTGGAATATATATTGAGAAAAGTGATGAGTCTAACAGAGCTCATTGTTTTTTATGGATGAATAAATCAATTTCATTTCACTAATGTGGAAAATCAGTCCTTCAGGAATTTAATTAATCTTGGAGATTTACATTTTCATGTATTTTCCATTTTTCTCTTTTATCTCTCACTTAGTCCCAGTTCTTATATTGCTTTTATATTTCCTATTAATTTCTGGTTTTTATCTCTAAATAACTCAGTCAGGATTCTTCAATCTGATTGGTTGACTACTTTTCCTGTTCACGGAGGTGGAGGCTGCCTCAATGAATCAGGCATCTGGTGGTAGTCTGTCTGTGCTCAAAAATTAGTGAACGTTCTTGGATACAAAGTGAAGAGTGGGTGTAGTTACTTCAATTTACAGGTTGAGTTCCCCACTATCTAAAATCCCCAAATCCGAAAAACTCCAAAATCTGAATTTTTTTTTAGAGCTGGCATGATGTCACAAAAGGAAAATTCTTCAAGATGCCGGGAAGCATCCCAGGCAATACATAGGTCTCTGTGCACTACAGGCAGCTCTGAGAAATGATCCCACATATATAATGAGCAGAAGTTAATGAAGAGTAGAAAAACACTGCATAAAGCGAAATATGAAGATCTCGAACGTGTATTAAAAGAGTGGATTCATCAGCATTGGAGTGCATATATGCCACTTAACAGTATGCTGATCATGAAACAAGCAAAGATCTATCATGACAAACTGAAAATTAAAGGTAATTGTGCAGAAGTTTAAGAAGTGGCACAACATTAAATTTTTAAAGATTTGTGGTGATAAAGCATCTGCTGACCACAAAGCAACAGAGAAATACATTGAAGAGTTTGCCAAGATTGTTGCAGCCAAAAATATAACATGCTGAATGGCTGCATCAGTACATATGTGTGATGAATAAATGTAACACAAAGGCTGCTTACTGGTAGTGCATAAGTTTAGTGTCAGAAATGATTGCAATCCCAAATGATCTCATTATATATTCCAAAATCTGAAAAATCCAAAATCCAAAGCACTTCCAGCCCTATCATTTAGAATAAGGGGTACTCAGCCTATAGTCTGCAAAATCCAGGCCATAGTATTTAGTTGAAAATTTTCCCGACTTAATCATATAATGTTTCTCTCATTAAGTGTACTAAATAATCTCATTCAATCATTACACTCTGCTCATTGTTGATATGCCCATACTACTTACACTACAGATGATGGTTTTAGGAAAGCAAAGGGGAAAGGACGTTTTCTAATAGCTCATTTTGAATTTACACGGTGACTGATTGGCTCAAATTGTAGTCATAGAAAACTACAGCCCAGAAACAGACCCTTCCACTCACCTAGTCCATGTTGAATTGTTATTCTGCATAGTCCTGTCGACCCATACCTGGACCATAGCCCTCTACACCTCTCCCATCCATGTACTATTCCAATTTTCTCTTAAATGTTGAAATTAAATGCACATCCACCACTTCTGTTGGCAGTTCATTCCACAATCGCACCACCGAGTGAAGTTTTGCTCCAGATTCCCGTTAAATGTTTCACCTTTCCCCTTTAACCTGTGAGTTCTAGTTCTAGTCTCACCCAACCTCAGTGGAAAAAGCCTGCTTGTAATTATCATAGCTATACCCCTCATAGTACAGGTATACAAAATTAGGATATTAAGACCTGAGAGTACCGTGCAGTTTGAATTTTGATGCACTGTTGTACCAGACACTGCCACTGGTTGAAAGATTACAACTTTCAAAAAGGAGATTATTCGTAGTTCTACCTGTGATTTGCCTTATTGAGCAGCAATACCAAGCAACCTGTGGGCAGCACATTAGTTCAATCTCTTCAATGGATACAAGTAACCTTGGTTAGCACTTCAAAGAATAAAGTCATGTAGACTAAAAACAATTAAGTAACAAAAAAAAATCCCCAGAAAACGTTTTCAAACTCTCAGTAATTAGACTCTGCAGATAATTTCCAAGGATCTTAACATAACTGAAGTGAAAGGAGTCCCATGGATGTTTAATTACCAGGGTCAATGTTATTCCTTTTCACTTTCAACAAGATGTGTAATGACTGGTGTACAATTATAAAAGGCCCTCGGGAGGCTAACAATTCTTTGTCTCTCTCTGTGAAATCCTTCAATGACAATTACTGCTGCACAAACATTCTACAATCTGGACATTTACCCAGTGGACAGTAATATCCAGACTTGCACCTCCCTGTGGGAATGCTGGCTCCAGCTAAACAATACCATCCTCTGGGACATGGGAAGCACTCCTCCTCAGATGCAAGATTAGTCCGATTACTCCAGGAACCTGCTGGACACTTGTACTCGGTGGGATACTTTGTACCAGCAGGACAATAATGACCCGGTGAACAGGGCAGTGAAGGTCTGTACCTTCCACCAGTGCCTAAGAAGGAAATAACATTAATTAGGCAAAAATGAGAGCTGTAAGAGCTGAGAACCTTTCAGCAATTTTCTAACATATTATTGCAAAAGAACAAATGTCCATTTGTACTCTTGGTCTCCACTGCATGACTGCACTATGGCGGAGATATTTAATCACAGATCTAGGTTTACAATCCAGTGCAGTACTGAAGGAATACCTCACTCTTGGAGTTAGTGGAAGGAACTTTAAAATAAAGGTTTGCCTGCTTGTAAGGTCACTTGAAAATACCAATGCACAGCCTTTAATGAAAAGGGCATTTTGCTTTTTGTCTTAGCCATTATTGATACCTAATTAAGTTTACTAAAGCTAATTATCCGCTTTTGCCATTCAGTCAATAGTTATACCAGGGTATCAGAACAACACTGCAGCCTGGCAATTGACCATTAAAAGGTTAAATCTTAATACTCTGAATTTGCTGGCTCATCTCATGATATCTACTCACCTTCGAGACAGGCCGATCTCATTGGGCAGATTTCACAGTGGGATTTGTCTGTGAGATTTCGGAATTGACTAAAGGTTCCAGGTGGACAAGCATTTTCAGGATCCTGGGGATTGGATGAACCAATTGGGCACACAAAGCTGTTTAAAAAAAAGCTGTAAGTCAAACTAAAAGTATAATAATAATAAATAATAATTTTATTTGCAGTCTGTCTTCTTTTGCACATTGCTTGTCTTGGCATCTGTTTATATATAAATTTTCATTATATTTTATTTGTATTTCTTTTCTCCTGTAAATGCCTGCAAGAAAATGAATCACAAGGTAGTATAGGGTAACATATAGCACTTTGATAATAAATTTACTTTGGACTTTGAACTTAATGTTCAAGAAAATAGACCTAGTACTGCATGCACTGAGTAAACATATTTAGCTATATTTATCTCTATCTGCATATTTCCCTCCTACTTTTCTTCTACACGTTTCTGTGTCTCATCACTTTAAAGATATTCTGAGCTTAGGTGACAGAATCAGTGGCCCAGCACTCCTGACAATACTTAATTCATTGAAGAATAAAACATTAGACTCTTTTACTCTTGAGAAAGGTTGTATTTCAGCATGAAACAGGCCCTTTTGGCCCAATGAGTCCCGTTGCCCAGCAACCCACCTGTTTAACCCTAGCCTAATCACAGAACAATTAACTTACTAACTGGGATGTATTTGGAATGTGGGAGGGAACTGGAGCACCCAGACAAAACACACGAGTTTATGAAGTGGACATAAAAAACTCCTTACAGATGGTGTTAGAAATGAACTCTGAACCCCGATGCCCTGAGTGTTGTGTTAACTCTTATACTACCAGGGTGCCTCATGATCATGGTCAGGCTATAGGTTTGAGGTGGCCATGATTGGTTTGAAGTTGGTGGAGTTTTTGGTAGTAAATGGGTTTGGTGATGTACAAGAGGCTCTAAATACTAGAGCAGCAGTCAGATTTATGTACAGCAGCAGGGGACTGCAACAGCTCAGAAAGGCCATTAGTTAATTCAAGACTGCTTTGCTGCTTGGATTGAACAACTTTAAAGGGTAAATCAACTGATATTAGTATAAGAATTATAGGTAAAGAACACCCAGATGCAGTTCTTCTGAAAATATGGTGCAACTGTCTGAACAAAGAACATAGCTATACTTGGTAATTTTTTTATTACAAGCTAATGTGTAAAGGAGAGTTTTGTTGTTTTGTCAGATTCAAGAGAAGTGTTGGATTTGAGGATTCAATACAGATCACACCACCGTCACCCCCTGAACCTAAACTAAGGAGGTTTTAGAACCCTAAAATCCTCAGTAATCTCTATTTTAGCTATTCACAGTTGTAAAGAGAACATCATATTTCATACAGAGCGATCACATTACAGAGGAAGGACTTCCTATAGCTGCAGATAGTACGCCTTTCCCAGTTTTTCCATTACTGCTTGTAGGCACAGCTCTGATAAAGATATTATGAACATAGGATATGAAACAGCAACAAGAATTATCATAGAAGGGTGGAGACGTTATCTTTAAATTGGAATTGTTGGTATTGCACTATATAATTACCTCTTTCTTATTAACCAGGGGTACTCTGCCAGATTTGTGCTGGCTGCTCATTATAATCATTTCCAATTTAACAATGGTATTACTTGCCTTCTCATCCCCTGGAGCTAAATGCCATGAGTGACAGGCACACACTTAGTTTAACCTGTGATGCTTAAGTCAGCCCACTCTTCCTAAAGTCAAAGTACATTGTGGTTGCAACAATCGTGGGGGTAGCTGTGTTTTACCCAAATGCTTATGATAGACCATGGCTTTCTGGGGAAGAGGAGTTGAAAGGAGATTGATGTCCAGTACTTGTAAAGGACCAGAAGACCACCAGGCATAAACTCTAAAGGCAGGAGAAAAGACAGCTTGAGAGATTAATGTCATTAGTGAAACTCAGTGACATGGATGCAGTGCAAGTCTGTGTCCTCAAATACGTGTGTAACTGACAATAAAAGATAAGCCATAATGAAAGCCAGATTGTGTAGCAAACATCAGACAATCATGAATCTTGAGATCTGTTCTGCTCAGCCCCTTGCAGATTTCTTCTGAAGAGATCCAGGTGGGGGAATTGTTCATTAAGAATGTAAATTATCTTCCAAATGAGATTGGATTGATTGTTATTTTGAATGATTATTCTGGGGTTGGAGGACTGTGTATATGTGTGGGAGCAAGAGAGGAACAGGGCTTGTTTTGTTGCTTATTGTGTTCTGCCAAGCATTGTGGGCATGCTATATAAACGCCGGAATGCGTGGCAGTGTTTGCGGGCTGCCCCAGCACACCTTCGAGTGCGTCGGTTATTAACATAAAATGTCGCATTTCAATGCACGCTTCGATGTGCACATGATAAATATATTTAAATCTTGAACCTTGAAGCACTTGTTGGATAAATACTGATCACGTATGAAGATTATGCACCAGAATCAAAATTCAGGTGCCCATCGGATAGCTCTGGATGTTCAATAGTTTGTTTTATGGTTATTGCTCAAATATATGTGGCAGAGCAAACTGCTGCAGAACAAAGCAGTGTGACTGCCATCAAATTGCCTGCTTGATTAGCTCCCTATGGTCATTGAATAAGACACCATTTAAAATATTGTGCCTATGCTACTCATTAAAGCAGCTATCTAATTATTCCCATCTCCCTAGTCTTTTCCAAGAATCAACAGAAGAATTTTTAAGCCGTTTGTAAGGATGTTCCTTCTCATTAAGCCAATAAATTTAAACTTCATACTGATTTCTAACACATCTGTGGCTTGTGACAATGAGAGCCGGTAATTAGACCATAATAGCAACAAATTCCAATAATAATTACAGTAATATCAGAAGTTTAAACCCAAATGTTACATTACATTTTTCTTCAAATATAATATTAAAATGGTGGTGGTTATGTTTACACTCCAGTTTAGAAATAGATCGTACTAACCCAGCAAAACACCGAGCATCTGGCCTGGTCAAGGCGACCTGTGTGCAGGCATATCCAGCAGTACACAGCACACAGTCAGTGACATTAGACTGGCCAGGCCTTGGGTTATATGTCCCTCTTTGGCAGGGAATTTTGTGACTGCTTCCTGATGGACAATAATAGCCAGGTGGACATTTGATACACATGTGAATTCCTGGGAAATGCCAAAGACAGATAGAATTACATCAGATAAATAAATGCAGGAAATTATAAATACAAGCCTTGCACAAAAGCTTGTCCTTTATGTTAAACATTTTATACGTATTCAGTTTTAGCTAAAAAGTGGACATCATCTGTGATTTTATAGAACGTAGAACACAGAGCAGTACAGCACTGTCACTAACGTATCTGCCTCTACCTCTATCCTCTGGCAGCACGTTGCATGCACCTACCATTTTCTGTCTAACTAACCTACCTCTGACATCCGCCCCCTTAGTTATGCCCCCTTGTGTCAGCCAATCTTGCCTTAGGGAAAAGTGTGACAGAACATGTGGAAAATTATGTTGGCTGCAACATCAACACAGAGAAAATAGCAAATCATCACCTTATCCAGAGATAATACATTCAGAGCAAAGCATCCTAGTTACTCTTCCATTTGTGAAAAAAATGTAATTAACTGGATATAACTATAGTGTATTGAATTGATTATCTTTTCCTTTTTCTTTGCATTTACCTTCTCTGCTCCATATGACCTGCTTAGAACCATAAGTGAATGTAATTTGGAGTTGTAGTTGAAGTAATTAATTGTCCAGTATTTTTCCTTTCAGTGCTAAAGACAATGATGTTTTCAGTCAGGTGGAAATGGGACAGTAATGCCCTGCAAATGAGGTTGGAGATATACCACCAAAAGTCCTGGAACTTTTCCTTTGCTCTGCTTGGGCATAGTAGTACTCTTCCTCTCTAATAAGAATTTGCTTTGTTTCATTTTCTTCCATTAGTTTCCGATCCCCTTCTTGATTTTGATAAAGGATTCACCAAAGATTAGCTCACCATCACCACTCATCCACTCTCTTCCTATCTTCACCCCATCACGGACATTCCAGTTGATCCTTCCACCTTTCACCCTTCTCTGCTAACTTCTCTCAGTTCTGGTGAAAACTTATTGACCCGAGAAGCTACAGATGTTGCCTTGTGCCGGAAAGCACCACAATAAAGGTAAAAAGAGCTGGAGATACTCAGTGGGCCAGGTAGCAAGTACAGAGAGAGAGAAAGCACCGGCTGCACTTGCTTCAGGTCAGAGACCCCTTGCCAGTAGTTAGCACCTGATAGTAAACATTGGGACAAAGCCTGTGCAATATAGGAGTAACTATTACTAAATAATCATCAGGACTGCATTGTGAAAATTAAAGACTAGAAGAAACTTCTTTGCAATTTTAAATATTATTTAAATTTCTGACTGTTTCAGAGACTGTTGGTCATCCCCTCAGCGAAAGACACTCTAAAGCAGAATTTTCCAATTGATCACCTGGGACCAATGGGTCCTGGAATCCACTATACAGCCTGAGAGGGATTCCAATTCCATTCAGGCCATACAGTAGACCCACTGAAGTGATATCAGATCCAATGCTCATTCCCTTATGTTTTGGTGTGGTGTAAATCTGGGCAGCCTTTGCTTATTAGTTAATTTTGGAATTCTCCAAATTGACAGACAATTCTCAATGAGATAGGAAATGTGAAGGACTCTCTTACCTGAAGCTCCCCGCTGTTGGGTGAGCATTCCCAGTGGACAGTCTAATTCGACTGTTGTTCCAGAAGGACAGTACTTTCCTTGACTGCACAACCTTCCACTATCCACAGTGCCTACAAAGTTGAACATATTGGAACTGATCCAGGACAAATAAACATATATTCATAACATATAAATAAGTCTATCTGAAGTAAATACTTTTCTAGATGACAATAAAATCCAAGGTTGTTTGAAAAATAAGAATTACAAGTAGTCATTGAAAAAGATTGCGCTGTAATATCAAAACATCCCACCTCTTGAATCCCATCCAGTCTGCATCTTTGCTTTGTGATAGATTGTGGGCAGGATGGGTGGGGTTTTAAAATCTCCTTCTTTTACTTTCTAGATCATTCATTTCTCTTACCCGCACTACAGATTCGACCCTCTGAACACTGTTTGCAGTTTTCTTGGGACTTCAGACCCATTTGATCACTGGAAGTTCCAGGAGGACAAGGACTACTGTGAGCATGCGATGTTCCCTCCTCACAATAATAACCTTTTGGACACAGAAGGGATGCACTTGGGTATCCAGCTGTACCTTCAGGACAATAATAACCTGCACAAAATACAAGTAGCTATTAACAAACGGTGACCTGGAACGTGGCAAAACATGGACAACATCTGCCATGCACTTTCCTCCTGATGGGCATTTCCAATACTGTGTTAACCATTATTCTTTTGAAAAAAGGAAATCTTTACTGAAGATAACATATTCTTAGTAAAGCTAATGCTTGATTTCCAGAGGTAAATCAAACCTTAAATAACCAGCTGCACAAGAACAGTTGGATATTGACTGAGCTTTTTACTATCTTCAGTGGGAATCACTCAAATCTATTATTACCTCAGTAGGAATACACCCATGAACACATTTTGATAGCTATGGACACAACATCATACAATCATCACACAACATCATCACATTTCTGTTACCTCTGCTGTCTTGTAAATATGCTTATGATCACGGCAATCTGTTAGTGTTTGCTACTAAACCACTATAAAAGTGGTGGCAACTTTGGGATTTCTAGTAATGCATAGTTTAACACAGAAACCCTGAAGATGTTGGGAAGTGCTTGGGAAGTTGTTGGAATCGATTGTTAGGGATGAGATTACTGAATACCTGGAGGCACATGACAAGATAGGCCAACGCCAGCATGGTTTCGTGGAAGGAAAATCCTGCCTGACAAATCTACTGCAATTCTTTGAGGAAATTACAAGCAGGGTAGACAAAGGAGATGCAGTAGATGTGGTGTACTTGGATTTTCAGAAGGCCTTTGACAATGCGCCGCACGTGAGGCTGCTTAGCAAAATAAGAGCCCATAGAATTACAGGGAAGTTACTAGCATGGGTGGAGCATTGGCTGATTGGCAGAAAACAAAGAGTGGGAATAAAGGGATCCTATTCTGGCTGGCTGCCGGTTACCAGTGGAGTTCCACAGGGGTCGGTGTTAGGACCGCTGCTTTTTACGATATATGTAAATGATTTGGACTATGGGATTAATGGATTTGTGGCTCAATTTGCTGAAGATACAAAGATAGGTGGAGGAGTGGGTAGTGTTGAGGAAACAGAGAACCTACAGAGAGACTTAGATAGTTCAGGGGAATGGGCAAAGAAGTGGTAAATGAAATATAATGTTAGAAAGTATATGGTCATACACTTTGGTGGAAGAAATAAATGGGCAGACTATTATTTAGATGGGGAGAGAATTCAAAATGCAGAGATGCAAAGGGACTTAGGAGTCCTTGTGCAAGATACCCTAAAGGTTGAGTCAGTGGTGAATAAGGCGAATACAATGTTGGCATTCATCTCTAGAAGTATGGAATGTAACAGCAGGGATGTGATGTTGAGGCTCTATAAGGCACTCGTGAGACCACGCTGGAGTATTGTGTGCAGTTTTGGGCTCCTTAATTTATAAAGGATAAACTGACATTGGAGAGGGTTCAGAGCAGATTTACGAGAATGATTCCAGGAATGAAAGGGTTACCCTATGAGGAATGTCTGGCAGCTCTTGGGCTGTATTCCCTGGAGTTCAGGAGAATGGGGGGGATCTCATTGAAACATTCCAAATGTTAAAAGGCCTGAACAGATTAGATATAGCAAAGTTATTTCCCATGGTAGGGGTGTCTTGGACAAGAGGGCACGACTTCAAGATTGAAGGACGTCCACTTAGAACAGAGATGCGGAGAAATTACTTTAGTCAGAGGGTAGTTAATCTGTGAGATTAGCCAGGGCATCAAAGGGTATAGGGATCAGGAAGGGGAGTGGGAATGACTGGAAGAATTGGATCAGCCCATGATTGAATGGTGGAGCAGACACAATGGGCCAACTGGCCTAATTCTGCTCCTATATCTTATGGTGTTATGTTGTCAGTGGTTTAGTCAACCTCTACAGCCATAGCTATTCGGTTGCCTTTTCTACTCAAGTCAATAGAATTGACCAACTTAAGGTATCATGAGTTAATACATAAAAATTACCCTGAAAATCCAATACTTTGTCATGTTTGGCCAAACTGAGTTTTGAAGTCATTTACCAAGCCATAGTTACTGCTTATAAAGTATCTGGTGTCATATGTGCATTATAAATCTTTCTGATAAGTATATCCAAATCTAAAACATATTAAAGTAATTGTGTTATTAGGAGTATTTATGATACCTCTACTTTTCCTTTGATTCATATTCCCTGACTTGAATATATTCCAGTCTTATTTGTGACATGGCAGCGTGACAGCTAGCATAACATTATTGCAGCACCAGCGACCTAAGTTCAATTCCACCACCGCCTGCTCTCCCCATGACCACGTGGGTTTCCTGTGGGTGCTCCAGTTTCTGCCCACATTCCAAACATGCTTGGGTTAGTAGGTTACATGGGTGTAATTGGGCAGCGTGGACTCATTGCACCAGAGTGGCCGGTTACCGTGCTGAATCTCTAAATAAAAAAATTAATTTATTAACTTTTCATTCACAAGCAGTCAATGTGAATTCTTTAATGTGCAGCTTATTGGACGACATATTTATTGGTGGACATTAAGGACTACTAGAATAGTGGTTTAAGCTGAAAAATCCTGGCCATGGCAACACTGACTTTTGAATTCAGTTATTTTTTTTATTTTAAATTGCACACATCTAATATCTATTCACACCCTGTTCTCCTTGCTATTAATTAGAAAGATATTTTTGGATGCAAGACAGAGATTACAAATTATCTCTTTTTCAATAACTTGATGACATCTACACTCAAGAGGTGAAACAATTACAAAAAGCAAATATTTGATTTAAACTTAATTCTTTGGCCCATCACATTTGTAGGAGGATGCTTCTTGTCATACAGAAGGTCACAGATAAAACTATGCATAACTCATGCATGCCAGAAACAATATTGGACACATTTCTTAAAACAAGGTTAGCATAATATTTGTCAAAGTCAGTATATTTAATAATTGGATAAGATTGAATGTTAATAATGCTATGTCAGTGAATGAAATTTATAAACTTAACATCAGGACATGAAACATTCTTATGCCAGTCTTTGCTTTAGTCAAATTAGTCAGCTGAATTGTCATATTATGTTTGAGGTAATTTGGAGAAACACGCTTGACCTACTTTTACAGACCTGAAGGACAAGCAGAGCACTCAGATTTTTGCTGTAATCCTTTGCGAGCTCCATAGGTACCTGGGCTACATTCCTTTGGAGTGATGCTGTCATCACAGTAGTAACCTGGCATTAAAAAAAGACACAGCAATTTAAACCTAGTCATCTTCCAGAAAAGTATTACAGGATTTTTTTTTCCAATTCCCTGCAAAGCAACAATTCTTCAGCTATCTTGTAGTTTTTCTAATTCTATTTCTTTTATATACTGTATAGGCATTACAGTCCTATCATTTCTCATTCACTTTTCTCTCCAGACAGAAATAGTCACAGAAAATCTACCTAGTTTAAAATAAAGAACCTTTGGAAGGAGCACAGAAGATGTTAGCTCCTCCTTGCTGAGGTTAATGCAGCAATGTTCAGAAGCTAGAATGTAAAATCTATTTCTTCTCCATAGTTTATTGCCACTCAGGAGTCCAAAGTTAAAAGTGAGAACTGTTTGGTGTACACAATCAAAAACTGAGGATTTTCAATTCAGTTTTGTAGGCTTATATCTCCACAAGGGTTCTTTATCATCTGCTCTTTGCCAACAACATATCCAAGGTCAGGAACTCATTATTAGAAAAGAGAGGCAGAAGGAGAATGAAAGGAGTCTTACCATTTCCAGCTGATACTGCGGGCTCAGCGAAACTGCTGAGCTCCTGACTGATCTTTGATTCATTAACATAAATCAATTCATGGTGTGTAGAAGGATAGCAATTGGACAGCTTCAGTAATTCTGGGGCATTGGCGAGCTTGGGGTGGGGGCAGAAAAGTCATGAAGCATAGACTTTTCAAAGATTACTTCACCCTCTTCTCAAATGTGATTGCAATAATAAACAAAACATCAGAAAGACTACTGAGGAAAACAAAATCAACTTTACTTTGAATTTCAGTTTATACACCATCTGGTTTAGCACCTGGTAGCCTTATCTCATACCAAAGCAGTCATTAGGTTGATGTACACCCATAGTAAACATACCACCTCCTTCATTAAGTCTCAAATTAGTTGTTTCCTGTAAACTATTGTAATAACTGACTGCATTTACATTCTCAAAGCAGGAAATAATATGGTGTAACTTACAGATTAAATTATACCATTTCAAAGTCAATGTAATAACCAATTCACTAAGAGTACAACAGATGGTACTCCAAAGTGGCACCATTTCTCATTATTATCTAAATTTAATTTAGAAATGTCTGTTATAAAGTTATAACCCTCCATCCAGCACATTATACAGTATCAGAATCTTTACAGTTCAATCCACTCTGTCCATGCTGACTCTTTGTACAAAAAATGTGGCTAATCTCACTCCCGCACCCTCTCCCTATAGACTGTAGATACTGCCAATTCAGTTACTCATCCAGAGTCATTTTAAAACACCACAATTAAAACTGCTTCCACCACAATCTCAGTGATGCAATCCAGTCTTACACATTTTTTCTTTACATTGTGTAACACTTGTGCCAGTCATCTCATTCTATTTAGACTGTTTTTAACACTTCCACCAACGGGATCAGGTTCTCTGTAGCGCCTAGACTCTGTACATACAGTAGATGTCATGATTCTTAATAAAACTATTAATTGCTTTTACAAGCTCGTCTGTTCCAAAGAGGACAGTCCCAGATTCTCCAATGCATTCACCTAGCTAGTGTCCATATTCCCTCGAAACTTTCTCTTAAATATTTTCAGCACTATCTACAAAATCTTTTCATCTTTTCTGAAGTGTGGAGCCCAGAACTGAACCTAACATGCCTGAACCAATGGTTTGTAAAAGTCCAAGGGAATTTCCTTGCTCTTGAAATTCATGCCTTTATTTATAAAGGCTGGGATATCCTGTGCTTTTGCATCCACCTTCTCAACTTGCTGTCATTTTCAATGAACTGTACACATGTACACCTTCTGGTACCCATTTAAAATTGGATTTTAGCACAACTTTGTTCTAGCAAAACATTCTAACTTTGGTCAATCTCTTTGTTGGGCAGGGAAAAGTTTGTTTTATTCATGTTACAGGACAGAATGTTACTGGAATGCCGAACATTTATTGGTTGGCAGTTTAATCTCCCCTTGATCATTGACATACCCTTTGTTCTCTCACTCCCTTTCCCTCTCAGCAACTTAAAATATGCTTGTTTTTTTCTAATTTTATAATTTTGATGAAGTGTTATTGACCTGAAATTTTAGAGATGTTTCACTCTCCACTAATACTGCCTGACCTATTGAGTATTTCTAGGTTCAAGATTCAAGATTGTTTAATGTACACAAGTGTAAAGGAGTACAAAATAATTGTTACTCCGGATCTGATGCAGCACAAAAAAACACAAAAGATAAAGAACACAATAATAAAGAAACACAATAAATATAAATAAATAAGATAGTTTTTATACATAATTTGATTATATGTCCACTAGGCACAGGAGTGTGTGTACATAAGGTAACTCTGATAGAAATAATAAAGAAGAGGTGGTGGGGTGGGTTAGTGAGTGGAGGTATTGATCAGCCTTACTGTAACTATTTTTGAGTCTGGTGGTCCTGACATGTATGCTACTTAACCTCTTTCCTGTTGGGAGTGGGATAAACAGTCCATGATCAGGGTGGGTGGAATCCTTCATGATATTGCTGGCCTTTTTCCTGTACCTTTCCGTATGTCCTTGATGGCAGGATTTGCTGTTTTTATTTCAGTTCAGTTCACAAGTACTTCTAGGTAAGGTGTTCCAGGGTTCAGCACCAGTGATGACGGAAGTCTGGTAATATAACTTCAAGTCATGGTGGGATAATGACTTGGGAAAAGAAAGGATTTGAATTGTCAGGGGTGATATTTTTCTGCTCTTTTCCTATTTCATGTTGAATGTCATGGGCTAGGAACTGTCCTTTCAGTAGCAGAGATGAGTAACCCTTGAGCAGCTTGTAGACTGTGCCCACTGCAGTAGAAGAACGCTGGTGGTGGAGGCGGCGAATTCTTAAGGTGGCCGATTGGATGATAGTCCAGCAGTTGACTTGTCACTAAGAGTGTTGAGTTTCTTGACTGTTGGTGGAGATGCTCTCATCCAGACAAGTAGAGGGCACTCAGTCATGTCTCTCACCTGCAGATAATGGTAGGACTTTGTGGAAATGGGAGGTGAGTCACTGGTCACAGATTATTCGGCCTGACATTCTCGTCACCGTATATATGTGCTTGGTGATGGTGGGAAACTCGGGGAAGATGAAATGATCATCAACAGGGCACATCTGCTTCAAACTGTCCCTTGTGCTTGCATGACTTGCCCCACCATTTTTAAAGAATGAGATGTTCTTGGACATTCCTCCTCTTGGTATCTGTTTATTTGTCTATCACCATCACAATTAGTTGTGGCAGGAGTGCAGTACTTTGATTTGATCTATTAGATACAGGATCACTTAGCTTTGTCTTTGTGGTTCAGGATGTCTAAGGTCTGTATTACCCCTTTGTTTTGGCACCTCGTCTTTAGGGATGACTGATTACCTATTATCACCCATCCTGGCTTAATAGTAATTATAGGGTGAGGACTATGCTATTGTGAGATTATAGAATTAAGTGAATGAATTTCTCTCATTGTTATTAACTCCAGCAAATAATCAATGTCCAACTTTGAGTTGCTAGTCCTGTTGTATTCTGCTTAGCGCAATGCCAGTGCTGTGCAACTTGATAGGAATTAACTGCTGAGAGTGTTTTACGGCCTTAAAAACTATGCTGTGGGCATTCCGACCAATATTGTTATGTGCAGATAAATTCTGCAATACGCAAGTTGCTGAGTACAGGGCCAAGTAGGTTCATATTTTTACTTTAATTTATTTGCTCTCTGCTACCAACCCACTTAAGACACTTTGTCTTTTAGAACCCTGAGAGGTGGTGCACCATTCCGTTCTCGATAAGGGACATGAAGATCCCCACACAGAGCAAAGGCTATGCCTTATTACTGTCACTGCTTCTTCCACACGTGGTTTAATGCAAAACCACTGATTCACTGGCAGAGGAAAGATGGCAAGTGACATGTCCTTTTGCAAAACAAGGACCTCTATTATTGCTCTGAATGTTTGGATATGTCTGGCTGTGCCTTAGTAGCATGTACACAGTTTATCAAGTGACCAACAGATTATATGAAATGAATCTTACCTAGAGGACACTGCTGCTCTTCAGGTGCTGAGCTGTTACTGCCTTCAGGACAGGTATAACCAGGTAAACATGAAGAGCAAGAAGATGCTCCATGACTGCTGTAAGAGCCAGCTGGGCAGGGCTGTGGGAGTTTGTCGGGCCAAGGGCAGAAATATCCTGCAGGGCAATGTTTACAGGCAACTTCTCCACCTGCACAAAGAGTTAAAAAACTGTTACCTGAAGATTAGAAGAGGTATGTTACTTTTGTTATGTTGAACGTTAAAGACCCCAAAGTTCAATGTTTGAAGTAAATTTATTATCAAAGTACATATATGTCACCATATATAACCCTGAGATTCTTTTCCTTGTAATAGAATCAATGAAAGACCGCACCAACTTGGGTGTTCAACCAGGGTACAAATGATAACAAACTGTGCAATTACAAAAAATAAATAAATATCGAGAACATGAGATGAAGAGTCCTTGACAGTGAGTTCAAAGTTTGTGAGAACATTTCAATGATGGAGCAAGTGAAAATAAGTGAAGTTATGCCTTTTGATTCAAAAACCTGATGGTTGAGGGGTAATAACTGTTCCAGAGCCTGGTGGTGTGAGTCCTGAGGTTTCTGTACCTTCTACTTGATGGCAGCAGTGAGAAGAGGGCATGTCCTGGGTGGTGGGGGTCCTTGATGATGGATGCTGCTTTCCTGCAACAGTATTTCCCATAGATGTGCTTAATGGTGGGGTAGGCTTTACCCATGATGGACTGGGCCATATCCACTACTCTTTGTAGGATTTGGCATTCAAGGGTATTGGTGTTTCCATACCAGGTTGTGATGCAACCAGTCAATATACTCTCCAACACAGATCAATAGAAGCTTGTCAAAGTTTTAGATGTCATGCCAAATCTTCACAAACTCAGAAGGAAGTAGAGGCACCGTCATGCTTTCTTCATTATTGCGCTTACATGCTGGGTCCAGGAGCGTTCCTCAGAAATGATAACACTGAGCAACTTAAAGTTGCTGACC
Organism: Hemitrygon akajei; assembly: GCF_048418815.1. Taxonomy (NCBI): domain Eukaryota; kingdom Metazoa; phylum Chordata; class Chondrichthyes; order Myliobatiformes; family Dasyatidae; genus Hemitrygon; species Hemitrygon akajei. The sequence goes on along the minus strand of NC_133149.1, from coordinate 31,033,812 downwards.
CTATCTATCTTTGATCCTCCAATGAGGACTGGCCCATGGACCTCTGGTTTCCTCTTCCTGAGTAAAAGATTGTTGTTCTGGCACCACTCAGCCAGATTTTCAATCTCCCTCCAATATGCTGATTCATCATCACCTGCAGTTCAGCCTACGACAGTGGTGTCGCCAGCAAACTTGAATATGGCACTGGAGATGTGCTTAGCCACACAGTCATAAGTGTATAAAGTGAGTAGAGATGGGATTAAGCACAAAGTCCTGTGCTGATGAAGATTGTGGAGGAGATATTGTTGCCTATCTGAACTTACTGGGGTCTGCAAGTGAGTAAGTCGAGAATCCAATTGTACAAGGAGTATTAAGGCCAAGGTCTTGAAACTTACTATTAGTTTTTTGGGGATGATGGTATTGAGTGCCAAGATCTTACCAGCAGTACCTGCCAAGGCCTATTATAGTTGTCAGGAAGCTACATATTTAATAAAACTGATTGTTTTCCAGTCCTAGTTTCAGAGTTTTAATACTGCTTGACTTTATTTACATTTCTAAGAATGAAGGAATAGACAACAAAAGGGCTAGTGATATAAAATACTGGCTTCTGAAACAGCAACTGTTGTGTCTTTCAAAGTGCTCATTTAATTTTAAAGCATGAAAAGATAAGGCATGCATCTTGTGTATGTAACAAGTCAAGCATACTGTATATATATTAATGTGTGATGGTATAGGGTTTGCTGACGCAAAGTTCTAAACTCAAACAAAGCTGTATTGGATATAAATAGCCACGGGTACTCTCAGTAAAAGGAGGTTATACTGTAACTACACAAACTTCAAAGACTAGTTCACTTCCCTGTTTATTCTCTATGGTGAGTTTAGCTGCCAATACATTCTCCCTACCAAGGTGAACATACTTCCAGCTAACATAGTGGTTTAAACATAGTTCATTTATTTGCAGTGATACACATTTAAATCCAGATAACATTCTTAAAACACATTTTAAACTCAGAGAATTTCTACCTTAAACATTTCCAAATTATAAACTATTTCTACAACACAAAGCATTTCCTAAACTCAATGGATTTCCAAAACACAGGGACAATTCCTATAAACTAAAAAGACATACCACAATGCAGATGAACAAATTATCTGTCACAGAAACCGAAGCCGTAAGAATGGTCTCTAGTTCATCCCATGTTTCTTTCATGCTTTTTGATGTTCCTTATCCCATTCCAAATAAGCTTGTACTGCTCTTTACATTTGTACCCTATCTCTGCCACTTGTATAGTATTTCCTCAGATACTCCTTTTACACAAACAGTCTAAAAACATTTTGGAGACACAGATCTCAGCCACCCATAATTAATGCTGGGAAGCTTACTTTCTTAAGTACATAAAACTCCCAACACTAATAGATCAGTTATTGATGTGCTAAATTATTTGTATCCATCTGGTATGCAATCTTTCTTGAACTAAAACAACTTAGTTAGTGTTATCCCTTCTGAAACACGCCAAACTAAATATACTGCACCACTCCAGCAGCCAACCTCATGGTACGAGTCAGCAAGTCTGAGGTTCTATACAGAGCTTGTTTGCAAAGCTGCGTTTTTTTTAACTCCAAGCTGAATACTGCTTTCCATTTACATTTTAAGAACTGAAGGCTGTCTCTCATTTACGGCCAGAAGCTAAACAACTGTTTGATCTTGACAGGTAGCAGCTGTTGTGTTTAGAAAACAAACCTTGCAAAAAACCTAGAGGTCCACTGGCCTAGGAAGCGAATGTCCTTCACAGTAAAACTCCTGTAATCTGACAATCTCAGTACTTTGGTAATGTCAACTGGTAGATTTTTTTGGACTAATGGACCAATTAATGCCACAACAAATTTAATTTGCTTTATTTAGATGGTATAGTGCAGTATAAGAAATATGCCAGTAAAGCAAGTGAGCTTAAAGCGAGCATGGTAACAAGGTCCTGAGTTTAAAAGGAGGGCAGAAATTAGGCCCCAGTGAGATGAAAAGAAATGTGGGAACAGGATACAGTACTTTTAAAGGGAGCATGGTGTACCGGTCCCAGTGAGTTTAATGGGATCTTGAGAAATGGGGTCCTGGTGAATTGGGCATGAGTATGGTTCTCTGAGAAGCTAAAAAGGAGCTGGGGAGTGCAAGGAAACATTGGAAGAGGACCTGTGTGTCTAAAGAATGTGTGAGACCCTGGTCTTGATGAGTTTAAAGCTAATGTGGAAAACAGAGCCCGGTGGGTCAGCTGCCAAACAATAATAGTGGATAGTTGGAGCTTCACTGTATTCAGGCTAGAACCAGGAACAATGCAACAGAGATTAGTTGAAATACAATAACAACAATTCTACATTAGTAGTCTCTTTGAAAGCTGCAGCATATGAGATGTTCATTGATCTGCAATAGAAGCCACTGCTAAGTTCTAGTTCCAGGTCAACACACAGAATATATCCTCCACGAACTGGATCAACACTTTGATGTCGTGTGGAGGCTTGAGTGCTTCAAGGACACCATCAGACGATGCCAACTCAGGGCCAACCATTTTGGAAAGGCTATGGACGAGCTGCCAGACAAAGATTGGTTGGACCCCAGCTCGTGAATGGATAGACTCACATCTGCACCTCCTGAGCCACACTTCATCATGAATCAAGCCATGCAATTAGAAGTGAGAGGAGAAAAGCACCTGCCATATGAAACAAACAACTCAGAGTACATGTCTTTACCTAGACTGTAAGTGCCGGACGGACAGTTTTCGCCAGTTGCGTTGGTGAATGGACACTGCTGACCAGCTGGACATTGAATACATTGCTTGAATATAAACAGAAAAGATACATAAACTTACATTTATTACAACTGGGATAACAGCAAGTCAGGTATCATTTAAATAATAATTTGAAGATTGTGATTCCTAAATTACTAAGGCTGGTTTTAATGACAAGATGCTCTTTATCTATGAACTATAAACAACTAAGATGTCTTCACAAGAAACAAAGAATAAAAGATTAGACAGATTTCCCTGTTCTTTTACATCACCTAGTGCCGCCTAACTGTGATAGGGGGTAGGACGTGTTCCCATCCTCTGGACAAACAATGTCTGGATTTGGCTGAGAAAGCCATGGAAGAAAGAAGACTAGGAACTGGAAAAAATATGTGTGTTCTCCTGGAAGAATAAACACTCCTTTAAAAGAATGACTTCTCAAACGCTTTCATACTTATAGAATTAACAGTTAAAGATTATAGTGCAGTCTTTAGATGCAAGCTGTATATTAAACCATTTCAAAACTGCCACAAGCAGTATTTGGGTTAATGGGTGTACTGTTGGTAAAACATTTTTTGAAGGGAACACTTACTCAGACATTGATTTATTTCTTACATTGTCTAATGAAAAACCACTAGACTAAAAAATCAGTTCAGACAGGAGTTAATGCTTCACATCATCATTCTTCACCAACTCCACAACAGATCCATTGTTGCATTACCAGGTGAAAGCATTTTTAAAAAAAGAATGGCTTCTGAATATTGTTGAACCAGAAGCTGTCTCAAACCTCTATTTGTCAATGTGTATCAACAGAAGAAGTCTTGTAGTTTCCATTGGTTAAAAGAAAGCTCAGATTCACCAGAAAACCAGCTCAGCAATGCCTGTTTGCAGCTCTCTGTTCCTATCACCTGATTATCAGGTACGCAGGACTGACGAGCAAAAGGAACCACTGTATATGTATCTCATGGCAGATGTATTTGAATAAAATTGGTGAATAAAGACACTAATTGCAGGGACAAGGGTTCAATATGCAGATTCTTACCTAACATTTCCGGCTGAGTCTCAGAGCACAAGTACAGGACCTTTGGCCCAACCAGTACATGCCGACCATTTTGTTCCATTCAGCCAGTCCCAACTTCCTGCATTTGGCCCATATCTCTCTAAGTCCTGCCCCCTCCATGTACATATATTCAAGTGTTTCTGAAATGATATTATTATTATTATTATTATTACTACTGTACCTGCCTCAACCACTATCCCTGGCAGCTAAACACTTACCCTGAATTAAAAACTTGCCCTCATCTCCCTTTAATTGTTCTTACATCCATGCCTCCTAGTTTTGGACTTACCTACCCTGAGGAAAAGATTGTTGAGTAGTTAAAATTCAGCCTGTAGTTTCTTATTCCTCACTTTCTATCAGTGACTCACTGTAAGTGGGTTTGGCAAGAATACGGTGAGATGGGACCCAGCTGAATCAACTGATGAAGTAATATTCACTGCCTTGGCTGAATAACATTTCAAATGCATGTTAGGGTTACTTAACTGTTCCTAACATCCTCGGAACTGGAGGCCACTAAGGGAATACTTTCATGTGCAAAACATACAGCACAAGTGTTGAAGAGGCAAGACTTCAATCTAATTACAATTCACACCAAATATCAGGTTGGGGCAATCTTGCCTTATCTTCTTCTTGCACCAAAGTGTCCGTAAATTATTGCATGACAACAAATTTGCCCATATAATCATGAGTTCATTTGTCTACAAACCTTCTAATTTGTTTTTAGAGTTTTAAAAATGTAGAAATATATGAATGAAAACAAATAAGGTGAAGGCATTTTGAGCAGGTAAAATCATTTTGATCAACATTAAAAAATATTGATGCCACTTACTATATATCCAGCAAGGGCAAAAGTTCCTGGCAGGCAAGTGATTTGGAGGACATCAAAGCGTGAAGGACAACCAAAGCCAGGCTGACAGGGTGTACAGGCTGCAGCTCCACCTGCACTATAGGATCCTGGAGGGCAGGGCTTCACAATGGACTCTGTGGTTGAAGGGCATTCATATCCAGGTGGGCACACTGTACATTCCTAATAAGAATATGGAAAAAAGTACATTGCTATACAGGCCGATAATTTTCACCTTTCATGCTCGACTGTCATGCCCTACTAACTTACATTCATAAAATTGGAGCCAAAAGGTCCTTTAAGAATTAGAACAATGTTACTTCAGTCATTCCTGCCTACCCTCTAAAATGTTGATTCAGCGTTACTGCTGAGAACTCTATTGGACACTTCACATCTTCATTGGCTGATCTACAGTTATAGCCAGTGAAAATGAGACAGGTAGACATTAATTTCAACATGAATACAAACACTCTGTTGCATTGTATAAAATCATTGCTAATATAGCTTAGCACAAGGTTTCTGTTAATAAATGTTATTTTTCCTTAAAATATATGTGGCAAAATAGAATAGAAATTCTTTGGATCTACAAACGTAGTTTGCAAGAAATTAGTCAGGAAATACAATTGTATATCACTATTTAATGCAGTATGTTACATGATTGAAATGTGACTCTTCACTCCCTGACGAGCTCAATGCATTTGTGCACATTTTGGAATGGAGAATAATGTCACACTTCTGCAAATCCCCAGAGCATCCGGTGACCCTGTAATCTCTGTCTCAGAGGGCAACATCAGAATATTCTTCAAGAGGGTGAACCTTCGTAAGGTGTCAGGCTCCGATGGAATACCTGGCTGGGTATTGAAAATCTGTATCGCACAGGGGCATGTTCACCTTCATATTACTGTAGTCTGAGGTTCTCACCTACCTCATAGGGCATCAATGTCCCCAAGAAGAGCAGGCTGAGCTGCCTCAACAAACATCACCTGGTAGCACTCACAACTACTGTGATTAACTGTATTGAGAGTTTGGTTATGTCTAGAATTATGGCTAGATTAAAATGAACAAGGACTTGAACTCAATGCAATTTTTTTACTGTCACAATCAGTGTACAGATGATCTCACTGGCTCTCCATTCTGCTTTGGGGTGCCAAAAGTAAAACATACATTAGGCTGCTGATTATTGATTACAGTTTGGCATCCAACACTGTCACCCCCTCAGTACTAATCAACAAGCTTCAAAACCTGGGCCCTGTAACTGGATCTTTGAATTCCTTATTGAGAGACCACAGTCTGAGCAGATCAGTATTAACATCTCCACCTCCCTGACAATCAACACAGGTGCACCTGAAGGATGTGTGTTTAACCCACTGCTCTACTCTTTTTACTTTCATGATAGTGTTGCTTGGCACAGCTCAACCACAATCTACAAATTTGCAGATAACACTACAGTTGTTGATAAGGTCTCAGATGGCAATGAGGAGTGAGATAGATTGAAGTGAGGAGTGCGGAGTGAGATGGACTGGCTGGTTGATTGATGCCACGACAACAACCTTGTATTCAATGCTAGGAAGACCAAGGAACTGATTGTGAAATTCAGGAAGGGGAAGTCAGGAGAACACACACCAGTCCTCATCAAAGGATCAGCAGCTTCATGTTCCTGGGCGTCAACATCCTGGTGGATCTTTCCTGGGTCCATCATATTGATGTAATCACAAATGAGGCCCACCGATGGCTTTACTTCATCATGAGTTTGAGAAGATTGTATATTGCTGAAGACTCTCTCAAACTTCTACAGATGCATGGTGAGATCAAACCACTCCTGTAGAAAAATATGCCTAGAACAATCATGGTCATGGAAAGACCATGATCGCCTCCCTCTGACTGGTTGCATCATAGCTTGATATGGAGGCTTCAATGCACAGCTCCATCATGGGTACAACCCTCCTTACCGTCAAGAACATTGTCAAGAGGTGGTGTCTCAAGATGATAGCATCCATCACTGAGGACCCCCACCATCCAGGACATGGCCTCTTCTCATTACTGTAATCAGGGAGTTGGTGCAGGAGCTTGAGGACCTACATTCAATGATTCAAATACAGATTCTTTCCCCTCCACCATCAGATTTCTGAATGGCCAATGAACCCATGAACACTATTATTCATTATTCCATTTATGTTTGGCAGTATTTATTTACTTTGTAATTTATAGTTATTTTATGCCTTTGCACTGTACTCCTGCTGCAAAACTATGAATTTCATGATATACAAGTCAGTGATAATGCTGGAGGAACTCTGCAAGTCAGGCAGCATCTATGGAGGGGAGTAATTGGTAGACATTTTGGGCCAAGGCCCTTCTTCAGAAATGAAAAGGATGGGAGGAAGAAACCAGAATAAGAAGGTGGGGAGAGTGGACAAGTACAAACTGGCAGATGATATGTGAAAACAGGTGAAGGGGAAGGGTAGGTGGTTGAGGGAGGGTTAAGTAAGGGAGGGAGAAATTACCGGAAGCTAGAGAAATCAATGTTTATGCAGTCAGGTTGGAGTCTACCCAGACTGAATATGAGGTGCTGCGCCTTCAACCTGAGAGTGGCCTCATTGCAGCAGTAGGAGATGCCATGGCCCAATATGTTGGAACAGGAATGGGAAGTAGAACTAAAATGGGTAGCCACCAGGAAATCTTGCTTATTGTGAAGGAGCTCAACAAAGTGGTCACCCATGTGGAGGAGGCTGCACCAGGAGCAATAACATAGTAGATGACCCCAACAGATTTGAAGGTGAAGTGTTGGTTCACCTGGAAGGACTGCTTTGGGCCCTAAATGCTGGTGATGGAGGAGGTGAAGGGGCGGGTGTAGCACTTGTCTCGCTTGCCCCTGCAGTGCCAGGAGGGAGATCAGTGGGGAGGGACGAGTGAACACGGGACTCGTGATGTTTCCAGTTGAGACTCTTTATCTGGATTGAATATCCGTGGATGTTGCCTGACCCACTAAGTTTACCCAGACATTGAGAAAGGCACTGAACTATGAGCAACTACTTCATAATCTGGAGAGAGTTTTAAATAGGAGACCAATTTAACTCAGCCTCCATTACAATTCAGAAAACAACTACTTAGTACAATAATACCTACAGTTTAAGAGCAGGTTATCAGTACTGAAGAACAAAATTTACTCACATGTTGTTTTTCAATAGAAAACACATAGTACTGGTAAAAGTTTTGCTATAAAATAATTGCTTACTGTTTGATATCCCACAGAGTAGCTCCCAGGCAGGCAAGGAATGGAGTAATTGGTGTCTGTGGATGGACAGGCCTTTCCAGCAGGACACCGTATACAAGACTCTTGTAGACCAATAGAGAAACTGCCCTATAATAGAGAATAGGCCAGGGTAAATGTTTTGTTAATGCTATTTACCATCACTTAGTACTAAGTGCTGTATAATATAGAAGTTTACTGAAATCAGGATTGCTTCGCTAATGCCATCTTTGGACTGTGGATTCCATCCTTGGAACTTCAAGACTAAATTTTAAACCTGCTTCTTTCGCTTGTTCCTATGGCAATTTTCCTGTTTCCTTCATTTACCAGTGGCTGTTGTATTTTCAGTTGTCTGGGTCCTATCTCTGGAATTTTACCCCCAAATCTCTCTCTCCTTCAAAACTTTCCCTGAAATCCACCTTTTCCTTTCGAACATTATTTAATATGGTTCAGAATCAAACTGTATTTGAATGTACTTCTAAGATGTGCTTTGAACTAATTTTACTACAATAGAACTGTAAATAGTTCTTTTCTCAGCAACACTGATACCTTGAGAGCAGCAGCAAGTGAAAATGGGATGTGAAAATCCGTGAGGTTTCTAACCAACTTCCCAGCAGAATTCCTCAGTAACAGGAATAGACAGGTGTTTGCAGAATTTTTAATTGTTTTCATGGGATATGCAAGCTTATGGATAAGATTACAACTAAGGTTTGGCAATGAAATTTGAGGAGATGGGTTACTACACACACTCATTTCTGCTTCTCCTCTCACACCAGCAAGAATATGGCCACACTCCTGTTGTGGCAATGTGAGGGTATCCATTACTTTAAAATATTTACAAAATATCAAATAGAATGCTTTTAAACAACAACATGGAAATCTGGGTGTCTAGGCTTTTCAGACATACTATACTTTCCCCCTTGTGACCCACCTAAATAGAGTCAAAGTTAGTCCCTTATTGTAAACTGTAAAACCATTCGGAAGTATTGGTCATTCATTGACCTCTTCTCTGCACAGCTGGTTCTATTAAAGCTGAGGAAATGGGATGTACAGAGGTGAGTGCAGTTGACACCATTGGCTAAGTTTAGGGCAAGTAACCAGGTAGAACTTCAACTTGTAACGTTTGTTTTACATCCTAATTAATTTACAGATCTCTCAAACTAGAGGTACTCACAGAGTATCCAGGTTTTAGGAATCATGTTCTCATGTTAGCTAAAGGTAAGATGCTTTTAACTATGTAATTCTCTATTTGAATGATCCATCATTGAATATTCAAGATCATGATCAATAAAATTTGAGCTTGAATTCATTAATTTTATCTTTGTATGTCGAAGCCAACATAGCAGAGTTCCCAATTCACCTTTCGCTTACCACCTCATAACACTTTGCAGTATTTCCAGTTTGTAATCTTTAGCAATTAATAAAATGGAAGATGGCATTTGCTCAGCATTATCCTGAAGATATTATTTCCAAACAACATACCTTGGGACACTGGGTGTTCTGACTTCCATCCCGCTGTGGACATTGCCAGCCTGCAGGGCAAGCTCTACAAGATGCATATCCAACGTAGGCATAGTATCCAGAGAGACATGCAATCTTGGTATCCAGCCTAGTATCCGGGCAGGAATATCCGGCAGGGCACACTGTGCATTGTGATTGACCTCCCAAAGAATACGAACCTGAAATTCGAAAGGTAATGAAAGGCTTGAGCTCTGGGACAGGAGCAGACATTGGTTAAATTACAAATTTCATGTCCCTCTTAAATATGTTCCGCACTGATCATTCCCACAAACGGTCCCTGTATCTAACGTTTCAGAAGTGAGGCTTTAGAGTTACTCAATATCTGATCAATCAACAGTGAACTGTGCAATCCAGAAACACGTTAATGAGACAATTTCAAACAGAACTCATTGAGGATGTTTCTTTTACAGAGAGCAGGTGAACAGAGAGAGAGAGGATCAATTTATTAAGTGCTTTGCTTTATATTACAACGGTGCAGTCAGTACTTAGATCATAAGACAGAACATCAGCAGAGCAGGCTTTTGGGACCACAATGTCGGCACTAACCATGATGCCAATCCAAACTAATCTCATCTGTCTATATGGTCTGTATCCCTCCATTCCCTGCTAGTCCACATGCAGATTAAATGCCTCTTAAGTCCCTCTGGGAGTAGAGCTGCTGTCTTATAACTTCGGTGACTTAGGTTTGTTCCTGACCTCCAGGGCTGTCTGGACTCTGTATATATGTTCTCCTCGTGACCATGGGAGCTTCATCAGGGTGCTTCACACAGATTCACTGGTTAATTGCTTGTTGTAAATTACTTCTAGGGTGAAGATAAATGGTAGACACCAACAGGAGTTAATGAGAATGTAGGAAGAATGCAATTAGATCAATGTACGATTAATGTAAATGAAGTGCTTGGGTAGTCAGCCTCAGTGAGATGGGCCAAAGGGCATTTTCCATGCACTGTATGTTGTATAACTCCATGTTTCTAAAACCTTCAAGTAAAAAGTTGCCATCAGTTTCTCAGTGAATGAGACTTAAATGAGTTTTAAATGGAGCATTAGCTGGCCCATTCAATATTAGAACCACAAGTCCAATGTCCAATTTAACGTTTTCGACTCAGACATCTCACCTAACATGACTGATCCTGAATTGAATGAGTCTGGGGAAAGTGCACCAGTATGTCCCTTAATATTAAGGATGCCAGCAAGAAACTCTGGGAATGAGTGAAAGCAGTCCTTTATGGCAAGGCACAACAACTGCTCCCTGGAATAAGCCAAACTCACGACAACATTGGTGGCTAAGCACAATAGCGGTTGTAATAGTGGTACTGAGATAGATTTTATCATCAAAGGTAGCAATAAAAGACAAGATGTAGATTAGTTTAGTTGGCCCTATATTAGGTAGAGTATGTAGAATAATATGATGAAAATCAATTCAAAGTTCAATGTTCAAAGTAAATTTATTATCGAAGTACAAATATGTTGCCATATACAACTGATATTCATCTTCTTGCAAGTATACTCAATAAATCCATTGAATAATAATCGTAACCAAATCGGTAAAAAACTGCACTAACTTGGGCATTCAGCCATTGTGCAAATACAAAAAGAAATAATAAATAAATAAATAAATAAATACACAGATCAATAAATAAGTAAGCAATAAATATCAAGAAAATGGAATGAAAAGTATTTGAAAGTGAGTCCATTAGCTGTGGGAACAATTCAATGATAGGGCAAGTGAAGTTGAGTGAAATTTTCCCTTTTGGTTCAAGTGCCTGATGTTTAAGGGTGTTGCTGAACCTGGTGGTGTGAATCCTAAGTCTCCTGTACCTTCTTCCTGATGGCAGCAGTGAGAAGAGAGCATGTCCTGGCTAGTGGGGGTCCTTGATAATGGATGCTGCTTCCCCTACGACAGTGTTTCGTATAGATGCATGTATCATCAGTGATTCCCACCATCCAGGGCAATGGATAAAGCATGTTTAACTGGTTTACTCATTATTAAAATACGTAAAGGATAAGAATGTGTAGTGTTACTTTGAGACATTTTATCATTTTATGGCCGGACTGAAATCTTCCCTATGAATTTTAGTATAAAGTAAAGGCACTTGCAAAATTCTGAGGTGTTAAGACATCTGCAGAAAGACTAGATATGCTAAACGCGTCAGTCTTCAGGATCCGTGCACAAGCAAAGCCCATTTTACAATCAAATTAACTCTTGCCTGCCAGTGGAATTCCAATGTAGTACCTGAACAAAATCTACTGGCTCCCAGCCAGGTCCCTGCCCAGAAAGAGTTGCAAACTCACTTCATAGGGGAAAAAAGGTCCAGGATTGGCAGTGCTGATTTTGATAAGATGTTGCTTCTTGGACTAGGAATAACATTTTGGGAGTATACCAGTCAGACGCTACTTTCTGCTTTCACACTTAACTAGTGTTTATAAGAAAGCACAAAACACCCCCACAAAAGAAAACAGATCATAGTTTCAAGATCTCTTAACCACCACTAGTGACATAATAGACATAAGAGATTCCAGCAGATGCTAGAAATGTTGAGCAATAAACACAAAATCCTGGAGGAACTTGGCAGGTCAGGCAGCATCAATGGAGAGGAATAAACCTGATGAAAGGTCTCGGCCTAAAATATTGTCTGTTTATTTCCCTCCATAGATGCTGCCTAGCCTGTTGAGTTCTTCCAGCATTTTGTGTGTATCGCACTAGTGATATCATCATCTCTTCAGAGGAATTGTCTATCCACAACGCTGAGAGTTTAGCCTCCATCCTCTCCCATGCGGTAGCATGCCTCTGCCAGACTCAAATAACTTCTACTTTTTGCATATGTTACAAGACGATGAGGGGATGTTTCTCTTCTATGCAGCCTCACTGCAGAGCTTGGCACTGTGAAAGTGGTGTTCACCATTTTCAGGCTATCTATTTGTTATATGGACTGAAGAAATTTGCTGCCTGTAATCGTGCAACTAATAATTAATGATTTTCTATCTTATTTAATGGCTGTTCCAAAATAGAAATAACTATGAATTGAAAGGGGCCCTGAATATGACTGCACAGGTTAATAGGGTGGTCAAGGAGGCGTAAGGCATGTGTGCCTTTATTGGATGAGGTATTAAGTTCAAGAGTCAACAAGTTACATTGCAGCTTTATAAAATTCCAACTAGGCCGTATCTGGAGTATTGCATTCAAATCTGGTCACCCAATTATTGGAAGGTGCTGTACTGTTCTATGTTCTAAAATAGATTCAATTTTCATTTGTTCTGTATTCATGAAATAACACATTTCCCAAAAAAGAATCTTTGCAAATCAATATCTATATCCAGAGATGATCTACATAAATACCTGGCAAGCATTGAATCTCTTCCGCTTTTGTTGTAGTAGGGCAGGCATAGCCAGGACGACACATTGTGCAATTCTGCTGTCCATCAGTAGAGTAAGACCCAACAGCACAGGGTACAGGGACAGACTAAGATGAGAGAACACATATTTCTGTTGTTTTTAAGAGAATGGCAAGTTATGACAAAATAATTTTACATGCACATTCAACAAAGGTGGGGTATCTACCTACATTTTCTCCCTTGCAAAGGGGTTGAATTTGAGAACTCTGCTGTAGGTTTAAAGAGTGGATTGCAGCATTAACATGGACAGTGAATGACAGGACGGTGCTTCTATAAAATGGGAATGGGTATGGGTGAGGAAGAGTTTGACAGCATGACTTGAATGGAGGTTAGAGGGAGAGAGCAGCAGTTGTTGGATTAGCAAACTGTGAGAGGTTACAGGGGAAGGTTGTGAGGTAGGACATGGTCCCGAACAAAAGAGAACTTACTTGCTTTTCTTGAAATGGAGTGTTTTATGTCTGACATGGAACATTGGCTTAACAACTTATCAACTCCAACAACAAACCAGAAAGTTAGTCTGAAGTAGTAAGCATGGGTCTTGGCATTAGCGTTGGAATCTACAAAGGTACGGGGCTGCCAGCTGAAATGCAGATAGCACAGGCACTTCTAATCAGAATGGACAACCAAATAATTCTAGTATCAATGAATACAACCTGACAAGAGAAACAACAACATAGGGGATACCCTCTAAATATAACTATAGGATAGTTAAATGTCAGAGAGTCATTTTGCTGAGTATTTTATGCAGGGTAAATAAACCCAACTGTTAAGTAACATCAGACTGAGACTTGAGAAGATTATTAGTGACTTACGGATGTCTTTGGACAAGCATTCCCAGCAGGACATAGGATACATAAGGTAGATCCTTCAATGCTGTATGTACCAGCAGAACATTTTTTAGGGCGGATTCTAAAACAAAGGATATACAAGTAAGGAAAACTATTTGAGGGGGAAAGTAAACTCACTTTTTGGTGAGTTTTGTATCTTTTATATAGATGTGGGATGCTAAGTTGTCTATTAAGACTAAATTCATTAGAAAGTATAATGAAATATGACTTGTACCCCATCAATAAGAAATAGTTTAATCAATATAATACTGATGATCTTTTCTCACTGTGTCATGCCTGAAAAAAAGAGCAGGGAAAAATGGGACAAAAAAAGAAGCAAATCATAACATTAAAAAGAGTTTTATAGCACCATTCTTGTAGGAACTTGTATCGTAGAGTCATACAATGTTGAAGCACACCCTTTGGCCCATCGAGTCCACACACTCATCAAGTGTTAGTTATAATCCTAAAATACTTCAATTGTATTCTTCCCACTTTCCTAGGGTATGGTGAGATGGGTGAGTACAGGCAGTGGGCTTTATGAAAGTTTTGGGATGATAAAAACACTAATGTTTTAAACCCATGCTCTTATCGCTGTGCTTCCCTTTTTCTGGATGAGACCTCTCTCACATCCATTTTATTACAGTTATTAACACTGAATCAAACTCATTCATAATTGTGCTTTCGAATTTAACCTTACCCCTGACACCCTCCCCCACCTCCACATCTGGTTTGAAATCTGGAGGTCACATTACAGTTTCGAACATTCTTAATATTGTACAGCGTAAGGATTTATCTAATCTTCCTGCCACAATCGCAAGTTGGAAACAGTTTTTCACCTGATTATAATCCCCATAGTTGCTTACAGATGCAAAAATACGTACTGTGGGTTTTCACAGGCAAACCCTGCAGGACATGGTTGACATTCATTTATTCCTTCCTTCCCAAATGTAGTGTGACCTGGTGGACATGGAGCCTGGGTTTGAAGAGATGTCAGACAAATGAATTGACCTTCCAAGCTATAGAAGCCCAAGGTGCAGTTGTTAGGAGAGTCTCTACTGTTGGGACATTCCACTCCATCTGGACAACCCTGTTGCCTTGAAACAGCCTGAAAATGAGACCAATTTATTTGAATAATCAGACAAGATGTGAACATCATGAATCGGAAATTCCCTTGTTTGATCTTAAACTGATGAAAATTGAGGCAAATCATGGCGGCTGATAGCAATGTTTGTGAAGGAAAATACTGGCAATCAGTGTATAAGCTTCAAGAAGACTCAATTTTCTACAAGTGTGAGTATATATCAGTTTGAATCACAATTAGCCCACGAGTAGAGCAGTAATTCTTCAGCACAGTGTTGGGAAAAGCTTTGCAAATAGCTTCTAGCTCTATGACAGATTGGGCTGGCATATGACTAGATCCCCAGTCAGTGACAAACAATACTATTGAAATAGGGAAGTATAGGTGACAACTTTCTGATCATTTGTGCTCAAATGTGTGTTTTATTAATTTAAAATGTTTCAGATTGTATGTTTTTGTGTCTTAAATTATGTAAATAAGTTTGACTAATTATTGGCTTCTAAAACTTAGAATTTTTAAAGCTGAGAAGTTAATAAAATTTCTCTGAATACTTTGGATATAAAAAGTTAACAGATCCACGTTTCATGAGACTGTGAATATATAGTCAAACAATGTGTGGTCAAGTTTTAATTGGAGAGTGGAATTACTGGGAAATGACTGAAAAACAAGATTATTACATCATTGTGTTGACTAGTTTAATTACACCGAAACTAACATATAATCTGTTATTCTTCTGACTCCAAAAGAAACAAAAAGGTTATTTTGTATTCACTTCCTGTTCCTAAAATAATAATTCACCAAATCATATCATAGACCTTAGATCCCAGTTCACCACAAAAATCAAACCTTTGCAGAAACTTTTTTTATACTGTGTATTGTGCTTACAGTGCTTTGTTGTATGCCATAGTTTCCATTAAAGCAACACCAAGTTTGCATTAACACATAAAGCCAAATATCACTAGTGCTGTGACTACAAATGTTCCTTTTTCAAACATACAGAGCAAAATGCATTACTCTTGATGTTTCCTCATCCCGATCATAACTAATGGAATGAACCATAGCTTAATGAACTATGGCTTAATTTACCTCTACTCAAGATGCAAGGGTGAGGCAGCATTCCCATTTGGCTTTTATTAACAACTGAGCAAGTTCAGAGATACTTACACTCTACTAAACAATTGTAATTACAGAGCAGACATGCAAAATTCTGCTTTCTGAATGGACTAGCACAGCGGTAGATTTTACTTCCTCTAAGCATTTACCATATCACTATCATAGTTCAGCACACACCGGAGCATGGGCGTCCAACTTAATTCAATTATTACAACACCAGAGACTGTTTCCAATCAGTTCAGCTTTTATGACTTCATTTTGAACCATGTCACTCAGGAGAAAGCTACTCAAAGAAAGGTAAATACCAATTTAAGCCCACTGTTACATCTGAAGGTTCCTTTGCATTGGCCTTGTATGCACTATTTCTATCTCCGTTCAATAAATTTTTCAATCCACTATCTGTTCAGCATCACATCATATTTTATGATTGAAGCTTCACATTAGAATGTGGTACTGACCCTTTGTATCAGCCACTCACTGGCTTCCAGTCAAAAATCTAGTATAAGCCCAGTTTAACCTGTCATGTCATTAGTAGACCTTCTTATTTTTTTCTAGATGGGGAAAAGCCTTTTTGGTTGCAGCCAACCAGAATGCTCGGAGCTTCTCTGAAGACACAATGGTGTGGTGTGCAAAAATAAACAATATCACATACTGTGGATCAATTCCACTGACCACATTAATTGGTGACTTTCTGTGATCTGCCAGTAATCACTTACTCTGCATATGTTAAAATACATTCAAAAATTTAAGGAAGGAATACAAAACATCTTCCTAGCCAAGTGTTTCTCTTCCAAACATATCTCGTATTCCTTAAAAGAGCTAGCCTTTAGAGGAATTTGAGACAGCATTCCTAAAAAGGCAAGGTGAGGGAGAATTAAAATCCGAAGCCAAGTTACAGCATGCTATTTGTAAAAGTGTAGAGCTATGCGTGTAGAGCACACATTCTTACGTAAGTAGGCGATGCAGTGCACTGAGATACAAGATAGTGGATCCATGCCTTGGATATGTCAGGTGCAGGTATTTTTACATTAGTGTTTGAATGCAAAAGTTTAAGAACAAAGCTAAGAAACTGAAATGGAACTTACATGCTTTCTCCGGGTGCGAGTCACTAATACATTTAGTTCAAGCTGTTTTGCAGAATTTGAACATGAGTAATCCAATGGACATATGCTGCAGTCTGACCAGCCAATGCCAGAATAGGTGCCTAAGAACATCAATAAATATTTATGTGAGCTTCTGTTTCATGGTCCCCTTCTCCTCCAGAAGCACATCTCGTGTTTATATTTTGAGAAAGGTGATGAGATGATTCTGAGCTAGACTTTAGCATATTTTTTACTGATATCAATCAGTTTAAGCGTTATAAATCAGCTAACTGGATACAGTAGATGCTCAGCAGCTTTTAATTCCAGTTTTCTTTGCAGAATACAGCAAAACATGTGAACAAAGGAATAATCCATTAATCCAGGTGACTAATTGTACCTGAAGGACAGGGCTGGCAGTAGCCTTGACTCTGATGACTGTAAGTCCCTGCTGGACAGCTTTTTGGTCGCTTGCCTTCTTTACATTCCTGTCCGGGAGGGCATGTCAGACAGAATTCCCACCCACTTTCACTGTACTGACCCAAGGGACACATCTGGCAAGTAATAAATAAAACAATTTTCATTACAACAGAGCACAGAAATATTAACATGCATCAATTCAACAGCATTTACAATTAAATATTTTCCACTCAGAATTACAATCATTTGAGAAAACAAAATGACAGTTAAAGCGTTAAGGCCAATTTAATGTGAAATTCATGCGATGAATTGTAGAGAATGTTCAACTCAAGTCCTCATGATAAAATTCATTATCGCAACCATGTACACTAGGTTGCAAAAACCTAAAGTCTAAGCCAAGGGGCGGGATAAGCTGGAGCCACCATTGCCATATTTGTACCTTGGATATGAAAAATGTTGACAGAGACTAAAGATGGTTGTCTCCCATCTTTACTGCTTCCCAATAACTCATCACAATGAAAATCTGAGACAGAAATGGGAAGCATTCAAGGTAAAGCACTATTTTTTTCCTTGTCCATTCGTCCCTCCCCACTGATCTCACTCCTGGCACTTATCCTTGCAAACAGAAGAAAGTGCTTCTCCCTACACCTCCTCCTTCCCTACCATTCAGGGCCCCAAACAATCCCTCCAGGTGAGACGACACTTCACCTATGACTCTGTTGGGGGCATGTACTGTGTCCAGTGCTCCCAGTGTGGCCTCTCCTGTATAGCGGTGAGACCCGACGTAGATTGGGAGACCGCTTCGTCGAGCATCTACGCTCCATCCGTTAGAGCAAGGGGAATGAACCAGTGGCCACCCATTTTAATTCCACTTTCCATTCCAATATGTCCATCCATGGTTTCCTCCACTGTTGGGATAAGGCCACACTTAGGTTGGAGGAACAACACATTATGTTCCACTTGGGTAGCCTCCAACCTGATGGCATGAACATCAATTTCTCAAACTTCCAGTAATGCCTCCAACCCCCCCACACCTTCACCATTTCCCATTCCCTTGTCCCTCTCATGTTATCACCTTGCTTGCCCATCGCCTCCCTCTGGTGCACCAAACCACCCCCCTCCATTCTTCTGTGGCCTTCTGTCTCTTTCACCAATCAACTTCCTAGCTCTTTGTTTCATCCCTTCCCCTCCAAGTTGTTTCACCTATTGCCTGGTGTTTCCCTCTTCCCTCCCTCCACCTTTCAAACCTACTCCTCAGCTTTTTTTCTCCGGTCCTACCAAAGGTTCTCGGCCCAAAACGTCGACTGTACTTTTCCATAGATGCTGCCTGGCCTGCTGAGTGCCTCCAGCATTTTGCGTGTGTTGCTCGGGCAGCTTCTACAGATTTTCTCTTGTTTGTATTTTTTTTCCTCATTGTTCATTGCTTAAATTTTCAAAACCAGTAATTCTAGATGTGAACGTTATTTGTTAGTGAATATTTCTCATCACAAAGTCATTTGGGAAAAAGATGGCCTATAAAGAGGAAAAGACAGGGAGATTAATATTATTTTCCTCCTAAAAGCCTAGTAATCAACTTACCGAGCATCTCTCTGCCCCTGCAGAACTATAAAACCCTTCAGCACAGGGCTCAGGGGACCCATTTCTGTCTAGGCAATGGAATCCTGGAGGACAAACCTTGCAATTGGGCATTCCCAAGAGGTCTTGATAAGTGCCGGGTGAACAAGCTTGAGGTCCAGTGAATGGAGAAGGACACCGATATCCAATGGGGCACAATAAACAGTTTGTGCCATTGGTAATGGAGCCAACCTACCAAAGAATTATTGTGTCATGAGATATTTAGTGTCATACTGAATGTAATAAAATCAGGGTTATCAAAATTGATCTTTCTCCTCTAATACTCAGGGATTGTCAACATTCTGTATTTGATACCATGCAGTAGGTCAAAATTTTTCCTTCACATTCTACTTGTGATGTTATCGCATTTGCATACTGTACTTGCAAAGTTCAGTTCTAATGAAGTCAATAGGAACTTGTTTCCAAAGCTGACTGCAGCTGCCTTTGCATTGTGCATTTAGTACAAAATCTTGATAAACTATTGAATGAGCTTCCAATTCTCATCTTTTACTGTTTTCATTGAACAAAGTCAGGCAATTGCGATGTGACTATTTCTCATAGTGAGGAAACAGCAAGAAATTTTGACAACATTTAAAAAATTGCTGTTTATCTATGAAATAATAAAATTGTGAACAGAAGAAAATATAGAAAATTCTCTACAGAAAATTTATTTTTTTCCTTTACTTTTAGATTAAACTTTACTTTGCAGCAATTAGATTGTGGGCCAGCTGTTTCAGGGATATGGAAACTGAGAGTGTTAATTTAAGTTACATCAATATTGTGATGAAATTCTATAGCTTACCTGACACTGAACTGGGTTCGAGAAAGGATCTGAACAGGCTGCTCCAAGAGGGCATGGGGAACACTGACTGGATCCTTCAGTGGAATACTACAAATAAAATGTAAATTCTAATGATTTAAATACAGTAATTGCATTAATTGAACGTTAAACGTAGAACAAAAGAAAATAGGAGCAGAAGTAGGTCATTCAGCCCCTTAAGTCTGCCCATCATTCATTGGCTGATCTGCCCCAGGCCTCGTCTCTACTCTGTGCAGTTCACATAGCCCTAAATTCCCTAAACTTCCAAAACTACCTGCTTCCTCCTTAAATATCCCGGCATGGCCTTGTCTCCACAAATGTCCGTGGCAAAGAATTCCAGAGATCACTGCCCACTAAAAGTCCTGTTCCTACGCACCTCAGTTTTAAATGTCCATCCCTTAAGATTCTCCCACTAGTCTAGTAGAAACATTTTTAAATATATCTTCTTATGCCCCACATTAATCCTGCATGTTTCAATAACAACCCACATTCTTCTAAACTCTAAAGATTAGAGATATAATTTCTTTAGTTGTTTGTGATTAGACAATCCACAGATTGCTCAATACTCCAGGTGTGGCCTCACCAACACCCTGAAGTAACATTGCATTGTCCAAAGTAATAAAGCAGTTATATTGAGAAGGATGAGGACACACAGATCATGTAGTTTATTCATTTTTCACTACTCAATTCACAATGTGGGTACCATTGTTGATATTATCTCATAAAAGTAAAATAATTGCCACAGTCAGAACAGACTGCCCTGTTAAGATAATTTAGGCAAGATAATTTTTTTACTAAGGATATTTCAATCAGGGGAGACTTTCAGCGAAGGACTCCTCAGTCAGGAAGCATCACCTGATGGGGTCACAGTCAATGGACTTTCCGTTGAGGGAAGCTCAGTCAGCAAATATTTCTGCTGAGGATATATCATTCTAGGTAAACATTCCCACAAGGGTATTGTAGTCAGGGTAAATTTGCCATTGTGTATTCCCTAGTCAGGAAACTTGTAGATGAGAACATTTCAGTCAGAAAAGAATATCATGGACAGTTTTCATATTGAAGATCATTTTAATTGTTGACATACGTCATCTTAAAGCAAAATATATATTTATGCTTCATCTTTGATGGAAATATGTAATTTTGTAATAGAAACTTTACCTGTCCATGACTACATGGGATGGGCTGTTGACTTCTTTCTGGACACCTAAAACCAGCAGGACATTTGGTGCAGGTCTGAGAACCTATCGACTTTGTGTAGGAACCAGCAGGACACTAAAATAGAACATTACATCTGTGAGAATATTACAGTTATGTTTAATGAACATTATTTCATTATTTCCAGATTAAAGTAATAGCACTGGTTTGAATTTTTACTTCAGAAAATTCCACCAATATTTTAGTGAGGGTCATTTGTGCATTCATGACAGATTCAAATCAAAGAGACAGTGGTAGCACTGGTCGGCATGAAGATTATCAATTGAACCATCAGTCCAGATATAGATGTAATACCTTGATTGACTATTTATCAATAACTATGTTACATTCATTTGAGTACAGCAAAGTATTGTTTTGTTTAATCGCAACACCTTGTATTTTTTATCTTCAAGATATTAAAATGCGTCATTACTAACTCTGAGCTGCATATGGAGATTGTACAGCCATGTTATTTTAATGCACTTAATGGGCTTCGGTACTGAATTGGGCTTGAGAGATGTTTAATAGGTCTCAGAGGTTGATTTGTTTAATGCGCATTTTTATTTGAAATGTTATGTTAGCCTAAGATGCTTTAGGTACCTGAGGTGATGTGTTAGTTTGAACTGTGGCATTGTTGTAAAATTGTCAGAAACAAATTTTAAGGTGTATTTGTTAGGGAGGAGAGAAATGTCTTACAATTCTCAGACCCTGGAAAGATTCAAGAATGTGAACTGCAAGAATGTGCAATTTCCCCAACATTGTGGTGACACTCATATAAGCTTGAAACAGTTGAAGTCAGGAATCGGAGCGGTTTGCACGTTTCTGTTTACATCAATGTACTGTGGTGGGGGTAGTTGAGAGCTTCAAGTTCCTAGGTATGAACATGGCCTTGTAGAACCACGTAGTCGGCATGCCAAAGAAAGTGAGTCAGTGCCTCTACTTCCTCAGGAGGTTAAACAAATGTGTCATGTTCTTGTTGACCCTCACTGTTTTTTATAGATGCACAACAGAAAGCATTCTATACAGATGCACCATGGCTTGGTATTGCAACTGCTCTGCCCAGGACTGCAGGAAACGGCAAGAGTTGCGGACACAGCTCAGCACATTATGAAAATCAGCCTCCCTTCCATGTACTCTTCCTGCACTTCTCTCTGCACAGCATAATCAAAGACCCCTCCAAAGCTGGACATTCTCTCACCTCACCCCTCCCATTGAGCAGAAGATACAAAAGCCTGAAGCACATAGCACCAGGTTCAAAGACTGCTTCTATCCTGCTGTTATAAGACTGTTGTATGGATCGCTTGTATGCTAAAGTGGATTCTTAACCTGACAGTTTACCACATCATAGCCTTGCATAGTATTGTTCACCCGCACAATGCTTTCTCTGTAACTGTAACACCATATTCTGCATTTCCTTTTGTATTACCTTGAGGTACTGATGATGGTGTAATAGTCTGTGTGGATGATATGCAAACAAATCTTTCCACTGTACACGTGACAGTAAAAAAACAATTACCTGAGTCTTCACTCAGATACTAGGGTCTCTCTTCCCCAGCACATGGAGCTGAACTGAATATTAATCCTAGACACCAGTTTAGTAGTGGGTGATAGTTTAAAGTGTAGTCCAGAGAGGATCTGGCTTAAACCCCAACCCATTAATCCTTAGGGCAGAGATGCATCAACGGTACCAAGGGCCATATGTGGTCTTCAAGCCTTGATAACCGATCCCACATAGCCATTTCTCATCCATGTCTTTTTTGTGAATAATTATCTGAGCTTGCAGGTTTGGGCAGAGCTATATTTGGCGTTTTTAGTTCATTGATGGATTAATCTTAAATTGGAACAGCAAAATAGGTTAGTATTAGCAGCTGGAGATACAGTAGAAGTAAATTAATGGCAACGCAAATTTAAACTCTACATTTATATCATGATGTTCCAATATATATGTCCAAACAGCTCATGTGGATATCCCTGTCTTATATAGATAACACAAAATAATCTGATAACTCACCATCTTCTATATGTCACTAGAGGCTAAATAATATATTGATCATATAAAAGAAAAATAACACTATCAGAAAGTATTTGTTATTCTATTCTCTTAAGTCCTTCAAACATATAGTTTATGTTATAATTTTGTAAATACTATTCCTGTACATTTTTGAAAAACAGATATTAACGAGTGAAGGGAACTTAAAGTAGACTTTTGCTTTACAGCACATAGACAATTAAATGTACCTCATGTTGTTAACTCCTTCTCTCATGTTCCTATTACTGCAATATGCGGAATATATATTTTTCCTCATCTTCCAGATACCTCAATGAAACTGCCCTGTTCCTATTTTTTTCACATGCTCAATTTCGGAAGAGGGATACTAGCATAATTAGCCGTGCCTTTTTATTTCTCATTCCTAATTGCCTTTGGGAGGTTGTCAAAGAACCATCATCTTGAAAGCAATGAAAATAACTCTGTTAGGAAATGAGCTCCATGACCTTTCACCCTGTGATGATGGAAGAACCCCAGAGCATATCCAAAGCCGAACCGTCTATAACTAGTAGAGGGATCTGCTGGTTGAGTTGCCCCACGTGTTCTCATGTTGCAGGTGATGAAAGTTAACAACCTTGTGTCACCAGCAAGAAGACATAGAATGGTTAAGTTTTGTAAACTTGCTCTATTTTTGGTAGCTTCATTGCAGAGACCAATAACCCCGTGCAACTTGACTTGAAATCTTGATACATATTCCCCAAAGTATTCCAGCCCCTGGTACGAGCCATGTATCTGGAATAAATCAGAACATTAAGACTACACCTGTCAGCTTTTGTGCTAGAAGGGAAAATGTGCTGCGTGAATGATGGCTAGCACATGAATTTTCAAGGGGAATAAATCTGACAGGTGATGAAAG
Organism: Hemitrygon akajei; assembly: GCF_048418815.1. Taxonomy (NCBI): domain Eukaryota; kingdom Metazoa; phylum Chordata; class Chondrichthyes; order Myliobatiformes; family Dasyatidae; genus Hemitrygon; species Hemitrygon akajei. The sequence goes on along the minus strand of NC_133149.1, from coordinate 31,009,943 downwards.
CAAAAAAAAAACAAAAATATTTTTGATGTGAAAGAAATAATACAGGTACACAGGGAGAACTTAATGCTAACATTCCAGACCAGACCTCTGTGCTCTAGTAAACTAAAATACTAACACCCAATTAAGTTTATGAGCAACTCTATAAACTGAACAGCTTACGGCAGAAAATGCAATAGAAGCACACCCTTTGGCCCAACTAGTCCATGCCAACTTGCGAGTCCCAGTTGCCTGTGTTCAGGCCATAACACTCCAAACCCCTCTTCTCCATGTACTATCCAAATACTCACTGGAATACAGGCTTCTGATCCAGAATCTTCTGAGTAGAGCCCAGGCTCACAAGGTTTGGGAGGGAGAATCTTTTCAGCACAACTATTTCCTGCAATATTAAACATATATTTTTTTCTGAGATATAATTCAGGGTATAGTATAAAAACATTGCATTAACACATTTGTCCATATTGTGTTTGCTACCACTTTGAGCTTCAAGGGCGAAGGTATCTGCAAATAAATGATGTATTTGAACAAGTGAACTTAGGATTTTTATTTTCAGAAAAAAGGATTCTTAAAGTTTTTCTGAATAAAACATTACATTCAATGAAATTATGGGATGGGCCTGCCTCTTCCACTCATGCCCAGGCTATTTTTATTACTGTAGTTAACTTTTGTGAGCCCATAATCCAATAGTCAGAGTTGAACAACGCAAAAAATACTCTTTGCCCGCTACATCCGTGTGACCTTTTTGCTCATCTACACTGATCCAATTGGCATACTGACCATTCACACATAGAAGAGTGATATAGCTATGACTGAAGGTGGTTTGATGTGGTGCTGGACTGGCTGCTTAACATTACTAGTTACAGCTATCCCAGGGGGCAGAAATGGAAGCAATATTGTTCAATGAACCAATCACAGCAATGAGGAAGGATAAATATTTGGAGGAATATCAAATGAGGCTAAATGAGACTAGAACAAAAGAATGACCATCATTCCGCTGAGAGTGCATACTTCTTGTTGCTTTCTAGTTCTTAAGAACTAGAAATTATAAACAATGATCAAGTAATAAAAAACGCTTTAGCAGCATTTACCTTTCCAATCCAAGTTGACCCAATTACAATGAATTGGAACAAGCTCTAAACAGTTATTTTTAATGAACTTTTTAAACACAGCTTAAATAAAGATTATCACTTGGGTAATTAAAATAGAAGTTACAAAAACATCAATAAAAATATTTATCTTATTTACAATGTCTTCATATTTTGAAATATATTTGTAAAGCTATCTGAATCTACATACATAAGGTTAGTTCTGATGAAGGGTCTCAGCCTGAAATGTCAACTGTTTATTCCTCTTCATTGATGGTGCCTGACCTGCTGACTTCCTCCAGTATTTTGTGTGTGTTACATGAAGTCAATTTCATGGGCAAGTCATTTGTGCTGATAATTATAGATGAGAAGATCATCAAGAATCCTGTGTAACCAAGGGTGAGATTTCAGGGTGCTGGAGGGAGGACTAGTTTGTGAAGAACTGCAAGTTACATCAGTCCTTTGAGCATGTGGGGAAGACTGAACAGCACTACCTGTGGTGGGATGGATGAATCACTGAGATTTCATTATTTAAGCACATGCACGCATACATTCATTTCCAGCAGTTACTCCATCACGACTTTACAAATTTCAGGCTAATACATGTGGAGCATGAACTTATGTATCCATCATCATCGTGTACTATCTATTAGTGAACTCCCTGTATCAGTTTTTAATTTCTTTATTAATTTGCCTCATGGTTTTTGCTCGTCTCTTTCTTTTTCCACTATTGGCGTCTATGTCTTCAAAGAACATGCCCTTACTCTTTGAAATCACAAGCAAAGGAACACTTTCGATGCCATTTCATTCTGTTCAGTTGCATTTTCTGCTTACCTTTCCTATAAAACTTTCTCAAACATTCATCAACTTGACAGTCTCAATAACAAAGCAAATTGTTCAATTAAGCTGCCCTACTCAATGTATTCGATGCTCTATGGTCAGGCATCTACAATTCTATTAACTGACAATACCTGGAGGACATGGGATGCACTGGCACTGTCCGGGATTCTCCTGGTACCATCCAGCTGGACAGGGTATTGGCCCTGAAAGCCCATCTCTAGGGCAGTAGCACCCTTTCGGACATGAAGTGCATTCTCTGCTGTTCGATGCTGCAAATGTCCCTGCATTGCACAAATGTGGGGGCAAGGCTTTGTCTGTGCACCTGCATAAAATAAAAGTAAAGAAAGTGACAAGACAGGAAACAGCTACAAAATATTCTTTGGTCCTCTCCCGAGCCTGCTGCCAAAAGCACACAGCAATAACTTAGCTGTGGCAGCATGCATGGAGGTAAAATATATGGGGCAGAGTGCAATGCACTGAATGATTGGACAGTGCATGTCAAGATGAATAACAAATTCAATCAATCAACAAATGGGATGTTCAAATGAGGCAGCACATGTAATACATCTCCTGCTAGTAGTGGATTGTGATTAAATTCTGCTTTGAGCAGCTACCTGAACAGCAAGATTCATAGCATTTCTTGTCAGCTTTTGAGTGCTTTGGGGCATGAGCTTTGAACAGAGTGAAGGCCAGCTTTTTGCATCCTCATGGCTGGTAAACTGTTATCCACTGAGCTCTCCTGAGATGTTTGACTGTGTAAAGATGCTATGTAAATACAAGCTGTTGCCATTGTAGTATCCACATTGGATACTGGGGCGCACTGCCTTTTGGTTGTTCACCATTTCCATGCCTAATTTTAAAGGTCTAACCACCTACATTTCAGATGTGTACAGTAGTCCTAGTGGTTACAATTCCCTTCCCATACCCCACTGACAACTTTTAAGATTTCGTATCTATAGCATCATAGAGAGTTACATCTCGGAAACAGGCACTTCGGCCCACTGAATCCATTCTGACCATCAATCACACACTTATACACATTCTACATTAATGCCATTTTCTATTCTTCCCATATTCTTATCACTTCCCTCAAATTGTACAGCTAGGTTTAATGCCCAACTAAACTACTAACCGGCATGTTTTTGAGATGCGAGCGGAAACCAGAGGGGCTAAAAGAAACCCAGGAAGAAATGTGGAAACTCCACACAGACAGCACCTGAGGTCAGGATTGAACTCGGTTCTCCGGTGCTGCAAGAAAATGACTCTACTAACTGCTGTTCATTTGCAGTGAAAAATTAAAGGTCCCTTACAAAATTCCTTCTCTGACAATCTGCAGCATGGTTCAGAGTATAAAGCTTTATTTAACTGGTCACCGAGTTCTAATCTTGAGGGTACCCAACAATGCATCCTTGTTGCAGTGGGCCAGAAAGAACTACAATCTGTGAACAGGAATGGAGGCAGCCATTTTGTGAGACTGGCTTTACTGCTGCCATTTTGTGAACTGGTTGGTGAAGTGAATTGATTCTTGCTTTGGGATAACTTAACAAGAGCAGTTGAATGCGGGCACAAGGAGTTTTTGCTAATGATCTGCTGCACCTGAGAACACTCCCAGATAAGAAGCTGATTATTGTGTAAAGTAGGAGGTTAGCAGAAGTATTCTCGTCATCTGCACCCAGAGTCTTGGTAACCCAGTTTGAATGGTTTGATCTAGTCAAAGTTGAATAGAACAAAATAAGTCACTAGGGCACTAAGTTGAAGGTGAAGAACATAAGACAATACTGCTTGAAGCCCTAGGGTACATCCAGTGGGAAGTCAGATGACCTTGAGCCAACAAAATTGAAACATTATAAACTGACCTTATAAGGAAAAGTATAAAAAGAGATGATATCGGGAGCTCAGGCAGTGACAACTCTCCGGAGACCAACCATCACGGATGTGAAGGACACCGTGTTGAACATGTGGTGATCACATCAGCACCACAAGGGATATCAGATCAGTGTAGACTTTTTCCTGGGTATTACTATTTCTATTCTTTGATTGTTCATGGAGAGCTAGGGAAACTTAGTAGGTGTGTACACAGGTATTCAGTTGTGTAAAATCATGTGTTTGTGAGCTGAGCCAATGAAGGCACTTGTCCATAAATACAGATTCTCTCTGTGCCTAACTGATCATAATTAGTAAGAGGTAATCCTTGTAACATTGGTTATCAATTTTATATTATGCATGAGAATTCTGGTTGAAAAACCTATTAGTTTTTCACATTTTTACAATATATTAATGCAGTCAAATGTGTATAAGCTGATTTTGGAAAGAATGTACTTTGTTAATGTTTTAATAAATCATTGTTTTTGGAAACAATCAGTACGATGTTTCCAAGACTGTAGGACATCAAATTGATGGTCTTGTGGGAGTGTTCTCTGCAATATGTCTATCTTCTTTGTTGCCTTTCCTTACACACTGAGCTGATGTGGTAATGTTACAATGACTCTGAGATCTTAGTTCTCCAACTTCCTCTAAGATGCGACCAAGTTCCAGAATGACTCAGTCTGATACAACATGAGATTGCAGAAACACCCTGGAGTCATAGAATCATAGTCACCTAGCTTGGAAACAGTCCCTGTGGCCAAATTGGTCCATGGCAAACGAGGTTCTCACTTGTGCTGGTCCCATTTGCCTGCATTTGGCCCATATGCCTTTAAACGTTTCCTATCAATGTACCTGTCCAAATATCTTTTATATGCTGTTAATGTAGCTCCCACACCACTGCTTCTGACAGCACATTCCATTTAGAACCACCCCCTGGGTGAGGATGTTGCTCCTCAGATTCCTATTATATCCCTTTCCTCTCATCCTAAACTTTTGCTGTCCGATTCTTGATTACCCAACAACGTGAAAAAGACTGTGCATTCACCCTTTCTATGCCCCTCATGATTTTATACACATAGAGACAAGTTTTACAAAACATGGCCTGATAATTGGGGATTGAAGATTGACTATGAGTCAGTTAGAAGGAAAGAGGCAGATAACAGGCCAAGCTAAGAAAAAAAAAGCTATCTGATCTTGTGCCAGATCCAAATAAGAGAAAATCTGCAGATGCTGCAAATCCAAGCAACACACACAAAATACTGGAGGAACTCAGCAGGCCAGACAGTATTTATGGAAAAGAGTACGGTCGCCGTTTTGGGCTGAGACCCTTCAGCAGGACTGAAGAAAAAAAGCTGAGGAGTAGATTAAGAAGGTGGGGAAAGGGGAAAGAGAAACACCAAATGATAGGTGAAACCTGAAGTGAGAGGATGAAGTAAAGGGCTGGGAAGTTGATTGGTGAACGAGATACAGGGCTGGAGAAGGGGGAGTCTGATAGAAGAGGACAAAAGATCATGGAAGAAAGAAAGGGGAGCACCAGAGGGAGGCGATGGGCAAACAGGGAAATAAGGTGAGAGAGGGAAAAGGGGATGGGAAATGGTGAAGGAGTGGAGTGGGCATTACTGGAAGTTCGAGAAATCAAAGTTCATGCCATCAGGTTGGAGGCTACCCAGATAGAATACAAGGTGTCATTCCTCCAACCTGAGTGTGGCCTGATTGTGACAGTGGAGGAGACCATGGATAGACATATCGGAATGGGAATGGGAAGTGGAATTAAAATGGGTGGCCACAAGGAGATCCCGCCTTTTCTGGCAGATGAAGTATAGGTGCTCAGCGAAGCGGTCTCCCAATCTACGATGGGTCTCACCAATATACAGGAGGCCACACACAGTATATAGCCCCAACAGACTCACAGGTGAAGTGTCACCTCACCTGGAAGGACTGTTTGAGGCCCTGAATGGAAGCAAGGGAGGAGGTGTAGGGGCAGGTGTAGCACTTGTTCCGCTTGCAAGGGTAAGTGCCAGGAGGGAGATCGGTGGGGAGGGATGAGTGGACAAGGGAGTCACGTAGGGAGTTTTTTGTTGTAATTTTGTCCTATGAAATCATCGTAATGAAATCATCATTGTAAATTATGCTTTTTGTTATGTTTGTACTGACCAAAATAAATTAATTTCATTCATTCATTTATCCCTGCAGAAAGCAGGAAGTTGGCAGGAGGGAAAGATGTGCTTGGTGGTGTGATCCCATTGGAGATGGAAGAAGTACCAGAGATGCATTTTTCTTCAGAGGCATGAAGAAGGCAGCATTTTCAGCTGTGGGTAGAGTGTAGTTTGATGCCAAAATGAAGCAGCACAGCTTATGTGATCTGGGTTCAATCTCAACCTCTCTGCCAGTGTAGAATTTGGACATTTCCCAGGGATTGTGTGGTGTTCTGGTTTCCTCCCACATCCCACAGATATGCTAGTTAGTAGGCTAAATACCTTTGGTGGGTGTCAGGAGAGCCTTATAGAATTGAGAGAGTGTAGGATTCAGGGAAAAAAGTGGAGTAATAAGATTGACAGGAATATTCTGAGAGCTGGCATAGACTCGACATTTGAATGGCATCCTTATATGTTGTAAAAAAATGTAATGTAAAATATATATAACCAATACCAGATTGTGCCCTGAGAGTTTTTGATTAGGATTTATGAGTTGGAAGCAAAAGGCATTCATCAGATTTGGCTAAGGATCGTCCTTAACGCACTTCAAAATGCATATTACACACAAAATTACAGTCCCCCAAAATTCACCATTTTCAGCTTGTATATTTAAAAGTAACTGCAGGTAATAAACCCAGATTTAAGTACATAGTGGAGATCTACAATATATTCTGTTTTGTTTAGTTTTGATGATATTTAATTCTGCTCATTTTTGGAGCAAGCTTTAGCATTAATATTCCAGTGCCAGTAATTAGGACTGGAAAGACATTTTCTCTTTACATTTTGCTGAAAGCCTTTAACACCATCTTGCACCAGGGTTCTCCTGGTCTCAGTTAGTGAACTCTGAAAAGCAGGCAGCCTTAGTAACTTATTATCTTTCAGGTAAAAACCCAAAGGTTTCAGTGAGCCAAGACTGTAGCAATAGTCATAGCTGACCTCCTCTAGGCAAGCATGGACCAGTATATTTTTCATGAAATTTTCTATATAAAAATAGCATTGTAAGAATCTTAATTTCATGCATCCTCAACTGCATATGTTAATTTAAAATGTGATTTAGAATTTACCTTCCCCCTTCCCCCCAATTTGTCCATTGTAGAACTTTTAAATCAACTGGGGACAGCTTACCTGAATCCTTCTGGGCAGCTTGTACAATTTTGTGACCCCGGCAAGGAGAAGAATCCATTTTTACATGGAATTGGGTGTTCAGAAGGATCTGGGCATTCATAGCCAGCTGAACACTCTTTGCATAACTCAGAACCCATCATACTGAAGAAACCTGGTGCACACCTTCAAAAGAGAGGAAAGATAACGGAGATGACCTCCTCTAATCCCTTAAAATATTGCACAAAAACACAACGTAGTTATTTTGCAAATCTGTGTGCATCTAAGAAACCATTGCCTCTTTGAGATAGTGCAAAGGTTATCAGTGTTAGAGTCTGTGGGTGGAACTCTGTCATCCTTATTATGAAGGTTATCCCACACTTCTTTAGCTTGACACCACATTAATCTTGTTGTTTTATTGATTTGCGGGATGATTTCAATACTGTATTAGGCAGAAAGACAAGGTAGCCTGAGCCATTTAGTGACCAGAATATCATTGAGATCCTATTGTCCACGATTTTAGTTGCTCTCCTGAGCAGTAACAAGGAGAAGTGTTCAAAACTGGTACCATTCACCTTCCTAGAATGTTAGAGTCATAGAGAACTACAGCACAGAAACTGACCCTTCGGTCCATCTAGTCCATGCCGATCTGTTATTCTGCCTAGTTCCATTGATCATCACCTGGACCATCATCTTCCATACTCCCCCTGTTTGTGTACTTATCCAAACTTCTCTTAAATGTTGAAATTGAACCCACATCCACCACTTCCTTTGGCAGCTTGTTCCACATACGCACCATCCTCTGAGTGAAGGTTTTCTTTAAGTATTTCTCCTTTTCACCTTTAAACTCTAAGCTCCAGTTCTAGTTTCACCCAACCTCAGTGAGAAAAAAAGCCTGATTGCATTAACTCTATCTATATCCCCCTCCATATACCCACCCCCATTTTTTTTATACTTCTACCAAGTCTCCTCTCATTCTCCTACGCTCCAGGGAATAAAGTCCTAACCTATTCAACCTTTCCCTGTAACTCAGATCCTCTTCTTCATGAGGCTAAGCCAGGAAAGAAGAGGATCGGCTCCAAAAATAAATGTTGTTACTCTTTTCTTTGTGGAGCTTTAAACAGCAAGAGTACTTTAGATTTTCCAGACCCTCTTGGATCTGAATATGAGATGCTTCAGTGCTACCTGCTTGTGGTAGAAATGGTTAAAACTAGTGTATGATGGGATACTTGGCCATTCTGGAACAGCTGGGCTTAAGACTGCTGATGCGTGTCGAGAATAACCTTGGATGATAAGCACAGTACCAGGAACTCCAATAAATAAGATACTAGGCCCTTGGACCCAGGAGGGAGGATGCCTTTGGGGGTAAATTATGAGTCCTGATAACAGGAAGCAGGAAGAATTGTTAGACTCGCGCTGAGAGATAATTGACATGTTTTTTAAACGATTGATCATGTACTGACCGTGGTATGCCAAACAAAGTGATGTGAAGTTGTTTGTCTTGCTGTATAAATATGAGCTCTGTACAACCTAAAATCGGAGTTTTGGTGGCGGTGGAGACTGCTGCAGACTCTCCATGATATCGTGTTAATAAACTTTTAAATCGAAACTCGAAGTCACTCTGGTGTTCCTAGTTAGTGTTTCCACATTGCTTCACAGTGTCATGACAGACATTATTAAGATTTTTATAGTTTTGTCTTTTTACCAAAATCAAGTTTTAATAGGTCAGAATTGTATTCATATATAAAGTTTATGAGAAATTGCAATTATAAATGCTTAATTTATTTTCTCAGTTATCTTTGTAAATAGATTTTGTATTGTTGCAGCCCACACTATTTGTATCTGTATCCCAGTACAATCTGAGAGTCTGACAGAGCTCCTGTGAAATCATAGGGTATAAGGGCACCACAGCAACACAACTAGTAGAGCTGCTGTCCCACACACCAGCAACCTGGGTTCAGTCCTGACCTCTGAAGGTGACTGTGTAAAGTTCTCCCTGTGACTGTATGAGCTTCCTCTGAGTGCTCCGGTTTCCTCTCAACCCGAAATTGCGTGGGTTGGTATATTAACCACCCATTTTAAATTGTCCCTACTGCGTAGGTGAGTGGTAGAATTTGGGGAGATGAGCAGTAGACTTTGTAAAGGTTTGTTCAAATGGGTGATTGATGCTTGGCACACACGCAAAGGGCCTATTTTCATGCTATATCTATGACTCAGTGCTGGGTGGCATGTGGTTTCCAAGCAATCTAAGTAGATTCAAACAGATTTCACCAACCACAGTACTCTAAGTATCTAAATGCATTGGCATTAAACCGAATGTGTGCTGCAAGTCAAGTTTCAAAGATCTGTCAATAATTCAGATCAAGTTGAATGCGCCTGTTATTTTCCAGTGACAGTGCCTTTACATTAATTAGTTCCTTCCTTCCTTTCTTTTATCATCCTTTATCATTGGATGAAAAGCTACCTCTACAGCAGGCTTTCAGAGTTCAAGACATAGGGAATACTGGGACACTTGGGGTGGTAGGACAGCACACATTTGACAATGACAGCAATAGCTGTGAAGACAAGTAGTTAATATATTTAACTGCATCAAATTTGGGATGGTTGTGATCTTGAACATATTTAAAGTGCACTACTTATATATTTTGCGGAGGGCAGCCTGCAAGTGTCACAACACTTCCGGCACCACATAGCATGTTCCCAACTCACTGATCCTAACCACACATCCTTGGAATGTGCGAGGAAACCCGAGCATCCAGAGGAAACCCATGTGGTCACGAGGAGAACTCATTAGAGACAGTGGTGGGAATTGGACCCTGATTGGTGAACCCTGGCTCTGTAAAACAACTGAGCTAACTGCTATGCTACCATGCTGTACATTTATATTTCTATTCAATTACAGTTAGCACAACTTTCTTAAGATTAGTCTGAAGGTTATCATCTTCTTCTCTTGAGGGAAATTATTATTTAAAAAAATCATTTTTCTGACCTGGTCTGAGCAACGTTTCCTTCTTGAGGGCAGTAGAAACCTGGAGCACACATCTGGCACATGAACTGGCCCGAGGTGGAAAATGTACCAGCTGGGCAGATTTTGGGTGCTGATGATGCATTGGAACACTCGTATCCAGCAGGGCAGAGCGTGCAGGAAGTTGCGTTACCCAAGGAATATTGCCCTGCCTCACAGGGTGATGGGCCTAAAAAAGCAAACAAGATTATTAATGGGGGTTGTCCAAGTATTGGAAGCAATGCTCGTATTTCTGCACAATTATTAAAGTAATCTGATCAGCAAGGGGCGCCGGGTGGCAGCAGATCCCGACACACCTGAATGTCATTTATTTCGGTTTATTAGACTAATTTTATCATTAAGCTGCCACTGTGTTTTTTGTGACTCATTATATGAATGAGTACCTATTGTCTATTGAATATGGTCTCCTTATGCTTCTCGTTCTTAAGTGATTAGTTTTTGATTTCAACCTGCATGGGTTTCCTGTGTTTTATGATCTATTTAAGGCTATTTTGGACCAGACTCATTGCTGAGTCCTGGATTTGACTTCTGTGTGAACTACTGTTCTTTGTGCTCAAGTCCTGAGTAAGGGATTGCTTAGTTTAATTATTCCCTGTATTATTCTCCAAATAAATATTCATCAGTAATTTCTACTATCCAGTCCCAAGTTTACTTCACATCTGGGATTGTCTGAAGATTGTTACAGAGAGCATGTTTTGTAGTTTCTGTCAGTAAAATAAACTATTTCTGAGAAAAGGAACACACTATCTTATGTCCTTCAGGTTTTTGAAGGGTTAGAATGCAGTGATAGAGGGTAGTGGTTTATTCACCAAGAAAAATTCTGGATTAGTCTACTGCCAAAGGAGATTTTAGTGGTATTTGGTGCAGTGCTGCAAAGCTGGTGTGAACATCTGAAGTAAGGGTCTGAGATAAGGATGATGTGATTAGAATCGAAGAAACAGAACTCGTCATTCATACAAGGAATAATATGTATAGGCAATACGGTAGAGAAAATGGTTATTTGACCTAACCCATGAATGACGGTTCTTATCTAATTCCATCAGGATAACGCTCCTTTCTCATATACTTGTCTAACCTCACTTGAAACATTTCTGTGATGCTCACAACAACCATACCCTGCCTTGTGGCACCAAATTCCACATTCTGGTCACCCTATGGAGAAAGAAACATAGAAAACATACAGCACAGTACAGGCTCTTTGGCCCACAAAGCTGTGCTGAAAATGTCCCTAGCTTAGAACTACCTAGGCTTTACCCATAGCCCTCTATTTTTCTAAGCTCCATGTAGCCATCCAGGAGTCTCTGAAAAGACCCTATCGTTTCTGCCTCCACTACCGTTGCCGGCAGCCCATTCCACGCATTCACCGCTCTCTGCGTAAAAAACTTACCCCTGACCTCTCCTCTGTAACTACTTCCAAGCACCTTAAAACTATATCCTCTTGTGCTAGCCATTTCAGCCCTGGGGAAAAGCCTCTGACTATCCACACAATCAATGCCTCTCATCATCTTGTACACCTCTATCAGGTCATCTCTCATCCTCCGTTGCTCCAAGGAGAAAAGGCTGGGTTCACTCAACTTACTCTCGTAAGGCATGCTCCCCAATCCAGGCAACATCCTTGTAAATCTCCTCTGCACACTTTCTATGGCTTCCACATCCTTCCTCAAGTGAGACGACCAGAATTGAGCACAGTACTCCAAGTGGGGTCTGACCAGGGTCCTATATAGCTGTAACATTACCCCTCGGCTCTTAAACTCAATCCCACGATTGATGAAAGCCAATGTACCGTAAGCCTTCTTAATCACAGAGTCAAACTGCGTAGCAGCTTTTAGCATCCTATGGACTCAGACCCCAAGATCACTCTGATCCTCCACACTGCCAAGAGTCTTACCATTAATGCTATATTCTACCATCATATTTGATCTACCAAACTGAACCACCTCAAATTATCTGGGTTGAACTCCATCTACCACTTCTCAGCCCAGTTTTGCATCCTATTAATTGTGGCCTTGCATGCTATCCACAACACCGCCAACCTTTGTGTCATCAGCAAATTTACTAACCCATCCCTCCACTTCCTCATCCAGGTCATTTATAAACATCACAAAGAGTAGGGGTCCCAGAACAGATCCCTGAGGCACACTGCTGGTCACTGGCCTCCATGCAGAATATGACCCGTCTACAACCACTCTTTGCCTTCTGTCGGCAAGCTAATCTGGATCCACAAAGCAATGTCCCCTGGATCCCATGCCTCCTTACTTTCTCAATAAGCCTTGCATGGGGTACCTCATCAAATGCCTTGCTGAAATCCATATACACTACATCTACTGCTCTTTCTTCATCAATGTGTTCGGTCACATCCTCAAAAAATTCAATCAGGCTCATAAGGCATGACCTGCCTTTGACAAAGCCATGCTGACTATTCCTAATCATATTATGCCTCTCTAAATGTTCATAAATCCTTCCTCTCAGGATTTTTACCAACCACTGAAGTAAAACTCACTGGCCTATTACTTCCTGGGCTATCCCTACTCCCTTTCTTGAATAAGGGAACAACATCTGCAACCCTCCAATCCTCTGGAACCTCTCCCGTCCTCATTGATGATGCAAAGATCATCGCCAGAGGCTCAGCAATCTCCTCCCTCACTTCCCACAGTAGCCTGGGGTACATCCCATCCAGTCCCAGTGACTCATCCAACTTGATGCTTTCCAAAAGCTACAGCACATCCTCTTCCTTAATATCTACATTCTCAAGCTTTTCAGTCCACTGCAAGTCATCCCTACAGTCTCCAAGATCCTTTTCCACAGTTAACACTGAAGCAAAGTATTCATTAAGTACCTCCACTATCTCCTCTGGTTCCACACATACTTTTCCACTGTCACACTTGATTGGTCCTATTCTCTCACGTCTTATCCTCTTGCTCTTCACAAGTTCCTTCACAATATACTAATGAATCTCTTGGCCACCATTTATATTGATGCAGTCTAGTTACGCTATTTCCACCACATGGAAAATTCTTTGATGTATCACTCCAGCAAATCCTCTTAAAATTTTGAAGAGGTCCCTTTGTGTTGAACTCTGAAATCTTGCTGGATAGAGCTAGTCATCCATTGAAAAGAGATGATCACGAATGTAAAGAATAAAACACAAAGTCTGTCCATGCTTTCTTGATATGTATACCTTCAGATTTCTGATTTGTTGTAAATTTTCTATGTACCTTTTCAAGTGACCACCATTTTTTTTATAATATGGCAACTTAAACTCTATACAGTAATTTGTGTGGTCTAAATAAGGAGATCACAGAGTGAGCTTAAATCCTTACTGTTTAGTGCTATTTCTTGAGAAAGGAATCCCAATTCTTCCTTAGCCTTGGTAACCCTGGGCACAATTTTTAATAATTTGGTCTTCTATTCCATCGAGACTTGTACCTTACAAGTAATCAGCTTTGATTACACAAAATTTGGCCACAATGTTTCAATAGGCTCTGGAAATTAGAATTTATCTTTTCAGAATTCTCTCATCTTAAGGTTAACCCCTTCTACAGAAGACCTGTGGCATCCAGCAGGTGGCAATGCAGTAAATATAAAATGAGAAATATTAGTTACATTTAAACATTGTGGAGGAAGTTACATAAAGGTTAGGACATTCACTTTAGGTTTAGGGAGAGACTTAAATAGACAATGTTTATTCATATTTAAATTACTAATTTATCTTTTTAATCAAATAATTTTCTTCATAGGAAAATGAAACTACATACTTGTACAATTAATTTTTCATGGGCAGATGAACTGTTCAAAATTAATTATTGCTTCCAATATTGTTGATAACTGTTGCTCCTCACTGGACAACCTTTACAACTGTCACTAGCACAATAAAATGGGTAATTAATTTAACTTTCTGACTTTACCGTAATTTCTGTGTAAAAGCCATCATGTGAGGTCTCAGCCCAAAATGTCAGCGTCCTTTTTCTTCCTCAGATGCTGTCTGACCCTTTAAGGTCCTCCAGCAGATGGTGTTATTTTGCTCTACTACTGCACCCCTTTGGTTGAGCAGCTGCCTCTGACAGCAACTTCTGGTTTTTCACATTGGGTATCAGACATTACAGGCAGCTTTGTACAGGTTTTACCAACAAAGGCTAACTGGACAGCAAACTTAGAGCTAGAGCTTTCTTAGAACTTAGAAAGCTAAACTAGCTTTCTATTCAAAACCCAAATAACCTAACAACAATTGGATTAATATCACAAGATTTAATTGCTGAGGCTCTGAATTTATTTATACATTTTTCTGTTTACGAATTGAGTTTATTTGGAAAAATGATGTGGAATTAGAATGTGGAAGACATCAAATAATATTTTGGATTTGTAGTTTTAGGAACAGCTTCTTCTCCCTCCATTATCAGATTTCTGAATAGACAAAGAATCCATGAACCTATGAACTACCTCACTATTTTTATTCTCTTTATGCACTGTTTATTGAATTTATATTATTATTACCATTACTGGCTGTTATACCACTGGTGTTTAGGGCAGCAATGAAGGTCCTCCATCTCTGGCGGTGTTCAGTGCTTCCTTCATCAAGTCAGTAACTTCCTCTTGGTTTTCACTACTGTCAGTCATGCACTCAGGAATAGCGTTGTACTCAGACGCAGAAGAATTCTTCATTGCTGTTTCCGTAACAATTTTGTTTTTCCCGTCAGGGTTGTTACCCTGAGCTGAACCCCTGAACCTGGAGGACCAGTGGACCACTCTTAGTCTGGCCTCTACCCTTTGACCTTTTTGGCATGGGTGACCCTACCAAGACAAAGCATAAAGCCCTGACTCCAGCCAACATAGCTGTCTGGACCATTCAAGCATGCAAGCCTCTTGGAGAATTTTATATCTATCGCTCTAATTATAATTTATAGTATATCTTATGTATTGCACTGTACTGCTGATGCAAAATATTGAATATCATGACATATGTCAGTGATAATAAATGTCTGATTCTGATTTCTGTGAACACATAATCCCATGATCACAATTATCCGGTAGGATTTTATAATAAAGGCATGGGCAAAAAAATAACACAGGAAAAATCTTTGAAGTGAATGCCACCAAGACACATCTGTAGATTGGTAAGGTTAGAAGTCAGATATTTATTTTCATCTACTTCCAATCAGTTAATTACACTCTCAATTAAATAAAACGCAACTTCTGAACCTTTGAGTAATACTTGTAATTATGTGCTCTAATCACTAGATGGCTCTATGAGTCATGCTTTTGAGGTATTTACCACTGGATCGATACTAAGACTCATTTCTATCAATCGGCAAGGGCAATGTCATTGTCAAGGTAAAAGTAATATTATCTAATTATTATGACATTTATATGGTTATTATGTCATGATTGATTTTAATATGGCTGTGCACATAAAATGAATATTAGCTTTATTCACCAGGCTTGAATATTTTAATTGTTACACGTTATACTTGATAATCATAAATTAGTTGATTTTTCTGAGGGATTAGACAGTAGATTGTTTTGAAGGTCTGCAAAATTTTGAATTACGTTCAGGCAGATGGTCTTCGCTGTTTAATCCCACTGGAATTTTTTCCCTGACCCACCTCTCCTGAACTTATTGGGCTGGGGGAACTCCAGAATCTGTGCGTAGTCTGAAATTTGGAGCTTGTCAGAGCATCTAATGGTGAGTTGCATCACAAATAGGTATGACTTTCATCACTCAAATTTCATATTCAGGCGTGTGAATGAAAACACGAAAACACACAAGCACACACACACTCATGTGGTGTATGTGGCCCTTCCCCAACCTGGGAAAATATTTCCTACATAATGTCGATGTCCTGAGGCCAATTGAAATTTCTCTAATGGGCTTGCTAGAAACCAATTAAATTCACAAGCTGGGTTCTCTTGTGTCCATATCATTCAGCAACTGACCTGATAAAATGACATAGAAAACTGAGGTGACCTCATTTAGTTTCTCCAATGATGGTTTAGAGACTCTGGATTCTAAAGGTTTAGTACATTTGATGCATCAATATGTTTTTCTAAATACTGTACATTTTACAAAATAGAAACCCTTAATGTGCACATTTCTACTGAATTTGTCAAACAACATCTTATTTTTTCAAGGAATACTGACCTTGCTTTGGGTTTGGGCAGGCAAAGCCAGCAGGGCAGAACAAGCAACCCTCTGGATAGGCTCCATTATTGTAAGTGCCTGGTGGACATGAGGTACAGAATGTAGATCCAGGGGTACTGTGTAAAAGAGAGGAACGGAAGATATGATTACAGCTCAGAATTTGTAATTGGCCATTTACTACCACAGTGCTTAATGCCTGTTGTAAAGCAGAGCAGCAAGGGTGACTTTATAAATCACGAGGATTGAATGCTTTTTGTGAGAGTCTCTGCAGTACGTGTTCAATGAGTGAACAATCTGAAGCTGCTGAGGTAACTGTGATTTATTTTACATGGAAACCATCACAGTCAATGGAGATTAGTTTCTCCATGCTGGATCTGAGCCTTCAAGACAGTGGTGAAAAACCATCGCGATTAAAAAAACTTTCTTAATATTCATGACAAATACATTCCAGTTTTGCCTCTCAGATAATCCTTAATCAAGACTTATTATTCAGACAGGTTTCTGAACCACTTTAAAGACATCTACAGAAAAGGAAGAGGGGAAGTGAGAGCAAAAGGACAAAATATTTGTATTTCGTTTACACCTTAACATGTCTCAAGGGGCTTTACGGGCAATTAAGTAATTTCTTATAGTCAGGGCTGTGAAGTAGGTCACATGGTAGTTGATTGCAGAGCAATGTTCCACAGACAGTGATGTGATGTAAAAGACGTGCATTACTGACCTGAAAGATCCCTTGGTGCAGGGCACAGGGTCTGAAGCTGGTTGATGGCAGGCAAATCCTGGTGGACAGACATGGCATACAGAGCCTCCAGTACAATTGGAATAGGTGCCAAGTGGGCAAGGTTGGCAATAAGTTTCCCCCAAGAGACTGAATGTTCCTTGTTCACAGGGTTCAGGAGGCAAGCCAGACGCAGCACAGTTGAAACCTGAAGCATAGAGCACCTAGGGTGAGGCCTTTTAATCCCAATAATTAAAGACCTATTGCAGATTTAACTCAATTGCTTTAGTTCATTTGTAAGTGCAGCGTCTAATTCATGGCTTGTAAAGTACAACAAATAAGACATAGGAGCAGAAATGGGCTATTCAGCCCATCAAGTCTGCTCCACCATTTCATCATGGCTAATTCGTTTTTCCTCTCAACCCCAGTCTTCTGCCTTCTCCCCAGAACATTTCACACACTAACAAATCAAGAACCTATTAACCTCCGCCTTAAGCATTATGGCCTCCACAACCGCCTGTGGCAACAAATTCCACAGATTCACCCCCCCACTGGCTAAAGAAATTCCTCCTCATTTCTGTTCTAAAGTGACGTCCCTCTATTCCTCTGGTCCTGGTCTTCCCCACCATAGGAAATACTTTCTCCACATCCACTCTATCTGAGCCTTTCAACATTTGATAGGTTTCAATGGGATGCCTCTCTCTTCTAAATTCCAGTGAGTGAAGGCCCAGCCCAGCACCATCAATCGGTCCTCATAAGATATTGAGGAATTTTTTGTCGATTGTTAGCTGCAGGTAGGTCAGATGTAAGTGAATTTAGCTCCTAGTCATCGACGGCTGTGGATGTTGTACATCCTCATAAGCTGGCATTTTATAAATCTTGTTCTGACGATTCTTCATCAGAAGTTTCCTAGATCTGGTAAAAGCTACCAACAATTTGCCATTTACAAATTTGTTAAGAGCCATTTTAGGTATGAAGATTTTTAATAGTTTGCAAGAAAATATTCTCTCCAATAAATCTGCTCCTTGTTAATCTCCTTTTGTGTGCAGGCCATTTCAAAAATAATTTTTTTTCAAGGCATCAGAATTAGCCGAGCAAGGGAGAGAGCATGGAGAAATGGAAACTTGCCCCAAAGTTGTCTGGTGCCATTAACTCTGTCTGGAACACAGAGTAACACACACAAACTGCTGGAGAAACTCAGCAGGTCAGGCAGCATCTATGGAAAGGAATAAAGAGTCGATGTTTCAGGCTGATGCCCTCAACATGCTGATACCCTCTGGCATTTTGTGTGTGTCACCCTGGATTTCCAGCATCTGCAGAATTTCTTGTGTTCTTAGCCCTGGAATACTGTTTGTTTCCAAACTGTTAACTACCTTCAGCAGGTTGAGGTGAGGAGACCTTGGGGCAAACTCTCGTGATTTAACAGCTTATAGTACATATATAGGGCCTCTAAAACATGGGTTCTGTATTGGAATGAGACAGGCTATCAAATTAAGAATACTGGACCCAGATTATACTGCAAATTCTGCACTGCCTCCTGCTTACGTATAAGTAGAGCCCTATGACTATGTTAATATTAACAAAGTGTCATTGCGGTTATTATTGAGTTAAAATGTTTTCCAAACTCTGAATGCTCTATTAAGTATTAATTCTTATAAGCTTACCACCTTCCCTGGGTCATATTTGATGAAATTTTACCTGATTGATGAAGTATGGTTTGCATCAATGCAAAGTCAAATCCTTGTAGAGATGCCACAAATCGTACATTTGAAAAGGGCCAGGGAATAGTATCAATTGAATGGGGACACTTGTTCCATGCCGGCATCTCTGCTGTGGTTTCCTTTTCCCTTTATCAAACCACTGAGCTAAAAAAACAAACTCCCTTTAGCCTGTCATTATATGAGTGAAGGGCCAAGACAGGTCTAAGTTAGTTGGATGGATGTTTTTGCCCAGTGGTTGTCAAACAGCTGCCTGTTTCAGAAATAGTCCCAAGTGTGAAAATAGAAATGGGCTGACTTCCATGACAGCTGGACAATCTACAATGCTAATTTCACATCTGGGCACCAAGTGAAAGTTTGCCCCATTATTTTATGATTGACATGCAATAAGTTACAATTATTTGCCAAGCTTCGTCAACTTATGCTGCATTGTTACGTTACCAGTCAATCAAAGCACCAGAAATAATTTGAACACTTGTATCTCTTCATTGTACTAGAGGAGCATCCCCTGCAATGTCATAAATTATAAATGTTATGTCTTTCATGTTTCATAAAATAAAATGATTTATAAAACATTCATGCTGTTTATTACTGGTCTTCCATGCAGTTATAAAGGCTCATACGCAGGAGGCCAGAAAGATAGAGTTAGAGCATCTGCTTTTAAATAAAATGTACAACTGAATTCAGGAACAACATTCAATTTCCTTGTTCCCTACTAAATTTTAAATTGCTTTACTGCAACATCTTGAGCTTTATTGGCAAAGCCTTCTTCACAACAGAATATACAAAAATAAACCCTTCAGAAAATGGGGTTATTGTGATATCAAAATGCTTCTTGGCATTAGTTTCACAGATTATTAGAATATTTCATCATCTTAATATATTCACACCTGCACCACTACATACCAAGCTGTTTAGTGTAAACATTTTTCTAAATTAGTCAATGTTTGAAATGTAAGATAAATATCCATTTCATTTTTCATTCTTAATAAAGAAAGCCGAAATGTATTGGCTGTGAGTATAACTTGTGCATATTTAAACAACGCAGACAGAAAATACAATTTAATCCTTCAAATCAAAAAATTACATAGCATGGATATTCAGGGGACCTGTGGGTTTGGTGCACTAAAGAAGGTCCGGATAAAATCATGCATGAGCATAGTGTTTCAAAAATCCTGGGTCATGCTGCATCTTGTTCTTTAGATTTGAATTGCCAGCAGAGTTTGTGAATGCAAAAATCCTTTTCCATCATATCAAAGAAGTCTTTGCCTTGGGGAGTAGAAACACTGAGCAGGTGAAAATTAGAACAGGAATGCCCTAGAGCTCTGTGAATTTGCAGACAAATTTGATGGACTTAAAGGGGAAGAGGTTTTCTTTTCATTCAGATAACTGCCTAAATTTAAAATCATATTTCAATTAATAAACCACTTACGCTAGACAATTTACATTGATGCAAAGTGGTTTTGAATTTGCATCCCATTTTATGCAATTCAAATGCAGGTTAGTCAAAGCACTGTCAGGCAAAAGCCATGAAACCACTTGTAATAAGTAATTGCACATTGCCTGAGTATCACATCTACTACAGTCGTGTTGCATCCAGTGCCAAGTTAAGGTTAACCTGTTTCTTAATGGTTTATAAAATTATCCAGGAACTACTTAACACGAAATGGAAACTGATAATCTTGTCACTTGTTGAATTTCTTTAATAAAGGGCAGAGCATGCTTTACTATGACTCATCATGCCCTCAAGACATCATGGCCAGTGAAGTACCTCTTAAAGATAGTTATTATTATGCAAACAATACAGTAGTCAATTTCCTCACAGCAAGGCCCTGAAAACTTTAATGAGGTAAAAATTTATTTTGTTTGCTCCAATTCACAGCTTGAATCAGTTCAAAGTTCAAATAAAATGGGTTGGAGTAAACAAAATAAATTTTCTCAGCAGTTTAAGAAATCAGAGAAAAGAGAAACTTCAACCTCTTCTGCCAATAAAAGTGGGGCAATTTTTACAGAAAAATGCAGTGTGGAGGATAATTACATATATGCTGCCTGCATAAAATTAATTGGTCACTTACTGACAGTGGTTGATGGGGAAGCTGTTTAATCACGATAGTATCTGGCTCTAGTATCACTCATTGGTTTTGAAGGCTACATTGATATAAAGTATACTCCCCATCTCTTCCATTATAGATAGACAGCACTCATCTTTCTTAAACACAAGAGATTTTGCAGATGCTGGAAATCCAGAATAACACACAAAATGAGGGAGGAACCCAGCGGGTCAGGTAGCATCTGAGAGGAATAAAGAGAGTCCTCATGAAGGGTCTCAGCTTGAAACGTCGACTCTTTACTCCTCTCTATAGATGCTGCCTGATTTGTTGAGTTCCTCTAGCATTTTTTTGTGTATCCCATTTTTTGCTTAGTAAAATCTCGCCTAGCCTCTACCCATCTCTGTTATTTTCCCACTGTCCTGAGCCTTTGTGGCTCATCAAGCCGGTGCTTATGCTGGCTTCTGTGGCGTGAAGCGACTGAGAGTATGAGACTCCCCCCCCCCCCCCCCCGGATAGGACGCCAGTTTATCGCGAGGTTGACCCCCAGCATTTTTTGCCAGTACCCATTTTTCAGCTGGGTAGACTGGAGCATTGTGTGATTAAGTGCCTTGCTCAAGAACACACACGCCTAACCACTTGGCCACACTTTCCATACAATGTTCACACCTTAAATACATTCTAGTTCTTGCCTTGATGACCTTTCTACTGCTTCCTTCTGCAGACTCGAATGAACCTGAAATACAGCTGCCCAATGTGACAATTTACACAGAGAGCCCATTTATGCCAAGCAACACTTGTCCCATTATCCCTTAACTCCCTCCAAATCCTAAACCTCAGGAGCTCTCATAGTTTCCTGCAGACTTCTTTCCTTTGACTAACTGTACCCACTGGAACTCATTGCCTCTACCTCTTTTGGAAAAGTAAATCTCTCAATCCTTCTCTTTTTAAAAATATTGCTTTCAGTTACCTTTTCTAATACCATGCCCCATGCCCCAGTCTCAAATATCTACCTTTAACTTGAAATATTCTGTATTTTTAAGGTGCTACATCAAGGCAAACTATGTTAAATTTACAAGCAACTTTGGCTAGACCACACTTGGTGAATTGCAAACATTTGTGGTTTCCATGTTGCATGTTAGATGAAGAGAAAGAACAAACCAGATTTACAAGGATAACAATAAACTAACTTTCATCTATCAAAAAGAAAACTGAAGAAGCAAGGAGAACTGATAGTTTATTTTTCGCATTTAGATGTAAAAAGGGAATTTCTAAATGTAAAACCTGGGTTGTTAATATAAAGCAGTCAATAAGCAGAATCGATTCAATAAGGAATTAGGGAGAAACATTTTTCTTAGGAATTGGAGAGAATAGAATTCTCTACCACAAGGAATATTTAATGTAAATTGTGTGGAAGCACTTACAGGAAAGCTGAACATGTAAATAAGGAGAAAAGAATGTACACACGCTCAGTGGCCACTTTATTAGGTACACATGTACATCTGCTCGTTAATGCAAATATCTAATCAGCCAATCATGTGGCAGCAACTGAATGAATGAAAGCATTCAGACATGGTCAAGAAGTTCAGTTGTTGTCGAGACCAAACATCAGAATGGGGAAGAAATGTGATTCTGAAGGATTTTGAATGTAGAATGACTGTTGGTGTCAGACGGGGTGGTTTGAGTATCTCAGAAGCTGCTGATCTCCTGAGATTTTCACACATAACAGTCTCTAGAGTTTACAGAGAATGGTGCAAAAAAAAAATTTAGTGAATGGCAGTTCTATTACTGAGGTCAGAGGAGAATGGCCAGGCTGGCTCAAGTTGACAGGAAGGCAATGGTAACTCAAATAACCAGATGTTACAACAGTGTTGTGTGGAAGAGGATGCAGGCATTGAAGTGGATGGGCTACAGCACCAGAAGACCACAAACATACACTCAGTGGCCACTTTTTTAGGTACAGGAGGTACATAATGAAGTGGCCACTGACCGTAAGGATAGACACTAAAGGCACATAATTTCTGTGGTAATTGAGTGAATTGATTGAATTGCTCTACCAGGAGCTGGAGTAGACTCAGTAAGCTGAATGGCATCCTTGGGTACCATAACAATTCAATGATATAATAATAATTCATTCTGCATGATGACATAGCACGGAAGTGTCTTGTAGAGAGAAAATGGTGACTTTTTGAATCAAATTAATTATTATTATGCTGCAAAGTTTTCTCCAATTTTACATAATGTTAAAGACTGTCATAATTCACTCATCTTGAAGAAGAATGACCTGAAATGGAATGACTGAGAGGAGGAAAAGACTGCATTAAACTGGTGCCTTGCGTTCAGTGACTCTCCACTGCTATCAGTTTATATCTGCTGCTGCCACAAACCTGCTGGGCATGACTGACACTGTGTGCTGCCCTCTGCATCTGTATATGTTCCGAAAGGACAGCTCTGAGCAGCTGTAAGCCCTGCAGTCTCACAGCGTTTCCCAACTGGACAGAGCACTGGGTCACTTGATGGGTTTTCACAGTAGCTTCCAGGCTCACATCTCTTACACGCAGCCTGCCCGCGTCTATTGGCATAGTATCCAAGAGGACATGGGATGGGCTCAATTGTTGCTTCATAGGGACATTGGTGACCTGTATGGAGGGTAGAGGCAACAAAGAGAAATAAAACGCATTGTACAGAGCAGTTTTCTTTTACTGAAATCAAGCCAAATATTTCTTTCTGATTTAAGCTAACATACATTTGTAAGACTTGAGTTCAGAAACCATATATTTAAAACACAGGTTTCAAAACAATGGGAAAAACATTGAAATTAAAAAGAGCTATGAGCTTCGCAGGACCAATGGCTGTCAAAA
This sequence comes from Hemitrygon akajei, assembly GCF_048418815.1. Taxonomy (NCBI): domain Eukaryota; kingdom Metazoa; phylum Chordata; class Chondrichthyes; order Myliobatiformes; family Dasyatidae; genus Hemitrygon; species Hemitrygon akajei. Next base: position 30,986,353 of record NC_133149.1, on the reverse strand, counting down.
TGAATCAAGCAAGAAGTGGATTCATGCCAAGTACTGAACACATTCCTCACGATGATGTCAAGGATTCAGATATTTAATAACATGGACCTTCATGTTATTGAAGGTACTGTGAATGCAAATAGATTTTGTAGGGCTCAGTTTAATTTAGATTTCAGCTTGAAAGCTGGCACTCATGAATAGAACATTGCACGTAGCAAATTCAAAAACCAAAGCACTAGACTAAATACAGGAGCTCGTTTTCATTGTTTATTTTGTTTACAGAAATTGAATGCATATCGAAAATGATTCGCAGTTTGTCTTTCTGAGAGCACCTTAATAGTAACATGCAACAGTAACCTTCAGTGCCAGGGCTGTCACAAGGAGCAAGTCCCAAAGCCATCTCAAAATTAAATTGGGATGGCAATAAATGTGGGACTCTTCAAAGACTGTAATGAAAGGTCAGCAGGGTGGCATAGTAGCAAGGGGCATAGTTGTTAGCACTATCAATTTACAGCGCCAGCGATCACCAGTCAGAGTTCAATTCATGCAGCTGTCTGTAAGGAGTTTATATGTTCTCCCTGTGACCGCATGGGTTTCCTCTGGGTTTTCTGGTTACCTGCCACATTCCAAAGACATATAGTTAGGGTTAGCAAGTTGTGAGCACGCTATATTGGCACCAGAAGCATGGTAACACATTTGTGAGCTGTCTCCAGCATAACCAATGCTGATTTGATTTGATTTGACACATTTTGCAATATGTTTCAATGTCATCATCATTATGTGCTGTGTCGTATGACATAGGCGATCATGGTCTCATGACCATGATTGTTCTCGGCAAATGTTCTGCAGAAGTGGCCTGTCTTTGCCTTTTTCTGGGCAGAGTCTTAACAAGATGGGTGAGCCCAGCCATTAGCAATACACTTCAGAGATTGTCTGCCTGTGGTCTGTGGTCGCATAACAAGGATCTGTGAAATGCACCGGCTGTTCATACGACCATCCACCACCTGCTCCCATGGCTTCATGTGATCCTGATTGAGGGGCTAAGCAAATACTACACCTTGCCCAAGGGTTGTCTGCAGGTTAGCAGAGGGAAGGAGTGCCTTACACCTCCTTTGGTAGAGATGAATCTCCATCCTGCCAAATGTTTCAAAGTACATGTGACAAATAACACTAATATTTAATCCTTAACAAAAGAGCAAGAATCTTAGCATTTTGGGAAATCTTCTCAAGGGAGTGGAATAATAATAATAGACTCTAAAATTTTGATGATATACATTAGTTAAAATGTTTGCACAATTCTTAAGGTTTAGAGAGTAAAAGCATTGTTCTCTATTTCAATCGACCCTCAAGGTGAGGTGTCCATTAAACTCTCCTAAGAAGTCCTGAAATGGTTAGCCTCATTGTTGAGTCAATCTAGACTCACATATAAGGACTGGCCACACAGTAATCTTCTGACACAGCTGGAGGTGGAATCGTTGGGAGAGAGAAGCAGAAGATCATCTGGGGAGGGAAACAGGAAGTTTCTGTGAGGAGTAGAAGTTGAATCTGTGGATCAGAAAAACGCGTGAAGACTATATGGAAGGACAATAACTGAATAAAGACATGAAGCAAAGTTTCTAATGAAATAAAATTGGTGAGAAGGAATATTCTGGAAGTGGTGATACACTTTTCACTTTAAATGATTTTCAGTAGACCCTGGACCCTGTACACAAGGTCCTCTGGGGAAATGTGCCACTTACTGCAATGGACAGAATACATATGAAATGATCTGAAATAAATGATGAAGAAGAACATATTAGAGCAGGATTTGAGTTTATCAAAGGAAGGTAATCAACCTAGAGGGTTTTGCGAACTTCTGAGAAGAGAGAAGAACTGTAGGGTATTTTCTCTCTGGTTCCATAAAGATGCTATAATAACATTGGTTGACCTTACAGGCTCATAATCAGTGCAAATGCTCTACTCTGCAGCAGAACTCTCACTGTGCCCGTTTGGTTTCACAGTTGGCCATCATATCATCTTGCCACTAGCTCCACTGTGCTTCATAGCCAATTGATCACAAACTAATTATCCTATAAATTAATTATTGCAATTAAAATTTCAGAGAAAATACAAATGGATGACCTTCAGAGACAAAGGTTTAGAAATTATTATTAATTAATTACTAGTTTCTACATTACAGAAATGATCCTCCACTTGGCTGTATTGGATACCCAAGAGAGACGTGTTCTAGGATTTCAGGCTTGTATGCTTTCCCTTTTCTCATGCTCGTCTATTGTTAAAGTGAATGAGCTGCATTCTTTCAGTGTCATTGATGCTGATGGGAAGTCAATGATGGTCAAGATCTGTTTACATGCCCAAAATAGCAAGAAATGGGGGTATACAAACAGTCTGGGGAGGAGAACTGCTACCAGCCCACAGACAGTAATTTCCCTGAACTTCACTACAAAAGGAAGCGATTTTTTTCTTGCAATGAATTTAGGTTGCCAACACATGCTTCCTGCCCCATCCACTGTTGCAGCCTTGTCTCACACCTCCACATCCTTACATATAATGAATAAAAACACTTAAAGAAAACGAAGAGAAAGATATTTTTATACATGTCACCTTGCTCCTTGATTTATTTCTGTATTGCCCGGGACTTGTATCTATAATTCTTATAGATGTCTGCCAACATGAGAGGATTGGTAACTCTGGGTGCCCAGATTGTAGCTTTGAAGAATACTGCCTCAAAACCATGGAAAATGATTTTCTTTGGGGGGGGGATGTATATTTGGAACATAGTCACAAAAGTAAATTGAACGGTAGCAGATTAAGAAGGCAGCTAACCTCCATCTTCTCAAGGACAATTAAGGATGGGCAATAAATGCTGGTGTTACCAGTGGCACTCAGGTCCAGAGTCACTGCCTGTCAGGGTCATTTAGTAATTTTACAGGAGGCTGAGAGTCCCTTGTTTTCCTCACCACTGTAAGTGATCTTCAATTCTCAAATAACGGTGACTACACATATTCTCCTACCTCTTGGACAATCTTCACAGCTGATGCTTCCATTCAGAGCAAACTTGCCAAGCCCACAGGGCTTTGGTTGCTGAAGACGATTACAGCTGAAGCCACCAGGACAGGCTGGACAGCTGGTCATGCCAGCCTCACTGTAGTAACCTGGCTCACATTCAATAGCTTCAGTGGGTGAACAGAATGAGCCAGCAGGACATTTGATGCAGTTGGAAGCACTTGACTTGTCATTGTAGAAACCTTGAGGCAAAACATTATGATCATACATTTTTTTATAGAATAAAACAAGAACAGTGGGCAAAATAAAACAAATCTCAATAGATTATCAGCACACCTGCAGCACAAGGTAAACAGCCAGTTCCTCCTTTAACACTGTATGTTCCGGGAGGGCAGGGAACTGCTATTGAAGGGTTGGTGCAATCACTTCCAGCAGGGCATGGTATACAATGTGACCCACCTGGCTCTGGCTGATAGGTGCCCGCAGAACACAAAATAGGTGAAATTAATCCTGGCACTGGGCAGAGAAAGCCTGAAACAAATAATAATGTATTGAAAGAACTATGCCAGTAATGGTCATGTTGCTTTTGTGTCCTAAGCATGGAACTGAACTCTGATACAGCTTGCAATTTGACTAAAATGAAACACATTGCTTTTAAAGCCTTAGTTTCCATGTTCAAATACCTCAACATTCAGTCTCTACAGCCACCTACAGAGTTATGGGTGTCCTACAATATCTTCACCCCACCACCGAAAGCCAAGACTTCATTGCCTTATACTTGAGTTGCATTATTTTCTCCTTAAATCTTTCTACCTCTCCTTTCCTTTAAACCCTTCTTCTTAGGTCATACTTTTGGCTTCTGAATTGCTGCCGGTTATTTTCCTAATTATGCAGTTATGAAGCATTTTAAGCGCCATGCAGTCAGCACCCAGGGTTAGGATTGGACCCAGATCACTCGAGCTATGCAGCAGCAGTAGCAGCACACTACCCTTTACACTACTATGCCACCAATATGATATCATGACCATTCCCTCTGTTTTCCACTGGGAGGGGAGTTACTTGGCATGTGTACTTACTGAGGTGAGCATTGGATGCAATTTACCTATGTCCCGTTACCCCGCTGGCGTTTAGGGCAGCAATGAAGGTCCTCCATCTCTGGCAGTGTTCAGGGCTTCCTTCATCATGTCAGTAGCTCCCTCTCAGTTTTCACTACTGTCAGTCATGCAAGTCCTGGGTGGAGACTCAGGAATACCGTCTCACTCAGATGAAGAAGGATTCTTCATTGCTGTTTCTGTAACAGTTTTGTTTGACCAGTCAGGGTTGTTAGACCTAAGCTGAACCCCTGAACCTGGAGGACCTGTGGACCACTCTTAGTCTGGCCTCTACCCTTTGACCTGTTTGGCATGGGTGACCCTACCAAGAGCCAAAGCATGAAACCCTGACTCCAGCCTACATAACTCTCCAGGTCATTGAGGCACACAAGCCTCCAAACCATGGCAATGTTGTGATTCACTTGGAGGAATGGATGTAGCTGCTAATTGGTTTATTATTGTCATGTGTACCAAGGTACAGTTTGCATGCATGCATCAGATTATTCCATACACAAGTATATCAAGGTAGTACAAAAGAAAAAAACAAAACAGAATGTAGAATAAAGTATTAGAGATGGTGCAGTGGAAATAGACAAATTAAAGTGCAAGGGCTATGATGAGGTAGACTGAGAGATTAAGAGTTCATCTTTATCAAATAAGCGCTCCATTTGAGAATCTTATAACAGCAGGACAGAATTTGTCGTTGAGTCTGGAAAAAGGTAGAAAGATTAAAAAAATTCAGCAAACATTTGAAGAAGAGCTGGAATGACTCGGGTGAAGAGCTGTCAGTGTTCTCTAATAGTAGCTTCACCTAAGCTGCACCTTGTAGACCATGAAGGAGTGTCTACCTTACCTGTGGGGCATGGGTAGCACTTTAAATCACTTTCCCTAGAGAAATACCCAGTCTGACAGTCCACACAACTGCTGTGGTCAGAGTTAGGTTCCGATCCTGGAGGGCATTTCTGCAAAATATTAATTCAAACTGTGAATACTGCAAAGAATTTACAAGGTTAAAATTCAAATGAAACTTCTGGTGTAACATTATCAATTCCAGGTGAACTCCCCTTTCTCCCCAGGACAAGCATCTCTTCCTCATGGCACCTACACTGCTCTTCTTAGAATAAAACAAACCATGTAATGCAAAAAGCTATTTAAAATTGCATTTGTTACTGTAGACTTTTCTCTTTGATGGCTGTTTAGTCTTTTATGTCACATCATTTTCAATGTCTTGTGTCACGTGCCAATCTTCCTATATTTTAGGAAGTAACAGCCCAATGAACCCAGAACTCAGAATGTCGATTCACAAACGTTGAGTGACAAAGTAGGTTCCAGGCTGCCTTGGCAGCTGATAACCCTCAGGGGATGCTTACTGATGTAGAATTGGAAATCCATCATTCTGAAGAACAGGGCACTGCTCTTCATTGCCAGTTAACGGCCTCAATAGCAATGAACTGGAAGGAACTTGACGAAACTTCCTTCCCTGAGCACAACAGCATCAAGCAAATAATGGCATCAGTATTTCATGCCAGCATTATGGAAGTAAAAATGATTTTTTTTGCAATAGATTTTAAAATATAAACAAGAAATAAAGAATTCTGGAAGCCATAGTAGTGATCAAAAGCACACTTTGTGGTTCAGGTATCAAATTCTGATAGGCATGAATTACCAACCTGTGGGAGGTTCCCATCTGGGCAGATATACCCCTCCATGCAAGGAAGACAGCTGAGGACTCCTTCTGGAGACCAGCTCCCAGGATCACAAGCAACGAGAGTTCCTTCCTTTGGATCACAAGAGGATCCTGCTGGACATGGCCTGCAGGCAACACTTGAAGCTGCACTGATGTAGCCATCTGGGCAAGCCTAGGAAATGGGAAGCATAGAAAATACACTTTACACTCCTACGTACACAGCCCCAAATCTCGAAGGCAGACTCCTGCTGGAAGTGGACTGCTGTTTGGCATTTCACAACTGTTTACACAAGCACTTTTCACAATCATTTTGCTGTGGTATAAAGATGTGAATTTCAAAGGTGGATGGGTTGCATTAAATAGAAATGGTCAGTTATTTTGTGTGAACGTGAAGTGATGAGGGGATCACAAGTGCATTGGTAAATCCAGTTTGCAATCTTGCTGCAGGATTTCTATCCGAAATATCAACAGTTCCTTCCCCCCACAATTGCTACTCAACCCCTTGAGTTCATCAAGCAGATTATTGGTTGCTCCAATTTCCAGCATCTTCAGACTCTTGTGTCAGTTTCAAGTTCTGAAGACCTAACCTGGTCGCGGCATATCGATGCAGCTGTAAAGAAGGCAAGACAGTGGCTATATTTCATTAGGAGTTTGAGGAGATTTGGAATGTCACCAAAAACTCAAAAATTTCTACAGGTGTACTGTGGAGAGCATTCTGACTGGCTGCATCATTGTCTGGTATGGGGAGGGCTACTGCACAGGATCAAAGTAAGGTGCAGAGAGTTGTAAAATTAGTCAGCTCCATCATGGGTAATAGCTCCATAGTATCCAAGACATCTTCAAGGAGCGGTACCTCAGAAAGGTGGCGTCCATCAATAAGGACCCCCAGGACACGCCCTCTTCTCGGTGTTACCATCAGGAAGCAGTTACAGAAGCCTGAAGGCACACACTCAGTGACTCAGGAACCAAGAACAGCTTCTTACCCTCTGCCAACCATTTGGGTAGCCTCCAACCTGATGGCATGAACATCGATTTCTCAAACTTCCGGTAATGCCCCCCCCCCCCCTTCACCATTTTCCATCCCCTGTTCCCTCTCTCACCTTATCTCCTTGCCTGCCAATCACCTCCCTCTAGTGCTCCTCCCCCCCTTTTTCTTTCTTCCATGGCCTTCTGTCTCTTTCACCAATCAACTTCCTCGCTCTTTGCTTCATCCTTCCCTCTCCAGGTTTCACCCATCACCTGGTGTTTTTCTCTCCCCTCCCCACAACTTTCAAATCTACTCAGCTTTTTTTTTCTCCAGTCCTGCCGAAGGGTCTCGGCCCAAAACATCAACTGTACTTTTTTCCACAGATGCTGCCTGGCCTGCTGAGTTCCTCCAGCATTCTGTGCGTGTTGCTCGAATTTCCAGCATCTGCAGATTTTCTCTTGTTTGTGCATATATATACTTACTGTAATTTATATTTTTTATATTGTAGTGCATTGCATTGTACTGCTGCCACAAAGTGAACAAATCTCATGACATAGGCTGCTGATACTAAACCTGATTCTAATTCTGATTCCTGTTTTCTATTGTTTGCTTTAGATATGTAAATAAGATTTTGACCAGACAGGTCAGACGTGTGCACTAATTCAATTATCTCTATATTAGAACAATGCTATTGTAAGGAGGTGAGGAGAACAGATGGATCAAGGCAGGGTCAAATAACAGAGAGTCATAGATCAAATTGGATGATTTGTTTTGAGTGTAGTTGCTCTTCATTGTTCTGGTGTGATCAGGACATTCATTTGTATTCTTGCTTCAATGGTCATGTTGAGAGTTGACTTTTTAATATGTCAACACTAATAAATCTTTCATGTGAAGTCCTTTAGAAGATCACTGAATGGGGATAATGATTATAGAATCTCCACATTTTCAGATGGCCAATGTACAACTTCAATTTGCATAACTTGTTCAATCCTACTTAAATACACACACACACACACACACACACACACTCTCACGCATCAAAAGAAAGTTTTATTTTTAATTGATAAGATCATTAATAAATAATGGGCTTCTTTTATAAAATATATTCTTTGTGTATTTTAAGACTGCGAGTAGCATTTTGTGCAATGCCATTATCCAATATTCATTTTAACTCTTAATAATTTAAAAGTCTTTATCAAGAAGGACAGAATGAATATGCTGAAATGTTTTGCAGAAAATTAATCACATCATTATCTCTGTGGTCAAATGACCAAAATTCTTACCTTACAGTCTGTAATATCATTTTCCCCAGGAAAATAATTGGCAGTGCCAGGGTAACATGGCTTTGGACTTGACACTCCCCCTGGGCAGCTAACACGGAAAAGAAAAGTTATTAAAATGCTCATTTTAAAAGTGACATCAAAGGAGTAATTGATGGTGTGGAATCTGAACAGATACATTAGAAATACAGAAGGATAGGTTAAAACAAAAGGCAGTCTTTGCCTTTGTCTCGATATACCAGGTCAGACCATGTGATCTTGCGAATAATCAGATCCCAAGTGTTAAGACACACATGTACATTCCACAGGCTGACAGTCAAGCTGGTTCCCTTCTCCGTGATCTTTAATCTTTCATGTGACCTATGCTGTTTAACCCCCATGGAATACTCTCGAAGTATTTTCTCTGAGCTAATTAGTTCAGTGGATGCTTCACTGTGTGAATTAACCACCAGCAGAGGAAAGTTGATCACTGCTCCAATGGGTGTTTATAATTATATTTATGTGACAGCAAGAAAATATTAAAAATTGTCTTCATTAAAACAAATGGACATTCCAGTCTTCTCATTGGCTGCAATGAAATCATTCATTTACATTTAATACCTTGTTGTTTATGTACCCAGTCCCAGTGGACATAGAACCAATCATGTTTACACCACAATCAGTTATTCCCTACTGCAGATTTTAGCAATAAAATATTCTCCCATGGATTATTATTCTGAAAAACAAAGCCTGAGTGGATTGTTCATTTTGTTCCTTAATTTTCTAGTTTAAACTCAATACACCGAACCTTAGAGAAATACGAAAATCTCTGGAAACATGAACATCCAGCAGAATAAACTCAGTTCAGTGCCAGGGATGGAACTTACCTTCTCTGTATTTGCATGAAAAGCATTTACAGTATTTTAAACTGCTTTGTGGTCATTCATTAATTGTAAATCTGTTCCTTGTGTGCTAACTCATTCATTTGAATATATCGATCCTTATCGATCCTTAAATTGATGAATTTCTGCACCTTATAACAACTTGAAATCAAAATTATGAAGATTTTATAGGCTTTTGTTGAAAATCCCATGACTTACTCTGTTTACATTTCATATAATCAAACAAACCATGAGGATAACTGGCAGTATCACGTGTTGCTAAAATTCTGCTTTATTGTAGATAAAGGATTTACTCTTGAATTTAGGTAATGGTGAAAAATGTTGAGAATTAACAACATGGTTTGAATGTTAAATCTCTTGAAGAATCCAAGCAAGAAGCTTTAATACTATATTAAAATGTAACAACAAAATTGCCCAAATTTTGGTGTTCCTTTGCACATTTTGAATACTTGGCCCATATCTGCTCAGATCAGCTATAATAATATTGACAATAATAGCTCAGTGCAAACTACTAATTCCAGGTTTATTTCTGTCATCCTTGGAGCTGCTCACTTAACAGCCTGCAGTTCAACTTTGTGCAATTTGTGGTATTTTCTCTTCTGCTTCCATGGATAATGATACCTTCATGATAATAGCTGATGGACATAGAATCCAGAGTAGGCCAGCATTCAGAATCTCTTTACACCAGTTTGACCTGTCCCTTAAGTATCAAGTCTAGTTAATAGTCCAGTGGAAGTGAGAATAATGACAAGTATTTCAGTATGAAATGTCTCTTTTTTAAAGTATTATTTTATAAGCTTTAAAATATCATCACTATGTGATTTGTTTTGTGTTTCTCTTATCCATCTTCTCTCTTTGCTTAATGTTCCTAGGAATAACCTGTAACCAAACACACCCACACAATAAGAAAGAGAAATGAGAACAATGGGTTGGTTTTGTTGTTGAAATGATGAGATGACAACCCTTTATCCCTGGAGCACACAACATTGATTCAGTGTTTCATTAGCACATGGTTCTGCACTTAAACCGAACAGTAAGACTGAATACTCACATCACACAATGGTATGTATTTTAATGCTAGTACTAACCCTGAGCAGAAAATGAACCCTACAACTTGCAGTCATGGGCACAGGTGTTACAAGATCAACCACTCATTCTAGGCCTCTCATGAATTTCTTCTGCATTGAATTTAATAGAAATTCAGGTCAGGAAATGAAGGCAGGTGCACCAAAGATTCACAAGGATGTTGTCAGAACTGAAGGATGTGAGTGAAGAGGAGAGAATGGATAGGCTGTGATTATTTTCCCTGAAGCGAAAGAGGCTGAGAGATGACTTTATAGAGGATAATAAAATCATGAGAGGCATAAAGAAGGTGAATGGTCACAGATTTATCGAGATTAGGGGAGTCTAAAAATAGAGGGAATAGTTTTAAGGTGCAAAAAGAAAGTTTTAAAGGGGACCTGAGAGGCAAATTTTTCACCCAGGGTGGTGCTTATATTGAACAATCTGGCAGATAAAGTGGCAGGAGTGGGTGCAATTACAATGTTTAAAAGATATTTGGACATGTTTATAGATAGGAAAAGTTCAGATAGTTATGGGCAGACTGCATAAAAATGTGTCGAGCTCAGAAAGACACCTTGATTGGCATGAAAGTGTTTGGCTAAAGAGCCTTTCTGTGCTGTATAATGCTATGGTTTTGTAACTCCATGATCATTGCACATTAACAAAGCATACATGATATGTTGGATTACTCACTAGAAACCAGCTGGGCATTCAATACAGTTGCCGAGCGTGTAATAGTGTCCTTTTGCACAGTTGATTATGGAATCTTCATCACACTTCATGATGCAATCATTAGCAACAGAAACATCTGCTAAGAATCCTGTGCAGAATAAATCACAGAATTAATATTACAAGCAATGCTTCTGTATTTCCCTCAGGATAAATTATCTTAAGGAAGTTAGGAGTCTTTCAATGATAAGCTTTCCAACTACATGTAAAATAATCTACAAAAAATTGTGTTGTTATGGAGTCAGAGCAGGCACACATCATTCATGAGGCAGAAGTGTTTGTTACAAAATACATCTTTTTCATTGTTCCACAGATTAGTACTGGGAAGATCTCCATTTCCCAAAGTAAAGTAGTAATATTTGATGAGCAAACGGCCAAGCCGTCCTCAAGCATGGTCCATCATTCATTTGTGCCATGGCTTTATAGTATTACAAAGTCTTGGTGCCTCAGATACCACTGATTGTCGCTTATCCATTCCAAACAGTCCATGTCCACAATTATGTGTTATACTATTCTCTTCCCACCTTTCTTCACCATGGTAACATCTATTCTCCACCTTTCTTCCTTATGATCATATCTACCTTTCCCTTGAAAACATCAGTTCCATTCACAGCAACTCTTTATTTTTCACGTTTCACATTATAACTACTCAAAATGCTTGAAGCACCCAGCAGATTAGGAAGCATATGTGAAAGGAGAAACATTTAGGTTCCGAGACTCTTCATTGGAATTTACTCTGTTTCTCTTTCTACAGTTTTTGCTTGACCTGCTGAGATTTTCATGCATTTCCAGTTCTAATAATGTTCTACCTTCAAAGATCTGTTCATGTTTAACTGAAGATCCAAAAGGAATCAACCACCTCTGTACTTACTCGGGTGACAGACACAATGTTTATTGAAATGGGGCAAAATGCTGAGGTCAGAGATTGTATCCAGATTTCAGAGGAGGAGGTTCTTGCTATCTTGAGGCAAAATAGGTGGATAAATGCCCTGAGTCTGAAGGAGATGTCCCTTGGACATTCTGGGAAGCTAGTGCAGAAACTATAGGGGTCCTGGCAGAAATATTTAAAATGTTCTTAGCCAAGGGTGAGTTGTTGGAGGACTGGAAGATAGCAAATGTCCCGTTGTTCAATTAAGGCTTTAAGAATAAGCCAGGAGATTACAGGCTGCTGAGACTGACACTAGCCATGGGTAAATTTTAGCAAAGTATTCTAAGGGACAGGATATATAATTATGTGGATAGACAGGGCCTAATTAGGGATAGGTAATATGTCTTTGTGTGCGGTAGGTCATGTCTAACCAATCTTATATAATTTTTTGAGGAGGTTCTGAGGAAGGTTGATGAAGAGAAGGCAGTGGATGTTCTCTACATGGAGTTTCGCAAAGCTTTTAACAAAGTCCCACATGGGAGCTGGTCCAGAAGGTTAAGTCCCTTGGCATTCAGAATGAAATAGTCAATTGGATTTAGCGTTGGCTTAGTAGTAGTAGTAGGTGGTTGTTTCTCTGACTGGAGGCTTATGACTAGTGGTATTCCGTAGGGATCAGTGAAGGGTCCATTGTTGTTTATGATCTATATTAATGATCTTGACGATAATGTGGTAAACTGGATCAGTAGACTGGGGACATAGTAAACAGTTAACAAGGCTATCAAAGTTTGCAGCATGACCTGGGCCAGCTGGGAAAATTGGCTGATAAATGGCAGATGGAATTTAATGCAGACACATGAGAATTGGTACTTTGGGAGGACAAACCACAGTAGGACTTGCACAATGATTTGGTAGAACACGGAGGTGTGCAGTAAAATAAAGGGATCTGAGAATACAGGTTCATAATTCCTTAAAAGTGGTGTCACAGGAAGATAGGGTTGTAAAGAGAACTTCTAGCATATTGGCCTTCAGAAATCAATGTAATGATTACAGGAGTTGGAATGTCATGTTGAAGTCCTATAAGACATTGATGGTGCTGAATTTCAAATATTGTGTGCAGTTCTGATCACCTACCCACAGAAAAGATATCAATAAGTATGAAAGAGTGCAGAGAAATTTTACAAGGATGTTGTCAGGAGTTGAGTATCTGAGTTATAGTGAAAGGTTGAATAGGTTAGGATTTTTTTTTCCTGGCGTGTAGGAGAATAAGGGGAGATCTTATAGAGCTGTACAAAATTATGAGGGATAGAGATAGGTAAATGCAAGCAGGCATTTTCCCCTGAGAGTGGATGAGACTAGAACTAGAGATCATAGGTTTTGAGTGAAAGATGAAATATTTCCGGAGAAACTGAGGGGGCCTTCTTCACTTGGGGTGGTGCAAGTGTGGAACAAGCTGTCAGCAGAAGTGGTGAATGTGGGTTCAATTGCAAAATAAGAGAAGTTTGGTTAGATAAATAGATGAGAGGGGTATGGTCCTAGTAGGAGCAGAAAAACAGGTCAGCATGGACTAGATGGGCCAAAGGTCCTGCTTGTGTGCTGTAGTACTCTATGACTAAAAATTTTATCACCCAGAGGATAGTTAAAACCTAGAATGTACTGCATGAGAGGGTGGTGAAGGCAAGTTCTCTTGTAATATTTATGAAGAAGTATTTAGATGAGATCTTGAAATGCTGTACCAGAGAGAGCTATGGACAAAGAGCAAGATAGAATAGATCTAGTAGAGACACAGTAGGCTGAAGGGCCGTTTTCTGTGCTATTTGGCTCTATAGCTTCATTATTCTAAGCAGGTAAAATGAAAAAAAGATGCAATAATAATTTTGAGATGGATTTGAGAATTAACATAATTATTCACATTGACTTAGCAGGTGAATTGATTTAAACCAGCAAATGCCAAAGAAAGAACTTCAAAGCACTAAAACATGACAAACAAAGTGATCTAAAACAATAATATTCTGTATTGTACTTACCAGAAATCAACAAAATATAAATACTTGCTGAGGCAAACATATTTCGATCAAAACTATGGAAGGTTCTGTCATATATAAATTATCACCATGCTGATGCTGTTTCACATCTTGATCAATAGGACTGGTAAGGGCATAATGAATGTGTGTTGATCCCTCAAAGAGCCCACAGCTTTCAGCATGTCATATGAGCCCAATGTGTAACAAATACTTAAAGACATCAGACGTTTGTAATTGACACTTCGCTGTTTCCGAAAGCCTGAAAGGGAAAGGCTTTCAAATGCACTAGATAAATCCACAGAACACGACAGTCTTTATTGCATAAATGAAAATAAACAACAATCAGTAAGGCTGGCAATAATTCAGCATTAGGACAGAACTCTAATGATAATCAGAATGTAAATTAGACCTCTGAAGAAGAAATGTGGAAGATGCAGAAAACAGCAGCCGGAAAATAGTTTCATTTAGTTAGACCTAGACAGTAGCAATTTGAAAGTACTGCCTACATTGCAATGCATGCACATGTCAAATAAGCTGACCTTAAATATTAAAATTCCAGGCTAGTATTAACCTTGCTAACATTGTAACCATTTAGTTTCTATAATAACTATTGCTAATATGTAAGCTGTAAGCTGGTTAAGACCTTTGAGCCACATTTTAACCCATAGGCATTTAAATGATAATGAACTTAATTATGATCAGAAACATTAATCAGAATATATTTTCTCACATACAGTTTAATAATGGAAATGTGTTATCTGCAGAAAAGAAAACAGATCTTCAGATTAAAGCTAAATTCTCAACAGGCTTGCAGCTTTGTTTGTGAATAGATCTAGTGGACAGACAAGGGGTACTCCTCAAGACAAGATAAATGACAGAATTCTCAGCTCAGGGATAAATGGGGCTGCTGAATGGAAACAAACTATTGCATTACAGAACCATTGTGCATTAGGACCACTCTAGCATGGCTAATTGAAAGAGGCACGTCCTTCACTGAGGTAAATATATTGCGTACAATATATCTAGTGTATTTTCAGAATTATCCAATACACCCTTTGTCATGTTTCAAGAGACTCGGGCTGCACTGATAAATTCCTGCTTCTTGTGTATCTATTGTCTGCTTGAAATTCCCTCCTACGTTTGCTTTTCAAAGCAAGCCAGACTCTTCAAGTAGAACAAAGTTTGGAATATTACATTAAAATATTCTATTTTGTTTTTACAATTTGTTTGAGACTTACCTTTACCAGCATTTTCAGACTATCTGTAGGCATCTTATTTAGAAATATGTTTGATTTCGCTTTAGGAAAAATGATCTAAATAAGCTCTCAATCAAGGGAGACTAATGTCTGAGCTTTGTCTCATTTCCTTGGGGAATGAAGCTTTTACCTCTGTTCCACAGAGCAATTTGAATGTTTATTGAGTGACTCAAAGGTATCATGTTAGTACCGTGGGGCCCCACATCAAATAATGGGCATTAAGATCACTTCCCTCTGTTGTAGGAAAGAATAGTGAGGATTAATAACCATTAAATAGTGAGGTGGATTGTGCTAATGTGGAAACAGGGAACTGCAGACAAAGCCTAGAAGTGGAGACATGGAATGCAGCAGTGATGTCACCCACATTTCAGGAACTTCACTAATTATGTTATTGCGCGCCCCCAATGGTATAGTAGAAAATTGGATTTACTGTCAGACCTATGGATAACCGTTTTATTCTATTATCAAGACCTAGCCAGTTACTTAATTAATTTTTTTTCTGGAACCACCATTCTGTTATCAAAATTTAGTTTTACTGGTAATCGTGTCAACTGCTGTACCAAACTCATGCTCAGGTAGATCAGCTTTGAGTGGTCTCCTAGTGTGCACCAGCTTCTTTTTTAATAATTCACCAACTCCATGTGGCCTTTCAGTTTGCTCTTACACCCCTATGGATATTACTATACAAATACAAATACGATCTCATTCGGCCAGATCTAGAATATCCAGATATCGGCACTTTGTCAAAGGTTGAGCTGTTGCTGGCTTCTTGTTACAAACACTAACTGTCAACTTTCAACTAACCCTTGCTAGTTTGAGATGAATACAAAAAATGCCTGTGACATTTTACAAGCACATCTCCTCTTCTGAACTCTTCAATACCACTTAAGCAGACACAACGAATTTTGCTGTCATGTGCACCAGGTTTTATTTATAGAACTAATGGATAGCAAGTGATGAAATGTTGCCAAGCTCAAATTGATGAGCAAAGCTCAAAATATTAATGCTATTTTCAGCACTTAAGAAAACAAGCTAGTTGAACTCTCCATGAACAAAAGTACTCCGGGCAGGTTTTTTCCAAGAACTTCTTCTAAACATTAACAGTTGAAATCTGTCAACAATTCTCTCTTTTCAATCCATTCAATTGATGACCTCTTCTGTGGCTACTGCGTTATAAAGGAAAATGAATCAATTAGCCTCCATAATCATTAGCAGGGCATTCTAGATCTGACAAAGACATCCTGTCATTTTGAACATCCATTGGCATTCAATTGCTTTACAAGAAACATTTATGTTACTTGATGGGCTTGTTGCATGATTGCATTCATTCTAATGGAGAGCCACACATTATCCATACATATTATTAAGTGGATTTTGATTAATATGGGAGATTTATGTTGCACTTGTGCTTTACACATCTGGGGAATTTTCTTCCACATTTGTACTTCAGACTACATTGGCAGTTTGAGATTGATTTGCACATGATGCTCATCCAAATTAAAATGAATAGCTACAATATTTTGCTTATGTCCAATAGAAAATCAAAGGCAAATGCCACTAATTACAGCATGAGCATTTCAGATAAGCAGAGGCTGACTCCACTGTGCAAACAATATGCTTTGAAGCTTCAAAGAAAACTCCCCTGCTTTTGAACTCTTCCTTTTCCAACTCCCATTACAGCCAGAAGCTGCTAAGCGAACTGGAAAGTGTAGATTTCCCTAGAGCTTGATCTGCATTAATAATCACTGATTTGAAAGGAGGAGAAGAGAAGTAAGTTTACAGAAGTTAGTCTTCCACTTCTGAGCCACGTCACTCCCCCTCACTTTAGTTCAGAGCTTGCCATGAGTAAGTAACACAAGAAGATACATGCCAAGCCTAACATGCCTCTGTTTCATGCATCCACATGTATACCTTTATACGGATAAAAGATTTATGAAGATGTTGTCAGGGTTAGTGGGCCTGAGTTATAGGGAGATGCTGGCTAGACTAGGACTTTGCACCATTGAACATAGGAAAATGAAAGGCGACCTCATAGAAGGGTCAGGGCAGGGGAGACAAAAACTTGGGGGCATAGATTTAATGTGAGAGGGGAAAGATGTAAAAGAGACTTGAGGGGTAACGGTTCCATGAAGAGGATGGTAAGGATGTGGAATGAGCTGCTAGAAAAAGTGGTTGAGTCAGATAAAATTGTATAAATTTAAAAATCACTTGGATAGATACATTGAGACGCGGGGATATGGGCCAAACACTGGAAATTGGGACGAGTTGGGTGGGCCCCGTGGACTTGTTGGACTGAGGGTCCTGCAGCTATGCTGCATTGCTCCATGACTCTATGACTCTATTTTGCATCATGAATCCTTTATAGTTGGTGATGCAAAGCTAGACACAGCAGCAGTGTCTAATGACAAACAACTATCATCTGGTCACTGACCTCAGTCGTCACCTGTTGAACTTAACCTGCTCTTTTATCAGATGTCCCCCTTCATCCTTATTAAATGAGTAGAGAATATATATATATATATATATATATATACATATACACACACACACACACACACACACACACACACACACACACACACACACACACACACACACACACACACACACACACACACACACACACACACACACACACACACATATATATATATATATATATATATATACATATATCACTATAGAATCAGCAAGAACATTCACTCATGATGCAGGCTAGATGTTAGTACAAACTGTGGATACGTTCCCTAAATAAATTTACTGACTGAGAACGGAATTTACACATTGGCAGCAAAGATGACTCAAAATCATAGAGAATTTACATAGTTGTGCCAGTCAATTAAAGAGCCATATCACACCTTCCTACTCCAGGCCATGTTTTGCACTTTTATTGTGCTAGCCAGAGTTATGGAGAGCCCTGGAGAGTGTTGTAGAACTGCGAGAAATACAGGTACATAATTCCCTGAAAGTGGAGACACAAGTAAGCAGGATAGTAATGAATGTGTTTGGCTTGCTTGCCTTCGTCAGTCAGGAAACTGAATACGGGAGATAGGAGCATCATGTTACAACTGTACATGTTGTTTGTGAGACCATATTTGGATATTGTGTGCAGTTTTGATAGGAAGGATGTTATTAAGCTAGAAAGTGTGTAGACAAGATTCATGGGGTGTTAATGGGACTAAACAGTTTGTGTTATAAGAAGAGGTTGGATAGGCTGAGGCTTTTCCCCGGAGTATATGAGGAAGAGGGTGATCATATAGTGGTATATAAAACCCAGAGGAGCCTAGATAAGGTTAATACTCACAAGCAAGAGAAAATCTACAGATGCTGGAAATCCAAGCAACAGACACAAAATGCTGGAGGAACTCAGCAGGGCAGGCAGCATCTATGGAAAAGAGTACAGTCCACGTTTCGGGCTGAGAATCTTCATCAGGTCTGGAGAAAAAAAAGAAGAGGGGTCAGAGTTAGAAGGTGGAGAGGAGGGGAGGGAGAAATACAACTGTCTTTTTCCTACGACAGGGGACATTGCTTTAAGGTGAGAGGGTAAAAACTTAAAAGGGACAAGGGGGTGGTGGGTTTAGCAGAGATGATGGTAGGGAAAAGTACACATACAACATTTAAAAGATATTTGGATAGGTATATATATAGGAGGAGTTTAGACAGATATAGAACATATGTAGGCAAATAGAACTAGCTCTGGTAGACAACTTGGTCTGCATGGACAAGTTGGGCCAAAAGGCCGGTCTCCCTGCTGTGTAAGACTCTGAATTTATGTCTTATTAAGGCAACTTAGAATGAAGTAAGATTTTTTTTACAGTAGATATCTAGGCCCACTGGCAACACTGGTGAAACATTCAATATTTACAAATCTAGTTCAGCCATGATGCAAAATTGTTCTTTAATGAAGTGCAGAACATGCTAAACATGATCCATTCAAATTTTCATAAATCACTGGAGGCTGTCACCTGAAGACAATGCTTCAACAGTTTTACTTACTCTCAGATTCTCTGCTTACCCAAATCAGAGGCAATGTTGCAGGAAATGCTTCCCCTGACCCCACACCATTGGCCTCTATTCACTGTGCCTGCTGTACACTCAAGGACCACCCAAACCCAAGGACCCACCTTTGGGGTTCAGCCAGTGTCGATTTCAGTTAGGATGATGAACCAGTTTGTCTAGTCCATTCATTCATCTCAGGCTTGTGAGTGTGGTTATATCGCAGTTTGAGTGTGTCCCATTTTCCAGGCTATTAATTACTTTTAAAAATAGTTCCAGAAGTGCAAGATTGAGTGTAAAAGGCATTCAAGGCCAGGAATGTCTACATCTAAAAATAAAATCACAATTCAAAGACATATCTGCTAATTTCAATTAAATAATCCCAAACTGTCTTTAATTAAAATATAAAATATTTATTACATGAATGCAACAAGAATAATAAATCTCCAAATTCACTGTTAAGCAAAGTAACCTAATTAGGATGCAATCAACCATTTTAAACTAATATTTATGATACCTAGCCTAGAGTAAATCTTGGTAAATTCATTAGATTTTTACCCGTGAATGTAAGCAAGTATAAAATCAGCCTTAAGTAATCAAACACCAATTGCTAATGTACTATGTATGACTTTTAATGATATCACAGTTTAAGTATGAGACTGAAAATCTAGTTAAACTTTAATGGAAAAACAATTCTCCAAAAAACATGAGTTAAATAACTGAAAATACACACAATGGGTATTTGAAACTGAATCTAATTTAATCTGTAGGCAACTTCAGGACAGCAATTCAGTCATGAAGAGCAGAATTGCTCATTCATTTTCTGTGGTCCTGGTGCATTCTATTCTGAGCCCAATTATGGAAAGTGGATCCCTGGTGATTAGAAAGAGAAAAAAATAAGGAATGTGCTCAAAGCCTCCCTGAAATAATGCAGCTTCCCTAATAATTCCTGGTCCATGACTACTGAAAGTGGAGCATGAGCATTCGGGATAGCATTGGGAACTTGAGTCCATTTATCAGGAGCACAGAGGAGCCTAGCACCACCTAACACCTACTCAACCAACTGGTCCGAGAGGCATCACCTGCACCATTTACTATTTACTTTACTTTATTGTCACCAAACAATTGATACTAGAGCGTACAATCATCACAGCGATATTTGATTCTGTGCTTCGCGCTCCCTGAAGTACAAATCTAAGTAAATATAATAAAAATTTAAATTATAGATCATAATTAGTAAATAGAAGAGGGAAAGTAAGGTAGTGCAAGTCAGGTCTGGATATTTGGAAGGTACAGCCCAGATCTGGGTCAGGATCCGTTCAACAGTCTTATCACAGTTGGAAAGAAGCTGTTCCCAAATCTGGCCGTATGAATCTTCAAGCTCCTGAACCTTCTCCCGGAGGGAAGAGAGACAAAAAGTGTGTTGGCTGGGTGGGTCATGTCCTTGATTATCCTGGCAGCACTGCTCCGACAGCGTGCGGTGTAAAGTGAGTCCAAGGATGGAAGATTGGTTTGTGTGATGTGCTGGGCTATGTTCACGATCTTCCGTTTGTGGAAGAGTCTGTGGTCCTCACACTGGACTCATCAGTTACTTTGTAATTTCTGAACTAGTGCAAAAGTAAGTCATTCTTAATACTGAAGAACTGCCTACAAATCTATAGTAACATACATCTTGTCTCTCCACACATGCCGTTTGCTTTTTCTGGTACAAATAGCATATTTTGGAAAAGTTTGTGGGGATGGGTTGCTGATGGTTAGGCCTTGAAATTCTGCATGTGTTCTCCTTTCAGAATCAGTGAGAAACAAGTGCAACTTGTAGAGGAAAACTTTCAGTCATGACAATTTCTTTGGAAGTTCTCCCACTTACAACTGGAAATCTGCAGAAGGATCACAGAGCTCTGGAAGCTTGATATTTTAGAGCTGTTTCCATTAAGCTCTGTGACATAAACAATAGAAAGGTCAATTTGTGATTCTTTCAGGACGTATTCAGATGAGTTGACATGCAACAGAAATATGCACTTTAATTTGATTCATTAGTTTTTTTTATTAATTAGTGGAATGAGCATATTGCACAGATGAATGTGTAATTCATCCATAATTGCCAGGTGAACAATTAAGAGTTAAGGGGAACTGCATTAGTTGGTCTACATACCAAATATGCCACGAGTGAGTGATGACAGAACTCCCTGAGCGATGCTAAAAAAAAAGATGTACTTTTTCGGTAAGTTTCTTGGCAAGAATTTTATTCCAGATTTACTTACTATTTTATTATTTTTTCGCTGCTGCATGGTGGGATTTGAACGTGTAACTCTGGATCAACAGTTTATGGACCAGAGGTCAGTTGCTTAACTATTATGTTACTGTTATCACATAATTAATAGCATCGCAATAAAAAATTGCAAGTGCATTTCAAATGAAAAAGAAATTTTGCTTGTTTTCACCAATGAATTGTTAAAAAAAAGCCAACAATGTACTTCGTTGAAATTGATTCATCTCTTGTGAAAGAAAAGTACGTAATATAACGGAGCAGAGTTCTCTAATATTTCTGAGTGCAGAGATGGTCCAGCTAAAAAGGCAAACTTCTCCTGCTGTAATGATAGTGTGACTACTTCTGAATGGAAACATTTTACCCCACCTATATATGCCCCTCCTGCACTAATGCTTGAGGAACTCAAAGATCCTGCAATTATCAGCGTGAAAAGTCTCACAGTGAAAGGGACCTTGTTGGGAACCTTATTATGCAAGGGAAAGACTGGAATTTAACTGGAACTTAATTTTTTTGTGACTTTTATCAGAATTGAAGTATAAAAGTAAAGGAGAAAATAACTTTCCTACACATTGAAAGCAGTTTTGTTACAGTATGAGAATTATTTTTAAAAAAGGGCATTAAAGAGCCAGGAGACTTCTAATGATTGGGTTGCTGTTTCTAATTAATATATATCATTCATTTTTAATTGGATAGAGAAAACAGAAACAGCTCATGATAGATTAAAATCAAGCTCCTGGAGCCAATCAAAAAGCAAACATCGGAGTCGTTAAAAATAAAAAGACAGGACTGTGCCCAGAGCACCTAGACGAGAAAATCTACCATATGAAAAAATATAAGTGATCTAATATAAACTCTATGTGAGTCTTTTCCATTTGTAGCTTCTACAAAGAGGAAGAATCAGAATCAGAATCAGGTTTATTATCATCAGCATGTGTTGTGAAATTTGTTAACTTAGCAGCAGCAGTTCAATGCAATACATAATATAGAAGAGGAAAAAGAATTAAAATAATAAAAAAATAAGTCAATTACAGTATACATATTATGAATAGGTTAAAACCGTGCAAAAATAGAAATAATATATATTTAAAAAGTGAGGTAGTGTTCACGGGATCAATGTCCATTTAGGAATCGGATGGCAGAGGGAGAGAAGCTGTTCCTGAATCGCTGACTGTGTGCCTTCAGGCTTCTGTATCTCCTACCTGATGGTAACAGTGAGAAAAGGGCATGCCCTGGGTGCTGGAGGTCCTTAATAATGGACGCTCTCTTTCTGAGACACCGTTCCTTGAAGATATCCTGAGTACTTTGTAGGCTAGTACCCAAGATGGAGCCAACTAGATTTACAACCCTCTGCTGCTTCTTTCGATCCTGTGCAGTAGCCCCCCCTCCC
This sequence comes from Hemitrygon akajei, assembly GCF_048418815.1. NCBI lineage: Eukaryota > Metazoa > Chordata > Chondrichthyes > Myliobatiformes > Dasyatidae > Hemitrygon > Hemitrygon akajei. Next base: position 30,963,874 of record NC_133149.1, on the reverse strand, counting down.
CCATACCAGACAGTGATGCAGCCTGTCAGAATGCTCTCCATGGTACATCTATAGAAGTTTTTGAGGGTTTTTGTTGACATACCAAATCTCTTAAAACTCCTAATGAAGTATAGATACTGTCTTGCCTTCTTTATACCTGCATCGATATGTTGGGACCAGGTTAGATCCTCAGAGATCTTGACACCCAGGAACTTGAAACTGCTCACTCTCTGCACTTCTGATCCCTCTATGAGGATTGGTATATGTTCCTTCGTCTTACCCTTCCTGAAGTCCACAATCAGCTCTTTCATCTTACAGATGTTGAATGCAAGTTTGTTGCTGCGACACCACTCCACTAGTTGGTATATTTTGCCCTCTGTACGCCCTCTCATCACCATCTGAGATTCTACCAACAATGGTTGCATCATCAGCAAATTTATAGATGGCATTTGAGCTATGCCTAGCCACACAGTCATGTGCATAGAGAGAGTAGAGCAGTGGGCTAAGCACACACCCCTGAGGTGTGCCAGTGTTGATAATCAGTGAGGATAAGATATTATCACCAATCCACACAGACTGAGGTCTTCCGATTAGGAAGTTGAGGATCCAATTGCAGAGGGGGGTACAGAGGCCCAGGTTCTGTAACTTCTCAATCAGGATTGTGGGAATGATGGTGTTAAATGCTGAGCTGTAGTTGATGAACAACATCCTGACATAGGTGTTTGTGTTGCCCAGGTGGTCTAAAGCCGTGAGAAGAGCTAACTTATAGATGGTATTTGAGCTATGCCTAGCCACACAGTCATAGGTATAGAGAGAGTAGAGCAGTGGGCTAAGCACACACCCCTGAGGTACACAAGTGTTGATCGTCAGCGAGGATCATAGCAGCCTATGTCTACAGCAATATCTAGATGACATCTGTGCTTGAGCTCAAAAGTAACAAGTTAGGGGATCACAGCCATAGTCAGTGAGCATAAAAGTATAAGGCATATTAGCTATTAATGTAAACAAGAATCAGACTTCAAACTATTTTCTAATGTAACCCACAAGCAGCAATTGGCTTTGAAGTTAGAAGGACAGCACTCTCTAAGAAGAGACAGCAAACTACTCACTAGAAAGGAGCTGGTACATCAGTGCTCTTTCTCCAAACTCCCTTCCTCTACCTTTCCATTTCTTAAATTCTTTAAAACACATTCTCAGACCCATCTTTTCACTTATGTTTTTAGTGTTCATGTCAAACTTCCATCCTGAGCTTTTGTTAGATTATGCTTCCATAAACTAGCAGGGTAAGTTCCCCTGACAATAGTATTGAGGAGCAAGCTGTGTGGTGTGAATGGAGGGCAGGATGTTGACGGAGAAAGGTTCAGGCAGAAAAGGTAGCATGTGGTTGAATGGGCTATGAACTTCAGCATGGGAATTGAAGTTAAGTGCAGAGTAATGTGAAGTGATGTCTGGTCAGAAGAATTAGGAGTGTCCATATGAAATAAAGGAGTTGTTCTAAAAGGGTAAAGGAGAAGAATGGGCTGGAAGTATTGTTATGTTTTGCTACTCTAGAAACTAATCAAAAGAAAAACACAGGAGCCTGGGATAAATTGTGTACTTATTTTTTCTTTAGGGAGGCACTTGCATATGTTTAATTTTTCCAATGTCATCTTTGAACACTGCTGTGGCATCATCCACTACCTTATTTAATTTGCTTTCAGTTGACTCTATTGCAGGGGATGTTGCATGTGAATGGTGGATGGATCTCCAATGAAGCTGCAGTTGTCTCAGTCAGCCATGGCCCCACAATGCTGGCCCTCCTGTATTTACGAAAAACAAGACCAATGCAGCTTGTTGCTTGTTTTATTTCACTGTTACAAATGTCATTCCCACAGGAGTTATTTTTTCTCCAATATAAATTTTTAATTGGTTATCTGCAGGTTTCAGATTAGTATCTTTGAAATACTGTTTATGGAATGACTGAAACAGCTAAGCCAGTGTCCAATTCCATTTGAATTAATTTGCTGTTCATCTCTGGTGTAAGCCAAATTGCTTGTCTCTTGTTAGTTTTTGCATTTTAAATCTTAAGGCTACTTAGTCCAGTGTCCCTTTCATCATTATCAGACTTTCCACCAACAGCATGCAGATCATCCGCAAAGCAAACAGCATTATGAAGGACCCCACACACCCCTCACACAAACTCTTCTCCCTCCTGCCATCTGGGAAAAGGCACTGGAGCATTCGGGCTCTCACAACCAGACTATGTAACAGTTTCTTCCCCCAAGCCATCAGACTCCTCAATACCCAGAGCCTGGACTGACACCAACTTACTGCCTTCTACTGTGCCTATTGTCTTGTTTATTATTTATTGTAATGCCTGCAGTGTTTTTGTGCACTTTATGCAGTCCTGGGTAGGTCTGTAGTCTAGTGTAGTTTTTTTTCTGTGTTGTTTTACGTAGTTCAGTCTAGTTTTTGTACTGTTTCATGTAGCTCCATGGTCCTAAAAAACGTTGTCTCATTTTTACTGTGTACTGTACCAGCAGTTATGGTCAAAATGACAATAAAAGTGACTTGACTTGACATGACTTGATTAGTGCTCTTTTTGAAACTGCAGTTGACTTTTTATCTTTTTCTCTTCCCTGTGCAGTCCATTTATTTTTCTCTGCATGGAATGCTCTTTGTATGTGTTCTACTTTGTAGCATTTTATGCAAGTTTTGCCTTTAAACCTGCATTGTCCTGGTGTATGTGAGCCCTGCCACAATAGTAACACAATTTGTTCATCCAGACAGATTTCTGTTTAGATGTTACAATTTTGTTCATGCTCACTTTCATTACTAACTACAACTCAATTGCATCTCTGCCTGCTGTTTCCATTGATACAGTGATTTCAACTGCTCTTTTACATGTGAGTCATGTTTCAGTTGGGAGCACTTTTTGAATGCTTTCTGGTAAGAGTCTACAAACTAAACAATTTCTCAGTGTATCATTAAGCCAATTACTGAACTGGCAATGCACAAACAATTTCTTCAATTCAGCCATGCAAGCTGAAATGGACTTCTCTTCCTTTTGATTCTCTTTATGAAACATAAAGTGTTCAGCAATCACGAATGGTTTCAATATAAAATGTTCCTGCATTATGTTCATGATATCAATAAAGTCCATTTTGGCTGTTTTGGTCAGAGCAGTCAAACTTCTTAGCAAACTGTATGCTTTTCCACCTATTACACTCAGTAAAACTGGCACTTGATTTTTATTGGTTATTTCATTTACTTCAAAATACTGCATAATTCATTCAGTATACAACATCCAGTTATCTGCTGTGCAATCAAATATGTCCATCTTTCCAATATGACCAGCTATTTCTGCTTCCTTCTTTAAAATTCACTATTATTATCACCTGGTACTGACTGTTTCATCCATTTTCTGCTTTAAAACAATTGAATATTTTTCTCCCTTTGAGAAGAAAAAAAATGTGCTGCGCTTCAACAGGTAGGTAATCGTCTTGGGTTCATTTTAAAACTTCCTTGACAAGACAGTTATGTTTTGTAACTCCAGAAACTAATTGGAAGGAAAACATGGGAGCCTGGAATAACTTGCGTACCTAGTTTTAATTTAGGGAGGCACTCAACTATGATCTGGTGGCATAATGACATATGTCATTCACATACTTTCACATATAACCGATAGTGAATTATATAAAACAAACAAAGAATGCTTAATCAGGCGATATATTTACAATATTGCCTAATGTTATGTACCCCTAGGGTTCATTTATTCTGTGGACTGTCACTTTAAAACGCCAGGAGCATAAGACTGACGTTTGAATACTTTTGAGCTGCTCGAGAGAGAGAGAGAGAGAGAGAGAGAGAGAGAGAGAGAGAGAGAGAGAGAGAGAGAGAGAGAGAGAGAGAGAGAGAGAGAGAGAGATGGAGTTATTTGAAGAACAATGAATGTTTACATTTTTCCTGTGGCTTGTTTTGATTTTACAAGGACAGTCATAGACACACAGACACACACAGCTTAGAGTCAAGATGGATTCAGTCAATAGAAGACACCAGTGAGTCAGTCGCTAGTTTAAACTTTCAGTAGGCAAAAAGAGGTGAGTTGAGATCGATCCAGAGTATTGATAAATGACTCTCACAAGTTTCTGCAACTAGTAAAAGTTTGCAGAGAAGAGAAAAGAGAAGAGAGGAGAGGAAGGTTTGAAACAGAAGAAACCTAGTGACAAAGAGATCACTCTCTAAGTAGCCCATGAGGGTGAGTTTGTTTCCATTCGAATACTAAAGTGTGACTGTCACTTAGTTAATCCACAGGGGTGGGTTCTCTGGTGAGGGGAGACCTTTGTGAATACCGCGTGTGTGTTTACCCTTTTGTCTGGGTGTGGTAGTTCACTGAAGAAAGGCACCCCTGTGGCAAATCACTGTTGGAGTTATTTTGTATGTCGTGGAACTGGATGTCGCTATCACATTGTGTGTGTTGGGGTAACCTTGTGGAATCTACCGGTGTGTCCACCCTTGCCTGGGTGGTGGTTCCCTTGAAGATGGTCCCCTTTGTGATAAGCTACTGTTGGTGATAATCCATATGTGGATTCTGTTTGAGTATCCTGTGGCCACCACTTTGGGATGTCCCGTAGCTGAATTCGGGTGTGGTACCACTTGTGTTGAAAGGATATTCGTTGAAGATCACTGTTGGTGATACATCAAGTGTGGAGTGGAACAACTTCAAAGATAAAACCTACTGCTATTGTTATTTTGTATTGCTGTCGTGGAATCTTGTGGAATGTCAATGTAATTGCCTTCTCACAACATTCACCTTTGGATTATAAACATCTCACATTAATTAACCTGTGCATTTGAACTGAACTTTCCTTACATACCATCGTAAGACTATATCACTTACCACCTGAGCTTGAAGAAGTTTGGGAACTTTATTTACACCTATATATGCATAATGCCGTTAACTCTTGATTTACCTGGTTTAAGTTACTATATGACGTAGCTACTAATAAAATAGCGTTTTGTTAACAGCAAAACCAGACTCCAGGTGTGTTCTGTTGTTGCTGATACTTTTACAGGGTTGCATTTACGTAACACCAAATATACTGATATATTAAATACATAGAGGCGTATGTTCACAAATTATTCTATGTGGCAGGGAAGGTGAGAAAGTGGCAGAGAAGGTGTTGTCCTTCTATACCTGCATACAGGCAGAGGCTAAAGAGCAAGGCTCCAGAGATTAGGACAACAAAGAGGCAATCACGGGAGGAAGAGGAACAGCTATGGGCTTGCTTCAAGTCAGTGGACTGGGCCATGTTCAAGGACTCATCAGTGGATCTGAATGAATACACCACAGTTGTCACAAAAACAGTCATAGACGAGTATGCCCCAGAAAATCATTCTGAGTATTTCCCAATCTGAAGTTCTGGATGAACCATGAGATCGATCTACAGTCTGCTGAGGGCCAGCAGTGATATTCAAGTCTGGCGACCAAGTATAATACAAGAGGTCCAGGTACAACTTCAAGAAAGCCATCTGAAGTGCAAAGTGTCAACTCCAGATCAAGCTTGAATCAGTGAAGGATGCTCGACAGCCATGGCAGGGCTTGAATGCTATCACCTCTTACAAAGTGAAACCAAGTGGCATAGGTGACAACAGGGCTTCACTCTCAGATGAGCTCAATGCCTCTTGTGCTCGCTTCGACCATCGAACCATAGAGGCGCCTTCATGAACTCCCCCAGCACAGAATGACCCTGTGATTCCAGTCTCTGAGGCTGATGTGAGAGCATCCTTCAGGAGGGTGAACCCACAGAAAGCATCTGGCCCAGACAGGATATCTGGTCAAGTACTAAAGACCTGTGCTGGAGTGTTCACCAATATCGTTAACCTCTTGCTTTGGCAAATTGAGCTACCCAATTGATCAAGTGGGCTTCAATTATACCAGTGTCTAAGACAAACGTGATAACCTACCTCAATGACTATCATTCAGAAGCACTTACATCCACAGTGATGAAGTGCTTTGAGAGGTCGGTGATGAGACATATTAACTTCTGCTTGAGAAGCGACTTGGATTCACTCCATTTTGCCTACTGGAGCAACAGGTTCACAGCAGATGTCATCTCATTGGCTCTTCACTCCACCCTAGAACATCTGGACAGCAAAGATGCATACATCACAATGCTGTTTATCGACTACTGGTCAGCATTCAATACCATCATCCCCTCAAAACTAATCAATAAACTTCAAGACTTTGGCCTCAATGCCTCCTTGTGCAACTGGATCCTTGATTTCCTCACTTGCCGACGCCAGTCAGTTCGAATTGGGAACAACATTTCTTCCACAATCTCTATCAGCACAGGTGCACTACAAGGCTGAGTGCTTTGCCTCCTGCTCTAATCACTTTACACTTATAACTGTGAGGCTAATCACAGTTCCAATGCCATATTCAAGTTTGCTAATGACACTACTGCCGTTGTCTAAATCAAATGTGGTAATGAATCAGCATATAGGAGGGAGATTGAAAATCTGGCTGAGTGGTGCCACAACAACAGCCTCTCACTCAATGTCAGCGAGATCAAGGAGTTGATTACTGATTTCAGGAGGAGGAAACCAGAGGTCCACGAGCCAGTCTTCATCGGGGGATCAGAGGTGAAGAGGGTCAGCAACTTTAAATTTCTCATTGTTATCATTTCAGAGCATCTGTTCTGGGCCCAACATGTAAGTGCCATTACAAAGAAAGCAAAGCAGTGCCTTTACTTCCTTAGGAGTTTGTGAAGATTTGGCACGTCATTTTAAACTTTGACTAACTTTAACAGGTAAGTGGCGGAAAGTGTTTTGACTGGTTGCATCATGGTCTGCCAGGTATGCAAACAGCAATGCCCTTGAACGGGAAAACCTACAAATGTAGTGAATACGGCCCAGTCCATCATGGGTAAAGCCCTCCACACCATTGAGCACATCTACGTGGAGCATTGTCACAAGAGAGCAGCATCCATCATCAGGAACATGCACAGGCACACCATCTAGGCCATGCTCTATTCTCACTGCCGCCATCAGGAAGAAGGTACAGGAGCCTCAGGACCCACACCACCAGGTTCAGGAACAGTTATTACCCCTCAACCACCAGGCTTTTGAACCAGAGAGGATAACTTCACTCAATTTCTTTCACCCCAGCACTGAACTGTTCTCACACCCTATTGACCCACTTTCAAGGACTCTTCATTTCATTTTCTCAATATTTATTGCTTACTTATTTATTATTATGACTACTATTTCTTAATTTTTTCTTTTTGTATTTGTACAGCTTGTTGTCTTTTGTACATTGGTTATTTGTCCATCCAGATGAGAACAGGCTTTCATTGATTTTGTTGTGTTTCTTGTAGTTACTGTGAATACCTGCAAGAAAATGAATCTCAGGGTTGTATATGGTGAAATATATGTACTTTGATAATAAATTTACTTTGAGCTTGAACTTTGAATTTTGAGAAAGTAGTTAATAAGGCATCTGCAGTTCAGGGGGCTATCAGTCGAGAGATAGAGTAGAAAAACAAAAAGTTTGTTCTGTACCTTTATAAAACATTTCTCTGGCCTCAACTATAACATTATGTTCAAGTCTGGGTCCAGCAAAGATTGACGAGAATGGCTGCTGAGATGAGAGACTATAATTATGATAGATTAGAGAGGCTTGAATAATTTTATTTGGAGAGGAAAGAGCTGACAGGAGAATTGATGGAAGTATATAAAACGATGAGGAACATGGTTGGAGCAGTAAGTGGGAGGTTGTTCCTCTTGATGGAGAGGACTAAAACCTGAGGTCATGGATATAATATTAAGATGAAGGGAGCTGAAGTTGACATGAGAAAAAGCTTATGCAGTATGTGATTGAAATCTGGAATGCATTGCAGTGGTGATGAATGCTGGTTCTATAGGTCCTTAGGATCATTACAACCTAGAAATGAGCTCTTCTGCCCATTGATCCCACTAATCCTGCACTAATCTCACTATTTTCTCTCCACATTCCAGTCAATCCACCCCACCCTCTGATTCTACCACTCATCTATTCACCAGGAGCAATATTGAGTAGTCAATTAACTGGCCAACCCACACAACCTTTGGAATGTGGGAGGCAACCTGACCACCTGGAGGAAACCCACAGTCACAGGGGAAATGTGTCAACTTCACACAGACATACCAGAAATCAAGATTAAACTTGGGTTGCTGAAGCGGCAGCTCAAATGTTAAGTCATATCGCACACACTTACTCCATTGTGGCTATCAAGGGGAATTGGACAGATATTGTATATTTGGGATTAAAATTTACAAGGTCACAAAAAAAGGTGGGTGGAACCAGAGAGTTGCTCTGGTAGAGAGCTAGTGCAGGCACAATAGGCTGAATGGCTTCCATCTGTGCTATGGCCATTCCATGCTTCTATGAACTACCAAGATCCTAGATTTGAACCCGGCAGGCTTCTATGATATGGGATAGAAATTATCCATAGAACGTTGAGCAGATTTGTTTTTGGATGTAATCAAAGAGTGGCTGTAGGTGTTTAAGAAAATGTATAATGAATTTTATTTGTAAAGTTCAAAAGCTCTTCACGTTAAAAAAAGGGCCACAATGCCAGAAGAAATCAGGGTAAATTTTAAATTAAAAGAAAGAAAGTGAAGCAAGAAAAAAACATTGCTGGACTTGGGAAAGATAAAAAAATAGCAAACAGTGACTAATAGCAAACAGTAGGAGCAATGAAGAAAAAGTATTAGTTTGTTACTAATAACAAAACCAACTTAGAAATATGTTACAATTATCTCAAGGAAAGAGTTATTAAGAGCAATGTATAGTCTGTGAAAAACTGAAAAGCAGTGATTTTGTAAATAAATTAAGAAATCACAGATGTGTCAAATGATTATTTTGCATACTTACAAACTGATATGAGGATAACATGCATCCTAGGGAAACCAATATTGAATAAGTAGCAAGGTACGCTAAAATTAATGAGAGCAAAATAACATCAACAAGAAAATAATGGAAAGAGTGATGAGTCCACAGGACCAGAAGATTATATTATGCAAGTTTCATCAAAACTAGTTGAGCATATTGCAAATGCCTGAGATGCAATCTGCTGAAGTTCTCTTAATTCACAGATCATACTTTAAGATTGGAAAATTACCTTTGATATCGCTAATTTAAAGTAAAAGTGACTTGAATATGAGGTGACTTGAATACTGAGTTAGCCAAACATCTGTTACTGGAGTCTAGATTTCAGGGTGGAATGTGTGAATACCTCGAAAATGTTCAACTGAACAGACAAAACTGTATGCTTTACAAATAGATACATTTTTTGAGAAGGTGATTACGGTAGCAGTAATGGTAATGTCTACAAATATTATTTGCATGGGCTTCCAGCAGTTGTGCAATAATGTTCGCTCTGAGCAGAAGTTGAAGCTCATGGAATTGAACACAAACTGGTTGATTGACTATGCATCAGAAAGTAAATAATGGCAAGATGTGACTACCGTATCCTTTTGAGAGCTATGTAATGCTCTATATCATACAATGTATTTGAAAAAGGATCTAGTGTTTTCCAGGCATATATGACAAATAAATTCTTCTCGGGTTTCCAGTTGGGTACAGGTATCAATTATAAGTTACGTTTCAATGGCAAACTCTGCCATCTTCATCAGGGATGATGCCTGAAGATGACAGAGTTGGTCATCAAAATATCGGTTAAAATTGATTCCTGTACCTGGCTGGAAGCCCAAGAAGAGTTTATTCGTTTGTTAATGTGTTTGTTAATAAAAATCAAAAGAACATCAGTCACTGGAATCCTGAAAAAAGAAGACAGAATTTGCTGAAAAGCCTTAACAGGTCATTTTTAAAAAAAAAATATTTTATTTAGAGATACAGCACGGTAACAAGCCCTTTGGCCCAGAAACCCAATGACCAATTTACCTAATATCCTGAACTTCTTTGGAATGTAGGAAGAAATCGGAGCACTCAGAGAAACCCATGCGGTTACTGGGAAAATGTACAAACTCTTTACAGACAGATATTTGTCTGAAAGGGTTAGTTGTTGTAGCTAAATGGGAATTATTCAGGAAAATGGGATTTAACCTATGATTTAAAATTGGAACAGGAAACAAATGTGGTATGCAAATCACAAACAAGAGAAAATCTTCAGATGCTGGAAATCCAAGCAACACACACAAAATGCTGGAGGAACTCAGCAGGCCAGGCAGCATCTATGGAAAAAAGTACAGTTGATGTTTTGGGCCGAGACCCTTCAACAGGACAAATGCAGTATGACTGGGGTGCATTCTGGGATCTTCACTGAGGATTGAAAAGTATAATATAATAAGGGCTGGATACAGGAGTGCACAATTCTTAAAAGACACATTTGAAACTTTAAGAAGGAACACTGATAAGGAAACAACAGATGAATATAATGTATGTCGAACCTACCAGATGGACAACCAGATATGAATCAGTGGGGACACTGTTTGTAAAATGAAATAATCTGAATTTAAGGAACTAATACTAGAAGTCTTGCGTCTCAAAATTATGCATGTAACAATAGGCTTTCCAGTAAACACCTGCAAATTAAGCTTATCCAAATATGGACAAGTGCCCATTAGCTGCGTTGTCCCTCATTAACACTGTATCAAAGCAATCATACAGGTATTGTATTTTGATTCTCTGTGAGAGTCTCTAGATTTTTCTTGTCATTGCTAAAATTGATAGCATTGGTATTAAATAAAGATGCATTAAGCTACAACCATAATGTGATTTCATCTGCAGTAGATTTCACAAGAGAATAATTCAAAGGTTACGTTCCAAAAGAAGAAAATAAAGATGGCCTACCATGAGTCTCCAAACCTTGCATCAGACAAAGATATAATTTTTACTGAAGCAATAATTAGTCAAACTACTCATTTTCTCTTTGTTCTGAATATGGAAGTGACATTGTAGTATCCCAAAAGTAAATATTGGTGTTAGAATAAAGGAGCAATCAGATGTATCACTAATGTTGGGCACGTTATATGCACAAGCACAACTGGTGCACTTCATAAATAAAGGCAATTCCAACACAAAAACAGGTGAGAAGTGTACTGTTGCTGTTGTGATTACAAACTGTTGTGCATTGCAAATAACCCCACACCTAAGGAGGACCTTTTTGCGGTATTGTTAATGTTTTCTATATAACATCTTTTAAAAAGAACAACTGGTTGATGGACTGTGCATGGACTTAATCTTTTATAATGCTATTACTCTCTTGTTTTTCTGAAAATGTTAAAGGCAGTTGTGGACCATTTTTATTTGAACCTTGCATCTGTGCCAGACTGAAAATATGGCACAGTCACACTTCATTCACAGTAAGATTTGGAAATTTACATTAAGGTGTTTGTGTTTCCATGTTGTTAATACTAGCTTGATGTTAAATCAGGTAATTTTTTAATATAAAGATCAAAGTATAACATTTGATTGATTAATGAATATTTTTTCATGTGAAAATCATGCATAATAGTGACTTAACCTGGGGCAGATCATTCACATGTTCATTTTTGAGGTAAAAAAAAGTTGCCTCTTGGTTTGGTAGGGTATGTATTTTATTCGTTGCTTACATGGGAAATAAGCTTAACAATTCTGCTGTAGAATTCCTTTGAGTGAAATACCAGTGGGGGAGGTTCACTAAAAGGAGAGGCCTTTGTTCTGACAGACTACTGCTCACATGGTGGGAACAAAATTCATTCTATCGTGCATGGCACCTGACAGGCACCAATGATTGAATGTACAGTGACTTTTTCAGCATCATACACAATGCCAAGGCAAGTTTGGCACATAAATTTTGTGTTGGAGAATTGATAGCACATTATCAATTTCAAGACCTTTACTTCATGGCAATAACCACAATATGCAACATCACACCATGTCTACTCCCCGAGCTTTTCAAGTATATCCAAGATGATTCAATGGAATGTTTACTAAAAATTTCTGCATTAGTACAAAGTGACTGGTGTTGGCATTAGCAGCATGCATTTTGTAATTATTTACCAACATATGAGGCATCAAGGTCTGGTTAACATGAAGCAATGTGGAGGTTTATTATACATGATCTCACTCTTTTGGGCTGAATGAAAGATAGCCGAAATAAAGAGCACAATGAGGATACGTTTTAGAATATTCTGTGCATTATATATCCAGTAATAAATGAATCCACACTGTGACTTGTCCAACTAATAGACACCATGCGACTCTTCCACTTTGTGTGGGGCTATATGCTAATTTACAGAAATCGAAGTTGATGGTGTGCAGCAGGCCTGAGCTTATATCTCTAATCGTGGTTGACACAGAGCTTGTAGGAATGGTGGAAGTGTTAAATTACCTTGGCAGAGCTGTCACCATGAAGAACAGAATGTGCACAGCAAACCTGAGAAGGGCTGACAGAGCAGCAAAATCTTTATTGAACCATTTGGAACAAAGTATCTTGGAGAAAGCCAAGCGACAGCTTTATAATGATATGGTGATAGTATGTCTACGATATGGCTGAAGACAAGGTTGGGTGATTTTTGAAGGGATTATGGCACCACAAAGGCATTTGTCACTTCTAATTCTTCTAATCTTACTGTGAATGATGTGTGACTGTGCCATATTTTCAGTCTGGCGCAGATGCGAGGTTCTACTGCAGCTTGTGAGGCTAAAAGAGAAGACAATTTGTAAACAAGTCTTGCTTCCAAATGTGCTGGCTTCAGTTTCCCCTGCGTAAATCTGTCTGATGCATTCCAGCAGATGGACACAAAGCTCACAACTGAAACCCTTAATAGCATGCAAATCAACTCCACAATTGCTAAACATTACATTGAAAATAACAGTACAATAACAGCCCATCTTTCAACTTCCTACTGGTTAAGAAAGGCTCATCATTCTCTCAGCACTTCTTAATTTGTGGAGCTAGTCAAGCAAATAAAACATGCAAAACACTTACAATATTGGAAATTTGGAACAAAAATAGAAAATGTTGGAAGTACTTAGCAGGTTGGGCTACATCTGTGGAGGAAAGAATTGAGTTAATATTTCATCAGAAAGCATTTATTTGAATATAAATTTTTGAAGTTCTGTTGTTGCCACTGTATCAAATTGCAGATATTGATTATCTCTACATCACTATGTGAGCATTCCTGATTAAAGGTGCCACTACTGTTTCTGTCAAAGAAGTGAAGAAAGAACATCATGGGCACGTTTCTTTCTCCTGGTCCTGATCACCTCATTTTCACCATGGGTGTACAGTCCCTATGCATTTCTATGTCCTGTCTAAAAAGCCTTAAAGCTCTCCTCTTCTTTCTTGACAACAGACTCAACCAGTTTACCTCCACCACCACTCTCCTCCATCTGGTCGAACTGGTCCTCACCCTTAATAATTTCTCCTTCGGCTCCTCCCCACTTTCTGTGAACTCATGATAAAGCCATGAACATTTGCATGTGTTGCAGCTCTACCTGCCTTTCCACTGCTGTGTGGAACAGTCCATGCTCCAAGCCTTCCCTGGCAATGTTCTGTAACTCTTTCTGCGCTACATTGACGATTGCATTGGTGCTGTTTCATGCATCCATGCTGAGCTCATCAATTTCATGAACCCTAATCTTAAACTTACTTAACCCATTTCTAACACCTCTCTCCCCTTTCTTGATCTGTCTCCATCTCTGGAAACGAAGTGTCTACTGATATCTTTTAGAAACCCATCAATTCCCACGGCCATCTTGACTATATCTCTTCCCATCCTATCTCCTGTAAAAATACCTCTTCTCATCTTGTCTCCTGTAAAGATGTCCTCCTTCTTCAAAGAGCAGGGTTTCCCTTCCTCCACCATTGATACTGCCCTCACCCGCATCTATATTTCCCAGACATTGGCGCTCACCCAATCTTCCCACTGCCTTAACAGGGATAGTGCTCCTCTTGTCTTCTCCTACCACCCCACGAGCCTCCACATCCAACACTTCATTCTCCACAACCTTCGCCATTTTCAATGGGACCCTAACACCAAAAACATCTTTACCTCACCCACCCCCACTCTCCACTTTCCACAGAGATTGCTCCCTTCATAATTTACTTGTCTATTAATTTCTCCCCACTAATTTCCCCTGGCGCTTAACTCTGCAAGTGGCAGAAGTGCTATACCTGCCCATTCAACTCCTCCCTTGCCTCCAAATAATCCGTTCAGGCGAGGCAATACTTCACATGCATATCTGTTGGGGTCATCTACTGTATCTGTTCCTCCTGATGTGAACTGTTCCTACATTGGTGAGACCCGATTGGCGGACTGCTTTGTCGAGCACCTCCACTCCATCTGCCAAGAGTGGAACTTCCTAGTGGCCAACCATTTTAATTCCTATTCCCATTCGTGTTTCAACACGTCAGTCCATGGCTTCCCCTTTTGCCGTAATGAGGCCACTCACGGGTTGGAGGAGCAATGCCTCATATTCCGCCTAGGTAGCCTCCAACCTGATGGAATGAACATTGATTTATTCAACTTTCGGTAATTTTTCCCTCCCACTTCTTCTTTCTTCTTCTATTCCTCACTCTGGCCTCTTACCTCTTCTTGTCACCTCCCTGGTGACCCTCCTCCCTCCCTTTTTCCCATGGTCCACTCTCCTCTCCTATCAGATTCCTTCATCTCCAGCTCTTTGTTTTTTCTACCTATCACCTTCCAGCTTCTTACCTCAACCCACTTGGCTTCACCTATCACCTTCTAGCTTGAACTCATTCCCCTCCCACCACTTTCTTATTCTGGCATCTTCCCCATTCCTTTCCAGTCTCGATGAAGGGTCTTGGCTCAGAATATCAGCTATTTATTCCTCTCCATAGATGCTGCCTGATCTGCTGAGTTCCTTCAGCATTTTGTGTGTGTTGCTTATATTTTCTTCAGGCCAGTTTATTCCTTCCAAAATTCACACCTAAAAGATCCTTAAGAAAAATATTCCAAATACCTATTAAAGAATAAAATTCACTTTGGGGCTAAATTAACTTGTCCCCAAAACAAGCACAAGATTATGACCTTGGTACCCCATGACTCAAGTACCACAAACTCCATCAGTCAGGAGTCATAATACTGGGCTTACACATTTCATACTTTACATCCACATCCTAAAACTAGCTATTCTACTGTGACAATAATAACCTTCAGATAAATTGCAGAGCTGACAAGCAAGAGAAACAAGCACAGGTCCAAGTCATAACTTTGTAGATGGCAGGTGAGGATCTTGGCTTCTCCCCAGTAATTGCAGAAGTCAATTACAAGGGAACAGCCAGCAGAGGGGCGGAAACACTGGCACATGACAACATCTTCATTTTCCCTTTGCAGATTCAATCAACCCTTGGGATGCAGTTGCCAAGAACTCCAGGGCTTCTTCGGTACAAGATGCTTTTTGGAATGCCAGCAGACCATCACACTCACTACAGCAGCAGGTATTTCATGCAGCTACTGAAATCATGTGGGTGGGTTACACAGAAGTTTTGTGATCCAAATGATCATCAGGTGTCCCTTGCTGCCCACTTGCTTTAGGTTGCTGCTGATGGTCAAACATTGGTGGCATAGTGGACTACCAGAGAATGAAGACTTCTTATCTACTGTCAGAATATATTCATCTCTGTGATTTCCTGCCCATGGTTGCACAGCAGCCTGACATTGAAGTGATGGAGGCCTTTAGTTGTGATGTAGCTCCAAATTACCCTGTGATTTTTCAAAGCAGTCAGTAGCACCCTACAGCTTAAGGTGATTTCCCCCACAGCACATGCTCACTTTGTCTGTCATCTTTTGTCAAAGGAGAATGAGATGAAATGTAGATGCTGGAAATTCAGAGGAGCACATACAAAATGGTTCAAATGGTTCCCTTTAAATATATCAGAGAATGTATATAGTATATACCCTGAAATTTTTACTTTTCACAGTCATCCATGAAAACAGAAAACCCCAAAGAATGAACAACAGTAAATGTTAGAACCCCAAAGCCCCCTCTTCCCTCCCCATGCAGAAGCAGCAGCAAAGCATCAACCTCCCCCCTTCACCCATTCAACGGAAAGCATAGGCGCCCACCACCCACCAAGCAATAGCAAAGCCCCCAAAGAGAGACCATAATCTGCAGTACAACTAAAACTATTGTTCACCTGTCAGTTCGACATGCCACAAGCTCTCTCTCACTAACAATGGACAGAGAGATGTGACCCATTTCACCACAAAAAGGGAGACTAACAAACAGTCGCTGTTAGAGTGTTACAATCTGCTGTATCGCTTTTTATTCTGAGACTCTCTGACTTGAGAATTGGCAGCAAACTCTCCCCACCATTGAGAAGGAGTGATCACCTTGAGTACAGACACCTCCGTCAGCTGCATCTGCTGCCGTGAAATTCCAACGTTCCTTCTCCCACGACGCCGCAGTCAGCAGCACCAGCGTGGAATCGGTCACCCACAGGGCCGCACCTTGCAGGTATGCATTCTTCCAGGCCATTCCTGGTTATGTCATAAAGTGGATGAACTCATCCGCTGTGAAAAACCACAGATTGAGTGTAGCTGCAAATCACGAACTTTGACAGAATCCCAGCCACCTAGAAAAGGGAAAAAAAAGATTAAGAAGAGGAATTTAAGCTGCTTCCACAGAAGAGCTCAAATAAGCAGCCATTTGGCACCATCTTAACTCCTCACTGGAGGAATTCAGCAATCAGGCAGCATCTATGGAAAGGAATAACTAGTTGATGTTTCAGGCTGAGACACTTCATCAGGATTAGAAAGAATGGGGAAAGAAGCCAGAATAAGAAGCTCGGGGGGCGGGGGGGGGGGGCAGTGGATGGAAGGAGTAGAAGCTTGTAGGTGATAGGTGAAGCCAATGGGTGGGGACGAAGTGAAATGCTGGGAAGTGATAGATGGAAAAAATAAAGGGCTGAAGAAGAAGGATTCTGATAGGAGAAGAGAGCACTATGGGAGAAAATGTAGGAGGAGGGGCACTAGGGGAGGTGATTGGCAGGTAAGAAGAGAAGAGGTAAGAGAGTAGTCAGTCTGGAGAATGGAAGAAGAGTGAAGGAGGAGGAGGAAAATTACTGGAAGTTAAAGCAGTCAAGGTTTATGTCATCAGGCTGAAGAAGAAGGAATCTGAAATGCAGCTAGTTTTTACACAAAGAGCATCAATGGTTTCTGCTGTAGTAAATGGCAATACAAATTAATGCAAAGAACTTTGGCTCTGGACTGTAAACATTTTTATAAACATTTCACAAGATGGTTACATTGTCACTGTGATCCTTGCACTGTTCTGATTGGAGCTGTAGCAGGTCTGAGATAGTGAAGGTCCTTAATGATGGATGCTGCCTTCTAGAAGCAGCACCTTTTGAACATGTCCTAGATGGTGGAGACATGCTACTGGTGGTGCTTGCTGAGTCTACAACTTGCTCTTTTGACCCTGTCCTTTTGGTGCCTCCATACCAGAAAGTGATGCTCTTCATAGTAATCTATAGAAAGTTTGCTAGAGTCTTTGATGACATACTAAATCTCGTCAAACTCCTAATGAAGTATTGTGGCTGGCACGCCTTCTTTGTGATTGCATTAATTTCTTGGGCCCAGAATAGATTGTCTGAGATGCTGATGCCCAGAAAATTGAAGCCGATCACTCTTTTGACTGCTGACCCCTCAATGAGGATTGGTGTGTGTTCTCCGACTTCTCTTTCCTGAAGTCAGCAGGAAGTGCAGTACAAATGTGTTGCATTTCACTGACTATGGATCTGCAGTTCACAACCAGAACTTGAAATGTCCCTTAAAATGGTACCAAGGAACTCCAACCCATTATGGAGTCAGATGGACCCTCAACACATATTTTGTACCCCTCAGGCTTAACAACTCTGGAAAAAGCTCTACACTAATATTAAGTTTGTGCTCTGGTACATCCTATGAACAATGAGAGATATTCTCCTGAAAGATATGTTTCGACTATAATGCTCTTAAATTTAGAGTAATTCTTATTGGTATCAAGCATCCTTTTTCTATGTACCATCCTAGATTTCTCGATGTGTTTTCGAGGGATGAATGAATGCAAATTTATTACATTGTAAAGATAAACATTTTTTAAGTGCGCATAGTTTTCACTATCCTACACTGACAATCCATTTTATTTTATGGAGGTACAGTATATTTTTGCTAAAAGCAAATATAAATTTTGAAGTCCTCTGATAGATATATATAAACAGACATTAATGACAACTTAATGGTTGGTTGAAGATAATATGATTTTTAATTCATTCAATATCAGTCGCAGGAACCTTACTTGCAATCTCTTTGTGATTCTGCTCACTATCACTATATTATGTCTTCTAGAAAGCTACCTGTCAATCAGAGAGTTTTTTTTATTGTACCCTGTGAAAAACATAGGCAAACCTGGGTAATATTTCAAAGGAATTACAACAGCTTTATGTTTCCATTGCAGAATGTAAGCAATCAGTTGTTTTTTTTACTCGTTGCTGCAGTGTCAAAATTCTGAAACTGAATGCCAGTTGCTGCCAATTTAATGATACAGCAGCCAGTTATCTGTTGAAAGATGTCAAAATGAGTTTCTGATTATCTGTATCATTTTGTGATGTGCAACCAAAGTGCCATGCTACATTCATTTGGAGACCAATTTGAAATGTTGTCATTTAGGTTTAGTTTGTAGCTCCCCCAACAAGTCACATTGCAATGTATTGTTGCAGGGTTGTTTTCCTTACAGGGAGTTTTAATTTTCCAGCCTAGTGAAATCAATTCTGAAAAGTAATAGAAAACTCCGACCAAGACAGTGGTTTAGTTGTAAAGCAAGTTATATTTGATTGTACTGCTTTTTGTTATCTAATTTTGACTATATCTTGAATTGCATTAATCTGTAATGTCCTTAGATTAATGGTGTTTTGTAGCGGTGTGCTACACGCAGCGCTAAAATAACGACATGGAGTCGGTAAACTGCAATTAAAGATGATTTTATTCGAACTACCATAGGTGAGGTCGCAGCGTCCAGAAGCTTGGCAGTTTCAACGCAACCGCATGAACAGATGCGGCGTCGGTCATCTCTGGTCCAAAAATCGTTTGGACCGTCGGGGTCACCAATTGTAGCGGTGTGCTACACACAGCGCTAAAATAACAACACGGAGTCGGTAAACTGCAATTAAAGATGATTTTATTCGAACTTCACAGCCTTGCTTTAAAGCCTCCCTCATCCCGCCCTCCCCGGGCGCGGATGCTCTAAGGGACACGTACTCACAAACCCCCGCAGGCTTTTTTTCCCTTTGTTGCGGACCTGGCCTTTGTGCCTGCACGCTGGCTATTTGTGAGCCGGTTCGAGTGCGCTAGGAAGTGGGTCGCCACAGTTTTATACATTTCAACAAGCTTTGCAACTGTGCGACCATGTTTGAGTGAAAAAAGAAGATAAACAGGAAGAAAATGTTTCATAAAAAAATTCCCAGAGTGCAAAAGTATTTGAAAACTTAAGAAACCAACCTTAAGACATGCACTTATACAACCTACATCCATGTAGGGCCCATCCACGAAAGGAACTAATAATCCTCTGAGTTTAAGAAATTGGTCTGGGCTTATATTGGACTGGGTTGAAAGCTTCACACTACCCACATGTATGTTGGCTGCAAGAGTATGACAATTAGTCCACATCTTCCATTAGAATAGTTCTAGTGGACAGTGATGCCATTCACTGCCTGAAAAGCATTTTGTTAATTGTGTGAAAAGCTGTCTTGGGAACCAGCAAAGTTAATAAAGAAATTGTAATGTCAGAGCACTCCTGTTCTTCCTAGGGGACCAAGGAGATGGTGGTGGACTTTAGGAGATCTAGGCCTCATATGGAGCCAGTGATCATTAATGGAGAATGTGTGGAGCAGGTTAAGACCTACAAGTATCTGGGAGTACAGTTAGATGAGAAGCTAGACTGGACTGCCAACACAGATGCTGGTAAGGAAGGCGGGCTCTGTCGTGGGCAAAGTACTGGAGAGTTTAACATCGGTAGCTGAGCGAAGGGCGCTGAGTAGGCTACGGTCAATTATGGAAAACTCTGACCATCCTCTACATAGCACCATCCAGAGACAGAGAAGCAGTTTCAGCGACAGGTTACTATCGATGCAATGCTCCTCAGACAGGATGAAGAGGTCAATACTCCCTAATGCCATTAGGCTTTACAATTCAACCGCCAGGACTTAAGAACTTTTTAAAAGCTATTATTAATGCTTTTTGAGATAGTGATTTAGATGCATATCATATTTTTTACTGAGTTAAGTATTGTATGTAATTAGTTTTGCTACAACAAGTGTATGGGACATTGGAAAAAAAAGTTGAATTTCCCCATGGGGATGAATAAAGTATCTATCTATCTAACTATCTATCTATCTAATAAGGCATGTAAAAGCCTTTGGCTTGCTGCTTTGGTAGCAATCTCATCAAATTTTAAGGAGTTTCCTTGCTTAAAATCGAAAGAGAAGACACACAAGGCAAACGTTTGATTGATAGATCTTTAGATCTTCTTGTTCAATGATTCTTTGAGATGGAGGATGATTTACTTCCATTCCAGTTTTGTAAGTACTGATATGTCTGGTGAGGCCAATGGCTGAACAGTAAATTTCTTCACTCGTGAGGTAGGTGATACTTGGAGAAGCAGCTTGATGGGTGGTTTGTGAGGACCTTTCCATCATCTTTACAAGAACTTCGGGTGCTGTTATTGCATGGTCTTGAAGTTTTAAGTAAATCCCAATAGATCCTTCTTCACCTTGAGTTGTACTGCGTCAGTGATTCCCAGAAGTCACTGCAATTCTCTGAGAAGGCAATGATGGATAGCACTGAGAAATAGCGACTCTTTGCATGCAGCTCCAAAAGGACTCATCAAATATTCCCATTTATGACTAGTACAGCTGAAATTCACAGTCACAGCCATGGGTACTTCAGTAAGCAACATTGTTTTAAGACTTTTATAAATTCTATCAATCTCAAAATTGATGGACCTTGGACTGCAGACTCAGGTTGTGCAGTTCCCCTTTAAGATAAAGGAAATGAGGAAAGCTTGCTGATCATCAAATACAACTGAAACACAAAGCCCTTAGAC
Source organism: Hemitrygon akajei (assembly GCF_048418815.1). NCBI lineage: Eukaryota > Metazoa > Chordata > Chondrichthyes > Myliobatiformes > Dasyatidae > Hemitrygon > Hemitrygon akajei. The sequence goes on along the minus strand of NC_133149.1, from coordinate 30,942,822 downwards.
CTCCATTCCCTACTATCCTGCTACCAAATGTACACTCTCTGGATAATAAAACTGACGACCTCAGACCAGGGTTGCAGTATCAGAAAGACATCAAGAATTGCTGTGTACTTTGCTTCATAGAAACGTGGCTAACCCCCGCTATTTCCACCAAAGGCTTCACCATCCACCATAAATACAGGAAAGCAGAGTCTTCTAAAAGTACAGGAGGCGGAATATGCTTCATGATTGGAGAACTGTGGTAGCGTAGCGGTTAGCATGATGCAATTACAGCTTGGGCATTAGAATTCAAAGTTCAATTCTGGCATCTTCTGGAAGCAAATTAATATGCTCCTTCTCGTGTGCTTGTGGGTTTCCTCGTCATGGGAACTATAGTTTCTTGTTAGTTTTCACAATGTAAATCAAAAGGCTACCTAGTCCTCTGCCACTCTCACCATTATCAGATCTTTCAGTATACACATTATTCTTTTTGAAACTGTAATTTCACTTTTGATCTTTTTCTCTTCCCTGTGCTATCCATTTACTTTTGCCATCCTGACGTGTGCTGTACTTTGTTGCATTTTCAGCAAGTTTCACCTTTAAACTTACATTGGTCTGGTGTATGTGAGCCTCTGGCGCAACAGTAACACAAATTGTTTGGTCAGGCAGGCTTCTGTTTAGATGTTGCAATTTTGTTCACACTCACTTCCATTCCTGACTGCAACTCAATTGCGTCTCTGTTTGCTGTTTCCATTGATGCAGTGATTTCGACTGCTCTTTTAAATGTAAGTTGTGCTGCATTTTTGTAAGATTCCACTAACTAGGTGATCTCTCAGTGCATAAATAAGCCTATTACTGAACTGACAACGGTTAGACAATCTCTTGAATTCAGACACATATTTTGAAATGGACTCCCCTTCCTTTGATTCTGCTTATGAAACCTTAAAGCACTCTGCAATCAACAAAGGTTTTGCTTCTAAATGTTCCTGAATTACTTTCACAATATCAGCAAAACTCATTTTGTCTGGTTTGGTTGGAGCAGTTAGACTTCTAAGGAATCTGTATGCCTTTAAATCCAATGTGTTCAGCAAAATTAGCCTTTGCTTCTCATTGGCTATTTCATTTGCTTCAAGATACTGCTCAGTTTGTTCTACTTGACCATCTTTCTCTCCCCCTTTCAAAGGAAAAAAACATGCTGCCCTTTTTTTTCACTTGAACATCTTGCTGCACTTTAATAGATGGATGCTTATTCAAACAATATATTTACAAAGTTTAAATTTTACTCAAATATTACTGAACTATTAAATACACTACTCTGTCTGGTTTGGAGTGGTCACTGCATAGGATCAAAAAGAGCTGCAGAAAGTTAAAAATTCAGCCAGCTCCATCATGGGCATTAGCTTCCCCATCATTGAGGACATCTTCAAAAGGTAATACTTGAAAAGGCCGCATCTTTCATTAAGGACCTCAGTCACCCAGGCCATGCCCTCTTCTTATTACTAATATCAAGGAGGAAGTACAGGAGCCTGAAGACACTCAACATTTCAGGAACAGTTTCTTCTCCTCCACCATCAAATTTCTGAATGAACTATGACCTCATGTACACTACCTCACTATTCTTTTTCTATTTTGCACTACTTGTATATATTCCCAACATCCTTTGCTGTTGCCAGATTTACAAACTTGCTCCATTGGGTGTTATTGGTATGTGTGCCTACGACTTTTCTTATTGTAATGTATAGCTTTTATTATTATGTACTGCAGTGTACTGCTGCCGAAAAATAACAAATTTCATGACATATGCTGATGATATTAAACCTGATTCTAATTCTGAAAGAGTCTTGATTTTTTTTTAAACCATCAACCTGGTCACCCCATTCTATGACACAGTGACTCCTTTATGGGAATCATTTGCTGAGAACTAGGCATAACTAGGGCTCTAATATTGAGGATTTGGTCTTGGAGAGGACACTGACATTGGTTTGTCTTTGAATTTGTTGGATTTTATGGAATCTTTTTTTTTCGCCAGTGCTTTGAGATTAAGAGAATCAGGGATTTGAACTTAGTGCAGTAAAATGATACTGATTTAAAAATTCCGCCATGACTTAATTGAGTGGAGGAACATGCACAAGAGGACAAAGCTATTCTTCCAGCAAGTTCTTTTGTTCCTATACACAATGTTTTTGTTGCATGGAATTTTCAAAGAAAGGTGAAAATCTGTGTAAGTTATGCCAATATTAACCAAGTACAACACCCTACAATCAAATCCATCCCAACAAGCAAATAAGCTGTTATTTTAGATATTGTTATTTTAAATTCAATCAAGTAAATGACCTAAAATTGTGATCCTATTTTTAATCAAAAGTCTTTGCTTGAGAATGAAGGCAGTTCATGCATGTGACTGTTGTGTGTTTTTGCAGCAATGCATGTTAATTAGACTTGTTTCAAGTCTGTGGTTGTGCTGATGATTATGGATATACAGTTGTGAAATTTTCATTATCCATGAGCAGTTTGCATGCAAATTCAAACACTAATGACAGCATATATTATTTGAGGCAGAAGGTAGTCATTTATTCCTGTCTCCTGATTGTCCATTTACAACAGACATGGTCAGTAATGGTACAATTAGCCATGGTAGCCTTTAATTGCAGCATAGCCTTATCATTTAGAATGTTGAACATAGTTTAATTACAAGAACAAATCTGAAACAGAATTGACTTTTGACATTTGCAGCTAACAAGTGGCAAAATAAAACCTGGTTCAGTGCTGTGACAAATGTGAGGAAAATGAAACAGAAGAGGAGAAAACCATACAACTTCTCAAGGCTGTTCCACCACTCTGTAGGAACGTGGTAGATTTTCTTGCCGAAGCACGTATCTCATTCCTGATTCACAAACCGATTTGATTCCCTAGGATGCCAAAGAATTAGTCAATCTTGGTCCTGACTATTATTAATGACTGAGCTTTCTCATCCCTCTGGAGTAGATAACTCCAAGGAATTACATTGTTTTGAGTGGAAGTATCTTTTCTCATCTTGGTACAAAATGACTATCTCCTTATCTGGAGCCAACGCCCTTAATGTTGCTTAATGTGATTGGATTAAGCAATGTGAAGCAGCATTATCATCATTCCCATTAGTGATTCAGGCTATTTGTTATAAGACATTCACAAACAAAAAAATGAGATATGAGCATTGATAACTTAAAGAGTGTAGGTATATTTATTATTAAAGTATGTATACCATATACAACTTTGAGGTTCATTTTCTTACAGGCAACCACTGGGAAATAAAGAAATACAATCAAACCCATGAGAAAACACACACAACAATGACTGACAAGAATCCAATGTGCTAAAGAGGTCAAATTGTGCAAATAATAATAAAAAATAAACAAATTATATGGAGAACGTGAGTTACAGAGTCTTTGAAAGTGAGTCCACGGTCTATGGAGTCAGTTCAGCGCTGATGTGAGTGCAGCCATCCACACTGGTCTAGGAGCCCAATGGCTGTAGGGCACCAACTGTTCTAGACCTGGTGGCATCAGCACCCAAGCCTCCTGCACCTCCCACCCAATGGTAGTAGCGAGAAGGTGGGGAGATGGTTCAAACGCACGCAGATGGGACTGACTCAGGTGGCGGATCGTGGCTGAATGCTGCTTTCCGCTCATGGGCCTTGACATATTAATCTGGCTTGACATTTTAATTGGCACCCTCTCTTCCAGTGATAGCCATACCTGCGTCCCTGAGAGTCAAGCTTACTGAGTCTTTCAGGGGATTGTAAAGTTGCTCATTTTTTTAGACAGTTCAGATGTATGTTTCTTAAAGGGAAATTACAGGCTGCAGATTGCAGGGAATATAGCGCAAAAGAAATATATCTGGTAGTTTTGTGAGCTGCCCACAAACCATCACTATATATCTCCAGTGACATCTTGTTGTGAGAGTCAGAACAGGTAAGTGTCCAATCATAGGAAACCACTCTATTAACAAATAGTTGGAAAATTACAAATGCCAATTAGCAAAGAAGAGATATATAACCAAGGATTTGGTGAAAAGTTAAACTTCATCTAAAAATGGAGAAAACTCATGAAGAAAGTTTAATATAATGTTATTAAAAATACAAAGACTGAAAAATAAATCTGATTTTAAAACCAATAAACTGTGACACACAAGACAATTGGAAATCTTAAATAATTGGACTGTTAAGCATATAACACAATTATACTTAATTATCTGATGTAATGTTTTATTTTTAAGAACATATGTCCAACAGAGTATGTACAACTTTTAAAAACTTATTTATAAATAATGCAGAACTTCTGCCTTAAGCCTCCTAGAGTAAACAGCAAATTAAATAACTAACAGTCTGGTTTAAACCCTCCCCAACAACTCTGACAAGTATGCCCACAAGGTAATTGGATTCCTTGAATTCAGGCTGTAACCCATCACTTTTGTGCAGGTCATAACTTCCCCAGAAGAGATTCCAATTATCCGCATTTTTGAAACCTTGTCTCATGCACCAATTCCTCAGCCGCGCATTCATCTGCCAAATCATCCCATTCTTACCTCACTGGTGCCTGGCATCAGCAGTAATCAGAGACCCTGAAGTCCTGCTTTTCAGCTTCCTCCCTAGCTCTCTATATTCACTCTTCAGGATTTCATTCTTTTTCCTAGCTATGTCGTTGGTATCAATATTTACCACAAATTCTGGCTGCTCCCTCCCCCTTAAGAATGCTACGGACCTGATCTGAGATGTTCACCTGGGAGGTAACATTCTATCCAAGTGAATGTTACATTGGCCTACATTGAATGTCCTGTCTGTTCCCTTAACTATTGAATTCTTCACTGCCACATGCTCCTTTTTTCACAGTACAGTCCCAAAAAAGGGAAATTGTAAAACTAAAGATTCAAAACCTGAAACATCAGCACTTCAAAAGTATTCATCCCCCTTTGCTCAGTATTTAGTTGAACCAACTCTCAAAGTTATTACAGGCAGTAATCTTCTTGGATAAGTCTCTATTAAGTTTGTGCAATGTGATGGAGCAAGATTTGCCCATTCCTCCTTTCAAAATTGCTCAAGCTGTGCCAGGATAGTTGGGGAGTGGAGGTAAACAGCAATCTTGAAGTCTTGCCAGAGATGTTCGATTAAGTTAAGGTCAGGATTCTGACTGGGTTACTCAAACACATCAATTTTCTTCATTTGAAGTCACTCCATGGTTGATCTGGCAGTGTGTTTTCAGTTGTTGTCTTGCTGAAAGATGAATTTTCTTCCTAGAATTATCTGGCAGAGGCTAGCAGGTTTTTATCCAGAATCTCTTATTTTTAGCAGCAGTCATCTTCTCATCAATCCTGACCAGATTTCCAGTCCATCCTGCTGAAAAGCATTCCCATAGCATGATTCTACCTCCACTATACTTTACAGTAGGGAAGGTGTTACCTGGATGATGCACAGTATTAGACTTACACCCTACGTACCGCTTAGTGTTGAGGCCAAAAAGTTCCATTTTTGTCTCATCTGATCACCATACCTTATTCCATATCTTTGCAGCATCTTCTAAGTAACACCTTGCAAAGTCTTTATGGCCAAGGGTATGCCTTTTTTAGTCAGGGATTCTTCCTTGCCACTTTCCCATAAATACCCTTTTCATGCAAGGCCTTAGAGATTGTGGAGCCATGAACTTCATCTCCAGTTGCAGCCACCGAGAGTGACTGTTGGCATCACAGTAGCCTCTCTTACAATCAGAATCAGAATCAGAATCAGGTTTATTATCACTGGCATGTGTCATGAAATTTGTTAACTTATTGCAGCAGTTCAATGCAATACATGATATAGAAGAAAGAGAAAAAAATAACAACAAATAAATAAGTAAATCAATTACAATATATGTATATTGAATAGATTAAAAACTGTGCAAAAACAGAAATAATATATATTAAAAAAGTGAAGTAGTGTTCAAGGGTTCAAAGTCCATTTAGGAATTGGATGGCAGAGGGGAAGAAGCTGTTCCTGAATCGCTGAGTGTGTGTCTTCAGGCTTCTGTACCTCCTACCTGATGGTAACAGTGAGAAAGGGGCATGCCCTGGGTGCTGGAGGTCCTTAATAATGGACGCTGACTTTCTGAGACACCACTCCTTGAAGATATCCTGGGTACTTTGTAGGCTAGTAACCAAGATGGAGCCAACCAGATTTACAACCTTCTGCAACTTCTTTCGGTCCTGTGCAGTATCACCCCTCCATACCAGACAGTGATGCAGTCTGTCAGAATGCTCTCCACGGTACATCTATAGAAGTTTTTGAGTGTTTTTGTTGACAAACCAAATCTCTTCAAACTCCTAATGAAGTACAGTCATTGTCATGCCTTCTTTATAACTGCATCAATATGTTGGAACCAGGTTAGGTTCTCAGAGATCCTGACACCCAGGAACTTGAAACTGCTCACTCTCTCCACTTCTGATCCCTCTATGAGGATTGGTATGTCCTTCTTCATCTTACCCTTCCTGAAGTCCACAATCAGCTCTTTTGTCTTACTGACGTTGAGTGCCAGGTTGTTGCTGCGACACCACTCCACTGGTTGGCATAACTTGCCCTCTGTACGCCCTCTTGTCACCATCTGAGATTCTACCAACAATGGTTGTATCATCAGCAAATTTATAGATAGTATTTGAGCTAATGCCTAGCTACACAGTCATAAGTATGGAGAGAGTAAAGCAGTGGGCTAATCACACACCCGAGATGCACCAGTGTTGATCGTCAGTGAGGAGGAGATGTTATCACCAATCTGCACAGATTGTGGTCTTCCGGTTAGGAAGTCGAGAATCCAACTGCAGAGGCCCAGGTTCTGTAACTTCTCAATCAGGATTGTGGGAACGATGGTGTTAAATACTGAGCTATAGTCGATGAACAGCATCCTGACATAGGCGTTTGTGTTGTCCAGGTGGTCTAAAGCCGTGTGGAGAGCCATTGAGATTGTGTCTGCCATTGACCTATTGTGGCGATAGGCAAATTGCAATGGGTCCAGGTCCTTGCTGAGGCAGGAGTTCAGTCTTGTCATCACCAACCTCTCAAACATTTCATCACTGTCAATGTGAGTGCTACCGGGTGATAGTCATTAAGGCAGCTCACAGTATTCTTCTTAGGCACTGGTATAATTGTTGCCTTTTTGAAGCAAGTGGGAACTTCTACCCGTGGCAGTGAGAGGTTGAAAATGTCCTTGAATACTCCTACCAGTTGGTTGGCACAGGTTTTCAGAGCCTTACCAGGTACTCCATCGGGATCTTTTGCTTTGTGAGGGTTCACTCTTTTTAAAGACAGCCTAACATCGGCCTCTGAGACAGAGATCACAGGGTCATCAGGTGCAGCAGGGATCTTCACAGCTGTAGTTATGTTCTCCCTTTCAAAGCAGGCATAGACGGCATTAAGTTCATCTGGTAGTGAAGCATCACTGCCATTCATGCTATTGGGTTTTGCTTTGTAGGAAGTAATGTCTTGCAAGTCCTGCCAGAGTTGTTGTACATCTGATGTCGCCTCCAACCTTGTTTGAAATTGTCTCTTTGCCCTTGAAATAGCCCTCTGCAAATCATACCTGGTTTTCTGGTACAGGCTTAGGTTGCCAGACTTGAATGCCACAGATCTAGCCTTCAGCAGATGACGTTCCTCCTGGTTCATCCACGGCTTTTGGTTTGGGAATGTACAGTAAGTCTTTGTAGGCACACACTCATCCACACAGGCCTTAATGAAGTCCATAACAACTGCAGCATACTCATCCAGGTTCGAAGATGAATCCCTGAATACAGTCCAGTCCACCCATTCAAAACACTCCTGTAAGCACTCCTGTGCTTCCCTTGTCCATACCTTCTTGGTCCTCACTACTGGTGCTGCAATCTCCAGTCTCTGCCTATACTCAGGGAGTAGAAGTACAGTCAGGTGATCAGACTTCCTGAAGTGAGGGCGTGGAATAGCACGGTAGGCATCCTTGATGGTGGAGTAGCAATGGTCCAGTGTGTTGTTTCCTCTGGTATTGCAAGTGATCTGTTGATGGTAATTGCTTAGTGATTATTTTGTTGGCATGTGGCCAAGTGGTTAAGGCACTGGTCTAGTGATCTGAAGGTCTCTAGTTCGAGTCTCAGCTAAGGCAGCACGTTGTATCCTTGAGTAAGGCACTTACCCACAGATTGCCAAGCTCTGTCAGCCCTTGCCCTTCCTTTGGACAACATCGGTGGCGTGGAGAGGGGAGACTTGCAGCATGGGCAACTGCCGGTCTCCCATGCAACCCTGCCCAGGCCTGCACCTTGGAAACTTTCCAAGATGCAAATCATATGGTCTCTCGATACTAACGGATGCCTATTAGTGATTATTTCAGTCTGGCCTGGTTAAAATCTCCCAAAATTATGGTGAAAGCATTAGGGTGAGCTGTTTCACGCATGTTGAGGCCACTGCTCAGATCATCCAGTTCCATTCTTCACCGGTGACTAAGTTTAGAGGAACAGCCTGACCTAGGCAGTATAGCTGCGGTTTTCCACTTTTTTGCAGAGGACTGCCCTAAGCTCTGAGGTACGTTCAGTGCTTTTGAGATGGTTTTATTCCCTTCTGCAGATTAGTACTTCTCTATTATAATTTCCTTGACTTGCTTTGAATGCTCTTTTGAAAATCTACCATACTGTTGGATGTTACAGAGAGAGGGGCTATTTACAGTATTCTTATGAATTTATTAAAAACAGGTGATCCTCTAATTTTCTATGTCAACAAAATGGGTGAGTTTTTCAGCCTCACAATTTTGGTTTTTAAGTTTTTGTAAGTTGTTGACAGGTTTTGGAATTTTTCTTTTGATTTGACATGATGCATAATGTTTTGTACATTAGTTCAAAAAATCCTACTTCAATATATTTGAAATTTAGAAAATGAGACAGTAAGATGTGAAAATAGTTGTGGGGGCTGAATACATTTTCAAGGCACCGTATAAAGAAAGTTGGGTTAATATTGGTTAGAGAAAACTTCACAAAATATAATTTGTAATAACATTTAGAATTTGTTGATAGTTATAACATTGAAAACAAATTTGATGAGAAAAACCTGAAATTGCAGAACTCTTATAAAAATTTCTTATCTCATCTCTGGAGGAACTAATTCCCAGGGCATCTTATTATTTTATCTGTCTAACTATTTTAATGTTTCACTTTTGAAATTACCCATTATATCTCCACAGCTGGACTCTTATGTCAGGATAGGTGGCTATGATATGTGTAAAACAAGGGTGACTGTATTGATGCATATAGTCATATTACTTAAATCATTTTTATATGCTACAAAAATGCAGTGAAGTGAGTCAAAGGCAAACTATTTTATTTTGAACAAAAGAATACTTAGCTTGTGCTGCTGCATAATCCAAAAAATAAATATACAAATTATTTTATGTAAGAAACTGAATTGATATGATACTCATTTTAGTGAGAAAATATGCTTAAATTTTAACTGTAACAATTAACATGAACATGGCTACATTTATAGCTTTATTATTGTCTTGAGCTGGCTTTGACTCATTATTTTAAAGCACAGAACACTTCACCTCAATTAATCTAAGCCTCCAATTGCAACAGTCTAAACTTTTTGTGTGATATATGTTCTGGCAGCTGTGAGATTACCTACCAATGTTATTGCCTTCCCTGATAACTCATTTAGCTAAAATTACATTTTCTACTAGACTAAGTTTATGTGGATGTGATTCGTAAAAATATAGGGAATGGTTAAGGCATTATAAAACAATTTAAACATCTCAAATGTCACCCACAAAGAGGGCTGTTGGGAGAAATTGGGGAAACTACTAGATTCATTCTGCTAAAAAAAAAATCTATTCATGGGAAATATAGGTGAGAGCAAGTTTGTTCCAAGAAATATGGACAGTTGGGAAAGTCAATTTCAACTTCCTTTTAACTTCCATTTGATACTTTCTACCCGGTGACATATATGTATCAAAATACCTATATGTCACCATATACAATCCTGAGATTAATTTTCTCACGGGCATTCATAGCAAATACAAAGAAACATAATAGAATCAGTGAAAGACTGCAGCCAACAGGATGGACAAACAACCAATGTTCAAAAGACACAAACAATGCAACCTCAAAATAATAAAAAAATATTAATAACAATAATAAAAATAAATAAATATCAAGAAGATGAGATAAAGAGTCCTTGAAAATGAATCCATAGGTCATGGGAACAGTTCATTGATGGGCCAAGTGAAGTTAGGTGAAGTTGTCCCCTCTGGTTTAAGAGCCTGATGGTTGAGGGGTAGTAACTGTTCCTGAACCTGGTGGTGTCGGTCCTTGAGTCTCCTCAACCTCCTTCCTGATGGTAGTAGTGAGAAGAAAGCATGGTCTGAGTGGTGGGTGTCCCTGATGATGGATGCTACTTTTCTGCAACAGCACTCTGCATAGATGTGCTCAACGGTGGGGAGGGCTTTACTCATGATGGACTGGGCCGCATCCACTATTTTTTAGGCTTTTCTGTTCAAGGGCATTGGTGTTTCCATACCAGGCTATGATGCAACCACTCAGTATACTCTACAACACACATCTATGGACGTTTGTCAAAGTTTCAGATGACGTGCTGAATCTTCTAAGAAAGTAAAGGCACTGCCATGCTTTCTTTGTAATGGCACTTAAGTGTGGGACTCAGGACACCTCTGATCCCCCAATGAGGACTGGCTCATAGTTCTTTGGTTTCCTCCTCCTGAAGTCAATGGCTTTGCTGAAATTGTGCGAGAGCTTGTTGTTATTGCACCACTCAGCCAGATTTACAATCTCCCTCCCATATGCTGATTCGTTATCTCCTTTGATTCAGTCTACGACAGTGGTGTCATCAGCAAACTTAAATATGGCATTGGATCTGTGCTTAGCCTCACAGTTATAAGTGTAAAGCGAGTAGAGCAGGGGGCTAAGCACAGAGCCTTGTAGTTCACCTGTGCTGATGAGGATTGTGATGGAGATGTTGCCTATCCGATTTGACTGGGACCTGCAAGTGAGAAGTCATGGAATCAGTTGCTCAGGGAGATATTCAGGCCTAGGTCTTGAAGCTTATTGATTAGTTTTGAAGGGACAATGGTGTTGAATACCAAGCTGTAGTCGATGAAGTGTTTCTACACTATCCAGATGTTCCAGGGTTGAGTGAAGAGCCAATGAAATGGCTTCTGCTATTGACCTGTTGTGCTGGTAAGCAAATTGGAGTAGATCCAACACTTCTCAGGCAGGAATTAAATTGTTTCATCACCAAAATCTCAAAACACTTCATCCCTGTGGATGTACTGTAAATGTTACTGGATGATAATCACTGAGGAAAATCACCACATCATTCTTTAGCATTGATAGATTTGAAGCCTGCTTAAAGCAAGTGGATACCGCAGACTGCCAAAGCAAAAGGTCAAAGAAATCGGTGAACAGTCAGGCCAGTTGATTAGTAGAAGTCTTTAGTATTCAGCCAGGTACCCTGTCTGGGCGGGATGCTTTCCATGGGTTCACCCTCCTGAAGTGCTTTTGAATTAAGCTTAAAATAGCAATGGTTATTTCATTCTTACAGGGAAAATGAGCACAGATAAAGAAATTGCCTTTTCACTGGTATGGTGAAACTAAACTTTAGTTCCCAGTAAAAAGTACTTATCATGCTGATGCAGTGCTTAATTTTTCTAAACATGGAAGCATAAAAACAAGAATCTTCAGCCTTTTGGTATAACTTGCAATCTATTGGAATAAATCATCCATGGAAGAAAATAAACTAGCAAGTCAATAGCATCAATGCATCTGTGTTACCTAAAGAAAAAAAATTGATGAAATGATTTGGGCAGAAAAGCACAGCCAAAGATTAAAGAGCCTTGACTAGCAAATTGTAGCTTGTGATGAGATTGTCAGAAACTATATAGTAAGGAGCAGTACTATAAATATCAACTTACACAATTGTTTCCTAATGTTTTATGCATAAAAACAGTAAAATATGATAAATGAAAATTGGTGATGGTAGGCAAGATTAGAATATAGAACATAGGGACCTTTAGCCCGCAATTTTGTGCAGACCTTTTAACCTACTCTGAGATCAATCTAACCCTTCCCTCCCACATAGCCCTCCATTTTTTGATCATCTATGTGCCTATTTAAGAGTCTCTTAAATGTTTCTAATGTATCTCCTACCACCACCCCTGTCAGCGCATTTCATACCCCCACCACTCGGTGTTTTAAAAAAACTTGCCTCTGACATTCCCCGCGCCCCCCCTCCCCCCATATATTCCTCCAATGGCTGTAAAATTATGCCTCTTTATATTAGCCATTTCCACCCTAGGAAAAAGCCTCTGGTTGTCCACTCGATCTATGCCTCCTGTACACCTATCAATTCTATTTTCTTCACCTCATCCTACATTCTACCACTCACCCATACACTATACAATTTACAGTGGTCAATTAACCTACCAACCAGCACCCAAAGGAAATGTATAGTTACAGGGAGAATGTGAAAACTCCATACAGACATCACCCAAGGTATTAGCCTCTACCCCACCCCTGACAGCACATTCTATGCACTTACTACTTACTCTTTGTGTACAAAACCTATCTCTGACATCCTCCCTTTGCTTTCCTCCAATCACCTTAAAAGTATGTCCTCTGGTATTAGCCATTGTCACCCTGGGAAAAAGGCACCGGCTGTCCACTCTGTCTATGCCTTTCATCATTTTATACACCACAAGTCTCCTCTCATCCTCCTTCAGTCCCAAGAGAAAAGCCCTAGCTTGCTCATCCTTTCTTGATAAGACATGCTGTCTATTGAAGTATGGGAATTGATGTAGGTTTTGAAGAATTGAGATGACTTGGTTAGGAAAGGTCCAGGGACAGGATTCTGGATTGTGCAGTGGAATTATCTGCAAGTTCCTGCAACAGACAGGATTCTGGATTGTGCAGTGGAATTATCTGCAAGTTCCTGCAACAGACAGGATTCTGGATTGTGCAGTGGAATTATCTGCAAGTTAATATATTGAAATCAGTGGGTCAACATTCAGGTATTTGTCACCCCCCCCCCCAAAAGAGAAAGCAATATATCCCCAGCATTGGATTAAAACCCCTTATTATTAACCCACTGGTTGAAGCCTTTCGTTGACTGGGGTCAAACATGGATACTGTGTCCCAGCTGTGTACGTGATACATAAGCCAGTAAGCAAAACAAAGCAGTATGGAGAGCAAGCTGTTGCCTGTCTAGCAGGCTCCCCTTCTCCACACAGCCGATGAATCCAAAGGAATGGTAGAGGCCAATACAGTTTGGCACCAGTGTCATCGCAGGACTGGCCAGTCAGCGTTGAACTCAACATAGGAGTGCCTAAGGACTCCAACTCCTGATTTTTCTATGGAGTTTACTCTTGAAGCCTTCCCCACGAGTGGGTATAGCTGCAAGGCAGTGAAGGTTTGAGTTCAGAGTTTTCCTTCTCCTAGATGCTAATGATGGCTGGTGAGACTCATCTGCCTGAAGAGTCTGGTTTTAAAGTGCTAATAAACTGCCTTTGCCCCATCTTCCACCAGTAGAAATGGTTCCGCCAGGCTTAATAGCCAACCATGAAGGCCAGAAGCCGAACTTGTTTGTCAGAGGCTATTTCAGATGCATGTCATTGGGAGCATTTAATAGATAGTGAGAGCTTATACCCACTACCTCCCCAGCAATGTCAACCTTAAGCAACCACCCACTAGTTACACTCACCTAAGGTGGATGAAATATTACCCATGAATAATGAGATGTATCAAATAAAGCAGGAACTTCACATGCACAGTGAAAGCTTAGAAAAATGTAGTTGTATCTGTAAGGGGAGAAACTGCAAGAGTGAAAAACTTGGTGAGAAAGTGAACATTCTTCCCAAAGGGCAGAACTTCTAGGAAAGGTCATGCCTGCATAAAAGTTATACTCATTTGATGTGTTTATTTGCCATCTTTTCTTGAATGAGCCATTCAACTCTGAATAAAATAAATTTACAATAGAGACCATGGGCCTTTTATTTGCTATCTTCAGTTATAATATGGTTGGCAGTAACAGTCTATTCATGTTTAAGGATTCCCACATCAACTTACAGATCTGAATAATGCGTGCAATCACTCCTCCTTCAATAAGAAGCGCACTCAGTGTCTTCAAGTTCTATGAACTGTGCCAAACAATAGCTTAATATCATAATTGCTCATATTCACTTTCAGAAATCTGGAGCGGTCTTAAAACGTGTATGAGAAGAATAATTTCTGGCAATTATACTTTTGTAATTTAATTATTTATGATTTTATATTGCTGTATTTCTACACTATTCTTGGTTGGTGCGACTGTAACAAAACCCAATTTCCCTCGGGATCAATAAAGTATGTCTGTCTGTCTGTAATGGGCACCAAGCAAAGAAGGGAAAAGCTAATTTCTGAAACTGATGCTTGCCAAAGCTTTAAAATATTTCAATATAATACTTAAGAGCTAAGGGTGTGTGAAATAATGGCTGCCTCTCATCAGAAGTTCAACAAGAAATTCTTTTGTGGTTTCTCATTGTGTTTGCTTTCGTTATTTATTTAAGTTTTTTATTTTAATGCCACATTCTATCTTCTGTGATATTGCAGTGAACTTCTGCTTCTCCTACCACTCATCCTAACTTTTTAAGATACAGTAAGTCTCCGTTCCATGTTCACTTGGCTTCTGTTACTTCTCCACTCTTTTAAAGGAAAGGACAGTTGTTGTTCTGTCATCCCAACAGGTTTAAACTCAATGGAGATTAACATTGCTGACTTTGTATGTGGAAAAGATGTGCCTCTGCTTTCAGCCAGGGTAGTTAATAATTTTTCAACAAAAAATGTGTTTTTGGTGCTATTTATCTTGCACCAAAAGAACACAGGACTAGAAAAGGCTTTTCAGCCCTTGAGCCCTCAAGCTTGTTGCAGCATTCAACTTGAACACAGCTCTGTGCAGTTAGGCCACATTCCTTGATACTCTTTGCTACTGGAATCTTTTCAGCATTAGACTTAAAACATTTTCTAAAATAAAGAAAATGGAAAAGAAATTTCAAATCCCCTTTATTCAAATTAGTTAGTGTGGAGGTAGGTAAAGTTTGTAATTTTGGACAATTGAGTGTTATGGAGAACTTGCACAGAAGAGCAGGCGAGGCTACGAGAGATCAGACCAAATCAAAATCAGTATCAGATCTATTATGACTAACAAGGATGATGTGAAATTTGTTGCTTTGTGACAGCAGTGCAGTACAAAGACAAAAAATTATGATTTTGCACTTTATTGTTTACCTGCACTACACTTTCTGGAAGAAGATGGTGCCAGGGAATAATGTAATCAAGGGCAACATCCTCCAGACAGTGCATAAAACTATTTCTTTCACTTCTTTTCCAACTTCTTTTTCTTTCAAACGTGGTTCTGCTACTTTTGGAGCCTGTGATCTACATTTTGGTGGTGTGTTTAGAGGCCGATTAAATGATCTGGTGCTTTGCTGTCTCCGAGAGTGCTCCATATGGCAAGTGGCCTCAAAGCCAAGAAACCTGGAGGTGGGGCACGACTCCATTTCTCACCAATCTCACCGATTAAAGCATCGAGGAAGATTGAAATCATTGAGTCAGAGTGCAGAAGGTGAGGCAATCTTCAGCCGGAGAAAGGTGTCTGTGTGTGACAGTCTCTCTCTCCTTCTTGCTTGATGCTTCTGGAGAAAGGTTTCAACTTTTGGATGGTCTCTCTCTCCCTCAATGCTGTAGGAGGATTTGGGTCTTGGGATTCCTTAATGCACCATGTAAAAAATTGTTCTGTGTAAACAATTGGTAAGACAAGCTTTTCACTGTATCTTGGTACATGTGACAATAATAAGCCATTTCTAATACCAAAAGAAAGAATTGGCTCATTGGTTTATGGACCAATCAGAAATCTGATGGTGGAGGTGATGGGGGGGGAAAACGGTTTCTGAATCATTGAGTGTGGGTCTTCAAGCTCTTGTACCTCCTCCCCAATGGTAGTAACAAGAAAAGGGCAGGTCATATTGATCATATTGAATAGTGGGGCAGGCCTGAGAGGGCAGGTGGCCTATTCCTGCTCCTACTTCCTTGCTTTCTTCTGATATTAGATACCTAGGATAGACTTATTATAAACAACAATAGCATTTATTTTAGACAGCTCTATTTGAAAGTAGTGGTTGTAGTATATGGATCTAATTCTTTTAGCACGATGATTCCCCTTAGCACTAATATTGACTGATAACTTATGCATGCACATTAATTTGTGGCTCTCTCTGCAAAGTGAATGTACATGGTAACTTCTTCTCCAAGTGCGTGCCTTTATTTATCTGATATGTAGTTGTACAGACACAGCAAACTGATGATGGATACGAACCTGAATGTCAGCAAATATCATCAACTGCACCGATAGTTACGAGACCACAGAATTTGGAGGGAGAGAGACAGTGAGAGGAAAGAGTGAACCAGTACAGAGAAGGCAGTCATGGATGTTAGCAAAGGGATGCATGAGTGACAGTGCACAGTACACATTGAGAGACGCACAACTATCAAAGCTAAAGTGGAAATAACGTGACGATGGCCTTAGTTGGGAAAGTTGATGAATTTGATAGTGCTAATGAGGACTGGGAATTGTATATCGAGAGGGTTGAACTGTATTTCAATGCTAATGATGTGGACGAGGTAAAGAAAGTTTTCACCCTTCTTAGCTTAATGGCTGTAGAATATACAGTCTCTTATGCAGTTTAGTAACTCCTGAAAAGTTTGGATGAACTGCTCACCCATTATAAGACCATAATACCTAGGTTCAGAATTAGGCCATTCCAACATTGTAATTTATTTGTCACTTTCTTGCCCATTCTCCTAATCTGTCTAAATCCTTTTGCAGCCTACCTGTTTCCTCGACACTACCTGCTCCTCCACTAACCTTCATATCATCTGCAAACTTGGCAACAAAGCCATTCCATCATCTAATTCATTGATATACAGCATAAAAAGAAGCTGTCCCAACACCGACTCCTGTGGAACACCACTACTCACTGACAGCCAACCAGACAAGGATCCTTTTATTCCCACTCGCTGCCTCCTACCAATCAGCCCATGTTCTAACTATTCCAGTAACCTTCCTGTAATACCATGGGCTCTTAACTCAGTAAGTAGACTCATGTGTGGCACTTTGTCAAAGGCCTTCTAGAAATCCAAATACACAACATCCACTGCAATTCCTTTATCTATCCTACTTGTAATCTCCTCAAAGAATTTTAACAAGTTCGTTCAGGCAAGATTTTTCCTTAAGGAAACCATGCTGACATTGCCCTATCTTGTCCTGTGTCACCAAATACTCCATCACCTCATCCTTAACAATTAACTGCAACATCTTCCCAACCATTGAGGTCAGACTAACTGGTCTACAATTTCCTTTCTGCTGTTTTCCTCCTTTCTTAAAGAGTGGAGTGACGTTTGCAATTTTCCAGTCCTCTGGCACCATGCCAGAGTTAAATTATTTTTGAAAGATCATCACTAATGCCTCCACAATCTCTACTGCTACCTCTTTCAGAACCCTAGGGTGTGATTCATCTGGTCCGGGTGACTTATGCACCCTTAGGTCTTTCAGGTTTTTGAGCACCTTCTCCCTTGTAACAGTAACTGAACCCACTTCTCTTCCCTCACACCCTTCAACATCTGGCACACTGTTAGTGTCTTCCACAGTGAAGACTGATGCAAAATACTCATTTAGTTCATCTGCCATCTCCTTGTCCCCTGTTATTATTTCTCTGGCCTCATTTTCTTGCGGTCCTATATCAACTCTCATCTTACTTTCCTTTTTTACATACTTGAAAAAGCTTTTACTATCCACTTTGATACTGTTTGCTAGCTTGCTTTCATATTTTATCTTTTCCCTTCTAATGATTTTTTTTAGTTGCTCTCTTAGGTTTTTATAAGCTTCCCAATCCTCTGTCTTCCCACTAATTTTTGCTTTGTTGTATGCCCTCTTTTTTGCTTTCACATTAGCTTTGACTTCCCTTGTTAGCCACGGTTGTACTATTTTTCCATTTGACTATTGTTTTTTGAATAAATCCTGCACTTTCCTCATTTTTCCCAGAAACTCACACCATTGCTGCCCTGCTGTCATCCCTGCCAGCATCTCCTTCCAATTTGCTTTGGCCAACTCCTCTCTCATACCACTGTAATTTCCTTTACTCCACTGAAATACAACTACATTAGGTTTTACTCTCTCCCTATCAAATTTCAAGTTGAACTCAATCATACTGCGATCACTGCCTCATAAGGGTTCATTTACCTTAAGCTCCCTAATCACCTCTGGTTCATTACATAACTCCTAATCCAGTATTGCTGATCACCTAGTAGGCTCAATGACAAACTGCTCTAAAAAGCGATCCTAAGAGCCCACTCTTATGACATAGATTTCAAGGGTACCAAGCAGCACAACAATGCTGATGGCTTGTCACGTTTTCCACTGTTGATAACTGAAGAAGAAAAGTCTTCATTCTGTGACCCAGCAGAGGTGTTACACTCAGAATTGGTGGACCAGCTGCCAGTAACACATTATGAAATACAAAGAAAACAAGGAATGGCCTGACATCGTCAAAAGTCTATGACATTACCATACAAGGATTGCCAGCTCATGGTAATCCTATGTTCCAGAGTTCTCAGTGAGACAAGACCACCTGTCTGCATGTCAAAGCACCCTGATGTATGGATCTCGTGCTGTGGTTCCCTCTAAACTGCACACCAGAGTGTTAGAAATTCTGCATGGAGGACACCTGGGT
Organism: Hemitrygon akajei; assembly: GCF_048418815.1. NCBI lineage: Eukaryota > Metazoa > Chordata > Chondrichthyes > Myliobatiformes > Dasyatidae > Hemitrygon > Hemitrygon akajei. The sequence continues at coordinate 30,924,058 of NC_133149.1, read as the reverse complement.
ACACTCAAGATGAAGAGCCTCACCTGGAGCTACGAGTGGTGGTCAGGAATAGATAGACAGATTGAAGACTTGACCAAAAGCTGTTTGAGATGCAACAAAGCTCAAAATGCACCCGCACAAGCACTGTTACACCCGTGGGAGTGGCCATCGTCGCCATGGCAAACAGTGCATATTGACTTTGCTGGGCCATTCATGGACTCCATGTTTCTGATTGCTGTGGATGCTCATTTGAAGAGGCTGGAAGTCATATCAATGTAGTCAACCACATTAGAAAAGAGCGTTTCTTCTCTGGGGACTATCTTCTCCAGAAATGGCTTACCTGAACAAATTGTGAATGGCAACAGACCACAATACATGTCAGAAGAGTTCAGACTGTTTTTGAAGAAAAATGGCATCAAACATTTCAAGTCAGCTCCTCACCACCCAGCAATGAATGGGTTAGCTGAAGAGTTATCCAAACCTTCAAGAAGTCCATTAAAGTGATGGACAAGGAGGACATTTCTCTTCAGCACAAGGTGGACAACTTCCTTTTTGTGTATCAGAACTCTGGTCATGCGACAACAAATCAAACACCTGCAATGCCATCCATGAGCAGGAATCTGAAATCTTGCACGGACCTCCTGAAACCAGATCTACGGAGGGAAGTGCAGAATAAACAGTTCAGCCAGTTGCCAAGTGAAGCAGCAAGGAGCTTCGAGGTTGAAGTCCATGTGGATGTTGGAGATCACATATGGATATGTCATGTGGACCAGGTACTGGTTGCTCAGCCAAAGAACACATCTGAGTCAACTGCATCCAACAAGACGGACACATTACAGTCACAGGACTTACCTCTTAGTGATGATCATGTCACTGACACCTACAACAGAGAAAGTTGTCCTTGAAAAGACACTGGCCAAACCACATGCCACTTCGCAGGTCTAAAGGCACTATTCTAAAATAAACAGAGCGCCTCCTAAAAGACTGAATCTTTAGAATAGTGAAGTTAGTTATGGACTGCTGTTGTGAAACCACTTTTCTTTAAATATGGTCTGTTAAAGGGAAATTGAATATTTGTTACATATAAAGTTACATGTTACATTAATCTAAAGAGGGAAGAAGTGTAATGTATGGATCTATTTCCTTTAGTGCAATGACTCTCCTCAGCACTAATTATTAACTGATAACTTATGCATGCACATTAATTAGTTGCTTTCTCTGCAAAGTGAATATACACGCTCACTTCTTCTCCGAGTGCATGCCCTTATTTATTTGAAATGTAGTTGTACAGATACAACAGTGGTAATTTTCCCTTTTGAACCAATATAGAGTGTCTACTGAAGTTATTCTCACACTGCTGTTAGGTGGGATGTTCCAGGATATTTTGCCAGTGATAATGTTGGAAAGGTGATATCCAAGACAGGTTAGAGTGTGACTCAGATTGAACTGGAAGATTCCCATGCACCTGTTGTTTTTGGTCTTTAGGGTAGTAGAAGTTATAGGAGCTGCCAATGAAGCTTTTGTATGTTGCTGTACTGTATTCAGGTTTGCTCATTGTTTGCCCCCAGTCAATATTGTTGCAGTTGTTAAAAGCCCAAGGCACTGCAGTAGTAGTTCCTCAGAATGAGACTTAATTACTTTTAGTTATTTCAGCAAACACTTTCACTCTACTATAAATTCAGAAGCAAAGACCAGTTCCCTGATGATCATATTCAGTTACATTGGCCGATGACCAGATAATAAAACATTCCACCTTGTAAGTAGCAAACCTCAGACTACATCCAGACTTGGGCAGATATGAAGCCTATTTAAACAGCAAGTGATCATCTCAACCAGAAATTCTGAACAACTAGTTTTGAATTTCAATGGAACCATCATCATCATATCCTCACCGACAATAACCAGCAAGCTATCATTGAGCAAAAATGTACCTAGACCAGTCACTTCAATATCATTGTCATTTGATCAGAATATGGATACTCTGCAGTGAATTCCTGACTTTCAAAACCTTGGTTTACCCCAAAAGGCCAAAAACAGATGTATTAAGGAATAGTCTCACCTACATACAATAAGGAGGAATGGCACAAAGGAGAGTAATATGGTCTAATTGACTGACAAAGTATGTGCCACATTACACACTCATCTCTTTCGCAATCAATGTACAATGGCTTCCAGGATTGCTTCGTGTCACATTCAATCAAATGTTGCTTAGATGTCATGGGCAATGACTCCTACCTCCCCTCTGAAGCTCAGCTCCTGTGATACTACTGGGGTTAAGATCTGGAGAATGTAGAATCCAAAACTAGCATCAATGAGCGGGATTATTAGTGAATAGGAGCCAGTTGATGGTACAGTGGATGACTCTTGCATTATATTACTGATGACTGAGTGCAGGCGGATAGAATGCTAATTGGATATATTGAATTTATCTTCCATTTTACTTTCAGAACATAATTGGTCAATTTTCCATATGTCTAGGCAGATACCAGTATTTTAGTTAGATTGAAATCGTTTGGCTGGGGTGACAGCTATTTCAGGTCCAAAGCCTGTGCTGGATCCATTGTCGTCAGCTGTTTCTTGGTGTCATGGAGGTGTGAATCAAATTGAGCTTTGAGGCAGCCTACATTTCAGGAGTAGGTTGAGATAGTTTATACATCTGGCAATTCCATAGATGGCTATGAATGTTTCTGACCTGGCCTTTGTGATTATTGGGGGGCGGGGGTTCCCAATGACATTACTCATCAAGCATTCATTTCCTACCTATTATGTTATTGTTCAACATCAGTCCTTAGTGATGGCAACACTGCAGATTTCAAGCATTGGTCGGATTGATTATTCCCTCAGATTGGTTTGCTCACCATTTGCCTGCAAGCCAGTCTGGCCTTGACAGGTATAGCACATCCACAAAGGTTAGCACAGGAATAAATTAATTAAATCATTTTCAAACCTACCTGAATAGTTAAATAATATGTTTCCAATAATCTCCCCGTGTTTCAAACTTGATGCTTGCCAGTTGTGTTCCTGGGGCTGTTGGAACCCTGACAAGAGAAAAAGACAAAGACTTGTGCCTCTTTAGAGCTCCTTATAGACCACATAGGAACCAGGTGAGCCTCCTGTCATGCCTGTCAATTGTTGGCAATGACTATCTCCTGCTATTGAACTCCCAAAGGGATCACTCCCACTCTCTGGCAATCACTGGCTCTCCATCATGATGATTGACTCACTGTTGATCACTGACAACTGCAATCAATAAAAAAACCTCAATCAAAATCAGCTCTGCCACCCCAGCCCCCCATAATCAATGACCTTCCTCCCCTTCTCCAATCAATTTACCAGCAATTCCTGACCTCAACCCAACCTGATCACATTTTGTGGACTCACTACCACACTCCACCTATCTCTCCCTCTGTTTAGAACTCTGTCCCTGAAAGACCCACCCCCACTCTTCATGGCTTTGCATGTTCCCCTGTTTCTCTCTGACCATGCTGTAGTCCTCCAATCCCTATCAGCCCACCACAAACTCCTATCTCGGCAACACCGAAAGCTCCCTCTCTGAGCCTGCAACATTCACCATCATGGTGTCAATCAGTCCAGCTTCCAGGTAGGAGGACTCGCTAATAAATGGCTGGGCATGCATGCATGCTAAAATTCTAGGTGTCCAAACAGACACATCATTCCAAATGTAAGTACATCAAGGTAGTACAGAAGTGATAATAGATTGAAAATACAGAGAACGTGCTTCAGATATGAGGGGCCAATTTTCAACATCTACAATACTTACTATTTCATAGAATTTCAGAGTCCAGAAACAGATTCTTACCCAAAGGAATGTGCTCACAGTTATACACACTCCAGCCCGATTACTCAATGTTTCATATAATTTGTTCAATATTAAAGCATGGGCTTTGATCATTAAATAATGAATCTTCCTATCCCTCCCATTCAATTCCTGACTGATCAATTCCTGTTTTAACATGGTTAACAACTTAATCTATTTTGATTAAAATAACAAATGCACAAATTTATGGTTGTCATTCCTCTAACAGTCACATCCCCTCAGTTATTAAGAACTTTATGTTTTGTATCACAGAATGTGACTGTGATAATCGGATCTGTGTACAGTAATATTGCTATGCTGTTAAGTCAAAACTGTGGGTATCTGTGAGATTTGCCAGAGATTTTGCAGTAAAGCATTGGAAATAATTGTTCTTCAATTGTACTTTCAATGGATGTTGCTAGGCAACATTTCTCTGTTGAGTTGCTTGGGAAACAAGTGGATAAAAGCTAAACAGCGTGTTTGTCAGGCCTATAATTTGACTACTGCACAACACAGACTGGGGATTGCTGAGCAAATGCACAACAGTGAAATAAAGGAAGAATCAAATTTCCTCCATCATACTTCTGCATATTATCATTTCCTGTGGATTAAATTGCATTTCAAATACTCTTTTATTATTGATTTTTATTGTTACATCTGTACATTGCATACAATAACATGTTCAATGGCATTCATGAACGATGATGTATTGATGTTTTGTATCTATCTAAGCAATTTTGTGATATAAAATGTAGGATTAAAATAAAATTGTCCCATATGATGTTCTATATTAATCCCATTTTCATGAAATATGAAACCTTTTTGATCTATAATGCTATAAAATATTGCCAAATTATGCCATAAACTTGGTCTACATATACAAACAGCTTGAGCATTATATAGGATGCAACTTTAGATGCAGCAATGAATATTGAACCCTGCTACTAATCAGATGAGGTCGCTGTGATGCAGAAAACATGTATGAGCATTTGGTTCTTCAAGGAAACAAAGCAATTTTTGCAACTGTACAATGCAGCCAACAGTCATTACTTTTAATATCCATAAACTATAGATGAGTTCAGAGAGATGCTGAACACCATCACAATCTGTGACTTGTTACTCATTCACACACTAATTGCCTGAAGTCCCAGTGTATCAAGCTGCCTCATTTTATTTTGAAATGCAATGTTAATTCACTATATTGGAAGGCTGGGGATTGACAGTAGAATGCTTGCTCAGAAAACCTTTATCTGAATCATGTACAGTATATGTCTTTTATGTGGAAACATAAAACATCATGAACCCTCAAACCTGTTGGATGATTTGTTATGTCATGGCTGAGCTCCTGCATCAAATTCCATTTCCTGCATATCATATCTCTTGAAGTGTATGCAAACCTATTAATATATTCCATGACTGAGCATCTACAGCTCTCTGGTACTTATAAAATATCACAACCCTTTCAGTAAAGAAATTTCTCCTCATTTCAATATGAATGGAGAAACCTCTTTTCTCCCAACCTGAATCACCAGACTGAGGAGACAATCTCTGAGACTCCATCTTGTCAATCCCTCTAAACATTTTTGACATGCCAGTGTGGTTGCCCTTCATTCTTCAAACTCAAGGGGACGTGGATCAATTCTGCCTTTTCTGTTGTTCTGCTACCAGTGGAATGAGAAGCTATTTTCTGATGAAGCATCTTAGATTTCCAAATTAATGACAATTCACTCAGTGTGTAGCTGAACAGTTCCTTTGGGTATCACTATACAAAACAAAGTAAGGTTGGAAGAAACCAAGGAGCATAGTAGATGTGATCAACTGAATGTATGGATAGATTTTATCTACTGGAATTATTTCTAAAAAGAGAATCAATGACCAAGAGCAGAGACCAACTGACCCTAGAGGATCATATAAACATTCTATCTATAAAGAACATAAAGTCAGTAAACTTAACAAAAGGTATTGAAATTAAAACTGAATATTAACAAATTACAGTGGAGATATTAAAAAACCATGAGCAAGTATTTGATTTCTCTAATTCAGGGATTCCTAACCTGGGGTCCATGGACCTCTTGTTTAATGGCATTGGTCCATGTCATAAAAAAGGTTGGGAACCCCTGCTCTAGTTCTAGACCTTTTCTTAAAAAAATGAATAAATGGAACAGACTTAGAACACAGCTTGTCCTCTAAGCTATGATGATATTTTTTGGCCGTCATGTGAGCTATATTCAGTACTTCCTTGCTAAAACTTCAAAGGCCTGTTTTGGTTGGTGTCTGTCTGGCAGTCTGAACAACCATTCAAGTTTAATATAAACCTGAAAAAAACATTTTCTTCAACATTTGTTTCTATTCAAAGATATAGAATTCAGCACCAAGGAAAACATCCGAGGGACAAAACACCAACCATTGAAAATTCACTGCAGAGTTTAGGTTTCACACAGTAATGCGAAGTTCAGATCAAAGACCATTGACCTAAAACATTGACTGTGTTACTGTCTCTATAGATGCCACATGATTTCTTGTGTATTGCCAACATTTATTAATTTTTATTAGTGCTAAGAGATTATTGATTTCTGATGGATTTAGATACCTAGGCCTGATTCTCTTCATATTACTCTGTACCTCTCCAGCTCTCTTTCTATAGTTAAGAATTTGCATAAAATGTAATTCTTCAACCGTGACTTTCATTTATTAGTCCTAATATCTCTCATTTTCGTCTCAATGTCAATTTTTAATATTACACTAGTGGGGCATTTTCACATGCTGGGAAGACTACATAAATGCCAATGTTATTGTAAATTCCTCTTTAATTCAAATACATTACCTCATGATCAGAAAGTATAATAGAAACAACCACTGATTATAACCATGTGCTTGCCTTCCATCTGTTTTGCTATTATAGAGCCCCTGCCTGTTATCGATATCACAAAGAATAAATGACACTTGGAATCACCAGGACAGAGGCCACTGTCAATTTGAATGGAAGCTGAGCCAAGTTCATACTGCCTACAGGCATTTAACATAACTGATTTTCAAAACTAACCATAGTACATATATAAACTCAAGAAAAATACTGCAGGAGGAGAATTCTTGCTCTTTATTATACACATGTAGATAGTTCCACAGTATACTTTATTTCTTTAATATTGGGACAGACAGTACATATCACATAACCATCAGGTATTCTGGGTACTTGACTAGTGGCCGAGGGAACTTACAGTACTGTGCAAAAGTCTTAGGCACATATATAGAACTAGGATGCCTTAGACTTTTGCACAGTACTGTATTTGTCGATGTGGAGCAGAGAGCTCTGTGAATCTGGTGGGAGCAAAGGATGTTGAGAATGGTGAGGATGGGGGGTATATCCGGAGGGATGTGGGATAGGTGGCAGAGAAGGAGTGCCAGGGGTGGGAGTGGTGCGGGTGCAAACACATACAACCCTGAGACAACAGGCAAGGTCATTTGATTCTTAATGATTGGTTTATTGATCATTACACAATGACTCTCTAGTGCTTCCTTCTCTCTCTCCCCTCTCCATTCCCCTTTCCCAATCAGAATTCCCCTCTTCCTCCTCTCAGTCCACAATAGAGACCCATATGAGAACCAGGTTTATCATCACTCACATATACCATGAATTGTTTTTTTTGAGACAGCAGTACAGTGCAATACATAAAATTACTGCAGTACTGTGCAAAAGCCTAGCTAAAGTATATATGTACCTAAGGCTTTTGCACAGTACTGTATGTACCTATGCTATGAACATTTTACTTCCAGCACCATCACAGACACATAACCTTCATATAAGCGTCTTTCACAAGAAAAACATAAACGTAAATTATACACAAGTTTTACAGGAAAGAACAGTCTGCTGTAGTGCAAAGTGATCAAAGTGGTCCTAGTGTTGCTGAACTGTAATGATTCAGCATTTGTTGGTTGGCTTAAAAAATGAATGGTTGAAAGAAAATAGCTATACTTGAACCTGGCATTGTGGAACTTCAGGCTTCTGTAACTCCTGCACTATGGTAGCTGTGGAAAGATGGCATAGCCGGAAGAGTTGTGAAATGTACTAACAGTATATTCATTTATAGGAGGCAGATGAGATGAACCAGACTTCAGTGTAGCAACACATTTGGAAATTAAGGTACCTGGCTTTATTTGAAAATGGAGAAATCAAGTGTAGTGTAAAGACATGAGAAGTTCTACCTGTTCACCAACCGCACCAAGCACTGTCATGGTCACATCCACTGCAGCAAAATGATATAGAACACAATGAATTCCATTCTTATGGAGATACTCCTATCCAATCTCCTCAAAGTGCATTTGTATTGAGATTGAAGAAAAGCTTCTTGCATCTATTGCCCTGTTCTCTGAGTGCCTTCTTATCCTCAACAACCCAAATGCTTAAATTGCAGCTCGGTGATAAGCATGTTTCAAAATCTACAATAAAAAGGATAGCAATTCAAAATTAATTCAAAATGTAAAAGATTAGATCAACAGGTATGAATGAAAGGCAGTACTTGAATTAAAAGGATGAAATGAATGTAAATGTTTAAAGGAACCTGTCTGAACAGTTTGCAGCCAAACACTGAGGCCTGACATAAGGGCCAAATCATGAAATGCCTCTGTACTTTGTTGTTTTGGAAAGTTTTGCTCAATGTGTCTGCTCAATTTTCTTTCAACTTGTTAATATATGAACAACAAAGAGCTCAGGACCAATCCCTACTTCACATCACTAGTTACTGGCCTGCAATTTGCTAAGTAATCCTCTACTACCACCCTCTTCCTCCAACCACCAAGCCAACTTGGTATTTATTTGCTATCTCACCCTGGATCATGTGTAGTTTAATCTCCTGGGCTAGCCTACAATGTGGGACCTTGTCAAAGGCCTTATCAAAGTCCATATACACAATCATATTGTGCTCATCAAATATCCCATTCCTACAGATTTTATACTTTCTGTTTTTGTTTTGTTTAGGATCCTGTAGGATGCAGTGAAGAATCTTCAGTTTAATTGGTTGAAGAGTGCCAATGTGTATCAGAGTTATTATGTTGAAATAAACCTTACATTTGATAAGGTCTCAAATCTAAAGTCAATAAAACTTTGAGAGCAGCTGTCAAATAAATGTTTTTTTTTCCTTCACTACAAAATGTGAGCCATTATTCACTTAGAGAACAAATCATGCATCATAAATCCGTTCCCAAGAAAAGGGATTGGGGATGAAATCTTCCAACTGAAAGCATGCACTTAAAGAATTGTGTGCAGCAATTATGAAGGACAGCAAATTTTACTCCTGGTATCTACTTGCATCCTGTGAGTAATGAATTTCAAAGCTGCCACTTGTAGATCTCGATCTAGGTCCTCAGTTAGCATTTTCCATCATTTCTTCAATGAATTGTGAAATGGATCTTGGAAAGAAATGAGCAAAAGCTGGAATTCCTGGCTCCTTGTTAGAAATGCCCATCCTTCCGGGTAGATCAGTAACAGAAGCAATGATGCCAAATACAAAGCAACAGAGAATTTAGTGAAAATGAATGCAAGATACAATTGATTGGAGAATCTGGCCAATTTGGCAGTTTTGTAGGTCATTAAATAATTGTTTTACCACTAGAGGGTACAATTGCACAGCAACATCACTCATTGATTATCTCTGATTCATACTATACTGCATGTGACAAAATTCATTTGTAAAATTAATATGTAAACAAAAGGCTTTGAATCTAATATTTTTCACCACCTCTCAGCTGCATGACCCAGTTATTATTGTGACAGTAGTGCTCCTAAATAATATATTATTCTTAAGGCATAAAGAATTCTTGCAGTGATTCTTAAAATACTTCATGAGAAGGATACAATTGTCTGACAGCATGATAGAACATAAATCATTCATGTCCTTGTAACTCTGTCAGAGGACCATACTGTTCTTTCCTTTCCTACTCATTTCTCCCAGAGGTAGTTAGCTTGCATGGCAGTATAGTTCCATGCATCTCAAGTGTCCATAGCTCTTTGCCCAAGAGACTAATTTACTTGTGAGTGCTTATATTCTATTTTATTGTGGGGAGTCACAAGGCTGCGGCTTTCAGAAGTATTCACACATGGAAACAGCTGATGAGGAATGTTAAATAATTATAATGTGAAAAACAAAGTCTTGACTAATCTTTCATTTCCTTGGAGGTTTCCAAATTAATTATAACGTCATATCCCAGCTGATAATATGCAGCACTAATGCTGTGAGGACTTGCTACTTCAAGCAACCACATGATTAATACATGAATTACAAGGAGAAATTGACCACTTGGTCCCTCAAGCTGCTTTGATATTCAATAAAATCATGGATGAGTCAATTGTAATTTTGTATTCTCGCTCACCCCTGGTAACCCTTCAGCCACTTCCCCCATTCCCCAATGCTTGCTTATCAAAGAACTATCAGCCATTATTATAAAAATACTCTGCTTCATCCATCCTTTGAGGCAGACCATTCCAAAGTCTCTCATCCCTTTGACAAAAGTAAAATTGCCCAATTTCTCTAAAATGGGAGTACATGGAAAGTCTGGGAAGTGCTGTGGGAGAGTAATACTGGCTGATTGAACTAATTTCTTAATTCCCCAAATGCACAGTGGACTCTTCAAGAATATAAACTGTATCCCTTTGCTATCCAGGGAATTCTTTGCTTTGTTGGTGAATGAGCCATAAACTGAGAATAGTTTAAATATACTCAAAACATTAAGAGTACAAAAATATATATTATCATTTATAATTCACTTATCACGCCTAGCTCAGTTGCAACTATTTGCACAGAATCGGGTCTGGGAATGAAAATAAAAAAAACAGCAGACACTGTAACACTTAAACACAAATAGAAAATGATGAAAACACTCAAAATGTCAGGGAGTGCTTGTGGCAGGAGAAATGGGGTTTAGGTCTCATATTGAAGAACCTTTGTCAGAACTATGATCACATTTTGAGCAACATTCCTTAGACATTGTAACAGGGATTACAATTTACCTCTTGTCCTTTTGTGTATATTTCCTGCTTTTTATCTCTTCAGTTGTTTGATAACTACTCTGCTATGTTTTGATTAAAATTTCATGTAACGCTGCGAATTTACGTTATTGAAGGAAAGAAATGAATTGTAAAAGTCTTGAAATGCTGAGCTTCCTGAACAGAAAATGAATCCTTTAGATAGCTCATGACTCAAGTGTGCAGACAGAAGATTCTATGAAGGGCAGCGGTACTCAGGAGGATGGTTTCATATTGCCAAGTACTAGTGTTTCATTGAGCAAGCTTTCCGCACATATAGGGTGGAAGCTTAATTTCTTAAAATCAAATTTGAACAAGCTTTTTATATTGAAAAGAGAGTGAGAGTTTTGTAACCAATTCCTGAGAGTAAGGACATTTACTTTCTTTGCAATTACATTTAATTTCAAATGGCACACAAGAATGATAGCAACTACTTGTCACCACTAGCCTGATATATTTTCCTGAAGAGTTTCCTGGGATGTCAATGTTAAGACCCATCTGTATATTGTGTATTAGGTGGTAAGTACCCAACCTTTATTAAGCACTGGATTGAATTTATAATGACTGAAGTCTTGGACAGGATTGAACATTTTATTTGAACGTCTTGTAGTTTGTTCTCATTTTTGTTTTCAAATTTCTGCGTTCTCACACAACCAGCAATATTCTTCAATCTTGATGTCAGTGGTCCAAATTATAGGCATGATTGAACTAGTAACTGGGGATGAAAGGGAAGGCAGATTTCCTGCTTGGTTCTCCTTCTTTTATGCTAAAGGACACAATATTTTATAATCATTGAATACCTGTTCATTAATCTGGCATGAGACATTTTTCTTCCCTTATGATTTAATTCTGTATTAAGTATTCATTTCACATTGGCGGCAGCAGGCTGAAACCTGACTTCTGGTGCCTGTATTGAGAGTCAAAATCAGGTTTGATATCACCGGCAGATGTTGTGAAATTTGTTGTTTAGCGACAGCGGTCCGCTGCAATATATAATAGAACTATAAACTACAATAAGTATATATAATAAATGAATAAATAAGTGGTGCAAAAAGAGAGAGAAAAATACTGAGGTTCATTGTCTGTTCAGAAATCTGATGGTGGAGGGGAAGAAGCTGCTCCTGTTTGCACGTTCTCCCTGTGATTCTGTGGGTTTAATTCTACATCCTAAGGTGCAGTGCTTGATTGGTTGGTTAGCTTACGTAAATTACTTTTAGTGTTAAATGGTGGGGGGAGAATTGCTGGAGGTGTTAAACGTGTTTATGAGAGAAACAATTATAGGGAAATATGTGGGGGAATGGGATCGATCTGTATGCAAGCATAAATTCAGTGGTCCAAATGATCTCTTTCCCTGCATTAATGAAAGATGAAAAATATGAGATTAAGTATTCATGAGTTCGATTTTACAAGTATCCACACCCTGTGTAGGTGACCCTAAATATGCAAGACTGCCAAGTTGAGTTTAATGGCGTACTCAAGGGAAGTTTGCATTTGTGACTTCCCAGCAAGGTCAGTGGGTTACAGTCAAAACTGGGTCAAACCTTTTTCCCCCTCTCTTTAAAATTATTGATACATTAAAATATAATCCAACTGATTTATCACAGAGCAGATTTGAATTTCACGGACACACTCTTGTACTGCACTGGTCACTTTTCATTTTTTATTGCTGCTATTTCACATATTTATATGACTGCTTGTTTTATTATAAAAGTGTCAGGTACATTATACTGTCTTACATAAACATCCCCCTCAAACTTTATGTCAACCTGTCATTCTACAAGCCATGCCACTCAAGGACTTGTGATAATATTATTTTGTGACTGTATGTACTGGATTGTAACTATATGTGCTGTACACTCAGTGGTCATTTTATTAGATATCTCCTGCATCTAATAAAGTGGCCACTGAGAGCATGTTCACGATCTTCTGTTGCTGTAGCACATCCACTTCAAGGTTCAATGTGTTATACGTTCAGAGATGCTCTTCTGCACTTTTGAAACATATGGGTATTTAAGCTACTGTCACCTTCCTATCAGCTTGAACCATTCTTGCCATTCTCCTCTGACCTCTCTCATTAACAACGTGTTCTCACCCACAGAACTGATTCTCACTTGTTTCTCGCACCATTCTCTGTAAACTCTAGAGACTGTTGTGCATGAAAATCCCAGGAGATCGGCAGTTTCTGAGTTACTCAAACCACCGTATCTGGCTCCAACTATCATTCTATGGTCAAAGTCACTTAGATCATATTTCTTCCCCATTCTGATGTTTGGTCTGAACAATAACTGAACTTCTTGACCATGTCTGCATGTTTTTATGCATTGAGCTGCTGCCACATGATTGGCTGATTAGATATTTGGACTAACGAGCAATTGTACAGGTGTACCTAATAAAGTGGCAACTGAGTGGTCACTAAGCTTTACACCTTGGTCCTAGAAGAATTATGTTCTGTTTAGCTGTATACATGTGCATGGTTGAATAACAATTAAACTTGACCTTGGACTTCATTTAGTGGTACATCCGTTTTACCTGTTGTGACTAAGTTAATACTGAGAAATCTTTCACATTGCATTTACTTCATTATAAACAATGACATTCATTGATTAACTTAGGATGTCTCTCAGTTACACATTGTACTGTGTGTCACCCTTACCTCAGTGATGTGACACTTGGCAATGGGTTGTGGATTTCACGTTAGTTAGATGCCACAGATTAGTACTTGGAATCTGGGCTAGCAGCTCTGAATGGTTCTTCATCACACCTGGTACTTTTTGAGTGAGATACCAAAACATTTTCCCTCCAAGTGCACTTAGAAGTTCCTAAGTTATCACTGGAAAAAGGAGCAGGGACATTCTCTCAGTGTAAGGTTAATATTTGCCCTTTATCCAATGCACAGATCAGATGATCTGTTTGCTGCTCTCAGCTGGCTATTGTCCTGTATGAATTGGCTATTGGATTACTTTATTAAGGCAGTGAGTACTTTTCAAGTGTAGTTTGAAAGTGGAGTGGACAAAAATAAATTAGTGTTTTTCAGAATCTGAGTTGGGGGAAAGTAAATATGTATTAGTTGTTTTTGAGAAAAAACTATAAATGTTGAATGAAATTCACATAAAAACTCTTTGAAATGCTGCTGGAACTTATGCAACTCACATGTGCCAGCTTTGCTCTTTACAGGAACTTGCTGTAAGCACATTCCTCACTTCACAGCACTCATTGCATTTCAAAAGTATTTTATCAGCTGTAAACTGCTTTGAGGCATCCTGGATTTGTGGAAGGAACCATATAATTTACAAACTTATTTCTTTTGCTCTATATGAGATGTGTAATGTAATGCATATTTATATTCATTGAATTATTTAGTTGAGCATAAAACATGTTACAGAATGGGCAGTACTGAACTAATTGATATTATTTGGATAACAATAGTGATAACTATACCAATTCAATATGAATAACAGCATGGTTATGATGGACTGTCCACACTAAATTACAAAACAGCATGCAATACTCCAACTTAAACCACCTATAAATATCATGTACATTTTACAGCAGGTAGCTGGTGATACCAATTTGTATTGAAGGCAATGCCCGATGAGATTGTGTGCCCGAAAGATGTTGTAAGATAACCTTTTCAATCCAATTTTACCTTTGATGTATAATAAAAGGAATGCTGCTGTACTGAGTTATATCCTTCAAACAACTGATGGATAAAGAGTTTGACTTGAAAGAATTAAATATCTCTGTTGTAGCCAGTGGAGAATTCACATTGCAGTGAACCTTTCATTTTAATGACGATTTGGGCCATTCTTTTCAAAGTTCAAAGTTCAAAGCGCATTTATTATCAAAGTAGTATGCTATAGGCAACATTGAGATTTTGTTATTTATTCTAAACTTATTCTATATTTATAAATACACTCAGTGGTCACTTTTTCTCAGCTAATAAAGTGGCCACTGAGTGTATGTTTGTGGTCTTCAGCTGCTGTAGCCCATCCATCTCAAGATTCAATGTGCTGTATGTTCAGAGATGCTCTTCTGCACACCCCTGTTGGAACACATGGTTATTTGTGTTACTGTCACCTTCCTGTCAGCTTGAACCAGTCTAGCCATTCTCCTCTGGCCTCTTTCATTAACAAGGTGTTCCTGCTTGCCTACAGAACTGCTGCACACTGGATGTTTTATGTTTTTCGCACCATTCTCTGTAAATGCTAGAGCAGTGTTTCCCAACCTTTTTTAGCTCAGCACCCAAAGCACCTTCATACTTGCCAACACCCCTCTTAGGCACAATATACTTTCCGGTGCCCCATAGTGTAAAAACATACCATATGCTAACATGAGAAAAATGATTTTGCTTTAAATTTTTATTTGTGTTTAAACCTAGTTTACACAGTACCTATGTGCCTTACAGCAGCTTTGATATCAATGTGATTCTTGAGCTTCATGGTTTTTAGCAAGAGTTGAAATATCTGGTTCAAGTTGTGACAGCAAAAGCCTTACATCCCCCTGTGTAACAGTGGCTTCTGTTTTTTTGTGAGTATGTGCTGAAACTGAACAGCAGTGAAACCTCTTTCAACAAGGTAGGAGAATGGAAATGCAATGAAGAGCAGTTTGGCTCTTCTCCAAAGTCAAGGAAACTTCCTATGATAGTGTAGCCACATACCACAAAAGTCAGTATTTTTGAACGGCATTTTTGCCTCTTCATTATTCTGAATTTTGATAATTTCTTCTTGCAAACCCTCTTCCTGTTCTTCCACCTTGCAAAGAAATGGGTTGGTTACCCAGTCCAGAATTTCCAGATCGTTCAAATCCTGGAATGGATTCTGAAAATCCTTCTTCAGTGACTGCAAATGTACACAGCACTCTTGCAAATCACCGTCTGTGAAAGAGAGTGCCATACTTTCCATGCAGGGAAACTGTGAGAACATTCTTCTCCCAATGTTTTGTTTATATGTTTCCAATTTTCTGATAAAAGTGGACACTGCACTTTTTACCTGGATCAAATTGAAATTCTCATCCTGCGGTTTTATATTTAGAATGTTCATTTTGTCATCTAGATCAGCTAGGTATGCCACATCTCCACGTAGAAGTTCAATTTTGTTTCCCAAGCTCTCGTCGACTTAAATCAAAAATTCAACTACAGTGTCAAAAAGCGGCACCCTTCCATGTGTAGAAGCAAGTGTTCAAACTCTTCATTGTTATCTTGTCATAACTGGCGAAATATTCAGCTATCTACTGGATGAGCTTTAAATTTGTTGATAGCAGATATTACAAGAGTCATGCTTGAAAAAAGTCACTGGCTGAGGTTTTTGGCTGTGAGATGTTGACGATGAATTATGTACTGGATTGGAAGCAAACTGGGAATTTCTTTTATCATAAATACTACTAAACCAGCATGGTGACGTATCATATATGGTGGTCCATCTGTTGCACAAGAAATCATGTTCCAAATCTGAATACTTTTATCCTCAATATACATTTTGAGCTTGTCATAGATTAATTCTCCGTTGATATTTGTTTTTAACTTTTTACAAAAGAGAATCTCTTCAAAAAC
This sequence comes from Hemitrygon akajei, assembly GCF_048418815.1. NCBI lineage: Eukaryota > Metazoa > Chordata > Chondrichthyes > Myliobatiformes > Dasyatidae > Hemitrygon > Hemitrygon akajei. Next base: position 30,907,696 of record NC_133149.1, on the reverse strand, counting down.
TTTTCCATTTTTGATAAACCATACATGTGCCATTAGCAATGCCTCATTGTCTTGCACAGTTGACTCATTCAGTTGTATCTCAAATTCTGTTTTTTGTAGCTCTATGCATAGTTGATAACTCAATGTCTTCACTCATTTTGTCAATACGACGAGCTACAGAGTTATTACTCAGAGGAACTGATTTTAAAACACTGGTATCCAGTTTGAGAACAGTGGTGAGCTCTTCTGATACAGAAGGAATAATTAATCTTTCACCAATTGTATGAGATTTTCCACACTTTGCTATCATTTTGGAAATTTTATAAGAAGCATTGAGACTGCTATCAAGGACACTTTTAGCTTTCCTGGCAAATAACAAGAGTGCAGCGCTTTTCAAATGCTTCTTTCATCTTCTGAAACTGAGTAACAACATAGGTAGCTTTTTCAGGGTGTCCTTTACAGAAGTGTTCCGGCAATCTTGATGGTTTCATGGCTTCATTAGGCAGTATAGTATTACAAATAAGACACACGGGGTTTCACTGATCTGACGGGAATGGAATAAAACCATACTCCAGGTATATAACATAGTATTGATGTACTTTCTGTAGTTTCTGTTTCTTAGCAGGATCAGAATTCAAGGCTTCACCCCCTTCAGACTCATAGAGATAGCACCGTATGTATTTATCCATCATTAACGGGGCTAAATTAAAATAAAAAATTAACACAAACTGGGAATGCCGATCGGATGCTGATGATGGCAACTAGTTAACAGGGTCGGTCAAGTCTCGTGCCTCAAGTTAGGGTGCTGCTTACCGCCCTTTCCCCCAAAAGAATCTTGAAAACCTCCATGATGACCTTTATTTCCCTTAACATCCCCTTAGGACATTTAACCATCCCCACTGGGAATCACTGCTCTGGAGACTTGTTCATGAAAATCCCAGGAGCTCAGCAGTTTCTGAGATACTCAAACCACCCCCTCTGGCACCAACAATTATTCCATGGTCAAAGTTATTTAGATCACATTTCTTTCCCATTTTGATGTTTGGTCTGAACAACAACTCTCGATAATGTCTGCATTTTTTTTATGCACTGAGTTGCTGCTACATGTCTGGCTGATGAGAACTTTACATGAATGAGCAGGTTTACAACAGTACCTAATAAAGTGGTCAATGATTGTATATAAAAGTAGGTATTATTGATTAGATTGTAACTTTATTTCTATAATTATAAATAAAATTCACAGGGATGGTGATAGCTACTTTTATTACCTGTCCACTTTTCAGAATATTATTTAGCTGCAATATCATGCCCATATCCTATTGAGAATGAATTAATTGGTAAATAAAATTAGAGCCTTCTGAATACAAAGTGATTTCCAATATTTGGAGGTGTGAAGTATAGCAATGGGTGTGCAAAGCTTTGGCTACCCGGAAAAAATAAAAATAGCTTCTATAATGTCAGAAATGGCATGAACATTCTAATCACTTCCTCTGTTTCTAGGAGCATCATAGCTGGCAAGTCTGTTGAATGCTTTCCTTAATGATTGGCCTCATGTATATGAGGTGGCTGTTAACCTGAACCATGCACCTGTCTGATCAATCTGATATGCAGTCAAAATCAATAGTTCAAAGAAGCAACTGTTTCTAGCATTAACTGATGTCAGCAGCTTATTCCATAAAGGACTGTTGGCAATTTTTGATAAATACAATTTTTGTAAGCTGCATTCACCTCTCAATCTAGATATTTAAGAGGCAATGCCTCAAAAAGACAATTTTCACCACTAAGGACCCATCCAGGACATATCCACTTCTTGTTACAACCATTGGGGTGGAGGGACAGGACCCACTTTTAATGTTTCAGAAGTAGCTTCTTCCCTTCCACCATCAGATTTGTGAATGGTCCATGAATCCACGAACACTACCTCAATATTCTATTATTTTTGTATTATTTATTTGCAATTTAATTTTATGCTTTTGCACTCTACTGCCGCTGCAAAACAATACATTTTACATCATGTCATTTGATATCACTTAAGAGTTTCACATCATTTAGAAGCTGTCTTTTAAAGTCAGTGATAATAAATCTCACACTGATGCTGACTCGTTTTGCATGTCCTACATTTTATCAGGTGTATACAAGTATTAAAAAACATTGAAATGGCACAATGGATAAGTTTTAGCCACTTGTCTATTTATTCTGAGGTAACAATAGTGAGGCCTCAAACCATCTAAAAAACAAACCTTTTCCTGTAGCAATGACCTGGTGTACAGCATATTTACCTCGTACTGTAGGACATTGAAATCTCTCAGAATCCAAGAACAAACTAGAATCTGTCCAGTTTGCCTCACACATACTTTCAGTCGTGCTTATGTCCATTAAACTATATTAAGATCAAATCTGAGAGTACTTTTCATTGTGAATTACTTTTCCAATGTTGTGCAACAGATATTTGTGAATAAAAGAGAAATAAAACAAGCAGGCACAACAAAAATATTTAAAAAATCTGTTGTTGCAATGATGCGAGGCTTTTATGAAACCATATTCTGCGCAATTTCTCTTGAGTACCTAAGAAAGGATAGACTTTCCTTGGAATCCTTCTAGAGCAGGTTCACTGGATGTTATGAGGGATTATACAGGAGAATGAGGAGACGATAGACAGGAGCTACATGGAAGTAGTCACTCCTAGATTGCAAGACACTCGGTGACACTCTGGAGAAGGAAGGGAAATGCGCAACCAGTGCAGAGTACACCAGTGGCCATTCCCCTCAATAATAAGTATACAACTTTAGATACTGTTGAGAGGGTGAACTTACTCGTGGGTGGGAAGCACAGTGACTGGGTCTCTGGCACTGAGTCTGGTGTTGTGGCACAGACGAGCAGAGAGGTGAAGATGGCTGCGGTGTTGATAGGAGATTCCATAGTCAGAGAAACAGAGACGAGATTCTGTGGGCGTGATTGATAGCTGGTGCCTCCCTGGCATCAGGATCAGGGATGTCTCAGATCAGGTTCATGGCATTCTCTAGGGTGAGGGTGAGCAGCCAGAAGTCTTGATACATAGGACATAGGCAGACAATGTCTTGAAGAGAAATATTAGGGAGCTAGGTAGAAAACAAAAATCCAGGGTAGTAATCTCTGGATTACTGCCTGTGCCATATACCAGTGAGGGTAAGAATAAGATGATTTAGCAGGTGAATGCATGGTTGAGGAACTGGTGCAGGGGGCAGGCATTCAGATTTATGGATCATTGAAATTTCCTCTGGGGAATGTATATGCAAAAGAGATGGGTTACACCTGAACGCGAGGGGGTCCAATATCCATGCAGGTAGGTTGGCTAGAGTTGTTTGTGAGTGCTTAAACTAATTTGGCAGAGGTTAGGAACTGGAGTGATAGTGCTGAGGATGAGGTAGTTTGTTTACAAACAGAGGCAATGTGTAGTGAGACTCCCAGCAAGGAGAAGCTGATGGCAGGGCAAAATTGCAGTCACCAGGATGAGTTGCAATGTAAAAGGTGGACAAAATTGAATACAGGACTGAAGGTGTTATATTTGAATGTGCGCAGTATACTGAACAAGGTAGATGAACTTGTAGCACTGTTACAGATTGGCAAGTATGATGTTGTAGGTATTACTACTGAATCATGGCTGAAAGAGGATTATAGCTAGGAGCTTACTGTCCAAGGACACACATTGTATCAAAAAGACAGACAGGTAAATCAGAACATCATCAGCAAATAAGTTAATCTTATATTCCTCTTGATTAACTCTGAAACCCATAATATCTGAATCAGTTCTAATTAATTCAGCTAATGGTTCTATCGCCAACACAAATAAAGCAGGTGATAATGGACAACCTTGTCTAGTTGACCTTGTTAACTGAAATGATGTTGAAATTTGGCCATTTGTCACCACTTTAGCTTTCGGGTTGGTATTTAAGGTTTTAATCCATTTTATAAAAGATACTCCTAATCCATATTTTTCCAATACCTTAAATAAAAAATCCCATTCCAATCTATCAAATGCTTTTTCTGCATCCAAAGCAACTGCCACACTCATTTCTTCCCTCTTTTGTGCCAAATGAATTATGCTAAGTAACCGAGTTACATTATCTGCCGATTGTCTATTTTGAATAAATCCTGTTTGGTCCATGTGTATGGTGAACTACATATACCTGTCTGGACATGCACCCCTGCTGACTGCTCCTGTGACTCCTCCCACAGACCATGGCTCCTCCCACAGACCCCGGTATAAAGGCGATTGGAGGCACAGCCCCTTCCTCAGTCTCCAGGATGTTGTGTGGTGGTCACTTGCTGCTTGTTCTTTCTTCCAGCCAATAAAAGCCTATATCTCGCCTCACGTCTCTGAGAGTTATTGATGGTGCATCAATGTGTATTAATTTTGGTAAGTATTTAGATAAAATCTTTGCTATTATTTTATAGTCTGTGTTCAACAAAGAAATAGGTCTGATTTATCTAACTAACCCATTGCATTCGTTGCGTAAATTATCTTCTAGATTGGAAGAATATGGGAAAATATCAGGGTACAAAATAATTTGTGATAAAAGTGAAATTTTACCCCCTTACTAAAGGAGATTATAGTCAATGTTGATTAATAACTCAATTTAGATGGCCGATAAATGGTATAAAGTATTTAGGTATAAGAGTTGATAATGATATAAAGAATTTATATAAACTAAATTATTTGCCATTATTGAAAAAAATTGAAGAAAATCTTGATAAATGGATGATGTTACCAATAACATTAATAGGTAGAGTCAATACTGTAAAAATGAATATATTCCCTAGATTACAATATTTATTCCAAACACTACCAATACAATTACCGCAGAAGTTTTTTCAAGAGTTAAGTAAATGTGTGAGGAAATTCCTTTGGAAAGGTAAGATGTCAAGAATATCATTGGAAAAATTGACATGGGAATTTGACCTAGGAGGGTTACAATTACCAAATTTTAAGAATTATCACAAAGCAAATCAACTTAGATTTATTGCATCTTTTTTTGATGAAGATAAACCGGCATGGATTAGAGTAGAATTAGATAAAATAGGAGAAAATATACCAGAAAATTTTATATATAAATGGGAATCTAAATGGATATGGGAAAAGAAAGAATCTCCTATACTAAAACATTTGATTGATTTATAGAATAAGATAAATGTTGATGATGAGATAAAGAAATCTTTATGAGCAAAAAGACCTTTAATTCAAAATAAACTTATCCCTTTTACAATGGATAATCAACTTTTATATAACTGGTTTCACAAAGGGATTAGATATATAGGAGACTGTTTTGAAGGAGGTATATTAATGTCATTTGACCAATTAAAGAATAAATATAAAATATCAAATAACACTCTTTTCTGTTATTTCCAATTAAGGGCTTATTTAAGAGATAAACTGGGTCAAACAATGTTATTGCCAAAACTTAATGAAATAGAAACTTTAATTCATAAAGGAAAAATTAAAAAAATTATTTCTGGTATGTATAATTTGATTCAAAAACAGGCAATTAAACAAGGAATTCATAAGTCAAGACAAAAATGGGAAACTGATTTGAATATTAAAATTGATGAAACAAGTTGGTCAAGATTATGTCTTGACAGTATGACAAATACAATAAATGTTCGACTAAGATTAGTACAATATAACTTTTTACATCAAATATATATTATACCACAAAAAATAAATAGATTAAACTCAAATTTATCTGATCAATGTTTTCGATGTAATCAAGAAATTGGTACTTTTTTACACTCTACTTGGTCTTGTTTTAAAATTCAACCTTTTTGGACAAATTTAAGAGTTTTACTGGAACAAATTATTGGAATACAACTTCCACATAATCCAACATTATTTTTACTAGGCGATATTGAAGGGATAAAATCGAAATCCAAATTGAATAAATATCAGAAAGAATTCATAAAAATTGCATTGGCAGTAGCCAAAAGGGCTATTGCAGTTACTTGGAAATCAGATTCATACTTAAGTATAGATCATTGGAAGAATGAAATTTTTAGCTGCATTCCACTTGAAAAAATTACTTATAATTTAAGAGATAAATATGAAATATTTCTGAAAATTTGGCGCCCTTATTTACAAAAGATAGGATTAAATATATACCGTAGGTGCTCTGAAGATAAAATTATTGGTTATCTGGGGAAAGAATTAAATATGCATATTAAAGCTATTATGAACTCCATGGAGCATGTGGGGATCTTCCGATATCCAGGCATTCTTTCTTTCTTTCTTTTTTCTTTTTTTTCTATAGGGATATGTTTGGGGGGAGGGGAAGGGTTGACAATTTAAAAAAAAAATTTTCTTTCTCTAACCTATTTGAAAATTCAATAAAAAAATTATAAAAAGACAGACAGGCAAGTTGAAGAGGTGGCATTGTTCTGTTGGTAAAAAATGAAATCAAATCATTACAAATAGATGAAAGAGGGCCATCAGATGTTGAATCATTGTGGATAGAGTTAAGGAACTGCAAGGTTAAAAAGCCCCTGATAGGAGTTGTATACAGACACCCAAAGAGTAGTAAGGATGTGGTCTACAAATTACAATGGGAGATTGAAAATGCATGCCGGTCAGGGGGGATTTCAATACGCAGGTAGATTGGGAAAATCAGGTTGGTGTTGGATTACAGGAGGACGACTTTCTAGGATACCTACAAAATGGCTTTTTAGAGCAGCTCATGGCTGAACCCACTAGGGGATCAGCAATCCTGGATTGGGTGTTATGCAATGAACCAGAATTGATTAGCAAGCTTAAGGTAAAAAAAACCCAAAGGGAAAACTGATCATAATATGATCAAATTCACTCTGAAATTTGAGAAGAGACAAAAGTCAGACATATCAGTATTACAGTGGAGTAAAGGGAATTAGAGAGGCATGAGAGAGAGGAGTTGACCAGAACTGATTGGAAAAGAACACCGACAGGGATGATGGCAGAGCAGCAATGGCTGGAATTTCTGGAAGCAATTCAGAAGGCACAGGATAGATACAACCCAAAGAGGAAGAAGTATTCTGATGACAAGATGACATAACTGTGGCTAACAAGAGAAGTCAAAGCCAACATAAAAGTCAAAGAGAGGGCATATAATAGAGCCAAAATTTGTGGGTAGTTATAGGAGTGGAAAGCTTTTAAAAACCATCAGAAGGCAACTAAAAAAGTCCATTCTGCACTCAAATTTACCTGGTCCATTTCTGGCACTTCCCTATTCTTTCTCAATCTCTCTGTCTCCATCTCTGTAGACAGCTTATCCACTGATGTCTTTTATAAACCCACTGACTCTCACAGCTACCTGGACTATACCTCTGCCCAGCCTGTTACTTGCAAAAATGCCATCCCCTTCTCTCAATTCCACTGTCTCCACCACATCTGTTTTCAGGATGAGGTTTTTCATTCCGGAAATAAGGATATGTCTTCCTTCTTCAAAGAAAGGGGCTACCCTTCCTCCACTGTCTATGCTGCTCCCAAACACACCTCTTCTACTTCATGGTGTTTGCCCTCACTCCATTGTCCCACCATCACACCAGGGACAGGGTTTCTCTTCTCCTCACCAACCACCCCACCAGCCTCCACATCCAGCATATAAATCTCTGTAACTTCAGCCATCTCCAGCAGGATCCCACCACCAAGTACATCTCCACCCCACCCCTTTCCCCACTTTCTGCTTTCCACAGGGATCACTCCCTATGCGACTCCCTGGTCCATTTGTCCCTCCCCACTGATCTCCCTCCTTGCAAGCAGAACAAGTGCTACACCTGCCACTACACCTCCTCCCCTTACTCCCACTCAGGGCCCCAAACAGTCCTTCCAGGTGAGGTGACACTTCACCGGTTAGTCTGCTGGGGTCATCTACTGTATGGCCTCCTGTATATCGGTGAGACCTGACGTAGATTGGGAGACCGCTTCGCTGAGCACCTATGCTCCATCTGCCAGAAAAATCAGGATCTTCTAGTGGCCACTCATTTTAATTCCACTTCCCATTCCCATTCCGACATGCCAGTCCATGGCTTCATCTTCTGTTGTGATGAGACCACACTCGGGTTGGAGGAGCCACACCTTATATTCCTTTTGGTTAGCTTCCAACCTGATTGGATGAACATCAATTTCTTGAACTTCTGGTTATGCCCCCTCTTTCTTTACCATTCCCCTTTCCTATTTCCTTCTCTCAACTTATCTCCTTACCTGCCCATCACCACCCTCTGGTGCTCCTCCCCCTTCCCTTTCTTCCATGGTCTCCTGTCCTCTACTATCAGATTCTCCCTTCTCCAGCCCTTTATCTCTTTCACCAATCAACTTCCTAACTCTTTACTTCACCCCTCCCCCTCCCGATTTCACCTATCACCTCCTACCTTGTATTTCTTCCTCTCCTTCCCTTCACCTTCTTTCTCTGACTTCTCATAATTTTCCTCCAGTCCTGCACAGAGTTGTGGGTGATGTATAGCATGGATAGAGGATTGGTTAACCAATAGAAATCAGAGAGTTGGGATACATGGGTGTAACTCTGGTTGGCAATTAGTAGTGAGTGGTGTGCTACAGGGGTCGGTGCTGGTCCCACAACTGTTCACGGTGTACATTAATGATCTGGAAGAGGGGACCGAGTGTAGTGTGTCTAAGTTTACTGATGATACTAAATTGAGCAGAAAATCAAATTGTGCAGAAGATACAGAGAGTCTGCAGAGATATAGATAAGTTAACTGAGTGGGCAAGGGTCTGGCAGATGGAATACAATATTGGTAAATGCGAGGTCATTCACTTTAGAAGGAAAAATGGAAGAGAAGATTATTATTTAAATAGTAAAAAATTGCAGCATGCTGCTGTGTTTGTGTATGAATCGCAGAGGGTTGGTTTGTAGGTGCATCAGGCTATCAAGAAGGCAAATGGAGAGTTGGCCTTCATTGCTAGAGGGATTGAATTTAAGAGCAGGGAGGTTATGCTGCAACTGTACAGGGTACTGGTGAGGCCACATCTGGAGTACTGCGTGCAGTTCTGGTCTCCTTACTCAAGGAAGGATATACTGGGTTTGGAGGTGGTGAAGAGGAGGTTCACCAAGTTGATTCCAGCGATGAGGGGGTTAGACTATGAGGAGAGATTGAGTTGCCTGAGACTGTACTTGTTGGAATTCAGAAAAATTAGAAGAGATCTTATATGAAAGGGATAGGTAAGATAGAGGCAGGAAAATTGTTTCCACTGATAGGTGAGGCTAGAACTAGGGGACATAGCCTCAAGATTCAGGGAGTAGATTTAGGATGGAGATGAGGAGGAACTGCTTTTTCCAGAGAGTGGTGAATCTGTGGAATTCTCTGCCTAATGAAGCAGTGGAGGCTACCTCAGTAAATATATTTAAGACAAGATTGGATAGATTTTTGCACAGTAGGGGAATTAAGGGTTAAGGGCAAAAGGCAGGTCAGTACTGTAAGCTAGCCAATAATATTAAAGAGGATACCATAAGTTTTTTTCAGAAACATAAAGTGTAAAAGGGAGGTGAGAGTGGATATCTGACCACTGGGGAACAATGCAAGAGAGGTAGAAATGGGAGACAAGATAATGGCAGATGAACAGAATAAGTGTTTTGCATCATTCTTCACTGTGAAAGACGGTAGCAATATGGTGGAATTCCAGGTGTCAGGGGTCATGGAATGTGTGAAGTTACAATTACTAGGGAGAAGGTTCATGGAAACTGAAAGGTCTGAAGGTAGATATGTAACCTGGACCAGATGGTGTACACCCAGTGTTCTGAAAGAGGTGGCTGAAGGGATTGTGGAGACATTAGTAATGATCTTTCAAGAATCAATTGATTTTGGAATGGTTCCGGAAGACTGGAAAATTGTAATTGTCACTCCACTCTTCAAGAACAGAGAGAAAGAGGAAAGGAATTATCAGCTGGTTAGTCTGGCTTCAGTAGTTGGGAAGGTATATGAGTATATTGTTCAGCATGTGGTTTTGGGATACTGGGAGGCACATGATCTACCAGGCCATAGTCAGCTTGGTCTCCTCAAGGGAAAATCTTGCCTGACAAACTTTTGGAATTCTTTGAAGAAATAACAAGCAGCATAGACAAAGGAGAATCGGTTGATATTGTACTTGAAAATTCAGAAGGCCTTTGACAAGGTGCACACATGAGGCTGCTTAACAAGCTATGAGCCCATGGCATTACAGGAAAGACGCTAGCATGGATAAGGCAATGGCTGATTGGCTGGAGGCAAAGAGTGGGAAAAAAGGCAGCCTTTTCGGACTGGCTACCGGTGACTAGTGGCGACCCATGGGGATCTCTGTTGAGACCGATTCTTTTTATGTTATATGTTAATGATTTTGATGATGGAATTGATGGCTTTGTTGCAAAGTTTGCAGACAATATGAAGATAGGTGGAGGGGCAGGTAGTTTGAGGAAAGAGAATTTAATGGATCTGGCCCTGTATTCACTAGAATTCAGAAGAATGAGGGGTGACCTCATTGAAACCTATTGAATGGTGGAAGGCCTTGAAAGAGAGGATGTTTCTTATGGTGAGAGAGTCAAAGACTAGAGGACACAGCCTCCTTTCAGAATGGAGATGAGGAGGGATTCCAGAGGGTGGTGAATCTGTGGAACTCTTTGCCACAGGCGGCTGTGGAGTTCAAGTCTTTATATAGTTTTAAGGCAGAGGTTGATAGATTCTTGACTGGTCAGGGCATGAAGGGATACAGGGAGAAGACAGGAGGTTAAGGCCGAGAGAAAAATTGGATCAACCATAATGAAATGGCAGAGAGACTCATTGGGCAAAATGACCTAATTCTGCTCCTATATCTATGGTCTTATGCTCTTATGAGAAGAGGACATGTCTTGTATGGTGAGGACACTTAATGATAGATGTTGCATTCTGGAGGCACCACTTTTTGAAGATGTCATGGCTGGTGGGGAGGGATGTGTCCGTGCTAGAGCTGGCTGAGTCTACAACTCTCTGCAGCCTCTTTCAATCCTGTGCATTGGAGCCTCCATACCAGATGGTGACACAACCAGTCAGAATGCTCTCAGTGGTACATCTGTAGAAATTTGCTCGAGGCTTTGATGAAATACCAAATCTCCTCAAAGTCCTAATGAAGTATAACCACTAGTGTGCCTTCTCCATGCTTGTTTTGATGTGTTGGACTTAGGATACATTCTCTGAGATGTTGATGCCCAGAGACTTGAAGGTGCTCACCCTTTCCACTGCTGAGCCTTCGCTAAGGACTTCTGATTTCCCCTTCCTGAATGAGTACAGGGTTGTTGCTGCAACACCAGTGATTCAGCCAATCTCTCTCTCCTGTAAGACCATAACATATAGGAACAGAATTGAATCATTTGGCCAATTGAGACTGCTTTTCCACTCTCCTGCTTCCTGTAACCTTTAACCTCTTTACCAATCAAGAACATATCAGTCTCTGCCTTAAATACATTCCATGACTTGGCTTCCACAGTCCTAAGTGGCAACGAATTCCACACAGTCACCACCCTCCGGCTGAAGAAATTCCTACTCATCTCAGTTTTAAAGGGGTGTCTCTTCATGCTGAGGCTGTGCCGTCAGATTCTAGACTCTCCTACTAATGGAAATGTCTGTTCCACGTCCACTCTATCCAGGCCTTTCAATATCTGGTAGGTTTCAATTATATTCTCCATTTTCCTTCTGAACTCCATTAAGTAGAGGCTGAGGGAAATCTAAAGCTCTTCATTCTTCATTTCATTGAATGATGGAGCAGGTTCAAATCCCTGATTGTCCTACTCCTGATATTATTTCTTATGTTTTTATGTTCATAAACTGATTTTGGATAAGTTTAACAATAATAAGTGGTGTTATAGTACATCAACAACAATTTATTCTAGTAACTGGAGATGACCTTCCACCCTTCTCTCTGCTTGCAGCTAGATAACAAAGTTAGAGTCAGTGAAGAAATATAATTTATCACACAGCGCAGGCTGTGGCTTTGTTATTTCCCCTGTGAAGCATTTGAAAATAGTATGTTTAATATATTTTATTTTTGGCAATATACCATTTGCTAATTTATAGGATATTGCACTTAAAACAAATGGCTTGAGAACAATTTATCCTGACATGGCCATCATGGGATTGATTCAAAGCAGTGAACAACTGAATTCATGGTAACAGCAATTTGAGCTGAGGGCAAGTTAGCTGTCAGAGGATTTAACTCAGTCTTCATGCTACAAGACTGCATCTTTAACCTCTTCCAATGGATGTTTGTCAGCCCACAGCAATTGTGCACACTTGCTATTAGAGAGACAAGACAGGGTTAGACTTAGGGTAATTAAAACCCTTTCGTTTGGTGGCTCAAACTGAATCAGTGAAATGATAGGAAGTATAGTAACTCACAAAGCACTTTGGGAGAAATAGGCTTAATTTTTAAAAAAGATGTTATACGAGGAGTTCTAAATAGCAACACCACTCCCCCCCACCCCATGCTGGGTGTTAAAATCGTTGATCAGGCTGGTAGGAATAGAAGAATTTTGGACACAGTGTGATAGAATTATCCAACAGCATAAGATAATTTTTAAACAACAGCAAATAGGCTTATAATTTACAGTAGCACAGGTTGAACTCTGTTATAACCAATACACAGTATTATTGCACCAGACAAATGAGGATTATTGTGGGTTTAATTCTTTTCTCTATAGGTTTTACCTATCTAATCTAAAATAGGCTTCATATACAACATTAATATACTGCATGTCATCACTTTTGCTGAAGCTTAAGTGTGAACCAATGTTCACTGGGGTCAGATATTACACTGATGTGTCCTAATTCCACAAATTAAACTGATATTGCATAAAACATGGAACATAGAAGAGTACAGCACAAGAACAGGTCATTCAGCCTACAATGTTGTGCTGACCAGCTAAAAAGCAAGTCAAAACCGCAAACACTAATTCCTCCTACCTACTCTATGCCCATATCCCCCCCATCTTCCTTACATTCATGTTCCTATTCATGCATCTCTTACAAGCCTCTATTTTACTTGCCTCTACGACCATACCAGGCAGCGCATTCCAGGAATCCACGACTCTTTGAGTAAAAAACTTACCCTTCATTTCCCATTGAACCTACCCCCTCTCAGTTTCAATGCTAATCAATGCCTCTGGTATTAGATATTTAAATCCCGGGAAACTGATACTCCCTGTCTACTCTATCTATGCCTCTCATAATCTTATAAACCTCTATCAGATCTCTCCTCAGTCTCCACTGCTCCAATGAAAACAGCCCAAGTTTGTCCAGCCTCTCATGATAGCATATGCCCTCTAAACCAGGCAGCATCCTGGTGAACCTCTTCTGCACCCTCTCTGAAGCCTCGACATCCTTCCTATAGTGGGGTGACCAGAACTGTATGCATTACTCCAGATGTGACCCAAGCAGAGTTTTATAAAATTGCAATATAACCTCTTGACTTGTGAACTCAATGCCTTGACTAATAAAAGCAAGCATTCCATAAGCCTTCTAACCACCCTATTGACCTGTGTAGCCACCTACAGGAATCTATGAACTTGGATCCCAAGATCTCTCTGCAAAGCAATACTGTTAAAGATCCTGCCCTTAACCATGTACAGTCTCCTTCAATTTACTCTACCAAGGTGCAAAGCCTCACATTTATCTGGGTTAAATTCCATCTGCCATACCTCTGCCCATTTCTGCAACTGATCTATATCATGTTGTATTCTTTGCCAGTCTTCTATACTATCTGCATCTCCACCAGTCTTGGCATCATCCACAGACTTAATAACCCACTCTACATTTTCATCCAGGTCACTTATATGCATCACAAACAGTAGAGGTCCCAACACAGATCCCTGAAGAACACCACTGTTGTTTAGGACTTTCACACATTAAATGTATCAGCTTTGTCTAAGTTTAGCCCTTTGAGAAAACCGCTGAGGGATCAGATTTTAGACATTAAACATCTCTAATACTTTAGCAAAGAAGTGATTCAAGGGGACATCAACAGTGCTCTTCTGTAGCGATTACTACTATTCAGTAGTAATTTGTCCACCTTTACTCAGTGGGGTCTACCAGGTCAGCTGATGCCTCTCTGCAGCCTTTATAAAAATGTGGGCCAAAGAGCCAAATTCCCAGAGGACTGATGCGAGGCATCGCTTGTGGCTGGAATTAACGGGCACAAAAGAAAGTAGGTAGGGATTTCAGTCTCATGTCATTGTTGTTGGATTTCCCTAGGGCGATGTCCTTGATCCAACAGTGTTCAGCTGCTTCATCAGAATTTTCTTTCAGTAAATTGGAGATGTTTGTAATCCTTGCTCAATGTTCAGTTTCTCTTGTAGCTCCTTGGATAACATCTCAGCAAAGAATATTACTACAGTAAAATTTATGTTACTTAATTGATAACTATTAATCATTGGAGAGTCCAAATTCCTCCTTTTTGTATTACTATTATCAAATTGCCTGTCATGACCATTTTACTAGAAACTATACCACACACAAAAGAGTTGCGGCTATGAGATCAGGTCAAAGGCTCCCTAGTCTGTGGTCAATGGTTAACATTTTGATTTCCCAAAATCTTACCACCATTTACAGGTCATAAGATAGAAGCATGAAGTTTGCACTTACCTAGATGGATGCAGCTTTGAAAACATCCAAGGAGCTTGACACCATCTATGGAAAAGCCACCTACTTAGTTATCACACAATACACCACTGAAGACATCATTTCCTTGCTTCACTTAGGCAGCAGAGGCATGCTATTGATAAAATGCACTTCATAATGCACTGAGCCTTCAAGTAGGGTCTCTGCATTCCAACGGATACAGATCAATGTTCCATTATTTCCTCTAGGCTATAATTGAGGAACTCCCTATCAAATAGTAAAGCAGAAGTACATTATCCATTTAGTCTATTCATCTGGGGATAAATAAGTGGTGGGCTTGGACTGAATTAAAAAAACAACCATTTTCCTCAAGGTTTTCCTTGTTCTGCAATGTTACATATGTTATTTAATACTATAGAAATGCTATAGAATGAAACATACATAGAAACATAGAACACCTACAGCATAATACAGGCCCTTCAGCCCACAAAATTGTGCCAAACATGTCCCTACCTTAGAAATTACTAGGCTTATCTATAGCCCTCTGTTTTTCTAAGCTCCATGTACCTATCCAGGAGTCCCTTAAAAGACCCTATTGTATCCGCCTCCACCACCATTGCCAGCAGCCCATTCCACGCACTCACCACTCTGAGTAAAAAACTTACCCCTGACATCTCCTCTGTACCTACTCCCCAGCACCTTAAACCTGTGTCCTCTTGTGGCAACCATTTCAGCCCTGGAAAAAAGCCTCTGACTACCCACACTTTATGAAGTTAAAAACCTTGAAGTAAAATGTTAGAATCACAAGGCTTTCATTTTGTGAGCAGTATTTTGCTAACCTTGTTGTTTTGTCATTGTACTTTCAACACCACTACGGCTCTAACAGCAATAACAAGGATAGGCTTTTCTAACCCAGAATCCCTTCTTCCTTCAAAGTTCAATATAAATTTATTATCAAAGTACATATACGTATGGTACCATATACTACCATGAGATTCATTTTCTTGCAGGCATTTACAATGAAGAGAAAAAAGAGCTACAATAGCATGATTTCTCATTTTCAGCAACCCACACTGTGTCAAATTTTTAAATACTCTGCAATCCATTCTACTGCTAGCTCCCTAAAGCAATAGTAATGGTCTGTCACTTGATTCTCTATTGCACAATTCCTTATGGGTAGACAATTATTCTATGTTCTTAACTGAAAGCACTTTGGTTACATCAGAATCCAAGCATAGTATTCAAATGGTATGAGAATACAGTGCAATATATTTCCAACAGTGATTAATTGAAACTAAATTTTGATTGGTTCAAGCTTTATTTTCGGATTTATTTTACGTCCGAGTTTATGAAGTAGTGCTGGAAAATGTTCACAGTTGATAACATCTTTGAAAACTATTGTTCTCAGAATATTAATTGTACATGAAATTTTTCATTTAGATATTAAATTCCCTGTTATATACACATGTCCTAATCAAAATAAGTAATAATTTTGGTAAGTTCTTTGGATATGGACATCACTTGCACAATTTTAATTTAGTACATAAACCTAACTGTTTCTGAACCGTAAAAGATCTTAAAAGTCAACCACACTGCTGGATCAAGAGCGACATAGGCCAGACTGAATAAGGAGATTACACTCCTTTATTAGGGTCGCCTGCTCACCTGCTCGTTAATGCAAATATCTAATGAGTCAATCATGTGACAGCAACTCAGAAATGACCAAGAGGTTCAGTTGTTGTTCAGACCAAACACCAGAATGGCAAAGAAATGTGATCTAAGTGACTTTGACAATTGGTGCCAGATGGAGTGATTTGAGTATCTCAGAAACTGCTGAACTCCTGGGATTTTTACACACAGCAGTCTCTAGAGTTTACAGAGAATGGTGCGAGAAACAGTAAACATCTGGTGGGTGCTAGTTCTGTGGGAAAAAAATGCCTCGTGAATGAAAGGTCAGTGGAGAATAGCCAGACTGGTTCAAGCTGACAGGAAGGTGACAGTAATTCAAATAACCACATGTTACAACAGTGATGTACAGAAAAGCATCTCTGGACACATCAACTGTTAAAGTAGATGAGCTACAGTAGCAGAAGACCATGGACATAAACTCAGTGATCACTTTATTAGGTACAGGAGTTACCTTATAAAGTGACCACTGAGTGCCCTTGCAGTAAAAATTATTAGTGAACCAGATGTATTTTTATTGCAAATCATTAGTTTAATATTAACCATTTCTTCAGACTTATTTAATTATCAAAAGTTAATTTCTTCTGAAGTATTGTTGAAACTTAAATCCACTTATCTAGTTTAGTTATCAATGGACTAATTCATTAACTTAACTGTCCTCTTCAACAACAACTTGTTTCCTATTTGCCTGGTGATTTAGCATCAACAACTCAGGTCGGACGTCCCGGAAAAAATTGGCTTCTCCATGTAGTTACACAGTTTGTTGTAACTACATACTTCCTATATTAGAATCACAGAGTCACAGAGAAATACAGTACAGATACTGCCTTTTGGCACATCCAGCCCATGCCAACCATGGTGCCTTCCCATCCAGTCCCAATTTCCTGCTTTCAGCCCAAGTCCCTCTAAGTCTTGCCCCTCCATGTACCTATCCAAGTGCTTTTTAAATGATACTATTGCACCTGTCTTAACCATTTCCTCTGGCAGCTCATATCGTATACTCACCAGCTACTAACTGAAATGTTACCCCTCAGGTTTATTTTAAATCATTCCCTTCTAAGCCTAAATCCAAGCTCCCTAGTTTTGGAATCTCCCCTACTCTGGGGAAAAGACAGTTACTATCCACCTTATCTATGTATCTTATAATATTAAACATTTCCATAAGAATCCCAATTATTCTCCAATGTTCCAAGGAATAAAAATCTAGTCTGGCCAATCTCACACTATAAGATAGGAAATCATAGGGCAGTGGTTGGCAAAGGTTTTAGGGTACTTATAGGCACACGATAAAATAGGCCGAAGTCAGCATGGTTTCCTTCAGGGGAAATCTTGCCTGACAAACCTGTTGGAATTCTTTGAGGAAATAATAACAGGATAGACAAAGGAGAGTCAGTGGAAGTTGTTTAGTTAGATTTTCTGAAGGCCTTTGTCTAGGTGACACACATGAAGCTGCTAAACAAGATACGAGCCCATGGTATTCCAGGAAAGATACCAGCATGGATAGAAAATTTTCTGACTGGCAGAAGGCAAAGAGTGGAAACATTTCCTGGTTGGCTGCTGGTGACCAGTGGTGTTCTGCAGGTGTTTGTGTTAGAACTGCTTCTTTTCAATTTATATGTCAATAATCTGGATGACAGAATTGATGGCTTTATGGCCAAGATTGCAGATGATACAAAGATAGATGGAGGAAACAGAAAGTCTGCAGAAGGACTTTGATAGATTGAGAGAATAACCAAAATGTGGCAAAGAGAATATAGTGTAGGGAAGTGTATGCTCATACACTGTAGAAGAAATAAAGGCATAGACTATTCTAAATGTGGAGCAAATTCAGAAATCAGAGGTGCAAAGGGACTTGAAAGTTCTAGCGTAGATTCCCTAAAGGTTAACTTGCAGGTTGAGTTGGTAGTAGGGAAGGCAAATGCAACATTAATTTCAAGAGGACTACAGTATAACAAAAGAATATAATGCTAAGACAGTATAAGGCTTTTGTGAGACAACATCTGGAATACTATGAACAGTTTTGGGCCCCTTTTCAGCTGGTATTGCAGAAAATCTAGGGGTTTATCAGAATGATCTAGGGAATGAAAGGGTTAATGTATGAGGAGCATTTGATGGCTCTGGTCCTGTACTTACTGGAGTTCAGAAGATTGATGGGCAATCTCATTGAAACCTACCAAATAACTTGAAATGCCCATATAGAGTGGATGCAGAGAGGGTGTTTCAAATAGTGAGAGAGTCTAGGACCAGAGGTCACAGCCTCAGAATAGGACATCCCTTTAGAACAAAGGTGAGGCGGAATTTCTTTAGCCAGAGGGTGGTGAATCTGTAGAATTCATTGCCACAGGTGGCTATGGAAGTCAAGTCATTGGGTATAGTTTATATTTAAAGCAGAGTTTCATTGGTTCTTGATTAGTAAGGGTGTCAAAAGTTATGGAAAGAAGGCAAGATAATGTGTTTGAGAGGAAAAATGAAACAGCCATGATCAAATAGCAGAGTAGACTTGATAGGTTGAACGGCATAGTTCTGCTCATATGTCTTATTGTATCATAAATCTTTTCAACATTTTTTTTAGTTTAATCATGTCTTTCCTGTTAAAAGGTGACCAAAACTGTATACAGTACTCCAAGTCTGTCCTTACCAGCGACTTATCCAACTGCAACATAATGTCTCAACTCCTATACTCAGTGCCATAACTGATGAATGCCAGTGTGCCAAATGCCTTTTTCACCACTCTGTCTACCTTTCAATGAACTCTGTACTTATAGCCTTAGTTTCCTCCATTCCATTACACTCCCTACTACCCTACCATTCATGGGTGGTTTGACTTTCCAAAGTGCATCACCTCTTTGCAAAATGTCAGCAATCCAAAACTATTTGATTGGCTGTAATGTGCTTTTGGATGTCCACCAGTAGATGCAAAAGTGATATAAAATGTAAGGCTTCTTTTCTTCTCCCATCACTAAGAGGCTCGTATAGCTCCAACAATCCAGTCACTGTGCACTCTTTGGAGAGCTATTCACTAAATATGACAGCCGCAGCTTTAATATTATACACCATATTTTCTGAATCTCTGGTCAGATTATATAATAGGTATTCCCAGGAAAATTTGGACTAACTAGGACCTGAAATACTATTCATACTGTCCAAAAAAATGCACACCAAGTTTAGCCAAAAGTGTTTTGCCATTTTGTGTCTTCTGCATTCCATATACTTAAACCCACTTATTCCAGCAAGTAAAACACTACTGTAAATTTATGCCAAACATTCTAACCATTAGAGAGCAAGTAAGAGATTTCTCAAGTCATGGGCATTTTCTCAACAAAGTTTAATTTTTCCTGGAAACTGGCTAGAAGAACTCTTAATCTTGTACACCTGAAATTGTTCACTTGATGGTGTGCGTGAGACCCTCTAAAGTGTTCCCCTCTTACTGAAAGAACGTGTGTAGCTGCACTGAGTGGGGCAAGTGTAAATACCACCTCATGTTAGGAATCCAGTGGATCATCTTTTACCAGGTGTCTATGAATACTTCCAGCTTCTGTTGCTTGACATTTGAGGACATGCATTTGATCCAAAAAAAACTACCCACTCTCTTCTCCAGTGATAACTAAAGTGCAGCCATAACAATATTCGCAAATAGCTGGAGTATATTTTTAGATATTGTTAAAGATAATTGACATTGTTGAACAGTATGGAGCAAGCAGGTAATCATTTCTTTGTTCTCAGATATCCAGGTGACATTAGCATATATGTTTGGATTCTCATCAAAGCAGTTTTTTCAGCTCTTTGACTTTCCCAGAACTTAGATTTATCCAAGCATAACCTAACCCAAGGAAGTCCTTCTATTAATAAAAGAAAAATGTACCAAGTTAAAAAAATATTTACAGTTATTACAATAATGCATTTCACAGACAAATTATTTTTTCCATGTGGTATAAAGAAGTGAAAGAGTCTGTCTCCCTGCACATTCATTAAGGGAAAGAATTGAAAAGGGGCCTCTATTAATTACACCGGAACACAGCAGCATGATACTATTGTTATTTTCAAACTTTGCCTGCTTTTTCTTTAGTAATACTCTTAACATTGAAAACCTTTCTAAACATTGTATCTATTTGGACAGCTGTTGCTGTAGTTAGGGTTATGGTCAATAATAAAAAAAATCAACAAATCTTTCTGATTCAGTTGCCTTATTTTCTTTAATACGTCTAAGTATTTATTCTGCTGTTTATCCTCAAACTCTTGATCTCTTCTTATGTCCTATATCTACAGGCAGGATTTAGAATTAACAGCACTCTTGTACAAAACTTGAACAAAGAACTCTCATATCACTTTAAACACCTGAGTATTCAGCAAATTAATTCAACCAATATGAACAATTGTTGTTTCCCTCCTGGTGACAAGTTTCAATCTGATGTGGAAAACAAGTTTGCACAGTTCCAATATTAATTTCCTTTCCTGACATCTGGCAGGTTCATAGGTAGGAAAGCTGAAGTGGTAGTTTCAAAGCTATTATTCAGTTCAGCTCAGTTCCTGGTCTTTGTGAGAAATAATCTGAAAGATTGCGAAGAAAATCCACAAGACTTGAGAAATCTCCATTTTGTTTTCTGGTGCTTTGACTGTAACATTCTGGGCATAACACTTCTCTTTAGATTCACCTAAACCATTAGATGGAACTCAGTGAGACAGCAGACAAAGGTCTGAGTGTACCAGATTGATGGCATAGTACATTTGCAACTTTATATCATGGATGGAGACCAGATATAAGTGAGTTCTTCAGCCACCAAGAGACAAGATTCAATTTTATTTGTCATGTATACATTGAAATATACAGTGAAATGTGTCATTTACATTAACAACCAACACACCTGATGGTGTTCTTGGGCAGCCCGCAAGTTTCGCCACATATTCTGCTGCCAACATAGTCACTTCCCTTTAAGAAATGCAGACTGGCTAGAAACTGGGTCTCCCTGCTATGATGATAATCCAAAGAAACTTTGCCAAATGCAGGTAATGTGTAAGTGAGTAGGCAGCATGAAGTTGTTTGTCCTTCTACACTGGACACAAAAGAGACCGCTGCCTTTGCACCCATTTTCAGGGGCAATTTAATTTCCTTCCCCATTAGATTAACTAAACTATATTCATTTTGTGACAATGTCTTCTAAAACATGGGATTGATAAATTCCTACATTTTCAATTATATATTCATCTAGTTCATGGCAAGACACTGGTATTTTCAATCATAGTATCACAACAGCACAGAAATTTTACAAAGCAAAAATTAGTCAGAAGATAGAGGATTGGGAAGTTTTTAAAAAACCTACAGAGAGCAACTAAAAAGTCATTAGAAGGGAAAAGATGAAATATGAAAGCAAGCTAGCAAATAATATCAAAGTGGATAGTAAAAGTTTTTTCAAGTATGTTAAAAATAAAAGAGACATGAAAATGGATATAGGACCACTAGAAAATAAGGCAGGAGAAATAATAATGGGGGAGAGGAGAAGGCTGATGAACTAAATGAGTATTTTGTGTCAGTCTTCATTGTGGAAGACACTAGCAGTGTGCCCGATGTTGTAGTGTGTGAAGGAAGAGAAGTGGGTTCAGTTTCTGTTACAAGTTAGAAGGTGCTCAAAAGGTTAAAAGACCTAAGGTACATAAGTCACCTGGACCAGATGAACTGCACCCTAGGGTTCTGAAAGGGGTAGAATTAGATATTATGGTAGCAATAGAAATGATCTTTCAAAAACCATTGTACTCTGGCATGGTGCCAGAGGACTGGAAAATTGCAAACGTTACTCCACTCTTTAAGAAAAGAGGAAGGCAGCAGAAAGAAAATTATAGTCCAGTTAGCCTGACCTCAGTGGTTGGGAAGGTGTCAGAGTCAGTTGTTAACGATGAGGTAATGAAGTATTTGGTGACACAGGACAAGATAGTACAAAATCAGCATGGTTTCCTTCAAGGAAAATCCTGCCTGACGAACCTGTTGGAATTCTTTGAAGCGATTACAAGTAGGATAGATAAAGGAGAGGCAGTGGATGTTGTATATTTGGACCTTCGGAAGGCCTCTGACAAGGTGCCACACATGAGGCTGCTTACCAAGTTAAGAGCCCATGGTATTACAGGAAAGTTACTAACATGGTTAGAGCTTTGGCTGATTGGTAGGAGGCAGTGAGTGGGAATAAAATGATCCTTTTCTGGTTGTCTACCAGTGAATAGTGGTGTTCTGAACCACTTCTTTTTATGCTGTATATAAATGATTTAGATAATGGAGTAGATGGCTTTGTTGCCAAATCAAGAATCTAATTGCACAAGGAAATATTGAGGGCAAGGTCTAGAAACTTAATGATTAATTTTGAAGGGATGATGGTATTGAATTCTGAGCTGTAGCCGATGAAGAGCATGCAGATGTATGCATCTTTGCTGTCCAGGTGTTTCAGAGTTGATTGAAAAGCCAATGAGATGGCATCTGTTGTGGACCTGTTGCTTTAGTCGACAATTTGGAGTGGTTCTCAGGCAGGAATTGATATACTTCATCACCAACCTCTCAAAACACTTCATCACTGTGGATGTAAGTGCTACTGGACAACAGTCATTGAGGTAGGTCACCACGTTCTTCTTGGGCTCTGGTATAATTGAAACATAGAAACATAGAAAACCTACAGCACAATACAGGCCCTTCGGCCCACAAAGCTGTGTCGAATATGTCCTTACCTTAGAAATTACTTAGGGTTACCCATAGCCCTTTATTTTTCTGAGCTCCATGTACCTGTCCAGGAGTCTCTTAAAAGATCCTATCATATCTACCTCCACCACTGTCGCCAGCAGCCCATTCCACGCACTCACCACTCTCTGAGTAAAAAAAAACTTACCCCTGACATCTCCTCTGTACCTACTTCCAAGACTGCTTGAAGCAGGTGGGTACCCCAGTCTGCCAATACGAGAGGTTAAAGATCTCAGTGAACACTCCAGCCAGTTGATCAGGATAGGGCTTTAGTACTTGGCCAGGTACTCCACCTGGGTGGGATGCTTTTCGTCGATTTACCCTCTTAAAGGCAATTAATGTGTTAGCCTCAGAAACTGAAATCATAGGATCATCAGGGGCTGTGGGAGTTTGTGATGGTTCCTCCATATTTTCAAGGTCAAAACAAGCATTGAGCTCATTTGGAAGTGAAGTCCTGCTGTTGCCTCTGTTGCTTGATTTAAAAGATGTCATAGCATTCAGGCCCTGCAACAACTGTTGAGCATCCTTTGTTCATTCAGCTTTAATCCGGAATTGCCACTTTGCCTGTGAGATGGCTTTCTGGATATTGTACCTGGACCTCTTGTAACTCTCTTGGTCACCAGACTTGAATGCCTCTGATCTGGCCCTCAGCAGATTGCAGATCTCATGGTTCATCCAGGGCTTCTGATAGGGGAAGACTCTGACTCCAAAATCTTTAAAATATAGTACCATGGAAACTTAATGCCCTTTCACCAAAGGTACCCACAGCCCCAGACTGAATTATTACAGAAAATTTCCACTAATGATGCCAGGGAGTCAGTCAAAACTGAAAAAAAAAATCTTTTCTAGGTTAAGTGCATCAAGAAGTTAATATTTAGAATTATCTAATTTATGAAGTATTTGAAAACTAGTAATTTTTTCTGTACAAAAAGAAAAAAAATACTTGAATCACTCAGTACATGTGAAAGGAGAATCGGGGTTAACTTTTCCTCAAATTTCATCAGAATTGTTTCTGCTAATATTTTTCAGTTAATTAAAAATATTCCTTGATAATTAAGAATGATAACCTGGTGTGGTTTTATTAACATGGCTGAAAATATATTCATCACTAAAAATAGATTTTTAATTTATCCATACATTAAAAATGCTTATATTTCCATGATGAACACATTTTCAAGTATGCTAGAATAAACATGCATGCTTTTCAGTGTTAAATGCAATAAAGAATATTTTAACACAAGGGAAATATTTTCAATTTCCTTCTAAGACACGGTCTGATTGGACAATTTAACACTGTGATTATAAAAATAAGCCTGAGCAGAAATTTGAAACACCAATTTGATCTGAATTCCAAAGCAATTTTAATACAATTTGCCCAATCTTACTGTGTTGCAAATTAATAAATTGCAACATAATTTATAAATATGGATTGGATGATATGGAAATAAATATAAAATGTAAATTCTAAAAATATGAGAATGGTGAATGAGTGAAAAAAAATCAACAACAATCAAGAAACTCATAGAGTCATAGAATAGTACAGCACAGAAACAAACCTTTTGGCCCATCTAGTCTGTGCTGAAACTGCCTGGTCACATCAACTTGAACCGGGACCACACCACTCCATACCTCTCCCATCCATCTATCCAAACTTCTCTTAAATGTTTAAATTGAGCTTGCATGCACCACTTGTGTTGGCAGCTTGTTTCACACTCTCTCCACCCCTCTGAGTGGAAAAGGTCCCCTCATGTTCCCCTTAAACTTATCACCTTTCACCCTTAACCCATGACCTCTTGTTATATTCCCACCCAACCTCAGTGGAAAAAGCCTGCTTGCATTCTTGTTTGCTTCCTTGGCTCTACTAAGGATACCCAGAGCATCATGTCCAATATCTAAGATCTATGTAAATAACACTGCAAATTTTGTTATGATCTGAAAAATAAAACATATTTTCTGACATAATAATCCAAGTAAATTGATTAAACCTAAGTAGTATTATTGTAGGCAGACTATACTCCTTTCATATAGAAATTGTACAGATTTATTTATAAATGAACAATCGTTGAAATATACACAGAAATGTGGTCTCAGAATAAATAATAGGCTGCTCTGTATCCCCACGACCATTGGCAATGAGTTAAATTTGATCTCTTCCGTTGCCCTTTCTCTGCATTAATTTGGGTTAGGAAACTGACAGAGCCTTTTTCAATCACAGCAGAGCTTGTTAAGAGTATTAATCAGTGGAAAGGTCAACAGCAACATATTGATTACAATATATTGATCCTGTGGATCAATAAAGTTCACTATAAGCTTAGTCGGGATGTCTTCTTGCTTTGTATATTGACTGCATAAAATGACCAGATGCTGACGGACAGCATGGCCCTGAGCTTTGTTAACATGAAAGGATAAGTTAAACTTAAACATCAGTTTCTACTAAATTGACAAATCTACCAGCCAATATCAACAAGTTCAGTAAACAGCTGGAGGAAACACATAGTGTACACTATTTTGATTTTATTCATATATAATACATATTTTTCGTAAAATTGTAAACATTTCTGGTAACATAGAGTGCAAAAACTTGTAAAATAATTTAAATATTATTTGGAAAGTATGTATCACAGATTATGGAGCAGACAACAACACACACAAAATGCTGGTAGAACAGAGCAGGCTAGGCAGCATCTATAGGGAGAAGCACTGTCGACGTTTCGGGCCGAGACCCTTCGTCAGGACTAACCGAAAGGAAAGATAGTATGGAGCAGATATTGAATAACCCATTAGAATATGCATTGCATTATGGACCTGTTGTAGTTCTCCCTTGGGTCTTTGCTGTTGCATAACCACCCCAACACTTCATGTATGGACACCTCTTACAAATGGCCAGTCATAATCTTTTCATCACTGCCACTCAGACGTGTTCTGCATCTACTGAAACTGACCAGCACCTAATTGGTGTCCTGAATATGTCTCCGAGAGTGTGTACCGAATGCAGCCGTGGCTGGTATTGACTGTCAGGCTCAGGGAGTACTGACAACATAGCTCAGATCTGGGGATTTCTTCTCACTGAGGCTAGATATGGTGATCTGGGTATCTTGTATGGAGTGAAAAAAGCAAACAAGGGTCAACAATGAGGCATGAATAGGAGGAGGAGAGATCAATGTTCTCAGTGACACCTTGAGAACCAGTTTCCAGCACCTAAAACAGTTCATGTGTAGTCACGCTCAATAAAAACAGCATGAAGGCCCATCCACCACTAACAGGACTTAAGAAAAAACTCCAACATGAGCAGATGTATCTTACAGCTGCCACATACTGCCCACTATTGATCACATAATACACATAGACTCTTCAACACATTCATTTGATGTTTTTTTTCTCTCTTGTAGGAGAAAATGGAATGCAGGCTGTATGGGTGGAGGTCTTATGACAGGCACAAGCTGTGCTGTCCAGCAGGACGAGTTCTAGTAGTCATCAGTGCAGCTTTCACAGAGACAGTGAGTAACAGAGATATGGAGATCATGGCTGGTGTTATTGTGATCAATAGTAATTCCACTTCAACTTCACCCCTCAGTCTCTTCAGCCCTATAGTTGTGTCTGCCCCTCTCCTCAGCATCATTACACCTCAGCCCTTTTCATATTTTGGAGAATCAAAGAATACTTACTGTCTCTCTGGCTCTGGTCGTATTGTCCTTACGGCACGACCAGTAACCCAGAATGTAACCAGAAGTATCGTTCTTTGTCAACTAGTATCTACCTATCCATTTTCATATCATAGCTTCCATTCCCTACCCTTTTCTGCTTTCTGTATGGTCCATTCCTTCTGTGAGCCCTTGTTTTGTTCATTCCTGCCCACACACCTCACTGTGAACCCTGACATTTACCCAGCAACATTTGTCCTCACACCTCCTCCTTTGCCACCATCCGTGTGATACACCATCAATAACTCACTCTGAGACGTAAGAAGCGAGATATCGGCTTTTATTGACTGGAAGAATGAACAACACTACATCCTGGAGAATGAGGCCGGGCATCAGGCCTCAATCGCCTTTATACAGGGGTTTGTGGGAGGAGCCACAGAAGCAGTCAGCAGGGGTCTGTGGGAGGAGCCACAGGAGCAGTCCAGACAGGTATATGTAGTTCACCACACCGTGACCCATACAGAGCCTTCCAGATGAGGCAAAGGTTCACCTGAACCTCCACCAACCTTGCCTACAGCATTTGGTGTGTATGATAAGGCCTGCTCTACATTGTTGAGACCAAGTATAGACTTGGTGACCATTTTGTGGAACACCTACGCTCTGTCTACAATGGGCACAACTAGCAGAGCCATTGCCTCCTGGTGCCAGCCCTTGGCTGTTGTCTCTGTGGACTTTGAACATTCTCCCTTTGACCGTGCGTGTTTCCTCCAGATGCTCAACTTTCCTCCAATATTCCAAAAGCCTGTAGGTTAGCAGGTTAATTGGCCACTGTCAACTGTCTTATTTGGCAGGTGAATGTAAAATCTCTGGTAAGGTTTTAAGAAATTGTGAGAAAAATAGAAATGTAGGGTTAGTGTGAATGGGTGTTTGATGGTTGGTGTGCATTTGGTTTCTGAATTGTACCTATCTATGGCTCTCTGTCTCATAAACCGTTGGACTGTTGGGGACAGGTCTCCTGGCCAGAGTCCTTTCCTCCATCCTCCTACAGTCTTATGTACAAGGGAGGTCTCACCCTTGAACTCTCCTCTAATCAGGACCAGTGCGACCACAACTAAAGCTTCAAAGAAACATTCTCACAGCTGTCCTGATGCCCTGCAGCTCCTCATGTCCCTGTGGCTGTTCTGACTGACTCCCAAGAAGGTAATTTAACCCTTTCAATAGGGCAGGTGCATGACACCCTACATGCTTATTGTTCCACATGACTCATTCTCAAGGGGAATCACTTATGGCTTGTACAAGCATTAAAGACTCCTTTGTAAACCCTGCTTACTTCATGTGTGTATGTGATATGTTTATACATCTGTGCGATTGAAGATTGTACAGAATGTTCCTT
Organism: Hemitrygon akajei; assembly: GCF_048418815.1. NCBI lineage: Eukaryota > Metazoa > Chordata > Chondrichthyes > Myliobatiformes > Dasyatidae > Hemitrygon > Hemitrygon akajei. The sequence goes on along the minus strand of NC_133149.1, from coordinate 30,879,705 downwards.
CTGTACCACTTGCCTATAGCAACTAGTTTTAAATTCAGTTTCACAATTCAGCACAGTAGCACATTTGGTATGCAATTAGATTTTTTTGTTCATTTTAAACTACAATAAAAAATGTCTGGTTACAACTTTAAAATAATCAGTCATAAAGTTCTATATTTACAGCATATTGAAATCACTTGAATATTGTTCTTGCATTAACTATACCATAAGAAGCACTCAAATGAATTAATCTCCTATAATTCACTGCTTGCCATTTATTATCCCATCTACAATCAATGCTTTTCGTGCAATGCAAGACTGCAAAATATTCTTTGGTGATAAATGCACTAAAAAAGTATAACAGGGCAATTGAGAACTCTTCACAAAAAAAGATAATGAATCAAAGATTCACTTTATCTTTGATTTGACAATCTGGGAATTACTTTAAAATATAAAATGTGTGATCAATTAAAATAATTTCAGATCTTTTTTATCTTTTCCCTAGTCCGATATAGATCCAGGCAAGTGTTAATGTAGAACCAAGAAAATGCACGATAGCTTTACTTGTATTTACCAAGCTGATCATTAATAGAGAATTATGTTAAATTAAACAATAATTTATTCCCAATGTAACATTCTATTATCTCTCTATTAAGGCATTTTCAGATTGCGATGACTCTAATATTGTTACAGTAGTACCAGACAAATTGACATGAGGGATCATAGATAATTATACCAGCCTAATTACTTATATAGTTTAAGATCAGGAGGCTTTATTAGTAGAAATAGGATTGGATAAACTGTAATATGAGTAATTAAAGCATTGGATTTCACTTCTTACTGCCATACCACAAAGACACAATAGATGAAACAAAGACCCAAGATGTAAGCAATATCTACAATAAGTGACCAATTAGCTGTGCCATAGCAAGAAGAGCTTATTTTTTGTATTCTGGATGAATTAAAAATATTTAAGAAGTGTTCATCTAAGCATAAACCCATTAATATTTACATATTTTTCAGCTAAGTCTCAAAATTGAAGATTTGCTTCCACTCCATTTCAATGGGTTCTGACACCACTAATAATCAGCAGACTCTGCCATAGATGGAGAGCAGTTGCTTGATGAGGCAAATACAAGGGAATTCTGAGAGGCTACTGCTGTCAAATAGAAAATTATTTAAATCAAGAAAGTTTAGGATTTACTTCCCTATTTAATATCTTTGCAGATAAGCTACGAAAAAAGACATGTCACACTTTGCCAGCAAAAGTATTCAGCCGCAAAGGCACAGCTTATCAGCTGCAAAGGGACCTCTACATTCTTATTGGACTGGCTCACAGTCAGCTGGAAGAAGATCTAATCAGCTTTTTTTGTTGCAAAGAACTTGGTCATCTTATCAGTGGATCTGCAGAACTGCCACCAAAATGCCACTCCTTTCTCTCCTCATGAGAAATGAACAGCACTTTCTCTGAGAGGGTGGAGGAGCAACACCTCATATTCCATCTGGGTAACCTCCAACCTGATGCCATGAACATCTCTAACTTCCGGTAATTTTCCCCCACCCTCCTACCTCCCCCCTTAACCTGACTTCATATATCACCTTCTAGCTTGTACTCCATCTCCTCCCACCACCTTCTTATTCTGGATTCTTCTCCCTTCCTTTCCAGTCCTGAGGAAGTTCTCAGACCAAAATGCCAACTGATTGATTATTCTTTTCTATAGATGCTCCCTGATCTTCTGAATTCCTCCAAAATTTTACGTGTTACTTTGGATTTGCAGCATCTGCAGAATCTACTGTGTTTATCATTACAGTCTGTTGAGCTGTCAGCTGAAAATATTAACTGTTTATCTTAAACATGAGAAATTCTGCAGATGCTCAAAAACTAAAGCAACACACACAAAAAATTGGAGGAACTCAGTGGGTCAGGCAGCATCTATGGAAATGAATAAACAATCAACATTTTGGGCCGAGACCCTTCTTCAGGACTGGAGAGGAAGGGGGAAGATGCCAGAATAAGAAGATGAGAGAAGGGGAAGGAGGATAGCTAGAAGGTGATAGGTGAAGCCAGGTGGGTGGAAGAAAGAAAGGAATTTGATAGGGGGGAGAGTGGACCAGAGGAGAAAGGGAAGGAAGAAGGGAGCTGGAGGAAGGTAATAGGCAGGTGAGAAGAGGTAATTGGCCAGAGTTGAGAATAGAAGAAGAGGGGAGGGGAAGGGATTTTTTTTTTACCAGAAGGAGACATTGATATTCATGCCTCTAGGTTGGAGATTACCCAGACGGAATATACAGTAAGTGTCACAACCACGGATTCGGCAGCGCAGTAGATACGGCAATTGCACTCATGAATATGCACATGTCAGCTAATTATTATTTCATTGTGATAGTATTTAACTCCATTCATTCCATCATAGTGTTTGTTGAGATTTGAACCCAGCACAGCAACGCTTCGCTGCCTGTTTGCATTCGGCCTTGCCTGAGAAATTGGACCGTTGAGTCAACTGACTCTGAAGTCTAGCGGTATTCATTTAATAGTTAATATTCTTTTCAGCCGCGGCATAGGCTTGATTTTCCATTTGAGAGTTTAAGTTAATGGCCCTGTTTGGTCTGGCATTTATTGTTTTATTTTCCCTTTAACACTGTTCACATTAAAGTTTGTGAACTATTGACTCACTTCAGTGTCTCTCATTCTGTACTTGGGCCATATCCCAATCAGGTGACAATAAGGTATTGCTCCTCCACCCTGAGGGTGGCCTCATTGTGGCACAAGAGGAGGGCATGGACCGACATGTTGGAACGGGAATGGGAATGGGAATGGGAATTGAAATGTTTGGCCACTAGGAGTTTCTGCTTTTGGCGGTTGGAGCAGAGGTGCTCGACAAAGTGGTTCCCCATTTTAATATGCCTCTCACCAATATAGAGGAGGCCGCATCGGGAGCAATCAACACAATACATGACTCCAGCAGATTTGCAGGTGAAGTGTTGCCTCACATGGAAGGACTGTTTGGGGCCGTGAATGGCAGTGACGGAGGAAGTGAATGGGCAGGTGTAGTACTTTGGCCGCTTGTAGGGATAAATGCTATGAGGGAGATTAGTGAGGAGGGATGAATGGACAAGGGAATCAAAGAGGGAGCGATATCTGCAGAAAGCAGGGGGGAGGGAAGTAAAGATATGTTTGGTGGTAGGATCCCTTTGGAGATGGCAGAAGTTGCAGAGAATGGTGTGTTGGATGTGGAGGCTCATGCGTGGTAGGTAAGAACAAGAGGAACTCTATCATTGTTAAGGCGGTGGAAAGATGTCTTGGACAGGAAAGTCACATCCTGGTGTGGTGGAGACAAAGGAACTGAGAAAAGGGAATGACATTTTTACAGGAGACATAGTGGGAAGAGCTGTCGTCAAGATAACCATGGAAATCAGCAGGTTTATAAAAGATATTGGTCGACAGTTTGTCTCCAGAGATGGAGACAGAGAGATCAAGAAACGGAAGGAAGGTGTCAGAAATGATTTATCTTTCCACAGCTGCTGCCTAAACTGGTTATTGCTTCCAGCATTAAACTGGATTATTATTTAATAATTCTCTACACAACTAGAAATGGTAGTACTTGTCTCATAATTCATATTATGTTCCTTAGCTGATTTGATGTTTGTATTTCCTAAAGATCTGTAAAGGAGAAATTATCCTCAGAATTATATGCCCATTTCAACAACTATACTTTCACCCAAACTCATATATTAGCATGTGGACATAATCAAGTTGAGAATTATATTGATCTTACATAATATCTTTCTCCTTTAACCATGACAACTGAAGTTTAGGCTGTTTACCATTTATTGTACATCATCACACAATGCATGGTTCATGGATTCATACACACCAACACCAGGGATTTTGGCAAATTACCCATCATTGACCAAACTTTTGGACAGTTAACAAAGAATGCAATTGTTGGAGGTAGCATTTGAACAACTTGAATTTAAGTCAAAGTATGTTAAGATTTGCTTGCATTATCATTTCCCTCGATGATAAAGAGAGTATAGCTGTTTATGGTAGCAGTTCCAACCTTTTTCAATAATAATGCTGCTTCTTCACAATTGGTAAAAATGTAACTGCTCCCAACCCCTATTCATTCTTTATAACATCACAGACTATTCCTTTTAAAGTGTCAGGCAGTCCCAGAAATTCCACGCAGACAGGGCAACTTGCACGTTGAATACAGGCAGGAGGTATGTGATCTTGAAGATGCACACTTTTTAGGAACAGCTTCTTCCCCTCCATCATCAGACTTCTGAATGGTCCATGAACATTACCTCACTAATCCTCTTTTGCACTATTTATTTATTTTATATTTATTGTAACATACTAATTTACAAAGCCAGGTGTGTAAAAAGGGCTTGAAGGATCACTGGGGACCCGAGTCACCACAATCACAAATTGTTCCAACTGCTACCATCTGGGAGACGGTACCGCAGCATAAAAGCCAGGACCAACAGGCTCTGGGACAGCTTCTTCCACCAGGCCATCAGACTGATTAATTCATGCTGATACAATTGTATTTCTATGGTATATCGACTGTCCTGTTGTACATACTATTTATTACAAGTTGCAGATTTAGATAGAGATGTAACGTAAGGATGTAAATAATAAAGTCAATTCAATTCATTTCAATTCAATTTTATGTCTTGCTCTGTACTGCTGCCAAAAAAAATCAACAAATTTCACGATGTATGTCAGTGCTTACAAATCTGATTCTGATTTGATGAGGCCACACTCAGGTTGAAGGAGCAACACCTCAAATTCTGTCTGAGTAGCTTCCAACCTGATGACATGAACATCAAACTTCCAGTAATTCACCTCCTCCTCCCTCTTCTCTCCTTTTCCACTCTCCATTCTAGTTCCCCTTTTATCCATTCTCTTCTCTTCTCCTCACCTGCCAATCACCTCCCCCTGGTGCCCTTCCTCCTTCCATTTCTCCCATGGTCCACTCTTCTCTCTTAGCAGATTCTTCCTAGCAGATTTACCTTTTCCACCTATCATCTCCCAGTTTTTCACATCATCCTCCTCCCCATCATCATTCCTCCTTCTTCCCATCAACTAGCTTTACTTAGCACCTGCCACTCGTACTTCTTCCCCTTCTCCTATCTTCTCATTCTGGCTTCTACCCACTTCCTTTCCATTCCCAATGAAGGGTCACAGCCTGAAACGTCGACAGTTCATTCCTCTCCATATATGCTGTCTGATCTCTGAGTTTCTCCAGCATTTTGTGTGTGTTGAACTGGATTTTCAGCTGCTGTAGAATCCCTTGTGTCTATGATTCTGATTCTGTTATTTTTATTCATTTTCACTCTTTTATAATCTTTGTTAATAAATTACCACAATATTGTTGAGCGGTGTCGCAACAACAAACTTGCATTCAACATCAGTAAGACCAAAGAATTGATTGTGGACTTCAGGAGGGGAAAGTCGAGGGAACACACACCTCATCATGGGATCAACAATGGAAAGGGAGAATAGTTTTAAGTTCCCGGGTCCCAGCATCTCTGAAGATCTATCCTGGGCCCAACATATTGATACAATTACATAGAAGGCACGACAGCAGCTATGTTTCATTAGGAGTCACCAAAGATTCTAGAAATTTATATAGATGTACCGTGGAAAGCCCTCTAACTGGTTGCATCACCATCTGGTATTGAAGGGCCACTGTACAGGATCAGAAAAGCTGCAGAAATTTGGAAATCCAGCCAGCTCCATCACTAGCCTCCTCAGCATTGAGGACATCTTCAAAAGGCGATGCCTCAAAAAGGCTGCACCCATTGTGAAGCACCCTATCACCCAGGACATGGGGTTCTCAATGTTTCTGTCATGGAGGAGGTACAGGAGCCTGAAGGCACCCACTCAACGTTTTAGGAATAGCTTCTTCCCCTCTGCCATCAGCTCTCTAAATGGACAATGAACTCAAGAACACAACACATTTTTTCTTATTTTGCACCACCTACTTAATTACAAATAAAAGCGATTTTGCGATGTTGGAAATCCAAAGCAACACACACAAAATGCTAGAGGAACTCAACAGGTCAGACAGCACCTATGAAAATGAATAAATAGTTGATAGTTCAGGCCAAAACTATTCTTCAGGATTGGAAAGGAAGGAGGAAGATGCCAAAATAAAAAGGTGGGGGGGGGGGGAAGAGTACAAGCTAGAAGGTGATAGGTGAAACCATGTGGGTGGGAGGTGACAGGCAGGTGAGGACATGAGGCAAGATATCAGAGTGGGGAACAGAAGAAGGGGGAACGGGGACGGGACAAAATACCAGAAGAAGAAATTGATGTTTATGCCATCAGGTTGGAGTCTACTTAGATGGAATATGAAGTGTTGCTCCTCCACCCTGAGAGTGGCCTCATCGAAGCAGAAGAGAAGGTCATACACTAACATGTCAGAATGGGAATGGGCATAGGAATTAAAATGGTTGGCCATCAGGAGCTGTCTGACCTGCTGAGTTCCTCCAGAATTTTGTGTGTGTTGCTTATTTAATTTATATGGGGTGCTTTCCCCTGTGGATGCATGGGTTTCCTCCCAAAGTCCATAGGCATACTGGTTGACAGGTTAATTGGTCACTGTAAATTGTCCATGATTAGGCTAGGATTAAATCAGGGGATTGCTGGGCAGCAAGGCTTGAAGTTTCAGAAGAGCATATTCCACCCCGTATCTCAATAAATAAATCCTTACTTGTTTTTTTTATTGTTAAGTATGTATCACACTGTACTGTTACCATGAAACAACAAATTTCATGACATATGCCAGTAATATCAAAGCTGAGCAACACACACAAAATTCTGTTGCTGCCTGACCTGCTGAATTCCTTCAGCATTTCGTGTGTGTTGCTTTGGATTTCCAGCACCTGCACTTTCCCGTGTGTGTGATATTAAACCTGATTCTGATTCTGGTTCAGATTTTGATTATTAAAACCCCATTGATCACCCATGATCTTTGCTCTCTCCCTCTCACCCTGGGTCATGCACCCCACAGGATGACAATGTTTTCACTATACCTCGGTACATGAGATAATAATAATGAAACAATTTACACTTGTGGTCCACAGATTTAGAGCGTTGGCTTTTCTCAAAGTAACTCCAATAAGCTGCCAATGTTGTTCCAGTGATTTGTACTGGCTTGTCATTACATTAGTGAGTCCTTCTGCTGAAAACAGATTAGTTTCAAGAGTGCCGAAAGGCATTATTACATGGATAACTCCTGCCATCAGTAGCACACCACAATATAATTCAAGTAACCTACAGATTACAGCTCACAGCCTAGAAATTCTCTGAGGTATCAAGAAAAATGGTTGGGAGGAGTTTGGGCTATCTTGCATTGACCTGTAGTGACCAGGGGAATACTGACAGATTACCATCTTGCCTTTAATCATGTCAACAAACACATGTTTTAATATTTTAGAATTCTATTCAAGCACTATAGTTTCCCTTTTTCAGATTTTTCCATTTGTAATAAAAGAGAAAACTGATTTGAGGAACATTTAAATTAAAATAATTTATGTCTTTTATCAAGACCTTCATAGAAGCAGATCTATGAAATGAATAACTTTGAAATATCCTCAGTTTCAGCAGGCTGGTCACATTTTTAATAAAGTCAGTTTAATTCCACGTTAAATGCCTGAGACTTTAAGAAAACAACATCACAGAAGGGAATCCAGCAAATACTGATCACCTCTCCTAAGAGTTCCTTTATCTTTTTATATTGATTTAAAAAAGGGACTAATTCAGATTAATAGAAAAAGCTTGCATTCAAACACTTTAGCAATGTCTATGAATTTATTTTGCATACCTCAAAAATGCAGGACTCCATATATTATGTACTAATATATTCATATTCTTTTTGATACTGAGAAACCTTTTGAGCATTGAGAGATCGGCGGTAAAAAGGGTAGCTGCTTCAAGTTACTGGGTATCAAGATCTCAGAAGATCTGTCTTGGGCCCAACATATAGATGCAATCATGAAAAAGGCATGGTAGTGGTGTTCTTCATTAGGAGTTTGAGGAGAGTTGGTATATCTCCCTCTCACCCTGAGTCATGCACCCCACAGGATGACAATGTTTTCACTATACCTCAGTACATGAGATAATAATAATGAAACAATTTACACTTGTGGTCACTAAAGACTTGCAAATTTCTACGGATGGACCATGGAGAGCACTTTGACTGGTTGTGTCACCACCTGGTATGGAGGCTCCAATTCACATGATTGACAAAAAGCTGCAGAGGGTTTTCGACTTGGACAACTCCATGATGGGCACAAGCCTCCTCACTACCAAGGACATCTTCAAAAGGCAGCACCTCAAGAAAGTAGTATCCATCATTAAGAACCCGCACATTAAACATAGAAAACCTACAGCACAATACAGGCCCTTCGGCCCACAAAGCTGTGCCGAACATGTCCTTACCTTAGAAATTACCTAGGGTTACCCATAGCCCTCTATTTTTCTAAGCTCCATGTACCTATCCAAAAGTCTCTTAAAAGATCCTATCGTATCCGCCTCCACCACCGTTGCCGGCAGCCCATTCCACACATTCACCACTCTCTGAGTAAAAAACTTACCCCTGACATCTCCTCTGTACCTACTCCCCAGCACCTTAAACCTGTGTCCTCTTGTGGCAACCATTTCAGCCCTGGGAAAAAGCCTCACGATCAATGCCTCTCATCATCTTATACACCTCTATCAGGTCACCTCTCATCCTCCGTCACTCCAAGGTGAAAAGGCTGAGTTCACTCAACCTGTTCTCGTAAGGCATGCTCCCCAAACCAGGCAACATCCTTGTAGATCTCCTCTGCACCCTTTCTGTGGCTTCCACATCCTTCCTCTTAGTGAGGCGACCAGAACTGAGCACAGTACTCCAAGTGGGGTCTGACCAGGGTCCTACGTGCCCTCTTCTCATTATTACCATCAGGGAGGAGGTAGAACAGCCTGAAGACACACACTCAGCATTTTTGGAACAACTTCTTTCCCTCTGTCATCAGATTTTTGAACGATCCATGAACCGATGAACATTACCTCCCTGTGCCATTTATTTATGTATTTATTTCTATTGTAACTTACTGTACTTTGTTATGCCTTGCAATGTACTGTAAACACAAAAACAACAATTTTCCAGCATCCAGCTGGTCAGTAATAACAAACTTGACTCTGACCTATTGAGTATGATAATAATATATATATATATGAAATATTGCAACTCGGGTTGCAGAAGTGTCAGATGTTTGTTAAAATAACTACCATAAGAAACATATATATTCAAACCTGCTTGTTAAGCAGCCTCATGTGTGGCACCTTGTCAAAGGCCTTCTGAAAATCCAAGATACATCTGACTTGCTTCTCCTCAAATTTCAGGGTGAATTCGATCATATTATGATAATTTGCTCTGAAGGGTTCTTCTACCTTAAGCTCTCTCATCAATTCTGGTTTATTGCACAACACCCAATCCAGAATAGCTGATCCTCTAGTGGGCTCAACTATCAGCCAGCTCTATAAAGCCATCTTGTAGGCATTCTAGAAATTCCCCTCCTGTAATCCAAAACCAACCTGATTTTCTCAATCTACCTGCATATTGAAGTCCCCCCTGACTATCGTAACATTGCCCTTTTGGCACGCATTTTCTATATCCTGTTGTAATTTGTAGGCCACATTTTTACTACTGTTTGGGAATCTGTATACAACTCCTATCAGGGTCTTTTTACCCTTGCAGTTCCTTAGCTCTATTGACAATGATTCAACACCTTCCAATCCTATGTCACCTCTTTCTAAGGATTTGATTTCATTTTTACCAACAGATCAACTCCGCTCCCTCTGCCTTCCTGCCTGTTCTTTGGATACAAACTTTATTCTTGGACATTAAACTCCCAGCTATAATCTTTCATCCACGATTCTATGATGCCTACAACATCATACCTGCCAATCTGCAACTGTGCTGTGAGTTCATCTATTTTATTCTGTGTACTGTGCACATTCAGATACAACACCTTCAGTCCTGTATTCACACTTTTTGATTTTGTCGCACCATGCCCAACCTTTTGATTCCTGACTTTGTGTCAGGTCTTACCAACATCTACCTCCACTAACTGTTGTGGCACTCTAATTCCCAAGCTCCTGTAACTGTAGTTTAAACTTCACCATGCAGCATTAAGAAACCTTCCCCGCTAGGATATTAGTCCCCTTCCAGTTCAGGTGCAAACCATCCCTTTTGTACAGGCCCCACCTTCCCTGGAAGAGAGCCCAATGATCCAAAAGTCTTATGCCGTCCTTCCTACACCAACTCCTTAGCCATGCATTAAACTTATAATCTCACTAGCACGTGGCATGGGTAGCAATCCTGAGATCTCAACCCTGGAGATCCTGCCCTGTAATTTAGCACCTAACTCCCTGAACTCCCTATGCAGAACCACGTCACTCGTCCTTCCCATGTCATTGGTACCTACATGGACCACGACCTCTGGCTACTCACCCTACCACTTAAGAATGCTAAGGACTCGATCTGAGACATCCCAGACCCTCGTACCCGGAAGGCAATGTATCATCGAGGAATCTTGTTCTCGCCCACAGAACCTTCTGTCCATCCCCCTAGCTAACAAATCCCCTATCACTACACAGTGCCTCTTGTTCATCCTTCCTGTCTGAGTCACAGAGGCAGACTCAGATTCAGAGACCCGACCACTGTGACTTTCCTCTGTTAGGTCATCCTCCCTGACAGTATCCAAAGTGATATACCTGATGTTGAGGGGGATGGCCACAGGGGTTCTCTGCACTGGCTGTTTAACCCTTTCCCCTTTCTGACTGTCACCCTGTCTCCTGGGTCCTGCACCTTGGGTGTATCTACCTCTCTATATGTCGTATCTGTCGCCCCCTCAGCCTCCCGAGTGATCTGGGGTTCATCCAGTTCCAGCTCCAACTCCGCAAAGCAGTTTGTTAGAAGCTGCAGCTGGATGCAGTTCTCACAGTTGTAGTCATCAGAGACACTGGAGGTCTCCCTACCTTCCCACAATCTGCAGGAGGAGCATTGAACTATCCTGCCTGGCTTCATTACTATTCTAGATGAACAGATGAAAAGAAGGGAAGGAAAAAAACTTCATCTTGAGCTTTTCTTTTCTTTAACTGACTGAAGCATCTCCTCGTTGAAGCCTCAAAATCACTATTGTGATTCTGTCCACTCAGACGATGGCCAATGTGATGATGGCTACTGTGTTTGCCCCGCCTTCCTTTAATTTGCTCTTATGAATCAATCCAAAATGTTGATTGGCCGCTGGTCAACGGTTTTATTCACTGTCGCAACCCGCTGCTGCCTTTTGTACTTGGGCACTGGACCTGATTGAAAATCCCCTCTCCTCAAAACTTCCAATGACCGGATTGGCTGCTGGTCAAGGCTCATTTGCTGCCTGATTAAACCTTTTATAAAAATAGTAATGTTTAGGCAAATTGCATACAATATATTCATGCACTGAGTATATAGTTCAGATATTTATAAGTAGAATGCTGTGAGAATGATAATTAATACTGGTTACTAAGCTTCCCCTGGAATCATCTGTGCTGTTTGATTCAAATACTCAAAGTGGATTCTCATTGTTTCCAATTGGATCTCATAACTACAATCTTAACTTACATTATAACCTTGGGATTTTGTAACAAGACTATAAACTTAGGAGCAGAATTAGACAATGAAGCCAATCGAGTCTGCTCCACTATTTAATCATGGCTGATTTATTTTCCTTCTCAAATTCATTCTCTTACCTTCTTACGGTTGTAGTGATCAGGGAAACTGGAAGTCTCCCTGCCCTCCCACACCCTGCAAGCCAAGCATTGCCTTATCCTGCCTGACATCTCTACCTAGTTGAGCAGATATAAAGAAGGAAAAAACTTGAGCTTTTCTTTGCTTTCTCTGAGTGAAGCCCCTCATTGCTGAAGCCTCGAAGGGCAAAAGCCTTGAGATTACCACTGTGACTATGCCCACTCAGACAACAGCCACTGTATGATGGTTGCTGCACTTCCCACTGCCTTCCTTTAATTGCTTTTACTAATTAATCCCAAGTGCTAATTGCTGCTGGTCAAAGCTCTATTACGCTGCTGTGAACTGCTCCTGCCTTTTATCCTTGGGTGGTGGACCTGAGTGAAGTCCCCTCGTCTCCAAACTTCTGATGTCTGGATTAACCGCTGGTCGAAGTCATTGTAAATTTAGCTTACAATGACTTAATTGTTAGATTAATAGTCTAACTGGCCTCTTCTTCTACCTAGCTATATGTGATAGAAGGGGATTCGATGAGTTGTCAGACCAGAGTATAAAGCTTTTGCCTGGGACTATCACATTAAACATCAGCTCCAGAATCAAGAGCAGGAATACCAGACTCCTCTTACTGGGATTGTCACAAAGAGGGTTCACATCACATACCTTCCAACTCAGAAATGGAATTGCCATCACGGAACTGAAGGTACCTTTGAACACAGCAGCCACAAGCTTTCACAGTGTGTGCCATCAGTAAACAGGGCACAAACTGTGCCAAATTAGGGTTCAAGTGTCATTTCAATTTGGACCAATTTAAGTCACCAACTTTAACATCCATCTTTTATCAGTGCAACTGAGAGGCAATTCAGTAAATTAAACACTTATCAGAACATTAGAACATTTAATAACATTTAAAAATTCTTCAATATGTTTAAGAGAAGTAACATAATTAACTGCCGAAAAAGGCTGAATTATAAAAAGTATGCATTTTTAATCACTGTCTCATTCAACATGTATGAGTATTTCTGTTTTAAATAACAGAAATTATAAACTTACATCTTGCTGCAATTCGCCTCCTATATCTCCTTCTGCCCTCCAATTCTTGACCTTACTCCTGCTCTCTCAGTCCTATCCCACTGAGATACTCAGTTTTCTGTTTTTTAATCCCTATCAGCCAAAACTATCAACAATTTGCTTTCACCTGGTTCTGTGTCCATTGTCTAATAGGTCTGCCTCCTGCACCCTCTCCTCAACAAAACTACTCACAAAATCTGGAAATATTGGGAAAATGGAAATTAAGGCAAGAAATTAATAGTTGTTGATATTTTGGTTAACCCATTAGATCCCATAGCAAGGAGAGTTATTCCACATTATTATTGTTGTTCCCAGCACTGCTGGTAATGCTTTGACTATTCAGTTAATCCCCATTACCTTTTGACTGACTATGCGTCTTTTGTTTTGTGTCCTCCTATCCACCCCACTCCCTTGATCCCTGCATATGTACTGTACTTGTTTATTTTTAACTCCATCTTCAGCAATGTTTAGTCAAGTATCAACAACCTGAAATGTCAACTGTTCCTCTCTTCACAGATGTCAACTGACCCGCTTAGTCCTTCTTGAATTTTATGTTCATATTTCAAGTAGAACAAAGAACAGTACAGCACAGGAACAGGCCCTTCGGCCCACAATGTTGTGCTGAACCAAGTGTCCAACTAAATGAACCTCTTCTCAAATTTCAAAATTGAAAGTTCAAAGTAAAATTTATTATCAGAGTACAGACATGTCACCACATACAACCCCGAGATTCTTTTCCTGCGGGCATGTTTGAACTTTGTAAAAGGATTGCAGCTAAAGTAATTCAAAGGGAGTATATTTAAGAGGAAGGCTGGTACAATTTTCTGCAGCCCACACAGAGTCACCGATGTATGCCAGTGCCATCTTGTACCCAATGTCTCTTCTGCCTACACAATGTTCATATCCTTCCATTTTTCACACATTCATGAGCATATCTAATACAGAAATACAGTAGCACAGCGCTTTAGTGTGCCAGCAAACTGGGTTTAACACCCTACGCTGTCTGCAAGGATTTTGTATGTTCTCCCGGTGTCTGCGTGGGTCTCCTCTGGTTGCTCTGATTACCTCCCACGGTCCAAAGACGTATCAGTTGGTTGGTTAATTGGTCATTGTAAGTTGTCCAATGATTAGTCTAGGGTTAAATCTAGGTTGCTGGGCGGTGCGGCTCGAAGAGATGGAAGGGCCTATTCCACGTGGTATCTCAATAAATAAAATAAATAAATTTCTTCAACTCCCTAATGTAGCTGCCCCTACCACCACCTGAGGCAAACATTCCAGAAACCCTCCACTCTCTGTGTAAAAATTTCCCCTCGCATCTCCTTTGAACATACCCCCTCTCACTTTAAATGCACACCCTCTGGTATTAGAAATTTCAACCTTGGGGAAAAAAGATAGTGTCTGTCTGCTCTATCTCTGCCTCCCATAAACCTCTATCAGAACTCTCCTCAGCCTCCCCTCCAGAAAAAAAACAACCCAAGTTTGTCCAGCCTCTCATGATAGCACATGCCATCTAAACCAGGCAGCATCCTGGTAAACATCTTCTGTACCCTCTCCAAAGCCTCAACGTCCTTCCTATAATGGAGCAACCAGAACTGTATAGATGTGGCCTAACTAGAGTTTTATAAAGTTCAACTTAACTTCCTGAATTTTAAATGGCCTAGTTCTGCTCCTATATCTTATGGTCTTATATACACCTCAAGCAGCAGAGCTCCCAGGACAGATCCTTGTGGAACACCACAAACCACAGCCCTCCCATTAGAATGTCCCTTTGTCTTCTATGGGCAAGCCATTTCTGAATCAAACAGCTAATTCACCATGGATTCCATGCATCTTAATCTTCTAGATGAGCCTCCCATGAGGGACCTTGTCAGTCGCCTTACTAAAACCCATCTAGACAACGTCTACAGCTCTACCTTCATCAATCACCCTTGTCACCTCAACAGAAAACCTAACTCAAGTTAGTAAGATATGATTTGCCCCGCATAAAGCCATGCTGGCTCTCCCTAGTTAGGCCATGGATTTCCAAATGCTCATAAATCCTATCCCTGAGAATTCTCTCCAGTACCTTCCCTACATCTGATGTGAGACTCACCGGTCAATAGTTTCCAGAATTACCCCTGGTTCCCTTCTAGAATAATGTAACATCAACTACTCATAGTCCTCCAGGACCTTGCCTATGGCTGGAAAGGACACTAAGATATTGGTTATGGCCCCAGCGATCTTATCTCTTGCCTCTCTCAATAACCTGTGGTATATTCCATCAGGCCCTGAGGACTTATGCACCTTAATGCTCTTTAACAGACCCAACAGTACTTCATCCCTTACCTCAAAATGCCCTTGCATATTAATACACTCAGCACTGATCTCACTTTCCTCCACGTTCTTCTCCTTGGTAAATACTGATGTGAAGTACTCATTAAGAGCGTCACTCATATTCTTAGCATCCTTTATCCTTGAGTAGTCCTATCCTCTCATGAGTTATCTGGTTGCTCTTGATGTGTATATAGAATGCCTTGGGATTTGATAAAAGATTTATTGAAGCTACAGCTATAACGGGCACCAGCTATAGCGAGACAATATCGGCAGAAAGAGTATCCAAGATCTCTACCATGTAGCTTGGAATTAGTTCTGTTAAATCATACCAAGGGATTTGGTCAGGTTCTTTTTCTTGTGTAACTATTGTGAATTGACTTTCTGTGGATGAGCTACTACTTCATCCAATGAACCAAGAAACAAGATGGCAAGCCACCTAAGATTGAAGAACCAATGCGGGAACGAAATGTTTCAAACATAGAGGATTTAATATGGCTGGATGTATAAGTTTATTTCTCATTTGAAGGATCTGAATTTGATTTTCTGGCAGCACTGATTATTTTTTCAAAGACTTTGATAAATTACTGAATGAGGTTTACTTTGTTTAAAAGTTGTGGTGTTGGAGAATTGTCATGAAAGGAGTTAAATTCAACACCCCCCAAAAATATATTTATTTATTTAAACAGCGATGAACCATAATACTTAAAAATAGGAATTCAATTAGTTTCCTAACTAACTAGGGATAATTAAAAAGGCAAATGTTAGGCTGTAAACTTTTAAAAAGGGAATACCACTAGATCTAATTAGTTAGAGAAATTGGAGAAATAAAGGTTATCCTAATGAATACCACTGATTCTAACTAAAAAGGAATTTGGTTTTTGTTTGATATCTGGGATTTGGAACCTAAAAAGAATGTTGGAATTTTGAATCGTTCTTACTCACCTAAACATTTTGTACATGTTTCTATTTTTATAAACAAAACTTGCCTCCAGAAATGTGTGTATTCTATTCACTGCCTCCTTCCGATATCAAGAGCTTCTGATGGCCCACTAGCACCTAGTGTAAGGCTATGTAATTTGATTTTCTCTTAAAGAGTGTGGCGATCAGTCACACAAGATAAGACAGGTGCTACATAGGTGTTACATAAAGCTATTGGTCATCCTGCAGATGATCTGAGACAACTGCTTTTAGTGAAAATAGATTTCTTAATGAATTCTAATTCTGCCCAACAAGATGCCTTTGATATACAGTGTGATATACTTTCCTCACTAAGTACATTCTGATGTGATTATTAATAGTAAATAATTATTTGAGATTGTATGTCAGATTTTTACCATCTCCAGTATTTTGATTTTGGGCATAATTATGCATGCTCTTTCAATGTGGACTGACATTGATCAATGGAAGCACTTGAACCATGATTAATAATTTCAGGTTTGCCCATTCATGCTTTCAGCTGAGTGAGATGGCTTGCCTCAGTGGTGCTGATGTAGAGAAAACCAACGATGGGAACAAAAGCTTTGTTTCTTAAATAATGTGGAAGTTTTTAGTGTCAGAGTAAAGAAACTTGTTTTGATTCCAAGGAGAAATCAATGAAGCCTGCCAACCTTCAAATTGCTGTAAATTGGAATTGTTAACAATGAATGGCTGAATTCACTGAGTTCAGCCTCACTGATCAATGATGCCATTTAGTTTTTACGTGCATTGCGCACAAATGTGTAGAACAGCTGGAGGTGCTAAAAGGCGTTTACTTTAAACAGAAAGCAAATATTTCTCCTTGAAACAAATTATGTTGGATTTTGACTATTTTGAATTCAGAACAATAAAAAGAAAAAGCCTTTTTAATGAACTTACATCTCTTTCATGCTATTCTCCTGCATGAAAAGAAATAATTGATTTTTTTACCTTTTGTTGAATGAATAGAACTACTGGAATATTGTTAATGTTTGAGAAATAATACTCCATTTGGTCGAGTACTTCTCATTACTGAAACCGGAAATAGAAGAAATTAGATCCTAAAATGGAGTCTTACGGATTATTGTTGAATGTAGACCAGGAGTAAATGATATTTAGGGAAAAAGATGATAATAGATAGATAGATAGATAGATAGATACTTTATTCATCCCCATGGGGAAATTCAACTTTTTTCCAATGTCCCATACACTTGTTGTAGCAAAACTAATTACATACAATACTTAACTCAGTAAAGAATATGATATGCATCTAAATCACTATCTCAAAAAGCATTAATAATAGCTTTTAAAAAAAAGTTCTTAAGTCCTGGCGGTAGAATTGTAAAGCCTAATGGCATTGGGGAGTATTGACCTCTTCATCCTGTCTGAGGAGCATTGCATCGATAGTAACCTGTCGCTGAAACTGCTTCTCTGTCTCTGGATGGTGCTATGTAGAGGATGTTCAGAGTTATCCATAATTGACCGTAGCCTACTCAGCGCCCTTCGCTCAGCTACCGATGTTAAACTCTCCAGTACTTTGCCCACGACAGAGCCCGCCTTCCTTACCAGCTTATTAAGACGTGAGGCGTCCCTCTTCTTAATGCTGCCTCCCCAACACGCCACCACAAAGAAGAGGGCGCTCTCCACAACTGACCTATAGAACATCTTCAGTATCTCACTACAGACATTGAATGACGCCAACCTTCTTAGGAAGTACAGTCGACTCTGTGCCTTCCTGCACAAGGCATCTGTGTTGGCAGTCCAGTCTAGCTTCTCGTCTAACTGTACTCCCAGATACTTGTAGGTCTTAACCTGCTTCACACATTCTCCATTAATGATCACTGGCTCCATATGAGGCCTAGATCTCCTAAAGTCCACCACCATCTCCTTGGTCTTGGTGACATTGAGACGCAGGTAGTTTGAGTTGCACCATATCACAAAGTCCTGTATCAGTTTCCTATACTCCTCCTCCTGTCCATTCCTGACACACCCCACTATGGCCGTGTCATCAGCAAACTTCTGCACATGGCAGGACTCCAAGTTATATTGGAAGTCTGATGTGTACAGGGTGAACAGGACCGGAGAGAGTACGGTTCCCTGCGGCGCTCCTGTGCTGCTGACCACCGTGTCAGACCTACAGTCTCCCAACCGCACATACTGAGGCCTATCTGTCAAGTAGTCCACTATCCAATCCACCATGTGAGAGTCTACTCCCATCTCCGTTAGTTTGTGCCTTAAGATCATGGGCTGGATGGTGTTAAAGGCACTAGAGAAGTCAAGGAATGTAATCCTCACAGCATTAGAACATTGGAACATTAGAATAGATATCTGCAGATATGAACAGCATGGAAATCTCCAAAGAGGATAAAGTAGTTACACTTCAGGTATAATCTTCAGACCAACAGTTAACATTTGAAGTGCATGCCCCTGAAAATATAATACCTCATTTTACTTCATGGTCTCTGGGGGCTTGCTATTGCTTACATGGTGGTGGGTGGGGGGGGGGCTGATACTTTTTATGGAACAAGTTTGGGGGAGGGGGTTGGTGAAGGTTTGATGCTTTGCTGCTGCTTGTGTTTGGGAGGGGGGCTTTGGGTTCTAATGCTTTTATGTCTTTCATCTTTTGGGGTTCTTTTTTCTCCTTCTCTGTTTTGTGGATGTCTGTGAAGACTCAGGATTTCACGTTGTATGCTGTGTACATTCCCTGACGTTAAATTGAACCACTGAACAAGATCTGTACTTCTTCCATTTTCTGTTGTTCATTTCAGATTTCCAGCATATCTGAGTTATGTCTAATAGAAAGAACAGGTAAGGCCAGGTTAGGACCTCAGCAGGAATGATGGGCCGCAGTGCATATAGTTTTAGAAAGGAGCATAATGGGTAAGGCAGTTGGCTTAGAGCCTGAATTAGTACATGGAATTGTGATGTTGCAATCCTGTAGAATCCTGGTTGAAAGAAGAGGAGTACCACATCTCAGTGTTACATGAGACAAGTGTTCTAGGTGTGATAGAGAAGGTTGTGAAAAAGGAGGAGACATTGTATTTAGGAGAGCTGCACTTAGAGAGGACATTTTGGAGGGCTTATCTAATTAGGCCATATGGGTGGACCTCAGGAATCAGTAAAATGCATCCTCTGTTCTGAAGTAATACTATATACACCAGCCAACCTGAGATTGGGGAACCTGTAGACAGATTATGGAGAGATGTTAATACAACAGAGTTGTAGTGGACAATATTAACTTCCCTAAACTTCTTCACTGCCAGGGGTTTAGATGGGGCAATTTGTTAAATGCATCCAAGAGAATTTCTTGGAACAATATATGGATAGTCTATCTAGGGATCAGGCCATACTAGACCTTATAGTGGGAAAAGAACATGACTCCACTCGGTCATGGATCACCTGGACAATAGTAATACCTACATCAGGCTGCTGTTTACTGATTACATCTCAGCGTTCAACACCATTGTACCCTGAAAACGAATCAACAAGCTCCAAAACCTGGGCCTCTGTACCTCCCTCTGCAACTGGATCCTTGACATCCTCACCAGGAGACCACATTCAGTGCGGAACTGAAATAACATCACCTCACTGACAATCAACACTGGCACACCTCAAGGATGTGTGCTTAGCCCACTGCTCTATTCTCTCTACATCCATGACTGTGTTACTAGGCATAGCTCAAATGCCATCTACAAATTTGCCGATGACACAACTATTGGCAGAATTTCAGATGGAATTTCAGAATTTCAGGAGTGAGATAGATCAGTTGGTTGTGAGGAGTCATAACAACAACCTTGCACTCAACATCAGTAAGAGCAAGGAATTTATTGTGGAGTTCAGGAAGGGGAAGTCAAGGGAAGACACACTAGTCCTCATCGAGGGATCATAAGTGGAAAGAGGGAGCAGTTTCAAGTTCCTGGGTTCCAACATGTCAATGCAATTCCAAAGGAGGCACAGAAGTGGCTATATTTCATCTGGACTTTGAGGAGACTTAGAATGACACCAAAGACTCTCACAAATTTCTACAGATGTACCACGGAGAGCATTCTTTCGGGTTGCATCCCCGTTTGGTATGGAGGGGCCACTGCAAAGGTTTGGAAAAAGCTGCAGAAAGTTGTAAGCTCAGCCAGCTCCATCAAGGGCACTAGCCTCCACAGCATCGAGGACACCTTCAAAAGGCAATGCCTCAAAAAGACAGCATCCATCATTAAGGACCCCATTACCCAGGGCATGCCCTCTTCTCATTGCTACCATCAAGGAAGAGGTAGAGAAGCCTGAAGACATACACTCAATGTTTTAGGAACAACTTCTTCCCCACACCTTCAGATTTCTGAATGGAGAATGAACTCATGTACACAATCTCAATATACATTATTTTTACTCTCTTTTTCACTACTTATTTAATATATTTTAAATATATATTTCTTATTGTAATTTATAGTTTTAAAAATTATTATCTATTGCAATTTGTTGTTTTACTGCTGCAAAACAACAAACTTCACAACATACTATATGCGAGTGATATTAAACGTGATTCTGATTCTGTTTCTGACCAGGAGATTGAAGTTTCAGTGGATGAGCTTGTGGGAACAGTGATTATAATTCCATAAATTTTAAGATAGTTATGGATAGAGTAGAGACTGGTCATTAGGTGAAAGTGGTAAATTGGGGGAAGGTTAGGCAAGAACTGGATGGATTAAAGGTAAAGGTGGCAAGATTTTGGATGACAAGAGATATTGTAAGTTTACCCAAAAAGATAAAGGAGGCTTAGGAATTGAAATTGGACAAAGCCATTGAGGAAGATAAAGGAAGCAGTAAAGAACTTAAATAATGAATTAGGTGGGCTAAAGAGGCCATTATTTTTGGCAAGCCGAGTTCTATTTATTTATTTAAAGATGCAGCATGGTAACAGGCCCTTCTGGCTCAAAACATCTGTGGCACCCAATTACATTCATGTGAACAATTAACCTACTACCCCAAACATATTTGGAATGTGGGAGGAAACTCACATATCCACAGGGAGAATGTAAAACTCCTAACAGACAGTGGTAGAATTGAACTCGGATAGCTGGCACTGTAATAGTGTTACACTAACTGCTATGTTACCATGCTACCGTAAGAAGAATCCCAACATGTTTTATGCGTATATTAGAAGCAAGAGGATAGTTATGGAAAGGGTAGGCCCACTCAAGGACAAAGGAGTAAATCTATGAAGAGAAACAGAGGAGGTGAGTGAGGTTGTTAATGAGTACTTTACATTGGTATTTACCAGGAGGACATGGTTGAAGATAAGACGAGGGAGAGGTATTTTGATATTCTATGGTTTGATGATATTAAGAAGGAGGTGGTGTTGGTGTTTTGAAAAATATAGAGATGGATAAATCAGGCCCAAAGGCCTGACGGAATCTATCCCAGGATACTAAGGGAATCATGGGAGGAGATTGCTAGGACCTTACAGAGATATCTTATCCTCTTTAGCTATAAGCTTTGTTGCAGAAGAATGGAGAATAGCCAATGTTAATCCTTTGTTTAAGAAGAGTAACAGGAATAGTTCAGAAAATTATAGGCCAGAGAGCCCTACATCAATGGAAGGATATTATTGGAGAAATTCTGAGGGACGGGATTTTCTTGTGTTTGGAAAATCATGGACTTATTATGAATAGTTAGCATGCCTTTATGCAGGGCAGGTCCTGTCTCACAAGTTTGATTGAGTTTTTTGAGAACTATTGAAGATGATTGATGAGGGTAAGTAGGTAGGGTTGTCAATATGGACTTTATAAAGCACTTGATAAAGTTGCTCATGGTTGGCTTGACTGGAAGATTAAGTCATGTAGAATACACAGTGAGTGGGTTACAAAATTGACCTGGTCACAGAAGACAGAAGGTAATGGAGAGGTATTCTGTGATTGGAGATTCTGCAAAGATCAGTGCTGGGACCTCTGCTGTTTGTTATATAAGAATTAGATGTGTAATGCCCTGGTTAAGATTTTTACTGCTATGCTGTAGGAATTTCATTTTAGCAGTTCTGTAAGGACAGTCTGTTCTGTGCTCAGCTTGTTTGGGTTTGATCTGAAATAAGAGGCATGTTG
Organism: Hemitrygon akajei; assembly: GCF_048418815.1. Taxonomy (NCBI): domain Eukaryota; kingdom Metazoa; phylum Chordata; class Chondrichthyes; order Myliobatiformes; family Dasyatidae; genus Hemitrygon; species Hemitrygon akajei. The sequence continues at coordinate 30,857,519 of NC_133149.1, read as the reverse complement.
TTCAACTTAGGAATGTGGTGTCAGCCAATCAGGATGGTAGAATTGGGAGACGTTTCTAGAGAACATTAGATGAAGAGGTCTTGGTTGGTGGGAGTTGGGAAAAGTTGGGAAAAAAAGGAGGGAAGATGGCTGAGGATGCTGTCCCTGTTGCACAAGGTGCTTTGTGCAGATGAATGGCTTTGAGGAGGAAGGATCAATACTTTCGTGGGAGAGCCCGTTTGTTCAAGATAGATTTCAAGTGATCTTCGCAACGTGGTGTGTGCTTTCATGCAGACTGAGGGTCCAGTGTGCGAGTTACAGATAAATTCAAAATTTGAGCTCCACCATGCACATGTGACTGTTTAAGTATAATAGGTACTTTTTTGTTTTTTTTCTTTCTTTCTTTTAATAACTGTTTGCTTAAGTTAATATTCTTAAATATACTTCTGATTAATTGAATGCAGTGTACGATCTGTTATTTCTTGCTGAGTGGCAATTTCCAGGGGCAGTAAATCACACAGCATTCATACAAACTGGGGTTTGGGTGGGCAAGACATCCCAATCTCGCGGATTTGGTGGGACCAAAGTTATATACACCCTAGATGTACGAAGCTTGAGAAATGTGGGTTTCTCGTTGCAGAATCCAGTGACTGTTAGCGAGGGGCTAACGATCCTCATTTCCAGAGACACCCTGTAAAAGTGGGTTTCATTGTGGGGGCTTGTCTGGGATTGTATTTGTTGAACGCTGTGTGATTGTCCTAATAATTGATTAAGTGGGTTTGTGTTTAAGCTTGTGTTAGACTATTGTCCAGGAAAGTGGTTAAGATACACGATTATGGATGCTGCAGGGATTAAGCGTTGGCGCAATTCAAAGAGGTATAGTCAATAAACCCATAATAGAATAATAACCATAAAGAATCAATGAAAGACCGCACCAAATTGGATGTTCAACCAGTGTGCAAAAGACGACAGACTGTGCAAATACAAAAAGAAAGAAGTAATGATAATAAATAAACAAACAATAAATATCAAAAACATGAGATGAAGAGTCCTTGAAAGTGAGTCCATAGGTTGTGGGAACATTTCAATGATGGGGCACACGAAGTTGAGTATAGTTATCCCCTTTGGTTTAAGAGCCTGATGGTTGAGGGGTAATAACTGTTCCTGAACCTGGTGGTGTGAGTCTTGAGGTTCCTGTACCTTCTTCCCAATACCAGCAGAGAGAAGAGAGCATGACCTGACTGGTTAGGGTTCCTGATGATGGATGCTATTTTCCTATGGCAACACTTCATGTAGATAAGCTGAATGGTGCGGAGGGCTTTACCCGTGATGGACCAGGCCGTATCCGTTACTTTTTGTAGGATTTTCCATTCAAGGCCATTAGTGTTTCCATACCAGGCTGTGATGCAGCTAGTCAATATACTCTTTAACACACATCTATAGAAGTTTTTCAAAGTTTTAGATGTCATGCCAGATCTTCGCAAACTCCTAAACAGATAACAGCATCACCCTGCTTTCTTTGTAATTGCCTTTCCACGCTGGGCCCAGGACAGGTCCACTGAAATGATAACACTGAGGAATTTAAGGTTGCTAACCCTCTCCACCTCTGATCCTCCAATGAAGACTGGCTCATGGACCTCTGGTTTCCTCATCTTGAAGTCAATAATCAACTCCTTGGTCTTGCTGACATTGAGTAAGAGGGTGTTGTTGTGGCACCACTCAGCCAGATTTTCAACCTCCCTCCTATCAGTTGATTCACCACCTTTGATTCCGCCTATGATAGTGGTGTCATCAGCAAACTTTGTTAATAAACTTATTTTGAACTTTGAAAAAAAATTGATATGGTAGATAGTGAGAGAGAAAGTTTAAAGGAAATATGTGGGATATCTCTTTTACAGAGAGAGAGAGAGAGTTAGGTTCTTGGAGCACACTGCCAGGAAAGGTGGTCAAAGCCAATATGGTAACAGGATTTATAAAGTGTTTCAGTAGGCACAGAAACAAGTAGGAGATAAAAGAATATGGACAATATGGAGGTAGATTGGATACTTAGATCAGAATCAAAATTGGAATTATTATCGCTGATTTATATGCCATGAAATTTGTTTTGTAAGAGTAGAACAGTGCAAGACGTAAAGCAACTATAAGTTACAAAAAGAAGTTAATAAGACAAAAAAATGAATAACAAAGTAGTGTTCATGAAGCATTCAAAAATCTGATGGCGGTGAAGAAGATGCTATTGCTGAATCACTGAGTATGGGTCTTCAAGCTCCAAACTTTCCTCGCTGATGGTGGTAACAAGAAGAGGGCATATCCAAGACGGTGAATCAGTTCACACATAATGGATACCCATGGGCTATTGTAGCTTATCTGATTGCATGCGAGAAGAAATACTTAACATTTTTCTTGAATACTGGTGGTGGCATCCGTTAGTCTCGTGAGACCATGGATCTGTGCCTGGAATGGTTTCCAGGGCGCAGGCCTGGGCAGGGTCGTATGGAAGACCAGCAGTTGCCTATGCCGCAAATCTCCCCTCTCCATGACACCGATGTTGTCCAAGGGAAGGGCAAGGGCCAATACAGCTTGGCACCAGTGTCGTCGCAGGAGTTGCCAGAACAAGGTTGAAGGCAACGTCGGACTGCCTTAGGGACTCCAGCTCCGGATTTGTCCTCAGGGTTTACTATCGAAGCCTTTCCCATGAGTAGGTATGGCTGCAGGGCAGCAGAGGTTTGAAATCAGAGTTTTCTCTCTCTTAGATGGACTGCCTTCCCAGGCTGACGAGCTCCATCTACCTGAATTTTCTTGAATATTGGTCACAAGTTCTTTGCAAAAGTTTTTTTAAAGACTCCTTAAATAACACTTCCTTTCAAGGAGAGGGGGAGTGGTGCATTCAGTATTGATACAGCGGTCTTCTCTTTCCTTTTATTTATTCATTATTACTGACTCAAATGAATGCAGTTGTTAATTAATGACACCAATTTTTTTTCTGAAGGAGAGTTTTTCCAGCAATAAATAATAATAATAATGTTCTATGCTATTCCATTTCTAGGTGATTAATGCAGATTATTACTCCTTATGTTATTTTATGGATTCTTAATAAAATGACACTCTCTGTACTTGCTAGAGTTTAGAAGAAACTCATTGAAACCTACCAAATACTGAAAGGCCTAGACAGAGTGGATGTGGGGAAAATGTTTCCTATAGTGGGTGAGTCTAAAAGCAGAGGGCACAACCTCAGAATAGGATATCCCTTTAGTACTGAGATGAGGAGGAATTTCTTTAGCCAGAGGGTACTGAATCTGTTTAATCCATTGCCATGGAGACTAGGTCATTGGGTATATTTAAAACAGAAGTTAATAGGCTCTTGATTAGTAAGGGTGTCAAAGATTATGGGGAAAAGGCAGGAGAATGGAATCGAGAGGATAATAAATCAGCCATGATGGAATGGTGGAGCAAACTCGATTAGCCAAATAGCCTGATTCTGCTCTTATAGACATATTTGTTTTGACATCTTGAAATGTTCACTGTACTTCAACTCTTACTTACTTACTGCCTGTTACACTGCTGGCGTTTAGGGCAGCAATGAAGGCCCTCCATCTCTGGCGGTGTTCAGGGCTTCCTTCATCGTGTCAGTAGCTTCCTCTCGGTTTTCACTCCTGTCAGCCATGCAAGTCCTGGGTGGAGACTTAGGAATACCGTCACACTCAGATGCAGAAGGATTCTTCATTGCTGTTTTCATAACAATTTTGTTTTACCAGTCAGGGTTGTTAGCCCTGAGCTGAACCCCTGAACCTGGAGGACTGGTGGACCACTTTCCATCTGGCCTCTACCCTTTGACCTGTTTGGCATGGATGACCCTATTAAGACAAAGCATAAAGTCCTGACTCCAGCCAACATAGCTCTCCAGCTCATTGAGGCAGGTAGGCCTCCAAACCCAACGACAAGGTTGTTGTCCTCTTGGTGGACTCTAATTCTAGGACACTGAATAAAGCTTATGCTGGCAATTTTCATGACTGAAATATTAATGAGCATTTGCTGTGTATTGAATGTAGATCTTTATGATATGACATTATTATTTTGGCACGCTTCCTCAAATGTATCGAATGGTTTTGGTTGAAGGATTACTAGATAAATAAGAAACAAAAAACAGTTTGGATACTTAATAGGAATCCCTAACATGTTTCATAAATATGATCTGGGAAGAGGTAATATGGGAAAATCTCTAATAAAATCAATAGGGGTATCTGAGCAGTTAATTAATCAATGAGATCTTGCTTCAGAATGAAAAAAATGTGCCTGATAGGTGATAACATGGATGAACTCTTTAAATTTTTCATCGCAGTGTAAGTAAGAAAGTGAACACTCTTATCGCTGACTTCATGTGCAGATAACCCCAGTGATACTACGGTTCAAGTTATGGAAATCTGCTTGAAGAATGAACAAATCGCTACCCACAAATTTAAGACACAGAATAAAATATGCATTCACGGAATTCATAGGGGAGAAAAGTATTAGATCTGTACCTATTTTTTATTTCATCTTGTGTTTTTTGATATATGCACTTTTGACGTGGCTTTGCATTACAGGAAAGCACATTATGGTCTTTTTCCAGGATTGCAACTGCCCTTCCCTACCCACAATGGGGAGCGTGCTTGGAATTTGTTACTTTAAGCATTGTACAAATCCTAGAAAAACTAAAGCATTCATTGCGGAATGCTTTTCAAATTGTTTTATTTACTGTACCATATCAGGATCATTACAAAGACTGAAACATTTCATGTTCAAACTAACAATACTTTTATTCCCTAGAACACAGTAGTGTTTGTGGTTCAAATGAATAAAAATATAAAAATGACAGTTTTGCTCAGTATCCATTTTCAACAAATCAGTCTTTCCATTTTGTATCAAAGCTGACTGTCTCTGCTGAAAGACCATCAACCTGTAATATTAACTCAATCTTATTCTCTCCATAGATGCTGCCTGACATGCTGAATATTTACCTTTTCTTTTCCTGTTTTAGAATCAGTAGTATTTTTTGGTTTTCTATTCTCCTCTTGTTGTTTTCATGCATGTCAATATTCTCAGCACCTCTCATTGTTTTTATAAATCCCTCATGGGCAAAGTTAGAAGATGGACAGACTCTGATCTGTTATGCTCATCTGCATTCACTATTGTTATCTTGCATTTCAAGGTTTCTTACTATTAACTTCAGGCTTTTGATCCTTGGAATTGTCTCTGATAATAAATTTGTTCTTTTCCAAAAGATGAGTTTAAATTATAAACCATGATTCAGTATAGCAATCAGTCTTTCCTCATTTATTATTGGGTTCCACAGTCATTGTTTCAGTAATCTCACTATGAGGTGTCTTCCATTTGACTGTTTCACAACACACTTTCTATTTACTTGTCTGTATCTCAGCAGAAAAACATTTAGGAACATCTACAACTGACTCAAAAGGAAGAAAATAGTATTTGTGACTTTAGATAGTGTTTTTCAAAGTGTCAGGATATCACAGAGTACTGAATTATCCAACTAATAATTTCAGTTATAACGTAGGAAAATTGAACAAAACCAGCAATTTCACACTAATTTCAGATTCATTTTGTTAATTTTTCTTAATCAGAAATGAGTTGAATGGCTACGTAAGCAGACTTTCACTGTCCATGTAGATCTTTCTGGATAATTAAATCGTTTTTTGTCAAATTATTGGAAAAAGCTCCTTTGACATCAGACCCAATATTCAGATTAGCTGTGTCTCATGTACATCGAAACATTGAATGAAAAATATCATATGAGTCAAATAAAATCAGTGAGGATTATGCTGGGAGCAGCCTGCAAATTTTGCCTTGCTTCTGGCGTTGGCATAGCATGCCCACAACTCACTAACCCTAACACGTATGTCTTTGGAATGTGGGAGGAAACTGGAGTACTCAGAGGAAACCTACAAAATCACAGTGAGAATGTACAAACTCCTTACAGGCATGGAACACCAATCTTACAGTGGACACTGTAAAGCATGGTGCTAACCACTACACTACTGTGACACCCAACTTGTATCTGTGGTTTGGGAGACATTTGCAGGTGGAAAGAAATGGCTCTCTTTCCCAGTTTTGTTCATTCTCTTTGGGGTCTTTTGCCAACTCTCTATGTTAAATGCTACTGTCTTATTTTATAATGATAATGAATGCCATTTTGCTCCACACCAGTTCCTATTCTCTCTCTTTTCCCGATTTCATTCTGAAACACATGGACATCAGTTCTCTTTTGTTTCCTTTAACCCAAAGAATGAGAGTTACAGTAGCTAGTTAACCATCTTTGGAATATGACAAGAACCGGAGAACCTGAATGAAATCCATGCATTCATGGGGAGAATGTGCAAACTTTGCACAGGGACTACCTGAGGTTCATGATAACAATTGCAGTTCCATCATTTCCAGTCACTGAACTCTTCTGACCAGAAGTGAATTCCACCAACTCTTCACTCGATGAACAATGTTGTTTTTCGACCAGACTCTAGATCCAAGCATATGTGCACTCGATGTGTTTCTGAGCTATTGGTCCATTCAGAATATTGCGACATTAATAAGAACAAATGGGAAGGGAAAATATAACCTGATGTAATACCCAAAAGATGGTGAAAATACCTATTCTACACTTTAAGGAATGAAAGTATTGATTTCTTCAAAGCTTCTTTTCAATTCATCCACATCATCACTTTCCCCTTAAATTCATCCATTAAGAAATGCATGAATTCCTGTACCATTTTGCAATCATTATCTTACAAGTTTATATACAGGTTTCAACTGCATTGATTTAAAATATAATATATAACAGCTATTTTTTTTAATTCAATAGCTCATTGAAAATAAGCACAGTCACTTGCTGCAGAGTTAACTGTTGTTTGCAAGATAGAGCTTGCCATTCACCACAAGAGAGTGAAAGTGCTCACTGACAATTAGAGCTGCCGTGATTCATTTAGATATAAACTATTCCACAGTAAAATCAGGTAAAAGGGGGACTTCCTTCACCCACTTCTCTCTAAAAGAATAAAATATTTGGTCAGAGTAAGACTATTGAACATGATTACATAATTTTGTGGGTAGTATTAGAGCACCACAGGGAATAGAAGTAAAGAATACAGTGAAGAAAGGGGAATCTCTCATTGAAACAGCTTTTAAATAAACTGAAAATTACTCCACAGTATTCGGTTAGTTATTTGAGGGGAGGGGGCAGCTAGATAGCATAAGCTGTTTGCTCTTGAGATGAAATAATGCCAACAAAAGTATTTTCCTTTCTACTCTTGCACTTAAAATAAGTCTTTTCCATGTTTATGGATTAATTTGAAAGTGAAAAGGTGACTTATTACAAGGGCAAGCCAAACATTTAGTTTAGGTAGACTTGTTCAGTACAGAATGGCAACATCTCCCCCACAATCTCCATCAGCACAGGTGCACCACAAGGCTGTGCATTTAGCCACCTGCTCTACCTGCTTATACCTATGATCGTGTGGCAATGTACATCTCCAATGGCAAATTAAAGTTTGCTGATGACATCACTGTTGGCCGAATCAAAAGTGCTGATGAATCAGCAAATAAGAGGGAAAATGAAAATTTGGTTGAATGGTGGCACAACAACCACATTTCACAAGAATGGCAGCAAGACCAAGGAGCTGACTATCAACTACAGGAAGAAGTTGAAGGTCCACAAGCCAGTCCTCATTCGGGGAATGGAGGTGGAGAGGGTCCAACTTTAAATTCCCAGATGTCATCATATCATAGATCTGACCTGGGACCAGCATGTATGTGCCATCACAAAGAAGGCACAATAGTGCCTCTACTTTCTTAGAAATTGTGTAGATTCAGCATGACACCTAAAATTTTGACAAATTTCTATAGATCTACAGTGGAGAGTATCCTAACTGGCTGCATCACTCATTGGTATGGAAAAATTAATTCCCAGGAATGGAAAAGTCAACAGAAAGTGATGGATACAGTCCAGGCAATCACAGGCAAAGTCCTCCCCACCAGTGAGCACAACTACAAGGAAGCACCATCCATCATCAAGGACCCCCACTATCCAGGCCATGCTCTCTTCTCACTACCACCACTGGGTATGGTTCAGGAGGTTTAGGTCCCACACCACCATGTTCACAAACAGTTATTACCCTACAACCATCAGGCTTCTGAGCTGGCGTGGATAATTTCACATACCTCAACTCTGAACTGATTCACAACTTACAGATTCGCTTTCAAGGACTCTACAACTCATGTTCTTTTCCACATTGGTTGTTAGTTTTCCTTTATGTATAGCTTCTCATAAATTCTGTTGTATTTCTTTTTTTCCTGTAAATGTCTGCAAGGAAATGGATTCTAAGATAGTATAAAGGCAGCATGGTAGCGTAGTGGTTAGCACAATGATTTACAGTGCCAGCGGCCCGGGTTCAATTCCCGCCACTGCCTGTAAGGAGTTTGCTCGTTCTCTCTGTGACCACGTGGGTTTTCTCCAGGGGCACTGGTTTCCTCTCACATTCCAAAGACACGCCAGTTGGTAGGTTAATTGGTCATTGTAAGCTGTCCCGTGATTAGACTAAGGTTAAATCAGGTTTGCTGGGTGGTGTGGCTCAAAGGGCTGAAGTACCTAGTCCACACTGTATCTCAATAAATCAATGGTCACATATACTCAGTGGCCACTTTATTAGGTACACCTATAGACCTGCTCATTGATGCAAATATCAAAGCAGCCAATTCATGTGGTAGCAACTCAATACATAAAAGCATGCAGACATGGTAAAGAGGGTCAGTTGTTGTTTGGACCAAACATCAGAATACAGAAGAAATGTGATCTAAGAGACTCTGTTGATTGCTGGTGCAAAACAGGCGATTTGAGTATCTAAGAAACAGCTGATCTACTGGGATTTTCACGCACAACAGTCTCTAGAGTTTACAGAGAGTGGGTCAAAAACAAAAAAAAACATCAAGTGAGCAGCAGTTCTGTGGGCAGAAATGCCTTGTTAATGAGAGAGGTCAGAGGGGTATGACCAGACTGGTTCAAACTGACAGGAAGACAACGGTAAATCAAATAACCAGGTGTTACAACAGTGGTGTGCAGAAGAGCATCTCTGAATGGACAACACTTTGAACCTCGAAGTGGATGGGCTACAGCAGCAGAAGATCATGAACATACACTCAGTGGCCACGCTATTAGGTACAGAAGGTATCTAATAAAGTAATCACTGTGTGTATATGTACTCTGATAATAAGTTTACTTTGACTTCAACAGTTCCTGCCAGAGATTGTGTGACTCTTTTTGCTCATATCAGCTCTAAGTTTAAGTATTTTTCAAGGTAAACACATGTGCTGACTCAGCTTCAGACCCATTTATTTATCACCCATCTGCACAGAAAGACATTTCAGCAATTCACAGTGGCCAATTGACCTATCAACCCGTTGTCTTTGGGATGTTGGAGGAAACTGGAGCTCACTGATAAAACCCATGCAACCACAGGGAGAACGTACAAACTCCAAACAGGCTGTACTGGAGGTTGACATCAAATCTGTGTCCACTGGAACTGCGAGGAGCCACTCTGACCCCAATTATTTCTTCCAAATAAAAGATGCAGCAATGAGAAAACATGCAAGTCCAAATTCTGCTGGTCACTTTGAGGTGTACGGATCCATTTATTTTCAATCCCTTCCCTACTTATTCTTCTCATGCCCTGATCATTGCATCTGACCCAGAGATGGGTGAATCCCATTACTGAGCCATGGTGGGAATTTGGATATCCATAGACCCACAGATACTATACATATCTCTGAGCTGTAGCAATAGGTGCAACAGTTCTCCCTTTTGGTCAGTATCCTGGATAAATGGGCTGGAACAATTGCATATTGCTCTATTAACTAGTTCTGTAATGAAGTAATTGCCTTATAAAGTCAAATCAGCTAGCTCTAAGTTTAACAATCTTTTAGGTTTACTAATTCAAATTCAGATTCATGTATTTATGTCGTGTTCATCAGAACATCAACGAAATATGTTGTTTGTGTTAACACCCAATGCAACTTAAGGGTGTGCTGGGGTCAGCCCGCAAATATCACCACACATTCCACCGCCAACATAGCATGCCCACCATGTTCACAGAAAACACTAGCAAAAACAAAAACAGCAGAACAAGAGTGTATGTTCGTCTGCAGCTGTAGTCCAAACTGTAGTTCAATGTGTTGTACGTTCAGAGATACTCTTCTGCACTGCACCGTTGTCATGCGTGGTTATTTGAGTTACTGTCAAATAACTCAATCTGATCTTTTTCCCAGGAGTGTTCTGGTTAGTGTAGCATGTGGCTATCAAGCAGGTTTGCATTGTATTGGAATGCTTTGAGCTTCTTAATTGTCATTGGAATTACACTCAACCGTGCAAGTTTAAACCCTAACCTGTCATTTGGAAGATGGAAAGGCTTTGGGACTTTCAGAATTCTGCTAATTCTCCTGAATAACAACAACAGTTCAGTGTTTCGTTTGGTTCCCCTCCTCCTTCCCTTTCTTCCATGGTCCACTGTCCTCTCCTATTAGATTCTTCCTTCAGCCCTTTTAACTCTTCTATCTATTCCCTCCCAGCTTCTCACCTCATCACCCCCACCCACCTTACCCCTCACCTGGTTTTACCTTTCACCTGCCAGTTTGTACTCCTTCCCCACCCCCACATTATTATTCTGTCTTATGCCCCCTTCCTTTCCAGCCTTGATAAAGGGTCTTGGCCTGAAACATCGACTGTTTCCCTCCATAGATGCTGCCTGACCTGTTGAGCTCCTCCAGCATTTTGTGTGTGTTGCTCACTATTTCTTTTGTTCCCTTGCTTTAGTCCCCACAGATTACAAAGTTACTCTTCAATTCTGCAGATTGCTTCTATCACTGCCTTTCCCCACAGGACCAGTTATCCATTCTCCAGGGTTCCCTGATCCATATGAATGCCATTTAAAATGCTCATCCAACAATACTGAAGATCTCCTGGCAGTCTGCCAGATCTTTCTCTTGTGCAGTTGTTTTTGCCTCTATTCATGCATGCTAGAGGCAAGCTTCCTGAGATAGAGTTTCATACAGATCTTCTACCTCTCAACAAATGCCCTGCTACACCAAGGAAAATTAGATAACTCCGATCTTATATAAGTATGAAGGTGATAAAACACATAGGTGTAATTTTCCTTTGCATGTTTAGTGAAACCATTAACTAATTATGGAGGAATTAGTGTCTTTATTAGTGTAACCAAGAATGAAATATGTTAAGCAAGCATAGAGCAAATTTCAAGGCTAATGTAATAGGTAGTTGAGTTTGCAAGTGTTAAGGAATACAGAGTTCAGGTGTAATTGAGTAACTAAATGAACCACTCACAACCAGAAGCATGGCTCATTGTATTCATTCGTTTTAGAACAAAATTGATGCAGATATACATCACCTTTGCAAAAATCCTGAAGTCAAACCATATTTTGATGTGTGCTCACCATATGATAAACATGGTAACAAAACTAGTAAGCACCTGCAATGAGTAATGAAGCCAGAAATGTGGGAACATTTCCACCTTAAATAGTCTTTTTACATTCGCTGGGGGCAGTTAGGGTGTCAATTTGATTCTTCACTCGGGAGACTACACTTTGCCCAGGAAATTACTCAACATGGGAAAATCTAGTTATTTCCCTAAATATTCAATGGCATGACTGTTTTTGAATCATCTATCATTAACAAGATATTTAATTAGATCAATTGTGTTAATAAATAATGTGGTTACAAGAGTAGGTCAAAGGCTAAGTATCCTCCTGAGAATGAGTAACCTTCTATATCAAGGTGATAAAGAACAAATTGTGTGTTTGATGTAATAAACTAAACTTACCTGAATGAGTGCAGCTCAAATGTAAACTCAAAATTTAATGTTATTCAGGGCAATTCACCCTCCTATCCATTACCTGAATATTTCAGCTATACATTGTGTCTACATTGTACACCAACCCAAAGGTGCACAGCAATAACTTTCCAATTACTTCAAAACCCCTGGTCTACCAACACAACAAGTGTAGTAGGCACTATGGGAATGAATATCATTGCCACCACATTCCCTTCCAAGCCCTACTTTGGTTTGGAAATTTTATTTTATCCTTTGTCACTATTGGTCAAAATCCTCTAATGATGCTCTAACAGGACTGTGAGAGTAGCATCATATGTTTCTTCTCCTTCAAGAAGGCTATCCAGCACTGCCTACTCAAGGACAATTAGAAATGGGAAATAAATGCTGGCTTTGCCATTTACACCAATTATCCATGATTATCCATGATGTAAAAGAATGTTAAATCAAATTATTGACATGAGAGGAGGAAAAAAAAGCAATGGTGGATTAAAGAGCAATACCAACTAATGAAGTACATGCATTTAAGTGCATAAGCATTCCAATATGTACTCTGCCTAGTTTTACAAATTTTCCCAAGAAGCAAAAACTCCCCACCGAGTGCTTTGATTATCAAGATTAAATCACCGTTTCAATCAATCTGTCCCATCAATCACATCACAGCTGGAGTTTCCATTAAAATTACTTGAGCTATCTCTAGGAGGTTTATTAATCTTTAATTAAAATAAGCACTCTTTCTTGGTATACAATTGTTCATGAGATCGGTTCCCAAATTTGGTAATGCCTGCAGTTATTGGGTAGCTCAAAGAAAATGCTTTATCCAATGAGTTTAGCTGGATTTTTTCTTCCTTTAAAAGTCATAATAATCAACAGTTAGATCTCAGAGATTGCAATTTACTCTGCAAGGAATTGTAGATTATTGCTTTGCCATCTGAGTGACACAGTGACTCCTTGGCTCACGCTTCTTTGACCAATCTTTTAGTTCAATGTATCTGCCTTAGAGTTAAAGTTTGCATATGTTAACTCTCTAATGATTCATTGGGACATTTTGTATTAACAGTGCTATATGAGTGCAAGCTGTTCTTCAATATTTAAAAAGAAATCACTTCTGACAAACATCAAGTTGGTAAATTTCAGCATGGCCAAGCAATTGGCCTATACATAACACTAATCTGATGCTCATGAAAGCCTGAGCTGTGTTTTGTTTGAATCCCGTTCTGTATTGATGCAATCAGAAGGAAGGTGTCCACTGTCTTTATTTTCTTAGAAGTTTAAGGAGGTTCAGCATGTCATTGAAAACTCTAACAGATCTCTACATATACACTGTTGGAAGTACCCTGAAGAGTTATGTCATGGTCTGTCTAATGTATGGATCTATTTCTTTTAGAGAAATGACACCCCCCACTTAGCACTATGTATTGATCTGATGTCCAAGCAAGTGCTGTTGGCTATGCATGTGCATCTCTCTCTCTCTTTCTGATATGTAGCTGTGCACAGACACAACAAATTGGTGGTGAGTACGAACCTGAATGTCAGAAAATATCACAACAGCTAGGGCACAGTTACGGGATGAAACAGGAAAAGTTAAACAGCACAAGAAGGCAGTCACAGACACTAACAAAGGCATGAGTGCAGTGCATAGTAACAGTGAAAGGTGCGCTGAATTTAAAGTGAAAATAACATGGTGATGGCTTCATTCAGGAAAGTTGACAAATTTGTTAGTGCTAATGAAGTCATATATCAAGAAGGTTGAACTGTATTGTAATGCGAACAACGTGGGGGATGAAAAGAAAGCCCCTACGCTCCTTAGCTTAATGGGTTCAAGAACATACAGTCTCTTATGCAACTTAGTAACTCCTGCAAAGCCAGCAAGCAAGACATTTGATAAAATTGTTACAATTTTACAAAATCACCAGAGCCCTAAACCGCTGGGAATAGCTGAAAGATTTAGATTTTACAGAAGGAACCAGACAAAAGATGAAAGCAGTTCTAAATATATTGCAGGACTGTGCAAACTTACCCAGTACTGTGACTTTAGAGATAGACTTTCTGATGCACTGAGGGACAGGCTTGTACGTGGCATGCATAGTCAAAGCACTCAAATGAGGCTACTGGCAGAAAGAGACCTAACCTTAGAACGGGCATTGACCATTGCAATATCGTTAGAGACTGCAGCAAAGGATGCAGCAGAACTACAGAAAAAGAGGTTAGAACGTGAAATGCACAAAATGTTTCCTGAATGGTACAAAAAGTCAAAAATGTCATCGATGTGGTAAATCCTGCCATGATGCAAATGACTGTTGGTTCAAAGAAAAAGTGTGCAGAAAGTGTCAAAAACCAGATCACATAGAGAGAGTGTGCAAGGCAGACAAAAAGCACAACCAAATAGAAAAAGCACACAGACTGAACAGTTCCACACACAAACCTAAGCAAACGCATGAAGTGACTGAATGTGAAACAGACAACATTGAGTCTGACAAAGGTGAGCTGTCATGCCTAGAAGCAACTCACAAAATCATCTGGATCACAATAGATGTGTCTGGTGTAAAACTGAAAATGGAGCTGGATACTGGGTCAGCTTTGTCTATAATTCCAGAGGCTGACTACAATAGACTGCTTTCTAAGATACCATTAGAGAAGACCTCAATAATGCTAGAGACCTACAAAGGTGAAAGTGTCCCCCAAAGGCAAACTGAAAGTGAAGTGACGTATTGAGACCAAACACAGCAGTTAGAGCTGTCATGGTCCTGACCCTTAATTCCTCTTATTATCCTAGTTCCCTTTTCCCCGTGTTCTCCTGGGCTCCTTGATTGCAGCACCCGATTCTCTTCTAAACCAGCTGCATAAAAACCCCAGCTTTGCATCCACTCATTGCCAGACCGTTCTTTCAGCCGGTGCGGTAATTCACGTTCCCAGCTGCTTAGAATGGTGTACTCTAAGTTACACTTTAATACCGAGGTTCACCTGTGAAACTCTGTCTCTCCGTGTCAAAATAAGTATTCTAGGTTTTATTTCAGTACCGAGGTTTACCTGTGTAACTCTGTCTCTCACCAGAAAGGAGAATCAGTTTAATTGATTACAATGTTTAATAACCATGAAGGTGAATTATAAGACAATTGCTTCATTACAGAACTAGTTAACAGAGTAATATCAGTATCTCACCTGCAATTGTTCCAGACTATTTATCCAGGATACTGACCAAAAGGGAGAACTGTTGCACCTATTGCTACAGCTCAGAGATATGTATAGTATCTGTGGGTCTATGGGTATCCAAATTCCCACCATGGCTCAGTAATGGGATTCACCCATCTCTGGGTCAGATGCAATGATCAGGGCATGAGAAGAATAAGTAGGGAAGGGATTGAAAATAAATGGATCCGTACACCTCAAAGTGACCAGCAGAATTTGGACTTGCATGTTTTCTCATTGCTGCATCTTTTATTTGGAAGAAATAATTGGGGTCAGAGTGGCTCCTCGCAGTTCCAGTGGACACAGATTTGATGTCAACCTCCAGTACAGCCTGTTTGGAGTTTGTACGTTCTCCCTGTGGTTGCATGGGTTTTATCAGTGAGCTCCAGTTTCCTCCAACATCCTAAAGACAACGGGTTGATAGGTCAATTGGCCACTGTGAATTGCTGAAATGTCTTTCTGTGCAGATGGGTGATAAATAAATGGGTCTGAAGCTGAGTCAGCACATGTGTTTACCTTGAAAAATACTTAAACTTAGAGCTGATATGAGCAAAAAGAGTCACACAATCTCTGGCTTGAACTGTTGAAGTCAAAGCAAATTTATTATCAGAGTACATTTACACACAGTGATTACTTTATTAGATACCTCCTGTACCTAATAACGTGGCCACTGAGTGTATGTTCGTGGTCTTCTGCTGCTGCAGCCCATCCACTTCCAAGTTCGACATGTTGTGCGTTCCGAGTTGTTCTTCTGCACACCACTGTTGTAACACCTGGTTATTTGAGTTACTGTCGTCTTCTTGTCAGCTTGAACCAAAACGACATGAGTTGTAGAGTCCTTGAAAGTGAGTTTTTAAGCTGTGGAATCAGTTCAGAGTTGAGGTGAGTGAAGTTATCTATGCTAGTTCAGAAACCTGATGGTTGTAGGGTAATAACTCTTCCTGAACCTGGTGGTGTGGGACCCAAGGCCTCTGTACCTCCTATGCAGTGGTAGCAGTAAAAAGGATGACAGGGGTGCTTGATGATGGATGCCGCTTTCTTGTATATGTGCTCAATGGTGGGAAGGGCTTTGTCTGTGATGGACTGGACTGTATCTACTTTTTCATTCCTGGGACTGAATTTTTCCACACCAGCATGTGATACAGCCATTTAGGATACTCTCTACTGTGCATCTATAAAACCTTGTTAAAATTTTAGGTGACATGTTGAATCTACGCAAACTTCTAAATAAATAGAGGCACTGTTGTGCCTTTGTGGTAATGGTACATACATGCTGGTCCCAGGTCAGATATGATAATGCCAAGGAATTTAAAGTTCGTGACCCATAAGCTGTCTATTAGAAATAGGTGACAACGACTTTTTAGCTTGTTATTATACAGTACATCATTTTGCTTTTTGCATCATTCTCTGTAATCTCTAGAGACTGTTGTGCAGTTCCACAACAGGAAATCATTAGTTTTTGAAATACACAAACAACCCTGTCTGGCACCAACCATCATTCCAAGGTCAAAACCACTTATATCACATTTCTTCCCCATTCTGATGTTTGGTCTGAACAGTAAATGAGATTTTTGACCATGTCTTCATGCTTTTATGCATTGAGTTACAACAACCTGATTGGCTGATTCGATACTTGCATTAGCGAGCAGTTGTACAGGTGTACCTAATAAAGTAGACATTGATTGTATGTTACCATTTAAAACCTCGAGATTAATTTTCTGTTGAACTTTATTTTCCTGTAAATGCTTGCAAGAAAGTGAATGTCAAGGTAGTTGAGATTCATTATGATAACATACATTCAGCATGGTAACATATTGTATTTGTACTTTCTTAATATCTTTACTTTGAGCTTTGTTTCTTACATACCGTATGATGTGGACTTGTGAATCTGCCTGAACTGTGACTCTGCAGACGTTGATATTGTGGAACTACATCTCTCAGAGCTGTTGAAGCTCTATCTAGTGGTAGCAGTAAATATTTAGAGAAGTGCCAATGCTTCCATCTTGGAGGTATTCATGTAACAGATGGTGGATTGTTTATTGAGATACAGCATGGAGTACATCCTACCGGCCCTTCAAGCTGTGCCATCTATCAACCCCCACCCCCCCCCCCCCCCCCAGTTTAACCCCAGCCTATCACGGGACAATTTACAATTACCAATTAACCAACCAGCTGGTACGTCTTTGGACTGTGGGAGGAAACTGAGCACCCAGAGGAAGTCCGCGCAGTCACAGGCAGAAGGTACACATTCCTTACAGGCAGCAGCGGAAATTGTGCGGGTATTGTAAAACGTTGTGTTAAGCACTGTGTGATCATGCCTCTGGTTGCCAATCATGATGGTTGCATAAGAACAATATGTATCCAAGCAACTGGATGGGGGGGGGGGTGGGGGGTGTATCTCGTTATATTAGTGGTAAGACTTTCAGAACTTTGTCAGTTGTCTTGTGGGTTACATAGATTACAGCCATGTGTGACAGATGCAATATATTTAAGAGCAAGATGAAAAGATCAAACAAGATCAATGAATCAAACACCACTATAAGCTAATAGACATCTATTATCTTCTGTTTTCATTCTCATATCTGTCAGACACAGGCACATGTCCAGAATCATAATTCCCCTTTGCCAGGTTAACACAGCCAGTACCATTAAAGTCCCATTTCAACTTGGCAGCAGTATTTACTGGATGGCAGATTTACCAGGAAGGGGAAGATTTTCTATTGCTTGCTGCTGAACTTAATTGCGAAAGTAATTAGAATAAAACATGGTGGAACAAAACTGAGGAGGCACGCGAGGGCAAAATTACAGCTTATAAATGAAGCCAGAATTATGAAATCATGCATGGTGAGTAACACAATGCCAATGGGCTGTTTTAATGTTCTGTCTGCAATCCACTCCATTTTCCTCTGGCCTTCTGTTTGCTTCATTCAGCAACCAATATAATTTATTTATTTAGTCATCAATTATTCATCTATATTATTTAGTCCAGAGATTCCTGTGAGCCCAGCCCTCTATGCTCTGTCCCATTTATTAATTATTGAGAAATCCTGTCCACCCAATTTATTCAACTCTTATATTGTCTTACCTTACTTTCTAAATTGCTCTTTTATTTTGCTGTTAAATTTATTAGATTGCAGTTTGCCATTTAATTTAATTAATTTTTTCTAAAACTTGTGTACTTTCGGTTGTCAATTGCCTATCGACTAAAGTTAGTACCTAATGATTTTGGCTCTGATCTTACCCAACTTCATCAAAGCAGTTAAACATAAACAGTGAATACTGGAAAAGCTCAGTCACTCCGGCAAAAGCCTTGACTGTTCATATTTTCAGCATACTCATGTTCATTAGCATACTCTAATTGCAGTTTTGTTCCACTCCTGTATGCCCATCCTTCCGATTTTTCTGATCTTCTTCCTTGTTTTTATTTCCTCAATCATTTCACTTTGTGTTCCTTTCATTATTTATTAGGTCCTCTCCTCCTTCCCTTTCTCTGATGGTCCACTCTTCCCTTCTATCAGATTCCTTCCTCTCCAGCCCTTGACTTTTCCCACCCACCTGACTTCAACTATCACCTTCTAACTAGTCCTCCTTCCCCTCCCCCTACTTTTTGTTCCAACATCTTCCCCCTTCCTTTTCAGACCTGAAGAAGGGTCTCAGCCTGAAACATTGACTCTCTATCCATTTCCATAGATGCTGTCTGACCTGCTGGGTTCTTCCAGCATTTTGTGTGTGGTGCTTTGGATTTCCAGCATCTGCAGAATTTTTTGTGTTTATGATTTATTTGTGCCCACATCAACCGTTTTGTTTTGATTTATTCCAGCTCTCACTATACTCCATCAAATTGTGCCTTTTCCTCTCCAGTACTCTAAAAACATCCACACCAATTGCATTCTTGCTCAATGCCATGTTGCCCCAACTCCTGATTACCCTTTACCCTGTTCTCCATTAACCTATTCACAATGCACATTTCACCCTTTTCTTTCATTATTCTCTACTCCCTTAATTGCTTACAGTCTCTCCACCTCAGTTATGTGTCTCCAAATCCCAAACTCCTTCATCCTCCAATGTTTTGTTCTATTGTCTAATCACCCTTAACTCCTCCATCTCCTAGCATAGTTTCACATCAGTTCCCAACTCTCAAACCTATTATTCATGCATAATGTGGCATTCTGAACATCTGACCGCCAGATCAAGTCAGACTCCATGTCCTCTGTCATGATGTTCCCGTAAAAGTTGCCACAGATATCAATTTCCAGCATGCTTAACTGAAATGTTTTTCTTTCATATTATTATTTACTATTTTTAGTCATATTGTCCACTTCTAATTGTAAAGTACTTCAGGCAGATTTTCCTAGCTTTAACAAACACCAGGTAAAGTTGACAAAATTAGCTCAGTGTGGGGGGTCTGACCTGCTGCTTGAGATTTGAATGAATTATTTGTTCTGTGTGAGATAAATATTAATTAGTTGCGTTTGTATCATCTGCTGCCTCAGTAGTTTTCCTTAACAGTATACAAAGGTATGAAATGTTGATGCATAATTTAATTACACCCCAATGTGGAAGTAAATAATTGATTCATCGAAGTCATGAGACCCAGAGGTCAAGCATTAAAAAATACCCAATTATATTGAACATTCTTGTCTTAATGGAAAGAAACTTCTCTAAAGAGAAATCAAAGGGCACCCTCTTATATTAAGGAATCAGAGGCAATGAGAAAGAATAAACCTATGAAATACTGAAAGGCCTGGACAGTGTGGATATGGCAAGAATGTTTTCAATAGTGGGAGAGACCAAGACAAGAGGGTACAGCCTCAGAATATAGGGGCATCCCTTTAGAATAGATGAGGAGGAATTTATTTAGCCACAGGATGGTGATTTGTGGAATTCATTGACACAGATGGCTATGGAGGCCAAGTCATTGGGTATATTTAAAATGGAAGCTAGGTTCTTGATTAGTAAAGGTGTCAAATGTTACAGGGAGAAGGAAGGATAAAGGGGTTGAGAGGAGTAATAAACTAGCCATGATCAAATGGCAGAGCTGACTCAATAGACCGAATGACCTTGCAATCCTCCTGTCTTATGATTTTTTAACAAGCCCTATTATATTGCTACCAAACAACATAAATTATTTCTTTTGTTAGAAAACCCTAAGTCACACCCTGAAAACTTCAGCTCTATAGGATAGAAACTCTGTGCTCCATCCCAACATGAACAACAATAACAAAATCCATTTATGTAGCACCTTGGCTTCTCACAGAGGTATCAGGAGAAAACCAAACAAAAAAGCCAAAGAGACAAGGTAAGGTGACATAATGTTTAGTCAAACAGAAACACTGGGTACTAATTAGCAGTTTATGTAATCATGAACAGAGCTGATGGGCAAAGAAGACTTACTGTCAGGATTGAATCCACATAACAGAGATCAGTAAGGACAATCAGGAGAGCATTGGTTTTAGACAAATGAGAGAGTTTTAAAGGCAAGAAGGAGAAGGCTGGTAATGTGGTGGAGATAAGACCATAGATATAGGAGAAAAATTAGGCCATTTGGCCCACTGAGTTTGCTCTGCTATTTTGTAGCTGATCCATTTTCCTTCTGAGCCCCAATCTCCTGTCTTCTCCTTGTATCCCTTCATGCCCTGACTAATCAAGTATCTATCAACCCTCTGCCTTAAATGTATCCAAAGACTTGGCCTCAACAGCTGCCTATGGCAATGAATTCCACAGATTCTTCACCCTCTGGCTAAAGCAATTCCTCCTCATCTCCATTCTAAAAGTTCTAAAAGAAGGAGTTAGGATGCTAAAAAAATAAAGAGGTGTCTATTTGTGGGTTGACTAAGAGGCTAAGGTTGCGAGTTCTAGTGTACAGGTTTTTATTCCTTTAAGCAAAGACAATTAGAAGAAATGGAGCTAGGAAGAGAACAAGGTTCATTCAGGCTGTAACTCACAACTAAAACATTAATATCTCCTTCAATAATGTATTAAGATTATACATTGTATGGTCAGTTGTTAAAGATCGCTCTCTTTCTCCCATAACCCCATCTCTTCTTCCTCCCCTTCTCTCTTTCTCTTTCTTCTTCTTCTCTCTCTCTCTCCCTTCTTGCCATGCCTCTCTCCCTCACTACCCACACCTACAAGTATCTGGGAGTGCAGTTAGACGAGAAGCTAGACTGGACTGCCAACACAGATGCCTTGTGCAGGAAGGCACAGAGTCGACTGTATTTCCTTAGAAGGTTGGTGTCATTCAATGTTTGTAGTGAGATGCTGAAGATGTTCTATAGGTCAGTTGTGGAGAGCGCCCTCTTCTTTGTGGTGGCGTGTTGGGGAGGCAGCATTAAGAAGAGGGACGCCTCACGTCTTAATAAGCTGGTAAGGAAGGCGGGCTCTGTCGTGGGCAAAGTACTGGAGAGTATAACATCGGTAGCAGAGCGAAGGGCGCTGAGTAGGCTACGGTAAATTATGGAAAACCCTGAACATTCTCTACATAGCACCATCCAGAGACAGAGAAGCAGTTTCAGCGACAGGTTGCTATCGATGCAATGCTCCTCAGACAGGATGAAGAGATCAATACTCCCCAATGCCATTCGGCTTTACAATTCAACCGCCAGGAGTAAGATATGTTAAAGTGCCGGGGTTAGGACTCAATGTATTTAAGTAAACTACTTAAGAACTTTTTAAAAGCTATTTATTAATGCTTTTTGAGAGGGTGATTTTAGATGGATATCATATTTTTACTGAGTTAAGTATTGTATGTAATTAGTTTTGCTACAATAAATGTATGGGACATTGGAAAAAATGTTGAATTTCCCCATGGGGATGAATAAAGTATCTATCTATCTATCTATCTACCCCTCCTCATAAAGTAATCCCTTGGGATTGAGCATGACTTTTGTGATTTTGGTCTGAAGAAATGACTACATGTTTGAGGATGCTGAAAAATATTGACGATTGAGAGTATGGTTTTAGATCAGTTACATTCTTTACATTGTGCTCAACAGTCTCGCAGTGAGTCCAAGTGAACTCTTTGGGAGAGCAGATGAAGAGATACATGAGGAAGGGAATTGATTAGTAAGGAATTTGAATAGGAGATTTTTTTCATGAACAAGGAGGTTAGGAAAGGTTGTGGACAGGATGAGTGGTGAGAAGGAAACTCAAGAGCATTAAAGCAGGGGAATGGGATTGGATTGCTTTTTCTAATCTAGCCAGCACTTCATCTCAGCCCCATACATAATCACGATTGATATTCAGTGTCGTGACACTTTGTGTGTTAGTATTGTGATGTTACTCTATTCACACTGTTCTGCATAATCCATAAAAATGTGTTTTCCCTCTTTAAGGATCCTGTGTGTACTTCTGAACACAACCAGTGTCTCGGGTGTAGCGACTTGGTAAAGGAGCCACTCTTTACATTGTGCTCAGCAGTGAGGCAGTGTAATAAAGGGCCAAAAAAAAAATCAAAGTTCACCAAGTACCTCAGCTCTACCCAAAAGCCATTAAAACACAACCATTGTTCAGCCATATTCAAAATTACTTCCTAACATGAGTGATAATCTAAATGGTTCTCATTACACTATCCCCACTTTACTTTCCTCACAAGAGACAAGTCATCATTTTTATCTTGTGAAAACTGGACTCAACCTGAAAAGCAATGAAAAAAATAACAACACAGTAAAGGAATGTATAACAATAAGTAAGGCCATTGAAATGGAAAAATCTATCTGTTTGAAACTGACAAACATGAGTAAAAGCACCAGAACATTATAAAATGAAAACATAATTGGATTTATTTCATAATTACTGGTTGTAATAATGATAGTTTTATATTACATAGCATAACAACTGTTACAAAATAGCGAATTCTCTGACTCTCAATGATCTATGTCACGTTAGATAAAAATAATTTCTGGACACCTGATTTTTAACCTCTGTGTATGCCCAATTCATTCCTCGTTTTAATTCTAATGCTAATTTTACATGACAGGCTTTTGAGGGACCAACTGAAATAGATGACAATTCACTGCTTTACATATTATCAGAACTGCTGCAGTAGTCATTACAAAATGCAATTTGAAACTGGCTTCATATATCAATGATTCCCTGCTTTCAGGCTTACTTCACTGATCTCTGTACAAAAGGAAATATTGTTTTGAACCTAAGTATTTCAGGATAAAAACAACCAATTTTCTGAAATTACTTTATTCCAACATATATTCACTGCTTGAATTAAATGGTTTTTCATCATATAAATGAAAGTGATGGGATAAGGTGAACAGTTTACTCAAATGTATGGCTCAAATACTATGGCTGTTTACTTCAAACAGACTCGAATAAATGCATAAATCGGTAAAGGGTCAGTAAAATTAATCATAGAAACGAGAGGAGATATGGGGATGAAAATTGCCTTCCTGAGTCTGAAGAATCCCATTGTTAACAGAACCTGTTACTGTGCTGTATCTCTAAATAAGTAAAAATAAAATAATAATTTCCTTTGCTCAAGCATATCAGTGAACCAAATATGCCTTTAAGGAAATCTGATGATTTCATGTTACCATTCGAGGGACTAACTTGTCTAAATTTATTTAACGATTTAAATTTAAATTTTGCAGCTGCTTTGGCAGTAAACATAGAGGGTAGTTGATTTTCATTGAAGGTGGGATTCCAGAATAGATAATTATTAAGTACTTAGAATTCCATTTTTTGTGTTGATCTTAAACAAAAACACCTTTCTATTTTTAAGACTTCTCAAGTGAATACAGCTATTATTTTTCTCTTAGCCAATATCAGTGTAAATTCAAAGCATAATAAGGTATTTTTGTGGGTTTGGAGGGTTCAGAAGAGCTGTTCACAATTAACAGATTGTGTTTCATTCTCTGAGAAGCTGCTGGTTATTAAGATTACAGGTGTTTTCTTACAGTGAGATGCACAATTACAAACAGCCAGTTGTTTCCCAAAGATGTAAAATGTGAAATATCCCATGATTATTGACTGAAGACCAGCTTCCTAACCCAAGAAGAACATCAAAATGGAAACTGAATGAGCTAAAGATGATACTGCCTATAATTGTATCACTGTCCCAGCAAAACAAATTCAACACATTCCAATTCAAAACTTTTCAGAGCTGTACGTGGATTTGAAAAAAATAATAATGCATTTGCTGTTGCATAATAGAAAGAGGAGCATCAAGTTATTCAGAAAGGAAAGAATATTGGAATAAAAATGTAAGTCATCAGAAGAAATACTAAGTTTAATATTGTAGCAAAAATCACTCATATTAGAAAGCACATTGAGGTACTTATGAAAGTATTACTATAAATATATGTATATTCACACACAGAAACTTTGCATAAACATTATCAAATGTATTTTTCTGATTTAGTTCTTAACAGAGATTAGTACTTGATATTAAAAAATGATTTCCCAACATTTAAATTTGATATGGAGAACAAATTCACAGTTATCACAGTTATCCAATTTGCCAGTTGTGTTTGATCACTGGTTAACAATTAGGTCTTCTGACCAGAGGGACAGTGATTTATATCTTTTTTTATGCTGAGGTTGATCTAACCATCACTTGCTACAATGGACTGAATGCACCTCAAATGTAGGAAGCAGAGTCAAGGAGATTCCTGATCATCACTGCTGCTAAATGACTCCTGACTGAATATTGGGCAAGGACAGATTCATTACCACTTGGATGCCTGCAAGCATTTACCAAATAGATTCATGTATAGAGAATTATGGATAAAACAATCCCACCTGCAGCAGTCTCACTAATATTTCATTTCTGTTTCATCTTCCTTTTTTACTACTTTGATCTATTATGTATCTACTTTGATCTGTCCATATGGCATGCCAACAAAAGCTGTTCACTGTATCTAGGTACATGTGAGAATGATAAACCAAATCCCAATTATTTGTTTTCTTAATATTAGCCTAAATTTAATTCATCTTGGTTTGGTATCTTATGTAACTATGTGCTATCCTTCATGAAATGGAAGGTATACTTTATTCTCCTATTTAATTAAGTACGCGAAGCATAGACACAATTTCCGAAGTCATTGTGCTTGTTCTGATAAGGCAACACAACTTCTATCCTCATATAACATCTCTAGTAGAAAAAAATATCAATTAGCTTTACTTATCTTATGTACATCAACACATACAGTGAAATGCACCATTTGTGTCAACAACCAATACAGTTATTATGTATTGAGTATGTATTGAGATGTATGTATACAGATGTTTTGCGTATGCCCGCAAGAAAATTAACCTCAGGGATGTATGGTGACATATATGTACATTGATAATAAACTTACTTATAACTTTGCATATGAGAAAAAAACAATATTTCACCTTTTCTGCCCTATTATTCTGTGATAACCACTTTTATGTAATCAGATCTACGTAACTTCTTTGCTACTCACAGATATTATCAACATTTATCATTTGTCTGCCTAGTGATTAAATATCTCTTTTTTCCTTTCTCAGCATCGTGGTATTGTTTCTGTTTCCTTGTTTTTTCCCCCCATTTGATTATCTTACTAAATGTGTCACACAAAACCTTCTGCGATGCCTCCAACTGCAACAAAATTTGTTCCCTAATTGCACAGAAGTAGTGAAGTAGATGGGTGGGGTAGCAAATTGAGACCAAATGGACCTAATAAGACTTTGCCTTCACATAAAAAAGTGAGATACTATTCAGTGGCAGTAAGAAGATAGACATTTAAGGCAATTTTTCTCCATCAGCATTGCCTTGGGAGATCTATTAGGCATAAATAATTTACAACATCTTGCACTGTTTAGAATTTTTTTCTCAGCTGTTGCTGTGGTTAATGTGACAGTGGCATTGGGGAGAAAATATTGCTTCCATTTTACAGTTTAATCTGATCTTACAAATGCTAAAACAGTTAAAGCTACATTCTATACGTGTATAGCTGACTGATTTTGCAGAACTCAATGACCATTGTTGACCAGAAACTCAGATGAACATGTCACATAAGTATAGTGGCTCTAAATGCAGGACACATGTTGGTTGTCCTGCGGTTAATAACTTACCTTCCTATACCCAAACCCTTTCCATCATCCATACAAAATACACTGAGAAAGCTTAACACTCTCCAGGACCAAGGTGTGTTTGAATGACACTTCATCTATCATTGAAAAAGGATTTAGTGCTTTCCTGGCATATATGACAAATTAACTCTTCTCAAGGTTCCAGCTGGGTACAGGTATCAATTTTAACTGATATTTCCATAACAAACTCTGCCATCTTCATCGGGGATGATTCCTGGGCACATCTAGTCCGGTGGTATTTGTACTCCCATCGTCTGTCCCTCCTGACTAGCCAATCAAGAGGGACGGACAACAGGTGTATAAAGACCACCAAGCTAGGTATGCCCAGGCATCATCCCTGCTGAAGATGGCAGAGTTTGTCATCAAAATGTCAGTTAAAGTTGATACCTGTACCTGACTGTAAGTCCAAGAAGACTTTATTCATCTTACATATTAATTCAATGTCAGCAAATGGAAGGCTAGTATTTATTGCCCTTCTCAGTTTGTGCTTGAGGAGATGCCAGTGAGTCACCTTATTGAACCCCTGTAGATCTTCTGATGAACGTGCTGCCCAATGGCACAGCTGCCTCTCAGCTCCAGTGAGCCAGGTTCGATCCTGACCTTCGGTGTTGCTGATGAGTTGTCCCTGACTCAGTGGGAGTTCCCCATGGCTGCTCCTCTTCCATCTCATATCCTAATGACATACAAGTTAGTAGGCTGATTGGCCACTGTAAATTGCCTCTGGTTTGTATGTGAGCGATATAATCTGAGGTGATGGTGATATGCTGAGATGAATAGGGGATGTATAAATGTGTGTTTGATGACTGGTATTGTCTTGGTCAACCTAAGGGGCTGTTTCCAAGCTGCATGTATTTGACCGCAGTGCTGCTGGTTTGGTGAGATGAAGGAATGGCAATATATTTCAAAGTCAGGATGTTGTATAACTTGGAGGAAATGATGGTGTTCCCAATACTTGTTTCAGTGGAAGAGGTTGTGGCTTTGAAAGGTGCAGTCAGAATAGGCAGATAAGTAGTTGCACTGCATTTTGTTGGTAATACCCAGTGCAGAGTTGATGCAGCTGCAGTGGAGGGAATGACTGGAGTGAGCAAAATAATCAGGTGGGATGATCCAGGCACGTGGAGACTTTTGCATTACACTCCTAACTTGAACAGTGTAAATGGTGTGAAGACATAAAGCCTCATGAAGAAGGTCACTGGTTGTAAACCCTGACTATTCTTGTAGCATTAATCCAATTCAGTTGGTGTAGACTCCTCAGGATATTGATGGTGAGTGACTTGATGATGTTAATGCCATTGAATGACAAAAGTAGGTAGTTGGACTCTCTCTTGTCAGAGGTTGTGTGACATTTCTGTGGCTTGAACGTTACTTGGCAGTTATTAACTTCTAGAGGATTGTTCTGGAGACAATGTTCATATGGGCACCATAAGCTGGGTATTGGGAACAGGTGACAATGTCTTTTTATCTTGTTTCTCGCACCATTCTCTGTAAACTGTAGAGACTGTTGTGCATGAAACTCCCAGGATATCAGCAGTTTCTGAGATACTCAAACCACCCTGTCTGGTATTATTCCACTGTCAAAGTCTCTTAGATTACATTTCTTCCCCATTCTGATGTTTGGTCTGAACAACAATTGAACCTCTTGACCATGTCTGCATGCTTTTATGCATTGATTTGCTGCCACATGATTGGCCGATCAGGTATTTGCATCATTAACAAGCAGGTATACATGTGTGCCTAATAAAGTGGCCACTGAGTGTATATCCCTGTGTGTATTTTCCTGCTTATATCTGCATTTTTGCTTTACTTTTGCATCTTTTAATGGGTCCTACAATCTCCATTAATCACCATATAATAATCAGCTAATGTGCATTGGTTCTGGGGCTATGTCAAATAACCTTGGAAATGTTTCTATGCTGATGTTGTTTCCTGCAGAAAATTCCACCAGATGGACAGAATTATCACCAACTGTTCTCAATTCTCACCGCTGCATATGTCTCAGCCAGATTATTTGTAGCTTTCTATCTGAGTTTGCAAAAGATAAGTATTCAAAATAATGCAGGAAATGTTTGAAAGATGAATATTTTCTTTAAGATATGTCATTTTATCACTGTTGCAAGGAAAACTTGGAGAGTACGTATCACATTGTGGGTTGTGCTTAGGGAGGGAAATTAGTGTGGAACTCATTGTTGGACATCATTAGAATCCTCCACGCTGAGAGTTTTGAAGGCTGAGATAGATTGATCATGGTGGCAACAAGGGTTATGAAAGTAAGCAAGAAAGTGGAGTTCTGAACTATCCAAGTTTGTGATCTATACAGTTGGTTTCTATCCCTGTTCTTTACATTTTTATTCAATCAAATTCAGATTGTATTTATTAATATGAAAACAGTGCTGTAAATTCAAAATAATTTTGATTATAAGAAATTTAACCTGAATCGCACAATATGACTTAATTAATAATTGTTTAATTTTTGCAAGAGCTGCGAACTTTCAGTTTGAATATATGAATTTGGGGCAGTTAAAAAATACAATTTGAGCACAAAACAGAGCCAACCTTGTCTAATAGGCTAGCCCAAGGGAATTACTGTAAATAAAAATTCAGTTTTATTGATAGAAGTACTGCAACGGCTGAAGTGATTTATGTAACTGATGTCAGTTCTGTCTCATAAGCATCAATTCTCCACAATTTGAGATTGTCAGCATCTTTATTTGCAGAGGTTGATAACTGTCTTTGGCTGTGTTTCTTGCTTATTTCTTTCTAACCGTGGAAGTCATTATGTTTTGTATTGTCAGGAAAAGTAAAAATAAAGGGAGTCACAATGATGCATCAGCAATTTCCAAGCATCTAGGATGTTAAAATTGGCATAACCAGGAAACAGTGGAACATGAACTGGTAGAGAAGCTTAGAGAAAGGAGCAGGCATTGGAACACAAATAGCAAACCTGTTATTTAGAACAAAAAATACTGGAAATAATAATACAAAACAAGGCAGCATTTGAGGAAAGAGCAACAGATAATGTTAAGGTCAAAGAATGGTCAATCTGCCCATGGTTGGCTAAGTGGCTTGTTTCCACCATACATGACTCAATGGCTCTATGTTAGCTGTTTCTCTTTCAGCTGATACTGCCTGATGAAGTTTTCCAGCATTTTCTGTTTTTATTTCAGAATAGCCCATAAGATATAGGAGCAGAATTAGGCCATTCAGCAGATCAAGTCCACTCCGCCATTCAATCATGGCTAATATTTTTAAATCACATTCTCCCACCTTCTCCCTGCAATCCTTAATTTCCTTACAAGTCAAGAACCTATCAATCTCTGCCTTCGATACATCTAATGATTTAGATTCAACATCTCTCTGTGGCAAAGAATGTCATACCCTCTGGCTGAAGAAATACCTCCAATCTCAGTTTTAAAGGGACATCCTTTTATTCTGAGGCTGTGCCCTCAGATCCTAGACTCCTCTGCTAATTGAAATATCCTGTCTATGTTCATTCCATACAGGCCTTTCAGTATCTGGTAGGTTTCAATGAGATCCCCTTTCATCCTTCTGAACTCCATTGAGTACAGGCCTAGACACTACAAATGTTTGACATATATTAAGGTTTCCATTTCTGGGATCATTCGTGTGAATTTCCTCTGGGCCCTCTCAAGTTTAAGCTCATAATTCCTTAGATCTGGGACCCAAAATTGCTCACAGCATTCCCAATATAGTCAGATCAATGCCTTATAATGCTTCAACAGAACATCCTTGTTTTCATGTTCTAGGTCTCTTGAAATGAATGCTAACATTGCATTTGGATTACCAAGAATTTAGTGTTTTATTTGGATTTCCACAGCAGAGCAGTTAATTGCAATCAGTGGCAGAGTAGAGTGACAGACTTTGTTTTGTCTAATTCTTACCTCTTAAAAAATCTTATATTGTGTGGAATAATTTGGCAAATTCAAAGTCTAATCCACTATCAGGGTTTTATCCCCCAGCTAAGATAGGAGGAGGATAGTGTGACCCTAAAAACTCAGACATTTTGAGCTGAAAGCTGTAAATTCAAATTTATTTTTCTCTTTTCATAACATTTATGAACATTTCACCATGAGAGTCAACACCATGTAGAATATTGGAGCATCTACAACTTGTGCCATATTGGGAGCAGGTAGAAGTGTTGGACAAACACTACTTGATGAGGAAAATATTATCTTTTGCTAACTCAGTGGTGCTGAACAGAGGAGAGGATACCCTTAGGTTCCATAACCTTCACACGTCAGCACAGGAGTGTCAATGGAACTAGGTTTATGGAGGCAGCCTGCCCTGCATTGTTTTCCAGAACAAAACTCATCCTTCTGTTCTTTCTTCTCTGCTTGGCACTGGTGACAGGAACAATTTCCTCCTCCTTGTTCCATTTTCTTTGCCACGGGTGGTGTGAGGGGGAGAGTGGGACACCTGCTGAATGGACGGTGCATCTCACTGCATTGTGAAGAAACTTCTGGGACAAACAGTGGCCAGGAGAACACAACAGGAGCAGGAATAAACTACATGACCTCTCAAGTCTGCCCTGCCATTCAATAAGATGCTGATTTATACCGGCCTCAAATCATCTTCTGTGCTAAATCACCATCACCTTGAATATCTGGCCTTTCAAGTTGGCCTGATTAGCATCTGCATCCAATGACTGAATAAACAATGGCATTTGACAAAGAATTACATTACTGTAGACAATTTAACCCCTGGTGAGTTCCACATGCATCTGTAAACAGTTGACGCTTTTGGGCTGATGAAGGGTCTCGGCCCGAAACATCGACGGTTTACTCTTTTCCATAGATGCCGCCTGGCCTGCTGTGAGTTCCTCCAGCATTTTGTGTGTGTTGCTTGGATTTCCAGATTCTGCAGATTTTCTCTTGTTTGTGATATTACAGAGATCACACATTTTATAAATTGATAACAGACAATGACCAAGAGTGATCTTGTGCTGGTGGAATTCAGCAATCTGTGTACATTCAAGAACTTACATTGTTGTGATTTGGATGTCCTTTTTGAATTCTTGCCTGAATACCTGACTACAGTTTATAAATTTTAAGGAAGAGAGCAGATGAAAAGTATTTCCATCCACTGTCATTACAACTGGAAAAAGGTTAGCTACAAAATCTGGGGGCAAGATATATTGCCAAGAATCATCACCCGAGAATCAAAGCTTTCTTGCACACACTCTGAAGATAAATGCAATTATATCGATCTAGACTCATGTCTGTGATGAGAGAAAGGAAAGAGTATAAAGTAATGAAAGTCCGCTTCACTAGTTTATTGGAGAGACTGACAAAATGGGAGCTGTGTGGCTTCAGTTGTAGCGAGGACTAAGCCTTGTTCTGTGAGTTTACCTGATGCAGATGTCCAGGAGAGAAGATGCTGGAGGTGGTGTGGTGTCCATGCTGGATTGAGGGCTGGCTCCTCCCATCTGTGCTGTACTCCAGAGTTCACTCGATGGAAGACAGGCTGGATTGTGTGTGTATGTGCGTCTGTCTGCAGACAGCTTAGGGCTTCTTGTTGCTGACAACACTCATGCACCACTAATTTACAGGACATTTCGCTCAAGGACTTGGACCATATATTTTTTATAGTTTGACTGTATGTTTACTGTAGTCTTATATGTGCTATATGTGCCTTGTGCTGTGAATGACTGTTGATACTATGTTTTGCACTTTGGCCCCGGAAGAACACTGATTCTTTTGGCAATATTCATGGGTATTCATGTATAGTTAAATGATAATTAAACTTGAACTTGTGGTATCCAATGACAGTAAATTCATCAATCAAGTTGGATGGCCAATTCGTTGGAAGAATTGTTACACAGCAGTTGAGGATATAAAAACATAAGTTTTACGTTTTTATATTTGGGATATATGCATAGAATCTTTTAATCACTGAAAATCACCATAGTAAAAAGAAACTACTTTTATTTTTTATTATTTTTACCATAGAAAAAAGATCTAATTGTTTTTTTTAGCCGAGAAGCAGAGAGGGTGTTTAACAACATTTATGTCTCAATTAAGTTACTAAAAACTTAGTTGCACAAGACACAGCATGTGATTAACATAGGATAAGTGTACTAGTGCTTGATAGCCAGTCAAGATTTGATGGACTGAAGAGTGTGATTCTGTTCTCTTTCATTCTATAGTATTTTGAATTAATTTTATGGACAGAATGGTGAATATTAAGTTGAAAGAGCCAAGAAGTGCAAGTGCTGGAAATTTAAAATAAGAATAAAAGATTCTGGCAATTCTCAACAGAC
This sequence comes from Hemitrygon akajei, assembly GCF_048418815.1. Lineage (NCBI taxonomy): Eukaryota > Metazoa > Chordata > Chondrichthyes > Myliobatiformes > Dasyatidae > Hemitrygon > Hemitrygon akajei. The sequence continues at coordinate 30,825,119 of NC_133149.1, read as the reverse complement.
AGAAAGCTGTGGTACACAAAGCACAAAACACAGATATTGTTTCATATCTATAACTTTACACCAGGATTGAATTAGACAGCTAACATTCTCTCTCAGATTCTCTATATGGTATATATAATCTATGTAGTCTTAAAATTTCTACACCAGTAAATGGGAATTAATTCAAATTGTCACATGTAATCAATTATTACATGTCTATTACATTCCCTAGTCTTTACAAATGCTGAACATTTCTATTCTTATTAACGTAACTTACAGAGGTATAGCCACTCACAGAAGTTTGATTTTTTAATCCATATTTTTGAAGAAAGACATACATTTTAAAAATAACTTCCTATTTATTTTACATTATTCTGTATTTCACAGCTTTCTACTTGAAATGAAAACTAACTGCTATGAAAATAGATGGATTGACAACCTACAGATAACCTTACCTAACTAGGTTCTTCCAGCATTTTCCATTTTGATTTGTGATTTCCAGTTTCTGCAGTTTTTTTTATTATCATTAACCTCACAGACGGATGATTTCCTCTCAGCCTGCTGCCAATGAGATTTCACCATCACTCCCTCTCCTTCTCCCTGCCCAATGACAATGACTCTTGTTGATAGTTCTCACACAATATGTTCACTTCTGCATATGTCTGCCACATAAATAGGGATCTAGAATAAGACTGAAGGTCTCCCACTATTCACAGTTGTCTAAAAAAATCTGAGCAAATCTGAGCACAGTTGCCTATCCCCCCAGGACTGAAATGTGCATTGTGTCACCGAAATTGGGTTGATTGACATTTTGTGGCCACATCATTGCTCCAGCATTTCATATATGCCCTTGAATTTACATATACAACCATGTGAATACCAATTCCCTATGTCAAAAGAGATATAATCAATAGCCAAATGGTAAGCTGTGAGGCTAGGTCTATAGCTCCATGAAACAAAAAATGTTGCACTAATTAAACTAAAGTATTAATTTGGAACCTACAGCAAGCACAGATTTGAACCACTCACAGGAATATCTCAAGTCATCTTAGAGACAGAAGACCTCAATGTCTTTGTCTTTTCTGACTTTCTCTTCTGATTGAGTGCAAGGGATAACTATGGGCCAAAGTGCTACATTGTTAGACTGACTAGGGGGAGTCAACATGACTTTGTGCAGTGCAAATGCTGTCCCACAAAAATGACTGAGAGTTTTGAGGAGGTAACTAAGAAAATTAATGAAGCCAGGTGGGTCGATATGGTATATAAGAACTTTAAAATGGCTTTTGACAAGATGCCACGTAGTAGGCTCATCCAGAAAGTTAAAGTACATGGGTCCAAAGTGTGTGGCAAACTGGATCCAAAATTAGCATGATGATAGGAGGTAGAGGGTCGTGGTGCAGGGCTGGTTTTTTTCGACTGGAAGTCAGTAACCAGTGGTGTACAACACGAATCACTGTTGGGAACTGTATTGTTTTATGACCTCGATGAGAAAGAAGGCAAACCAATTAATAATTTGCTGATGACTCAAATTGATGTAGTAGAAGCTAGGGAAGAAGGTTTCTAAGGATACAGCAGGACATAGATCAGCTGGAAGGTTGAGAAGAGAGGGGATAGGTGGAATTTAATGCAGACATGTGTGAAGTAATGTAGCTAGGGACATCAAGTATTGGCAGGCCATATATAATAAATGGCATTGATGTACCAAGCAAACTTGGTGACATAGGTGGATAGTATGGTGAGAAAGGCATTTGGTAAGGTTGCTTTCATAAGCTGAGGTATTGCGTATAAGAATAGGGGCATCATGTTTTGGCTGTATTGCATAGGTTGTATGGTTTTGGCCCTCACACTATGGGAAGGATGTAGCCAGAAAGAGTGCAGAACAGATTTACCAGCATGTTGACTGGAATGAGGGCTTTATTTTAAGAAGAGATTGGATAGGTTGGATTTAATCTCACTAAAGGATCAGAGGCTCAGGGGTAACTTATGGGTAACCATAAAAAGGGACATATGGAATATCGGGAAGATAGACTCCTTTTCCAAGGGCTGGGGAGTCTAAAAGTAGGAGACATAAGTTTAAAGTAACAGAACAGAAATTTAAAGGAGAGCAAAGGGGCAAGATTTTCACACAGAGAGTCTGGTAGTTATATTGGAATTGGCTGCCAGCAGAGGTAGCAGAAGCAGATAAAATTAAATGTTTAAAAGATATTTAGATAGGTAAGGCCTAATTCAGGCAACTGTATCATGGTCAGCATGGAAGAGCTGGGATGAATGACTCGAGGAATTAATGGGAATTGAGGAGTTAGCTGCTTCATGTCTGCTATATAGTGCCTAATAATCACTCCAACCATCTGACGTCTTCACTGACTTGTTTGAATTTTCACTAGCTGGAATTCTATTTATTGAATAAATCATCAGGAAACCATCTTCTTTCTTTTGCAAAGGTTTAAAATCCAACAATAAGTTGTGAACAATATGAACATATGCTACATTCAAAATAATGTTCATTTAGTCTTGATAGCATTGAAAAAATCTATGGAAACTATCAGTAGAAGATTATCAGTGCAAGTCTTATTATTATGGAAACTGTGGAGTCTGATGTCTCTTATTTGAATTGTCAAATGAATAATAATGTTATGAAAACCAGAATAAATCCACATTTGATTCCTAGTTTTTATCTGCTAAAATCGTTGGTGTCATAATACAGAAAATATAATCCTTATTATTTATGGATTAAAATAAAAAAAGTGGTTTCACATTACTTGATCATTCAAGGTTTGGAGATGTGCATTCCTTCTGACAGGATTCAAGTAAATTGTGATTATCCTCATCATTTACTACAGACAGTCTCTCTCTCTCTCTCTCTCTCTCTCTCTCTCCCTCTTACTCTCTCTCTCTCTCTCTCTCTCTCTCTCTCCCTCTTCCTCTCTCCCTCTCTCTCTAAGCTGCTGATAGTAAGCATTTAAATATTGATGTTGAACAAAATGCAGAAGGAACTCCAGAATCTATTTTCATTCTGTGAGGAGAGAAAATCTGAAAGTGGGTGATATTTACTACTCTCCAGCCAAGACATGCTTTTGGTTTCTCTCATGTAACTATAGATGAAAATGCTTTGCTGGTTTAATAAAAGAAAAGCAAAGTCAAGAGAAAATGTGTCTTCTTCAACTGGTTTTAGATCACATATTCTAATTTTATGTCTTACTCATGTTCTGCCATCTGATGGGAGAATCGAATATTGAAGGCAGTGGGAAGATCATTAGTGTGTGTGTGTCTGCTTGTAATTTGAGAGTAACCATTGCAGCTTTGATAGAGATTGTCTTTGTCTGCTCTCTCTACTGGATTGCGTACTCTTGCCAGGCATACAACCTTGCAAATCTTGAAGTTATTAAGACAGCACACAAAGGGGTTGCAGGTTCCAAGAGGGGATACTTAAACATTTATGTTCAGTAAAATTATCAAATCGATTAAATTTTTTGACAGTCATCAAATCAAATTACGCTTACAAAGGTGAACATTGAAGACTAATTCTCCTTTAAGTCAACATCAAAATGCACAAAGCAGACAATCTGCTGGCAGCACCATAAACTGATCAATGCAATTACTGGGTATTTCTATGACAGTAAAACGTGTTTGTGAAATTCTGAAATAATGCATGGCACAAAGCTTTACACGGAATTGACATTTTCCCTTATTATCTGTTTCCTTCTTTTATTAATGGTTTTGAAATAAACAAATAACTTAACAAACAATTCATATAATTACCACTTAAATATTACTATTCGCTTTCAACCATCTGGTTACTTCTTAGTAACTAATACAACATACAGCAATTTCGATAAATATTTCAAGAGAGAAGAGAATTAACTATTAAAATTTGGGTTACTCTGGGGGTGGCAGTGAATAAATTCCCGGAGTAGTAATCAATCCCTGAGTTAAACTCCCACCATAGCAGTTGTGGAATTTGATCATCTTGAATTTTGGGTTAAAGTGAATTGTAATGCTGACCACCAAAGATTCTAGATTGTCATTAGAAACCCATATGATTCATTAATGTAGTTTACAGTGGAGGAAACTTACTACCCTTACCAACCCTGTTCTATATGTGACTCTAGGCATATCGATATGTTTGAATCTGATATGAGCTGGCAAGCTTCTCAGCTCAAGGTCAATTAGGTCTGACCAATAAACACTGACCTTGCCAGTGACTCCAAGATCCTGAAACACAAATTTAAAAAAATCTTTGCTACCAAAAAACCCTTTCCAAATATAGTGTATTATTCAAAATGTTTGAAAACAGATTAGCCATGAGAAATATTACCGTAATTGATTCTTGAAACAATCAATTTTGACATTGCAATTCAATCTCCAGAAAATGATCATGATTAAAAATAGGTTTCACTGCTCATTGGAGTATTTCAATCATCATTTGTGTTTTATATTTTCTAAAAGAAAGAGAGATAAATTGTTGATAAAAGAAATGTATGTTCCTGTAATAGAATGGCTGAAGATAACTGTGAATAGTCCAGTAGCTGGCTAGCCAACAATGTGCAGTTAATTGAAATGTCCTGATTGTTTTCAATAAGACTCATATTTTATTAGCCCTGTTATACAAAAGCAATTTCCATTTTATTTTGCTGTTGTACCACATTAAATAAAGTTAGATACTAAACCACCATGGTGATTCATAAAGTACATGCCACTATCTCACATGCTTCTACAGCAGTCATCTGACACAAGAGAAGAGGTCCAGAGAGAAGAAAATTAGTTTCTCATAATGCCTTTGTTTGGCAGAATTCTATCACAGAGTTCAGCTGAGTGTTTATAAACACGCAACTCCAACCTCGATAAATGTGTCCTCTTTTTTAATTAAACAGCTTCCTGCTAAAAGAAATCGAAGTTTTAAATATACCTTTTTCACATTCACAGTGACCTCAAAAGAAAATAAGCACTATAAAGATGTGTATGTTTTTATGTATGGATGTGTTTATGAAACATGATTGCTTTGAAATATGGTTGAAAATTTCAAATTACATGCATAAAAACAATTCTAATGAGTTCATTGTTTTTCCATCAAATATAATGAAAAGGCTACTATTCTTAACACAAACAGTACCCACAGTTCCTTAGAATTTCAAGCTATTTGTCACTTGGCTCAAAGATTACCACCTGAAGACTTGAATAATCTTCTGGAAATGAGCCTGAATGTTATATCAAATTAATTTCCCAATAACTATATTCTGTTGAGATGGCAGAATTTCTTCCTGAAAACATACATCATTGACAAATATCTGTGCAGCAACACAGTGCATCAATCTTTTGAAGAAAAAAAGTAACATTAGGAAAGAACCATCAGCAGCAGAACATTAGATTGATAAGAACATTTCACTGGCATCAGAAAACACAAAAGCCTTTTTATGAACCATACAATGAAGGCTCTGGAGTAATTTATTGTATCAGAACAATGGAAATGATTCTGTTAATCCCTTACCAATATGCAATTGTTACTGATTTAACCTGTCTCCAAAAGTAGCATACTTGTCGCTGTAGGAGTGAAAGAGAAATGTGCCCAAGAATTTCTTTTTTTCTCTCTGGTTTTAATGCTAACAACTAAAAGAATCCAGAAACAAACAAAGGGCAGATTCTCATAAGAGCAATGGAGTTCTAGTGTGCTGTATTTGCTCTCCACAATGTACCCTCCTCTACATTGGAGATATCAACTGCAGATCAGGTGACATCTTTGTGGACCATCTGTGTTCAGTTCATAGTGATCACCTCCAACTTCCTGTTACCTGCACTCTAGTTGCTTATCCCATTTCCACTGACCAATCTGTCCATGACCTGAACTGTGTACATATAAGAGGAACACACCTCATTTTCCATCTGGCATATTGCAGTCCTCTGGATTTCATATTAAATTCCACAACTCCAGGTAACTTGTTTTCTCTTTCGGTAGCAGAATGGATAAGGTCATCCATCAGTGACGTTGCCTCAGTTTTTCTCCCAGTATTATTACTGCCAGTTTCTGCCTTCGTATGAGCATAAGACAATATTATCCCCCTCTAATTTTCCAGATGACCTCATTTACAATTTATCCACAAAGCAACCCTAGCCTCAACCTATCAGAGATGTTTTCTTTGTTCTATCCATCAACCACACTCCCTGCCTCACTGATGAAGGGGCCTCCAAATGAAACATTAATTCTGTTTCTCTTTCCACATACACTGCCTCATTTGCTGAGTGTTTCTAGCGTTTTTAACTTTATAATCAGTTTTGAATTCCATCTCCCTTGTAATGGCAAAACCAAAACAATTGCCGCTGCCTGTGATCCTACGGATTTGTTATACTTGCATGTTGTACCCCCAGCTCCAAGGATTTTTCCAAAAGTCAAATTCTTTATTCGGTCCTTTATTAGCAATTAGCAAATATGCAATCTTGAACTGATGAAACTTAAGTGTACACAAGTGTAAGCTAAGCATATCAGTGATCAGCAAAAAATATGACATCCACTAGTCCCAAGTTGCAAACTGCTATTAAATAAGCAAGAAGATGTAACTTATTCCCCTCACTTTAACACACCCCCACTCATGTGACAAGCTACTATAATAAACATAATAAACGCACAACACAAGTAGAGAACAGATACATGGCTCCTCCATCCCTCCCACAGAGAGAGAGCTGTGCTAAATTAATTAGCATTATAGCTAACAAATTGACGTCAGGACAATACAGAGCTCTTGCCATTTGACCGTCATGAAAGTGAGGCTATAAATACTTCTGAAATAGTTCAGGAGAGGAACCACTCAGGACAAACAAGCTGAGGCTTAACAGAGACAGCAAGTGGACACAAGGGAGGGTCAACCTGACCAGTTTATCTGCAGCAATAAACCTATGGTAATTACCGGTACATCAGTACGGGGTAGCACTGGTAGGAAAGACCACCACACAGTTCTTGTGGAGATGCTGAAAATACTTTCCATCATATTGAGTAGTGCTAAATAGCATAATGCAGATCTGGCAGCTAAAATTAGGGCAATCAGTGGGCACGTCAACTATTAACATCTGATAAAATGAACACCGAACTTTTTAACCACAGTGCCCCCATATCCCATTATTTTCAAGCCATTGGAAGGATGCTGGTTTAATGAGAAGTGCAAAAGAGTATGCTACAGAGACGATTAGCCCGCCACCAGCAAATCAAATCAAAACTCCAGTCTTGCTGTATCTTTGAACAAAGAAACAGCTAACCAGAGGAGGCTCCAAGAACATCTGCACCATTATCAATAGAGAGGCAATGCATGGAAGCAAAAGGTGAAGTATTGCTTAAGCATTCGCAACAATAATAACTCAGAATTGCTCAGTAGTTGGTCCAAGTTAGCTTCCTACTGAGATACCACCATCGCAGATGGCAGACTACAGCTAATTCAATTCACTCCAAAAAAAAAATGTAGTTGAGAGTATAAGATATTTAAAATCTACAACCTGGTTGTACTGCTGAAAGCTACACCTGAAGAAACTGAGCCTGTGACCAAACTGCTTGAATAATTTGTAAAACTGACTATGTTTTTCAGGATAAATAAAATCCAGCTAATTATTGCCCAGTTAGCCTGCTGTATCCTTAGCTATGGATGTTTGCACCTGCTGAGAAAATGAATCAATCTATACCTCATACAGCACGTCCTAGACAATTTTCATGCATTGGCTGATAAAACACAGGACATTTGCACCATAAAAGTGCCAAGTTCTGCTCATTTCCAACAAATCCAACACCATTGCTGAGTTCCCCACATAAATATCCTAGGGAACTATTGAAAAGAAACTCAGTAGACCAGCCACATGCTTACTACTGCTGCAAGAGCACATCAGGTATATCCTGCCGCGGATGACTCTCCTACCTATACCCAAAGTTTGTCCACCATCTACAAGAAACATGGCAGATGCTTGATGGAATATTCCCTACTTGTCTGGATGAGTTCAGCTGCAACATTTGACAAAGCAGCTTTCCTGGTGGACATTCCACCCACCACCTTCATTTCCTACCCCAGCAGATCATGACGGCAGCACAGGTTTTGCAATTACTCACCCATGCTATTTGACAGCTCCTCCAAAATCTACAAGTCTTACCACCATAAAGAATTAGGTTTGTAGGTACATGTGGACATCACTACCTTTATGTTCACGTCCAAACTGCACACCATCCTGACTTGGAAATACACTGCTACTCCTTCATGCTTGCTGAGTCTAAATCCTGGAACTCCTGACAGCACTATGGGATCACCTTCACCAGAAGAACTGCAGCAGTTCAAGAAGGCAGGATTTCTCACCTTCTGAAGAGAAATTAGCAATGGATAACAAATGCTGGTTTTATGAGTAACGCTTAACCCTTTGACTTCTATTATTAGATGTCGTCCCCCACCCCCCCACGAATGATGGGGGAACTATATGTTGTGGTATACTTTTTCCATCTAATCTGGCACTGGTAGTGTCAGCAGCTACCTACAATTAACATCGGGGTATGGTAAAGCAATTAAATAAAGAGCAAAAAGCTGATAGTAATCAGAAGATGAACTACTTCATACTGAGGAAATTCTCTCAATTAGCCGATAGAACGTTTGTGGTATCTTGAGCACCACATTTGGTTACATTATTATCAAGGGATACTCAAGCTTTTCTGATTATTTCAACTTATCAAAGTCGTATATGATTGATAACTCTAAGCTGAACTTACTCCAAGACTGTATAGGCTTCCTCATATGCGATGCCCTGAACTAATCACAGGAATGCCACAGATAGCCAATACTTGTTTAGCTGCTTAGCACACGAAATCAAGATGGATTTCTCTCCAATTATTCTTTATCCAGGGAACACCATTTCAATTTTTCCATATCGCATGCTTTCATACTTTCTTGTCAAATGGAAAGAGACCATTCAGCCCATCAAATCTATGCCACCATTTAAAATGATCTCATCGGTCACATTCCAGTAAGCAATTACCTCACACTTTTTCTCCTACCACCCCCCTATACAAGGGGTCATTTGGAGGAGATAGTTAACCTAACAACAAGCACCTCTTGGGGATGTGGAAGGAAACTGGAGCACCTAGGGGAGGGTGAATGTACAAACTCTGCAAAAACTGCACTGAAGGTCATATTTACACTGGGGTCATTGGAACTATGAGACAGCTTCACAAACTTTAACATCATTGTAGCACTTTAAATCAATAGAAAAACTTTAATTCTATTTGGATTGCTTTCCCTCAGGTTCTTTATGATAATTTCATTATGACAGATCCAACTTAAAAACCTGTTCTCTTTCCCTGTAACTGGATAATTATGACATAATTAAGGAATACAATTTAAAAATACAATGAAAAATTAAATTACCATTTTAGGCTTGAATTGTTAAGAAATAATTATTTTCCTTCTATTTTGACAGTTTTGGGAAATGTTAACTACTTTGTTGAAAGAAACTCATTAATTCACTTCTGCCTTTGAGACCTGCTAATCATTAGACCAAAAAAATGTGACGTTTCATTAGCTGCATTTTATTTCTTCAATAACCTTGGAATAGAAACTGAAAATATTTAAATGCCCATCTTTCACAGTCATCTGCATCTGTTGTTTATATTTTGTCTGTTTACAACACAGTTCAAATACCCTGCAGTACATTGAATATTTCACAAATTCTCAGAGTGAGATAAAATGAGTCGGAATCTGTGCTTTAATTAGCAAACACAGCAGTACACTCCAGTAAGATTTTGTAAATGAAGTAAATTATAAACAGCAGAGGAAGTTTGATAAAGAATAACCCAATGAATTATTCTGAGCCAATGAGTTACTCAGTTATCTGTTAGCCACCTCATCTTGCATTTTCTTGTTGCATGGTATGAATCCAATACCATATATTTTCCAGGCAGACAGATGATGAAAACTGAAGGGCGAACCAAGGTGAGTTTGATCAAAGGAAAATGATTCCCAATAAACAAGGTTTGAGTCAATCTCATCTCTTCCTACCTGTGCAAGATAACCAAGCATCTCACCAGAAGATAGAATGGGACGACGTGCCACACATGCAAAAAGGTTGAAAGTTTAAAAGCCTTTTACTGTCATACAGTAATATGGTAAGATACAGAGCTTTATAAAACAACTCTGCAGAAGTGGAAATGATATTAACATCGGTTTCATTTCAGAATTTTCTTATTGTATATTGTATCAGGGGATTTCATTTCACAAAAAAGGCACCATTTAGGCCATCATTTATATGTCATTTATTTGAAAATGGCATCCAGTAAAATATTTCACCCCTGTTGTATCTAACCAAAGATCTATCTTTGAGTTCATGTTGAAGTAATAATTCACAATGCTATTTTTTGAAAAGATTAAAGGAAATTTCAACCATTGCTGATGACGGGTCCACAAAGGAGTATTTGATTCAAAGTTTATTTCAAGAAAACTGATAATAAACCTCATTGTTCATGAAGATAAAATATTTGACCAGATATATTTGTTGGAATCCAAATCTGCTGGTTAATTCACTTTATTCTCACTACAACATATTTTCCTAATGATTTTTCATACTATTACTGGCCATTCTAGAGATTTTCAATGGGATTTAGTTGCTGTATATAGATAATTTTAACAAACAATATGTTAATGTGTTTTTAATTCATTAATCTGAATAAATGGCAGAGTAACCCTCAGGTTCGGCTGGCGGCGTTAGTCTAGGGGAAGACAGTCTCTGGCCCCGCCAAACGTGTAAAATCTGAGGTGCTAAACCTCTTGTTTGTGTAGATGCTGTGTGATGTGTTCCCCTGTTACAACTCAGTGCCACAAATTAACAAACAGTACACCATATGCAATTAAACAATTTAGCTTTATCATTCTTAATTTGACGAAAGGGTTAGTAAAGAAAACAAAAAGAAAAGGGCCCATTTTAATGAAACAGTTTAATGTGCACATTGGAACTCACAGTTTCCCTTCCGGTGGCCTCGTTGACTCCCGGCCCCTCACTCCAAGTCCACTCAGTCCTGCAGTCTACGACATTTCTATTCTGGCATCTTTTCTCTCCATCTTCTGCCAAACAAAAGACCGCGAATCCCTCATTCTCGGGCACACAAGAAAGAAAAACCACACATTCCAAAGCCCCTGTTATCTCCAGTCATAACCCAAACACTGCTGCTACAGAACAACCATTACATTAGCAGTAAAACCTTTCCCGGGGGTTACAGAAGCTTCTAGCATGTTTGCTGAAATCAACAATACATATCCAAATTAGGATTAATAAAAACACATTGTGAACCTACCAAACTGGAAGGAAGTAATGCATAAATCTTACTGAATAAACTGTCAGTGATTGTTTTTGTACCTGTGCTTTCTCTACTTCAGGATATCAAGAAAAGAAGTCACTGGGCCCTAAGAATATAAAAGGAACAAGAAAAGGCCATTTATCTTTTTTGAACCTGAGATGTTCCTAGAGTTATGGTGTAATGTAGCACAGAAGCAGTTGCTTCAGCAAGCTGCATCTATCCCTGTTGCCTTTGTTGTATCCATTGTTCTCAGCTGTTTCATGATATGTGGAGTGAATTGGGGTGGCTGGAGTTGGGCTTCTGTGAATTTGGGATTCTCATGAGGAAGCAGGATTAACCATTGATTTGACAATTCTGGCTGAACAATGATGCAAGTGTATTTAGTCTTTTTTTAGAATGATATGCTGGGCTCCACCATGAATCAGGCTGGGGAGTTCTTGGAGCTCCTCCTTGTAGCTACTTTAATTAATTGACTTTGCCATAAATGATAAAGAACAGGATATTCTGCATTCAATTTCTTCAGAGGTTGAGTGAAGGTCAGAGATTCTGACATCTATAAGCATATTCTTCATTAGATAGCCAGGGAATGCCTGACTTAAGCAGAGAGGAACAGACCTTACTTATTATAACCATATAACCATATAACAATCACAGCATGGAAACAGGCCATTCCGGCCCTCCTAGTCCATGCCGAACTCTTAATCTCACCTAGTCCCACCTACCCGCACTCAGCCCATAACCCTCCACTCCTTTCCTGTCCATTTACCTATCCAATTTTACCTTAAATGACACAACTGAACTGGCCTCTACTACTTCTACAGGAAGCTCATTCCACACAGCTATCACTCTCTGAGTAAAGAAATACCCCCTCGTGTTTCCCTTAAACTTTTGCCCCCTAACTCTCAAATCATGTCCTCTCGTTTGAATCTCCCCTACTCTCAATGGAAACAGCCTATTCACGTCAACTCTATCTATCCCTCTCAAAATTTTAAATACCTCGATCAAATCCCCCCTCAACCTTCTACGTTCCAATGAATAGAGACCTAACTTGTTCAACCTTTCTCTGTAACTTAAGTGCTGAAACCCAGGTAACATCCTAGTAAATCGTCTCTGCACTCTCTCTAATTTATTGATATCTTTCCTATAATTCGGTGACCAGAACTGTACACAATATTCCAAATTTGGCCTTACCAATGCCTTGTACAATTTTAACATTACCTCCCAACTTTTGTACTCAATGCTCTGATTTATAAAGGCCAGCGTTCCAAAAGCCTTCTTCACCACCCTATCTACATGAGACTCCACCTTCAGGGAACCATGCACTGTTATTCCTAGATCTCTCTGTTCCACTGCATTCCTCAATGCCCTACCATTTACCCTGTATGTTCTATTTGGATTATTCCTGCCAAAATGTAGAACCTCACACTTCTCAGCATTAAACTCCATCTGCCAACGTTCAGCCCATTCTTCTAACCGGCATAAATCTCCCTGCAAGCTTTGAAAACCCACCTCATTATCCACAACACCTCCTACCTTAGTATCATAATACCTTAGTATTATGTCACAAAGGATGCTATTGAGCTCATCAAGCCCATGCTAGTCTAAACAACTCTATCAATCCAATTCCCTCTCTGCTTATTTCCCCATAGTTCAGCCAAGTTTTATTGTCCTTTGTAGAACCAAAAATTCCCCTTTGATTCCATTGCTAATTTTAGAAAGGAGAATTAAGCAAGGCTTTGGGCCAACTCCGGGCTGATCCAGGGTTCAGATCTGAGGACTCAATTTGGTTGGGAATGCTTTTGTTCAGTTCAATTGTTTGCATGATTTGTGTTGTTTTTTTCCTTTCTCTTGCACATTGGGTGTTGGCCTTTTGATTTTATTTTTTTAAATTGAGTTCTTTTGGGTTTCTTGTATTGTGGCTACCTGTAAGCAAATGAATTTCAAGATTGTGTAATTTATACATTATTTGATAATAAATGTACTTTGAATCTTTGAAATTTATTGCTAAAGCTTAAGTTTAAAGTAGAAGAACTCATTAAGAACCTTCAATTTTCAGTTGTGTAAATGTAGATTGGTAAATTGTCCTGAATTAATGTCATGAAATAGATTTGTAATAAATGGACAGTTCATTATTGCTCAGTGAAGTAATTTAAATTAGAAATGCATTGGACCAAAATCACGATAACAAATAATTACATAAGGTCAAAGATCAAAACAAATGCAAAATGGGCACTGGCTATAAAAATAGTGTATAAATTGGTATCTTTCAATATCAACCTTAGACATTGAATATATTTGTATTTATTGGGCAAATTAATTGTAAAGCAGAGTAAATTAATTCATGTTAACACAATATAATTTCAAACAATGAGTGTTTAATATCCTCTGATTATTCCTATCCACAATCTTTCACTCTGTAATGCCAAGGGAGAGGTTTCACTGCTAATGTATTGATTTCTCTGTAGCAGCAGTGTTTAGGTTATGACTAGAGATAACGGGGGCTTTGGAATATGGAGCGTCCAGTGATGGGAGTGTTTTTTTTCTTGTGTGCTCGAGAGCAAAGTATTCGCGAGGTCCTGTTCAGTGGAAGATGGACAGAGAAGATGCCAGAATGGAGAAGTCGTAGACTGCAGGACTGAGTAGATATGGAATGGGGTCGGGAGTCGATGACGCCCAGGGGAAATCGATGGAGATCAAACAGATGGGAAAACTGTGAGCTCCAATGTGCTCATTAGACTGTTTCATTAAAATGGGCCTTTTTCTTTTTGTTTCTTTACTAACCCTCTGATCAAATTAAGAATTATAAAGCTAAATTGTTTAATTGCATATGGTGTACTGTTTGTTATTTGATTTGTACTGGGAAAGCATCACACAGCATCCACACAAACGAGATTTTACAAGTTTGGTGGGCCGGAGAGTGTCTTCCCCTAGACTAATACCGCCGACCAAACATGAGGGTCACATCTCTGTTCGAAAATGTTTCCCCAATTAACAGGTATCGGTAATGGTGATATGTTTGTGGATTTAATGAAACTGGAGGGTTACTGGATATATTGTTTTGTTATAATGAATCTCTTTTCAAATCCCTATTTCATTACCTTTTTGCTTTGGACATGGATAGTATATGATGTTGGTGAAAGGAAGATTGAAACAAAGGTCTTTCATTTAGGCTCTTAAAGTTGGCCCACATCAGTGAAGTGTATTTTGAAATGTCACTCCATATGTTTGAGAGGACCTCTACATTTTCAGTATGCTTTATAGTTTATAGGGAAGAAATTGAGGATCAATTTCCTACATAACTATATTGCATCTTTGCATCACTAGTAAGACCAGTCCTTTAGCAACCCTCCACATGAGCAGCACACACAAAATGCTGCAGGAACTCAATAAGTCAGGCAGCATCTATAGAGGAGAATAAGCAGTTGATGATTTGGACCAAGACCTTCATCACAGCTGGAAAGGAAGTGGAAAGAAGGCAGAATAAGAAGGTGGTGGAGGAGAGTACAAGCTAGCAATAGATAGATAAGACCTTTCTGCTTGGATAGCCAACACCTCATATTCTTTCTGGGTAGCCTCCAACTGATGGCACGGACATCAATATCTCTAACTTCTGGTTATTACTCCCTCTTCATCCCTTCTCTTTTTCTCATTCCCCATTCTGGTTACCCTCTCACCCCTTCTCTTCTCCACATCTGCCTATCACACCCCCCTGGTTTCTGTCTCCTTACCTTTCTTACATGGTCCACTGTCCTGTCTTATTAGATTCTTTAGCTTCTTCTTCTTTAGCCTTGTGATGGGTAGGTAAAGCCCTCCCCACCAGTGAGCACATCTACACTGAGCGCTGTCACAGAAAAGCAACATCCATTATGAAGGACCCCTCCCTACCCTGCCCAGGCCATGCTCTCTTCTTGCTGCTACCGACAGGAAGAAGGTACAAGAGCCTAAGAACCCACATCACCAGGTTCAGGGACTGTCATTACTCCTCTACCATCAGGTTCTTGAACCAGAAGGGATAACTTCACTCAACTTCATTCACTCTATCACTGAACTGTTCCCACAACCTATGGGCTCACTTTCAAGGATTATTCATCTCATGTTCTTGATATTTATTGCTTACTTATTATTGTTATTTTTTCTTTTTTTTCTACTTGTACAGTTTGTTGTCTTTTGCACACTTCTGATGGGTGCAATCTTTTATTGATTCTATTGTGCTTCTTGTATTTACTGTGAATGCACACAAGAAAATGAATCTCAGGGTTGTTTATGGTGATATAGATGTACTTTGATAGTAAACTTACTTTGAACTTTGGACTTAACTCTTCCACCTATCCCCTCCCAGCTCTTTACTTCATTCCCTCTCCCCTACCAACCCACCCTTCCCTGTCAGCTGGTCTCAGTCCAAAATGTTGACTGTTTATTCCCTCCATAGATTCGACTTGACCTGCTGAATTCCTCCAGCAATTTGTGTGTATTACTAATTTAATCTCATGAATCTGTTCAATTCACTTAGATCAAGACAAGTCTTTGCTTCAACTCCATCTATCCCCTTTGGTGCCATAACCATTATTGTCCATGCCTTAAAAAATATTACCCCCTGCTTTGAAAATTTTCAGTAGTCTTAATGCTAGCAGTATTTTGTGACAGCTCTCCACTATCACTGTGAGATGAAATATTTTCTTGCATTAGCACCAAATATTTTTACATTATTATGTCCTAATTTGGCGATGCGCTATTGTTTCCAAGTTTCCCAAATATCAAAATCCCTACCACTCACACTTACAGATCTTTACATCATTTTGATTCTTCAGTCAGATCTCCTTTAATCTTCTATATTCAAGGGAATGAAAGTCTTGGCTTTGAAATATGTTGTCACATTTCAACCCTTTATCGCTCCCAGTATTATTCTAGAGAAATAAAAAAAAGAGAGCATGTTCAAAATAATCGGCAGAACAGGCAGCATCTTTGGGAGAACTTGATTATTATTTGTTTATTATTTCAGTTTTCTGCCATCTGAAGCTTTTTTATTATTTTATTTGAGTAAATCCCTGTTGTGCCTTTCCCAAGATCAGTTATTTCTCCTGGTTTCTGGTGCCCAGAACTGAACATCATATATAAGTTAGGGCCTTGTTAGAGCATTGCACATAGTTAGACATAATTTCTTGCTCTTGGTACTCGGACATAAAGCCAGCATTGGAGATCGTGTTAAGTTGTAATCAATAGAGGACAGTGTTAGAAAAGCCATGGTCCTGATGATTCATCTTTCATTCTCCATGCTTTGTAATAATTTTCATTTGGAGTAATTTCTGTTTCCTTTTTAGATAATGATCCCTAATTTTGGAAATTCAATACAGCAATTGCATTGAGAGGTTTGTTGGAAGCATAATAAAGGAATTAGGAATTAGGTTAACCACTTTAATTTTCATAATTATTGAAATTGCTGGGGGTGTTGTGGATAGTGTGGAGGGCTGTCAGAGGTTACAGTGGGACATTGATAGGATGCAAAACTGGGCTGAGAAATGGAAGATGGAGTTCAACCCAGATAAGTGTGAGGTGGTTCATTTTGGTAGGTCGAATATGATAGCAGAATATAGTATTAATGGTAAGACACTTGGCAGTGTGGAGGATCAGAGGGATCTTGGGGTCCGAGTCCATAGGACGCTCAAAGCAGCTGCGCAGGTTGACTCTGTGGTTAAGAAGGCATACTGTACATTGATCAATCGTGGAATTGGATTTAGGAGCCGAGAGGTAATGTTGCAGCTATATAGGACCTTGGTCGGACCCCACTTGGAGTACTGTGCTCAGTTCTGGTCACCTCACTACAGGAAGGATGTAGAAACCATAGAAAGGGTGCACAGGAGATTTACAAAGATGTTGCCTGGATTGGGGAGCATGCCTTATGAGAATAGGTTGAGTGAACTCAGCCTTCTTTCCTTGGAGCAAAGGAGGATGAGAGCTGACCTGATAGAGGTGTATAAGATGATGAGAGGCACTGATCATGTGGATAGTCAGAGGCTTTTTCCCAGGGTTGAAATGGCTAGCATGAAAGGGCACAGTTTTAAGGTACTTGGAAGTAGGTACAGAGAAGATGTCAGGGGTAAGTTTTTTACACAGAGAGTAGTGAGTGTGTGGAATGGGCTGCCGGCAATGGTGGTGGAGGCGGATACGATAGGGTTTTTTAAGAGACTCCTGGACAGGTACATGGATCTCAGAAAAACAGAGGGTTATGGATAACCCTAGGTAATTTCTACGTTAAGGACATGTTTGGCACAGTTTTGTGGGCCGAAGTGCCTGTATTGTGCTGTAGGTTTTCTATGTTCCTATGATTTATTTAAGGGTATCACTCATTGATTCTATTCAGCTCTCAACATAAGAAGGAGAAGCATGAGCAGCTTGTGCATTCAGCATTCAATAAAGTCTATTCATCTCAGCTATGATTAGTCTCGATCACTGGGCACCTGCCCTCAGAGTTGGAGAAATCAATGGAATCAGATGTATGGAGGCGAATGCAACTTTCAATTTCTCTAGTATAGAGCACTGCCAACTAAAATTGAATTTCTCCCTCAAAGTTCCATGTATGAACAAAGCTTGAACATTGGTTGCAGAATTATTCAATTAATTTTACCATATTGGCTGGATTCCTGAGTTACGTACACACTAAGGATTAATTCTATGCATTTATTCTTTAAGCTAGCAAAGCTCAGTGCTTGGAAATTTTTTATGTGTGTGGTTGATATGTTGGGAAATCATGCTCCAATTCTGAACTTACATTCCCAGGAGAAAGATCTTTTGCTAGATAAACAGATTGGAAAGTAATTCCACAGATCTCAGCAAATTTAGGAGTTTGTAACAAATCTAGGGATCTGATAAATTTCCCAAAAGGTAATGAACTTCACTGCAGGAGCCTGATTTCTAGAAATATTGATGGCTGAACTCGATTGATGGCTGCTTTGAATGGGTGGACTGGACTGTATTCAGGGACTCATCTTCAAATCTGGATGAGTATGTATGCTGCAGTTGTTACCGAGTTCATTAAAACCTGTGTGGATGAGTGTGTGCCTACGAACACTTGCTCTACATTCCCAAAACAAAAGCTGTGGATGAACCTGGAGGTACAACGTCTGCTGAAGGCTAGATCTGTGGCATTCAAGTTTGGTGAACCAGGTCTGTACTAGAAAACCAGGTATGACTTGTGGAGGGCTGTTTCAAGGGCCACAAGATAACTTCGCACGAGGGTGGTGGTGATATCAGATGCGCGGCAACTCTGGCAGGGTTTGCAAGACATTACTTCCCACAATGTAAAACCCAATAGCATGAATGGCAGTGATGCCTCACTACCAGATGAACTCAATGCCTTCTATACCCACTTTCAAAGGGAGAACACAACTACAGCTGTGAAGATCCCTGCTGCACCTGATGACCCTGTGATCTCTGTCTCAGAGGCTAATGTTAGGCTGTCTTTAAAGAGAGTTAACCCTCGCAAAGCGGAAGGTTCCGATGGAGTACAGGTTCTGAAAACTTATGCGAAACAACTGGTAGGAGTATTCAAGGACATTTTCAACCTCTCACTGCTATGATCAGAAGTTCCCAGCTGCTTCAAAAAGGCAACAATTTATACCAGTGCCAAAGAAGAATAATGTGAGCTGCCTTAATGACTATTGCCCAGAAGCACTCACGTCTACAGTGATGAAATATTTTGAGAGGTGGATCATGACTAGACTGAACTCCTGCCTCAACAAGGACCTGGACCCACTGCAATTTGCCTATTGCCACAATAGGTCAACAGCAGACGCAATCTCACTGGCTCTTCAAACGGCCTTAGATCACCTGGACAATACAAACACCTATGTCAGAATGCTGTTTGTTGACTATAGCTCAGCGTTTAACACCATCATTCCCACAATCCTGATTGAGAAGTTACAGAACCTGGGCCTCTGTATCTCCCTCTGCAATTGGATTCTCGACTACTTAAGCGGAAGACCACAATCTGTGCAGATTGGTGATAACATCTCCTCCTCACTGACAATCAACACTTGTGCACCTCAGGGATGTGTGCTTAGTCCACTGCTCTACTCTCTCTCTACCCATGACTGTGTGGCTAGGCATAGCTCAAATACCATCTATAAATTTGCTGATGATGCAACCATCGTTGGTAGAATCTCAGATGGAGATGTGAGGACGTACAGGAGCAAGATATACCAGCTAGTTTTGTGGTGTTGCAGCAACAATCTTGCACTCAATGTCAGAAAGACAAAAGATCTGATTGTGGGCTTTAGGAAGGGTAAGAAGAGGGAACACACACCAGTCCTCATCGAGGAGAGAGTGAGCAATTTCAAGTTCCTGAGTGTCAAAATCTCTGTGGATCCTATCTGGTCCCAACATATCAATGCAGCTATAAAGAAGCCAAAACAGCAGCTATATTTCATCAGGAGTTTGAAGAGATTTGGTTTGTCAACTTAAACACTTGAAAACTTCCTAATGATGTACTGTGGAGAGCATTCTGACTGGCTGCATCACTGTCTGGTATGGGGAGTGGGGGGGGGGGGGGGGGGGAGGTGGCTACTGCACAGGACCGAAAGAAGCTACTAGAAACTTGTAAAACTAGTCAGCACCATCTTGGGTACTGGTCTCCGTAGTACCTAGGACATCTTCAAGGAGCGGTGCCCTCAGAAAGGTGACGTCCTTTATTAAGGAGCTCCATCACTCAGAGTATGCCCTTTTCTCATTGTTACTGTCAGGTAGGAGGTACAGAAGCCCGAAGACACACACTCAGCGATTCAAGAACAGTTTCTTCCCCTCTGCTATCCGATTCCTAAATGGACATTGAACCCGTGAACACTACCTCACTTTTTAAATATATACTATTTCTGTTTTTGCACTATTTTTAATCTGTTCAATATACACAGATATACTTACTATAATTGATTTACTTATTTTTTTCTTTCCATATTGCATTGAACTGCTGCTGCTGCTAAATTTCAGGACACATGCCGGTGATAATAAACCTGATTCTGATTCTGAAAGGGCACATTGAGAGTTTTTCTGTTCTTAACCATGGTTAAGTCAAAAATAAATGTAAACTTTTGGGGGGCTTTGCTGTTGCTTGTGTGGTGGGTGGTGGGAATGCTGATGCTTTATGCTCGAATAAGTGGGGTGAGGGTTGATGCTGCTTGTGTGTGGGAGGGGGCAGGGCGCTTTGGGGTTCTTATGTCTTTCTTCTGTCATTCATTCTTTGGAGTTTTTCTTCTGTTTCCAGGACATCTGCAGTCTAAGAATTTCAGGTTGCACATTGTGTACATTCTCTGATATAAAATGGAACTACTGAACAAACAAAGGCATGCATTCCTGCAGCACTTTTCACAATTTCTAAATGCCACCGAATGCGACGAAGCCAATAAACCATTAATGACATGTAGTCACAGCTGTAATGTGGGAAATTCAGCTGTCAGTTTCCACATAGCAAACTCCCATCAACAGCAGTGTGAAAATAACCCAATAATCTGCAATTTTACTCTTGCTTGCTGTGTAATATATCATGGCTAATATATTAAAGTTAACTCCATCTTCTTCTTTAAAATAGTACCATAGGATATTTTACCTGAGAGAGCAGTTAAATCTTTGGTTTTAAGTTGTACCTGAGCAGCAGCATCCCTGATAGTGTAACACCCTCTCAGCACTGATTCTTGTAGGGAATGAGACAGGAATCCAGAGTATTAGTGAGAGAGGGTGAAAGTGTTATGCTCTGAGCATTAAGAATGCTGCTAAAAAATCTCCAGGGATGTCGGGTTCTGAACAACACACTTGTGATATTTTTATTTCAACTGAGGAACCAGAGCAAGACACTGGGATGATTTTTGTAAGGCTATCTTCCCATTACAATTTAGTTATCCACAAATTCAGAAATGTCGGCAAAGGAAATAAATATTCCAGAAATCATGTGGGAAGATCATATTGGTAAACTGCACCACATTTTCATGGCTCTTCTTTTTCCGAAGGCATCCTGGAATTGCTTTGCATAATCCTGCCTGGGAATTTTTCGCCTTTACTGCCCAGATAATAAAATGAGGAGCAGATCGACTCTTATTATAGAATCCAATTGATTTTTATTTCTGTTGATTTCAGCAAAGGTAAAAGTTAACCTTGAAATGCCGTATGTATTGCAGCATCAGACAAGCAGCACAGAGAAAAGTCATGAGCTGCGCGCTACATAGTGACTGCAGCCAGAGTTCTGGATCATTAATCCAGAGACATGAGTTTGAATCCCATCATGGCAGCTGGGAATTTAAATTCAAGTAATTAAATAAATCTGAAATTTAAATAAAATTTGAGTCTTATTTACAGGAGCCATGAAACTGCCAAATTGTTGTAAAAATCCATCTGGTTCACTAATGTCCTTTAGAGAAGGAAATCTGCTATCATTATCCTAAGGGACACCACAATGGCACAACTGACAGAGCTGCTGCCTCACACCTCCAGCAACACAGGTTCAATTCTGACCTCTAATGCTCTCTGTGTGGAGTTTGCATGTTCTCCCTGTGATGGTATAGGTCCTCCCAGTGATGGTATAGGTCCTCCCATAACTCAAAGAAGTGCAGTTTGGTTGAGTAAGTGGTCACTGCAAATAGCTCTTCATGTGTAGGTGAGTGGTAGGATTTGGGGGTAATTGGTGGGAATCTGGTTGTCATAGACTCAGTGGGCCATATTGACCTTCTTCAATGTCAATACAAAATTCAGAAATGTATGGTTACCCCATCTTATGCACCTCCTGATCCACCAATGTGTTGGTTTTTAACTGCTCCTCAGTTCAGCAAAGTTAGTAGACAATGAATAAGGCCACACTAGCAATGTCTACATTCTGTGAACAAATACCTACAAATAAAAATACAAGCCATGATGGTTCTGTGAAGAATCTATCTCGTTCCTGCTACAGTATACCTGGATATCACCACTGCAGTCAGTCAAGCATCAAGAACTTCCTATTTATGGAGAATCAAGTACACTTTCCTGCTGTATTTTTGGTGAATAATTATCACACAAATTCACTGATTTGTATAGTTTTATGTACACAACTCTGATTCAATTATATGAGGTGACAACAGAGTAGAGATGCAAAGTTAAGAAATTCACATCATTTACTAATTTTAACATAAGGTTGCTGTTAGGATTCTCAGTAAAGACTTACATACAAGCCATTTATGAATTGAAGAAGTTGCCAACAGCAGATTTACTTTTTAGTTATATCCAGTTTGCTGATAATATGAAGTCATCGAGTCATACAGGATGGAAACAGGCTATTCAGCCTCCATGTTAACACCCACCAGATCTGATCCTCCCCCTACTTGGCCCAGAGCTTTCTATGAACATAGAACATTGAATAGTACAGCACAGTACGGGCACTACGGTCCACAATGTTCTGCTAACATTTTCACCTACTCTAAGATCAGTCTAACTCTTCCTTCCCACAAAACCCTCCATTTTTTCCTATCATCCATGTGCCTATCTAGAAGTCTCTTAACTGTCCCTTAACTACATTATCTACCTGTGCTGCCAACTTCAAGGAACATTGAGGATGTTCAAGTTCCTCAACACTTCTAAGGAGCTTATGTATATGTTCTAGCCTCATTAATACTCTCTAAATGGATTAAAACAAATGGCAGCTGCCCAATAGTATAAACAAAAAAATTGTGCAACTAATATTCGTTGTCTTACCTTCTGGTCCTTTTTCCATAGCCAGTCTGACTGCCCTAAATGGGTGGCAATGGAGCCGAACTCTACTAAGGATCTCTCTATTTTTGCACTTCTTGGATCTGCACTCTCTAGTAGTTTGCCTAAACTAATTATTAATCCTCTTGTTAGACATACTCTGCGAATATGGGTCCAGTTTAGAAAATTTAATGGTTTCCATGGTTTTTCCCTTTCTAGTCTTATTTTACATAATCATCTTTTTTTACCTTCTATTCACGTTTCAGCATTTTATGATTGGTATAGAAAGGGCATTAGGCATTTTGAAAATCTTTTCATTGATAATCGTTTCGCATCTTTTCAACAACTCTCTGCTAAGTTTAATCTACCTAATGCCCATTTCTTTAGGTACCTCCAAATTAGACACTTCATTAATCCTTTATTACCCAACTTTCCTGACATGCCTGAGAAAAACGCTGTGGACTTGTTTCTTTCTATTAATCCACTGGGTAAGGGCTTAATATCTTTTATTTGTGATAAATTAGTGCCCTTACGGCGTGCCTCCTTTGATAAAATTAGAACCGCTTGGAAGCATGACTTAAATATTTCCTTATCTGATATGGTCTGGGACGCAATTCTCAAGTCAGTTACTCAACTTCTCTTTATACTCGCCACTGTCTTTTACAGTTTAAGATTGTACATAGGGCTCACATGACCAAATCTAAATTGTCCCGATTTTACCCTAACATTAGTCCTGTTTGTGATAAGTGCAAAAGTGAAGAGGCTTCTCTTATTCATATGTACTGGACCTGCCCTAGTCTAGAGAAATTTTGGAGAGATGTTTTCCAAACCTTATCCTAATTCTGAATTGCCACTTAGAACCTAACCCTCTTATTGCTCTTTTTGGTTCCCTGGGTGAGACAGATACACATTTGAGTCCGACTAAACATCAAACATTATCTTTTGCTTCTCTTCTGGCTAGATGTTTAATTCTTCTTAGAGATGTTGCCCCACCCATGCATGCTCAATGGCTTAATGATATTATGTCCTGTTTAGACCTTGAAAAAATTCACTACTCACTTCTTAATTCGGACATAAAGTTTCATAAGGTGTGGGGACCTTTTCTTGAATATTTTCATAACTTCTCTTTAGATTAATTTTTTTTTCAGTCCCTTACTTTCAGCTTTTTTTTGCTTAGTAGTAGGCATTATTATCTTCTGTTCTTATTTTCATTTACAGTTTTGGGGGTTTGAATGTTCTGATTTATATTTCCTACATTTTGCTGTGGTTGGTCTGGAGTTTTTTTTTGCAGGGGGTGTGGGTACTAACTTTACACGACTTTATTTTGGGTGCTTTTTGTCATTATTTTGAATCATATTATCATTGTATGTTTATCTTGCACTGTATTAATCTTGTTCTTGGGTTTTTTTGTTCTAGTGTTGTAGAAATGCATAAAAAAACAATTAAAAAAAAAGAACAGATGGCAGCAAATTAATGACTGTAGATGGACACAATTGGTGGCTTTTACTTCCTTGCCCAGGCGCAAGTGTTTGAGCAATGGTCACCCAACTGGGTGCAGTGCGACTACTGTTAGGCTTTAACTTAACTTGAGCTCCTCATTAGCTTTGGTTTTCAGCAGCAAAGTGTGATGATTCAGAGTCAATCTTGGCCTCTGGTGCTGTCTGTAGATTCTATACATTTTCTCTGTGACTGCATGTCATCACTAAGCCATGCAGGATTGGTGGGTTAATTGGTCTCTGCAAATTGCCCCTAATATGTAGGTGAGTGGCAGGAACTGGGGGTCTTGTTGAGAATATGGGGGGGGGGGGAATAAACTGTGGGATTAACGTAGGAAAATTGTAAATGGGTGATTAAGAGTTGGCACAGACTAGGTGGGCTAATGGACCTGTTTCTATACCGTGGCTCTCTGAGACTCTTGCCACAGGAAAAATTAACATTCATTGTCTGGAAAGTAATATTCTGCACACATCAATGCTGTACACCATTGGTATCTTAAGAATTACAGTGAAACTTACAGTTCTCCTTTCAAAGTTCAAAGTAAGCTTATTATCAAAGTGCATGTATTTATTTTCTTTCAGGCACTTACTGGGAAGAAAAGAAATACAATAGAATTTCACAAAAAACTCTACATAACCAATGTCCAAAAGAAGGCAATTGTGTACATATAAATAATAGTGAGAACATGAGTTGTAAAAAGTCCTTGAAATTTAATTTATAGGCTGTAGTATCAGTTCAGACAAATGGTAAATTAAGTTATCCATCCTGTTTAAGGAGGTTGATGGTTGTAAGGTAATAACTGTTCCTGAACTTGGCAGTGGGGGATCTTAGGCTTCTGTACCTCCTGCTCATTACAGTAGTGAGAAGGGGGCATGGCCTGGAAGGTGGGAGTCTTTGATGATGGATGCTAGTTTCTTGTGAACAACACTCCTTGTAAACGTGCTCAATGGTGGGGAACTGGGCTATATCCAACACTTTTTGTAGCCTTTTCCACTCCTGGTCATCGGTGCTTCCATACCAGGTTGTGATGCAACCAGTTAGGATAATCTCCACTGTGCATCTATAGAAGTTTGTCAACTTTTTGGTGACATGCCGAATCTGTGCAAACTTCCAAGAAAGCAGAGGCATTGTTATGCCTTCTTTGTGATGCATTGGTCCCAGGACAGATCCCGTGATATGTTGAAACCAAAGAATTTAAAATACTGACCCTTTCCACCTTTGTTTACCTAATGAGGACAACTCATGGATCTTTGGCTTCGTTTAGTTTGTGAAATGTAATTGGTTCTCTTTGAATAAAGACCATCAGTAAACTTCCTTACATCTAACAGTGGTTTAAAAGTGGTAAAATACAATTAAATTCACATCAAATTTGCAAGGAGACACAACGCTCTTCACTATTGAGGACATCTACAAGAGGTGGTGTTTAGAAATGGTATAGAGTCTATCATTCAGGACCTTCGCCATCTGGGACATGCCCTCTTATTGTCACTACTATCGGAGAGGAGGTACAAGAGTCCATACTCAGTGATTCAGAAACAGCTTTTATTCACTCTGCTATCAGATATAGTGAACTTATGAACACTACCTCACTATTCCTTTTTTTGCACTATTTATTTTGTAAATTATAGTACTTTTATATCTTAGCACTGCACTGCTGCTGAAAAGAAAAAACAATACATCATCCAAGAAGTGATAATAAATCTGATTCTGATTCTGCATGAATGTTCACAAACAGGAACACTTTGACTACCAATAGCAAAAAAGCTCCTCACCCTCTCCTGAGACTGCAGTTAGGACTGCAGCTGGTGGCAGATTTCAATGGTGATCACCCTGTAATTGACTCATGAAAGTAAACGTGGAAGATATAGTCAGATATTAGAGGCAGATGGTATGTTACACTACACTGTAAAGAGCTTGGAATAGGTGTCTTGCTGTGATTTTACAGGACTTTGGTCTCAGAACCAAAAAGAAGATTGCACTTACATTGCAGAATGATCCCAGAGATGAGATGTCTGAGATGTCTATCCTATGAAGGTAAACTGAGTAACAATGCCTAATACACAGTGAAATTTGGCTGAGGTTGATTAACAATATGTTGGAAGGGGTTAGGAGGGTGAATGCCAAGAGGCTTAATCCGGAGTTTATGCTGAGGTTGCATTTTCTGCGAGTTTTGCTTTTAACTCTACATTGGTGTGGTGTATGTGAGTCCCTGCCACAATGGTAACACAATTTGTTCAGTCAGGTAGGTTTCAGTTTAGATGTTGCAATTTTGTTCATTCTTTATTTACTTTCACTCTTCACTGCAACTCAATTGCGTCTCTATCTGCTGTTTTCATTGACACAGCTATTTCAACAGCTCTTTTAAATGTAAGTTGTGCTTCAGTTAGGAGTCATTTTTGAATGCAGTCTTGGAAGATCCCACAAACTAAATAATTTCTCAGTGTATGATTAAGCCCATGACAGAACTGACAATGCTCAGACAACTTCTTCAATTCAGCTGGAATGGACTCCCCTTCTGTTTGATTCCACTTATGAAACCTAAAGCATTCTGCAATCAACAGTGGTTTCGGCTCTAAATGTTCCTACATTACTTTCACTGTATCAGCAAAGCTCATTTCAGCTGGCTTTAGTTGGAATAGTGAAACTTCTAAGCAAATTGTATGCCTTTAAATCCAATGTGTTCAGCAAAATTGGCACTCACTCCTCATTGGCTATTTCATTTGCTTTAAAATACTGCTCGATTTGCTCAGTGTACAATACTCAGTTATCTCTTGTGCAATCGAATGTGACAGTCTTTCTGATATAACCAGCCATTTACACTCTTTTTTCTATTAATGATTTTTATCACGCAGTATTCATTATTTATGAACCCATTAATATGTCTGTTTTCTGCCTTTTATTAAACTCAACCATGTCTGTCCCTTCTCACTGTGCTTCAAAAGGTATTTATTTGTCTTGGGTTTGCTTAAAACTTCCCAGTTGTCTCTGGTATTTTGTAACTCCAAAACATTAAGTTAATTGAAAGCAAAAACAGAAAGCTGAGAACTACGTATCTTAATTTTGTTTTTACTTCAAGTGAGGCACATATGTATGACATGGCAGCATAATGACGTATGCCATTTCAGTACTTTTAGATATAACCTGCAATGCATTATGTAAACAACAAAGAATGCTTAATCAAATAATATATTTACAACATTACTGAAAGATTATTATTTACATAACAAAGACCAAGTGTGAAGGTCACTAGCAAACTCAAGTGCAGGAATCACAGAGACATCAGCATTTCAAACGAAACTAAAGATTAATTACAGAAATTAATCAGAAAAACTAACAGAATCCTGATGAACTGGGTGAATCCTGGGTGTCAAGACGTCTGTTGACCCAACCTGATCCCAAAATATCGATGCAGTTATAAAGAAGGCAAGAGAGCGACTATACTTCATTAGGAGTTTGAAGAGATTTGGAATGTCAACAAATACATTCAAAAACTTCTATAGATGTACCGTGGAGAGCATTCTGACAGGCTGCATCACTGTCTGATATGGAGGGGCTACTGCACAGGACCGAAAGAAGCTGCAGAGTGTTGTAAATATAGTCAGCTCCATCTTGGGTACTAGCCTACAAAGTACCCAGGACATCTTCAAGGAGTGGTGTTTCAGAAAGGCAGCATCCATTATTAAAGACCTCTAGCACCCAGGGCATGCCCTTTTCTCACTGTTACCATCAGGTAGGAGATACAGAAGCCTGAAGGCACACACTCAGCGATTCAGGAACAGCTTCTTCCCCTCTGCTATCCAATTCCTAAATGGACCTTGAACTCTTAGACACTACCTCAGTTTCTTTATATATATTATTTCTGTTTTTTGCATGATTTTTAATCCATTCAATATATATATACTGTAATTGATTTATTTATTATTATTATTTTATTATTTGTTTCTTCTTCTTCTATGTTATGTATTGCATTGAACTGCTGCTGCTAAGTTAACAAATTTCATGACACATGCCGGTGATAATAAACCTGATTCTGATTCTGAACTTGAATCACTCACAGTACACAGAAGAACTCAGTCTGAGTTTCACCAGACAAGGAACCACAACAACGGGGCAAAGAGGGGTCGAAATACAACCTGGAGCACATAGAAATTCAGGACTAACTGGACAGCATAGGTGTCAGATGAAGCAATAATCCCAAGGCCAACAACTACAATACAAAACATTGAAAATATAGTGCTAATGAAATCTTCCCAAACTGAATAAAAATGATAAATACAAGGAGATTTAAACATCCCCATAATACCAAATGAGACCCTTGCAAAACAAAGTGAAGAGACAAGCAATTAGACATAACAGATAAACAATCCAAGGAACAATGCATACCCATGAGGTGACACTGAGAAAACACAGTCCACATGCTAACTGAAAACACTTCTCTTTATTTAAAAAAAACGACCCCTGGTTGTGACACCAAGATGGGTTATAAACTCTTGGAATTCTTCACCTTGGAAGGAAATGGATATCCAGTGTTTGAAAAGTCTGAAATCTTTTTGACATTGGACACAAAGAAACTCAGAGGTAATGTTGATTGGACAGCAAAGTGGACTTAAGGCATGCTATTATCTGTGAATTTACTTAATAGTAGAGCAGCCATGACCTACTCCTGCCTCTAGTTATTACATTCCTAGGTGCAGGTTTCTCTCACATTCTTCTTCACTAAAGTTACAAGAATTGTTTCCCGAGTAATTTTAGGCAGATATAGCCTCCTGCTTCCTTCTTCTTCTTGCAGTTCAGGCTTCTTTTCATGTACTTTGCATCACAAAGGAAATAATATTAAAGAATATGTTTAACAGTAACTGGCTTGTTTCAGTCAGAATACATCCTTCAGTGTCTATTAGAACTGTCCTTCCAGAGTTTTGCAAATTGAAACAGCTCTAGATGATAGCAAATACATATAGATTCATAGCAACAAACAATAGAGTACAAACAACAACTGATTCCTTCTTAGTATTCTCTTATAAGGAGTCAGTGGAAGAACTTTCCTCACTGAACAATGTATTGTTAAAAGAGGACATTAGCTGGAGAGCTAAACTAATTGGCAGCCCTGGTATCAAATATGAATTATATGCCGACTGACAGTGTAATAATTTGTGGATACTTTGTGGATACACTGCATTCTCAAATCTGGTGTGTCTTGGTGTGCCAACAAGTATGTGCACACCTTACAAATGCTCTTTTGGAAGTTTAAATGCCAAAAAAAACTATTACAATTCTGAATTTCACTGTCCTTGAGTTTAGGTTTCAATGAGTTACTTATATTTAGGATTATGTTCATTCTGCTGGTGGGCCAGTACGAAGCTCTCTTAATTCTTCTGGCTTAAAACAATGTTCAAAGAGCACTTTGTTTACCATTAAGCAATTCTTGCTTCCCTTTTCTGAAACCTAGAATGCCTGAATGAGTAGGGAATACTGCAGCTGGACAGAAGAAAAATAACTCAGTGGACGTAATAAGATATTTAGATTAGTAACTGCAAACCAGGGCAAACAGGTCACCCACTTCTTGGTCCGCCATGTTAAGATTTGAAATGAGCAGTTCCAATTTAGCTCTCTGCTGTTTTGCACTTTTTCATCCCATAAGAGCCAAGCCTATCATTTTGAAAGCAAAAATTCTCTCATAAATGTCAAAATTATCTGATAGAAAATAATAAATGCTGCTGAATTGCAAATTTTTTATCATACTTTATATGGATGATAATGAATTTGAGATATGCTTAAATTGATAAGGATATGCTCTTGATGAAGTGTCAGAAGGATGCAGATTTGTTGTAAGCTTTCTAAATCAATTGACACAGTAACAGGGTTTCAGCATTGGATACCTCTCTTTAAATAGATCCAGTGAACTAGTGTCTTTCTAAGCATTTCTCAAAAGCTTATCATATTCCATTTGGTATTTGAATACCTTCAGCATTAACATCTTTATAATCTCTAATCATTGCTCCTAACCAGAAGTTCTTCAGCTATCTTAAATTGAACTAATTAATACAATCATAACTGATTTTGATGAGATTCTCTTCTTCATCAAGTATTCTTTAAAGATTTTTAAAAATTCCTGTTAGAGGCTTGACCTTCCTATATCTGCTCTTCATCATAAAATCATTGAAATTCATTGCAGAACTATTCAGTGCATAATATCCACAAAGAACTAACCCGTGATCATCCAAAGACTTTTTAATGTCAGTGAAGTCCTGGGAGGGCAAAAATATTCTCCTCAACTCCCCTATACCAATCCCTTAAATTGATGACTCTACTTACAGGTCACTTGACAAGGGAATTGATTTCTTTTTCTCCATTATTTTTAATCTCCCCTCATAATTTAATATAGCTCACTAGACTTCCCTCTGTCCCCACTGCTTCCATGAAAACCCTTCCAAGCCAATTCTTCCTCGTAATTGAAATCCCTGAACCCTGGCAATGCTTTTACAAATCTCCTCTGTAACTTTCATTGTTGGAGGTATTTCCTTCCCGAGATGTGGTGTCCAGAACTGGATGTGTACTTCAACCTTCTCATTATGCACTTTTGTTCAACTTAATTTCATTCCCTGTATTTTCAGAGCATTTTAGAAGCTAGGATGTATCCTGCTCTGTGATAAAAATACAGTACCTTGCAAAAGTCTTAGGCACACATATGTACAGCTGGGGTACCAAAGACTTTTGCACAGAACTGTATTTGTCAACACGGAGCGCAAAGTGAGTTTGTAATCTAGCGGGAGGAAAGGATGTTGGGAATGGCGAGGGTGGGGTGCCACGGGAAGGTGTGGGACAGGTGGCAGGTAAGGAATGCCTGGGGCGGGGTGTGGTGTGGGTACAGACACACCCAGCCCTGATATACCAGCAAAGGTCATTACAGAATGTCTCTTTGGTGCTTCCTTCTTCCTCCCCTTTCCCTTCCCTTTTTCCCAACCAATGATTCCCCTCACCCTGCCCCTACCCACTCTCAGTCCACAATGGAGACTCATATCAGAATCAGGTTTATCATCACTCACATATGTCATGAAATTTGCTTTTCTTGTGGCAGCAGTAAACTGCAATACATAAAATTACTACAGTACTATGCAAAAGTCTTAGGCATCCCATCAATATATACGTATATATGCCTAAGACTTTTCCACAGTAATGTACCTTTAAAGACTCCCTACATAATTCATTGTTCTAAATTCTACATCATTTGCTTTCATTTTTTCTATCAAAGAACTCTTTATGATGCTCAGAATTCTGTATATTTTACAGTATTAATGCTAACAAAGCTAGCAAAAATAACTCTAATTAAGGGAAATATAATTTATACACTCAGTTATACACATAATCTAAGTTAAATTACAGGCACATGTAATAACCAACAGTTAAAACAACCTTAGGGATTAAGTGGCTGGTATAGATATTCCTGCTTCTTTTGTTGTGAACGTCATTTTAAATCCCTAATTATATTCCTGTTATAAATCCAATATTTCCTTCTAAACATGAAGCCAACTGAAATGCATCATTCAGTGACATTTCCTGACATCTGAAAGCCCATCTGATTTTAGTGCTCAGTTTGTTTCACTTGAGGTCCAGGAAAGGCAAAGAGATTTACTTTTTATCTCTAGGACACAGAGCATAAGGAATAAAACTTTACATCACCTGCCTTTCCAACTTCTCTGGTAGTTGTGCTCCTTTGTCTCTCTTGCTCTGCCCATCATTTATCTTTGATTGACTCTTATTTTCCCACTTCCTTTATGATCTGTTGTCCTCTTACTTACGGTTTTCCTATTGACGCAGATTTTCCCTTAATGTTCTCCTATTCAAAAATCATTCTGTTAGTTTTAAGTCTGTTGCAAGATTTTTTTTCTGTTCTCTTTAGCACAATTTGCTCCTTTGCCCATGTCTTTTTTTTTACTCTATGCCCAGATTTCCAAAGTTTCTTGACTTGGTGTAATTGTTCAACCTGATAAACTATCTCTTACCTCATCTGTTGACCATAGTTGTTTAAATACACTGAATTAATACATTATATATAATTATACATAATATTTATACATATAATACAAATAATTATACATTATTTATAATACATTATAGAGGAATGTAATATTTTTGGGTTGAGCAAATGGATCCTTGAACACTCCCATCTATTTTACTGTTGGTTTATCCATGAACATTTTAACTGAAAGTTCTTTGGTTAATTAATTTCCTATCCTATGAAGTTTCCCATGGATAAATATAAAAACTTAGATTAAAATCTAGTATTAAATTTCATTATATTCTTGCCATTAATGTGATCTGAGGGACAACTTATTATGCAGAGGATGGTACACAAATGGAACAAGCTGTCAAAGGCAAATACAATATTTAAAAGACACTTGAATAGCTACGTGGAAAAGAAAAGTTTAGAAGGAAATTGACTGAACATGGGCAACTGGGACTAGTTTAATAGATATATTAGTCAGCATGGATGAGTTGGGCTGAAGGGCCAGTTTCTGTGTTTTATGATTCTATGACTATTGAATACAAAGATTTTCATTATTCATCAGGTTTTCACTAACTTTGGCTTGTGACTCATATTCTATAGGGTCCGATCCCTTACATGATCTAAAATACATTGGGTCAGATTGTTCAATGCATTCATCCTGATACTTTGTACGTATGGAAGTCAGTCAGTTAACAATGAAAATATTCAACATTATTGGTGAGGAAATGTTGGGGCAGTGCAAACAGGCTAAATATGTGGACAACCATTATCCAGTCACGTCTTAGGACCATTAATGAACGCTAAAGGACAAGTCAGAATATTGAACACCATTTGAATTTGTATAGAATTAAATTAAAGAGAGGAAAACAATAGATTTACAGAGAGAAAAAGCAAAGAGAAAGCACTCAGAAAATCTTATGATTTAAGATTTCCTGCATAACTGAAATATGACTTCATTCAATGGCAGAGAAATTTGGTAATGTAAAAGCTTACATGATATTAAAAGAATACATAGGCAAGAATAGGCAATTCCTCCCTGCATATAGCATGACATTTCTTCAAGTGTGCTGTCTTCTCTTGTATGTGTTGGTACAGGATCAGCTGGTTGAGTGGTTTTGCAACAACAACCTTGCCTTCAATGTCAATAAGACCAAAGAACTGATTGTGGACTTCAGGAAGGGTAAGTCGAGGGAACACACACTAGTCTTCTTCAAGGGATCAGCAGTGGAAAGGGTGAGCAGTTTCAAGTTCCAGGTGTCAGCATCTTTGAAGATCTGTCCTGGGTCCAACATATTGAGGCTCAACAGCAGCTATATTTCATTAAGAGTTTGAGCAAACTTGGTATGTCACCAAAAACTCTCACTAATTTCTGAGGAGTATTCTAAGTGGATACATCACTATCTAATATGGAAGGGCTACTGCAGAAAGTTGCAAACTCTGCAAGCTCCATCATAGGCACTACCCTCCCCAGCATCAAGGACATCTTCAAAAAGGCAGCATCCATCATTAAGGACCCTCATCACACAGAACGTGCCCTCTTCTCAGTGTTACCATTAAAGAGGAGGTATAAGAGCCTGAAGACACACACTCAATGTTTTAGGGACAGCTTTCTCCCCTCTGCCATCAGATTTCTGAATGGACACTGGACCAATGAAGATAGCTCACTCTAATTTTTGCTCTCTTTTGACACTACTTATTTTATTTAATTTTATATATAAATGTTTATATAAATATTTACATTTATTATTGTAATTTACAGTGTTTTTTTATTTTGTATTGCACTGTACTGCTGCCACAAAGCAACAAATTTCACAACATATTATATGCTAGTGATATTAAACCTGATTCTGATTCTGATTCCCACAGGCATGTAGATTCTTAGATTCTGGCAGTCTGCATGAGCAACCAAGAACAGAATACTGCAGTGAAAGACCAGCACCAATATCCAAGAAACTAATGGATACTTTGTTTTACTTTTATTTGTTTCTTGATGAATTTTATGGTTACACATTTATTTCTTTTATTCTTGGTTTTGCCTACATCATAGGCACTTATGCCTTATCTGAATGGTTAACCTCTCAATGGGGTCCTGTTGTTTTGTAGCTTCTAATAAACAGAGCAAATAAGATGGTAACATCGTGATTTTTTTGTTTTAACTGCACAAGTTAAATTTCTAATTTATCCAATAATGGTGCTGATAAACTTGGTACCATTTTCACTCTAAAGTTCAAACCACTGTTTTGTGCAGTTGGCCTGAATGCATTTAGGTATTCATTAGTTATATTATTACCAATTTATTGGAAGTATTTTCTGCAGAAAGATCGTTTGCAACTGCATTAAAATGATAAATAGGAAACATAGACTTAGATGAGCAATTTGTGTGTGATGGCCCACTTGCTTATGCTGCAGTCAAGTTGAATGATGTTAGCCACATGCCTTCAGTGCAGGGAATTCATCTTGTGATGGTTTTACAACTTATTGCTACAAAGATGCTGGAGTTAAGTGGTCAAAAGTATTATCGCTATGCCTTTTTCTTCTTAGCTTATCTTTTTGCAGGCTTCTGACTTTAGTATGCAGAGTGTACCCACACTATTATTATCATGACCTTATATATTGTAAGTGTTGGCTTGAGAGATTTTGTAGGATTGGTGTCCCTTGCTTCATATTTTTCTCATTTCACACAGAATGTGAATTGAGGGAACCCAGTGAAGAAAAAATGCTAGCTACTTTTTTGTAATGTTTACAATCTATTCTATATGAATGTTCTTCTTAGAATTCCTGTCCATTTCAAATGTCTTGTGCTATTTCCTTTTGCTAAAGATGGATGGAAGGCTTTTTCATGAACTCATCTATCTAATGTTTGCTTTAAATACCTGAATGTACCTGATGGTGCAGAACATGAAATAAAAAAAACATACTGTCCAGTATTTACAGACTTTATACCATTGAAACAGACTCAGGTCTCTGGTCCTCAAGCTGGTCTAAAGATTTATTTTATTTATTTATTGAGATCTATTGCCAAACAGGCCCTTCTGGCCCTTTGAGCCATGCCATCCAGCAAGCCTAGCCTAATCACAGGACTATTTTTCATGTCCAATTAACCTACCAACCAGTACGTTTTTGAACTGTGGCAGTAAACTGGAGCACCCAGAGGAAACCCATGCGGTCACGGGGAGAATGTACAAACTCCTTACAGACAGCAGTGGGAATCGAACCCAGGTCACTGCTACTGTAAAGAGTTGTGCTAACCACTACACTCCCAAATTCAGGCAAAGGTAATGAAGCAATCAGTAATCTGAAAGGTTTCCGTAACCCACAACTGGGAGAGAAATGTTGTTTTCTGGCTAAGCATTGCTTGATGAAGGTATTCATAAATGGATCAGCAATGTCATTATTAATTGTTATATTTTCTGCTGTCAAAACCATTACATATTGACGTTTTCACCAAAGTTCAAGTTCAAAATACAAGTGATGTCAATGATAACCACGGCATAACCAATCCAAAATTTATCAAGTTGTCAAAAAACACTATGAATACAATGACATGATGTATGAAGAGCTCAGGAAATGTTAATACAACAAGGTTTACAACATTGCATGTTATTGCTAATTGTATGTTCATCTACAAAATAAAAATTAATAAAAATTGTGTAAGTAAAAATTAGGGTTCTAAGGTTATCTGAGATCTTAGTGTGGTTAGCAGTCAATATCTTGACAGGTAAGACATTGTGAAGAGCTTGGCATGATAAAACCAGCCAGCATGCATGATACGCTTGCTCAGTCACCAGCTACCAGGTCTCTTCAATTGTGTTGTCTTCTGTTGTTGGCTCCACAGGTGGAGGATTCTGAACTTGCTAAAAACCACTTATCATGCAGGGTTGCGCATGAGTACTCAAAAAGTATAATAAAAAGCTGTAGAGAAAAATAAATAAATACAAGAGTTGAACAGGAAGTTGAATGCAAATTAATGCCACTCTCTACATATTTATGTAGAAATTTTAAACAGATTTGCCTTCCATCTCATCAGTATTGGTTGCCTCTATTTTGACCATTTGAGTATTGATTCAATGTACTTCCATAAGCATTTGACCTTTACGTTTAATGCAGTAAATAGTTCCGGGCCTGTTATTGTCCATTGGCTTTTGGATGTTTAATTATTAAACTCAGCTGAGAGATTAACCAGAGAAAGCAGCAGCAGCAGAATAGACTGAGCTGCAGTTTTTCTCTGGCAGAGCTTTGATAGCAGAAGGATAAACTATATGGCATCAGGATCTAGAAGCACAAAACATCTGTTGCCTCTAGAAACGTAGGCACGAAATTACCCAGAGAATATTTTCTGACAAATTTTGAATCATCCCATTCTGTTTTATTTTTGCATTATTAATAGTTTATTTGCATCTATTTACATCTTACAAACTACCAATAAACACAGATTGAAGTTGTTGGTGTGCCCGAACCATGTAAAAAATATGGAACAAATGGCAATTATGTTGGTTGATTCAAAATATCAAAATGTGGAACTAAATGTCAGGGTTGGCTTTTCTCCATTACATTGCATTTCTCTCAAGTAAGGTGGGAAATCAGGGGGGAGGTGTTGAAGAACATATTACTTCAGATATTTTTGTTCTATTAAGTTTTTGTATTTGAAGTGAGAGATGATTTTAAGAAGAGTGCATAAGTGTGAATGGTTAGAAATACTACAGTAATGGTGGGATGACAATATCTATCCAGTTACCTCATGGTGCTCATACTGTTACCATAACTGTAATGGTGATCTATTAAAAATAGTTATATTGCTATAAAGCCTGAAGTAACATGTTAAGAGATAAGGCAAATGACACTGCTTTTTCTTTGCATTTTTTCTACTTTCACTTAATCCTGATGAAGGGTTCCAAAGGGCCTTGGCCCTAAACATCGGCTGTCCATTTCTCTCCAAATATGCTGCCTGACCTGCTGCGATCCCTTAGCATTTGTGCATTGCTCCAAATTTCAGCATCTATTGATTCTCTTATGTATATTTTTTTCTTTCTGTTTGCCTGCCTGGTCCTGCAACAAATCAAGTATTCTGCAATTTATTTTGAGAATAATCATATTTACCTCAATGCATGTGACAATAATGAACCAATTTATCAATGTGTTTGTGCTTTGGGAGGGAAAGAGACAGAGGGCAGCAGCAAGTCAGGACATCAATTTAGAAACACAAAAACTGCCATTAATGTAGAATCTTTTTACAGAGCAAAGGTGACCCACTGTCCAACAAGACACAGACGGGTCTTCTATCATATCTGACAAGAGCAGAAAATTATAAAGGCAAAAAGAGAAGTTTCGAGAGTGAATTCCAACTTTGCATGTGGGACTGAGTCACTCTATAGGATTCTGGGGGATTTCCTATACTTTAAACTGAAAAGCAGCTTTATTAGACAACTTGGAATGAAAGAATGTGTATCCTTTTGTGTATGTCTGTATCCAGATATCAAACTAGTTCTAAACCATTCATCACTATAACTACTACATTAAGAAATATGTAGAGAGTGGTTGGGCAAATACATAAACACTTATAAAGTGGTACTGACTCAATATTACATCCTTTTTTTATTTTATCTGTTAAGTCAGATATGGAATCATAGTTTAATGTCTCAAACAAAAATCAGTACCCTTTGACAATGCATTATTCTTTCAACTTGGAACTGGAGTGGCAGAAAAGATCTTATGAGGATGACTTTCCTTCTCATTCAGAGGGAACATGGTGATCAATCTTGGTCTTGAGTTGCTGAAATGATTGCAAGACATCAATATGTCCTGCCATTAACCATTGGTAGAGTGGACATAGGTAGAATTTCTTTTGTGGGTGCAGTTGGCCAAGATATTGTATTGAGCCACCAAATTGGGAGATTTGCAAAGAGAACAAGAGACAAGAGATAGAAAAAGTAATGGAGTCAAACAATAGAGAATGAGATGGAAGATTTGGCATTAGATGTATAAATTTGAAGTAATTAGCATGGGTTTCAGAGTTAACAGAAGCACTGTGTTTGGTGATTTGGATTGCACTGCCTGGAAGAATAAGAAAGATATTCAACAACAACATTCAAAGGAAGTTTAATGGTCATGTAAATATGTCTAAATATTTTTAAAGACATTGTGGGAAAGAATGGGGAACAGGAGGAAATAGGATTTACTAAACAGCTCTACTGAAGAATATCACATATTTCAAACAGAAAGTTTAACTGAAACTTATCACACTTTTCTGAGTAAGAATGAGGAATAATCCGATATTTAAAGCAATATACCATTTATTTGAATTGGAGAAAAAAACTGAGGTCCTCCATTGGTCAGGGTCGACCATGATTGTTGCGTTCCAGCTGTCTACATAATATGCAAGCCAGGGCAGTTTGCTATGAAGCAGGCTCCCACTCTCCACACAGCTGATGAATTCAAAGGAACAGCACAGCCCGATACAGAGAGAAAATTACCTGATCAATAAAATCTTTATTTAGTCAAGTTATTACATTCTACTTGAGTTTTCTTAGTGGAATATGACTTGTATGTATTTGCAAGAAAAGGAATTAATTCTTTCAGTTCTATGTCAGTATTCAGTAATCCATAGTGTCCTACCTGGTTACATTCAATTTATGGGCAAGAGTATGAGTAATGGCCTTGACGTTGTAAGTCTGAAGTGAATAAATGAGCTCATTTTCACAGCACTTGCAGATTTTTGCGTGTTGTTTCAAATGGCAATTTACAGTAATGAGGCAACTGAAACAGTCTTCCTCTAGTGGAACTGGCACAAATGTAAACATGTAAAGCAATAACATTGCATTTGAGACATGGGTATTAATTTGTCTCCATCTTGATACACGTACATCATCAGTTCAGTACATAAAAACTGTGCTTCTAAATTTCAAAGTCTGCTTAAAATAATTAATTCAATGTTACATCGTATGTAAAAAAGTAAAATAAATAGAAAGCTGGAAGTAAACTGGAAAGAAGATAAATCCATCAGAAGAAAAGATCAGAAGCATTCCAAAGTTTCCAATAATAATTAAACTTAGAAATGAAAGGTTACATATTTGTAGAAGTTAGTGTTAGTTTTCAGTGCCTGAGAGGTTGTTAGGCAAGGATAAAGATGTTAGGCCATCATAAATCCACAAAATTTGAATGAACAAGCTCTAACATTCAAAGTGTGTTTTGATGGCATGAAGTAATGTACTGGAACTTTACATCCTTCATGTATTTGTCATTGAATGTCTCACAAGGTACTGAGAAGATGGCATTAATTGAAGATCTGTTGCAGGCTTATGGAGTGGCAGGGGGAATCTTATACCACTTCAGTTTCTGTGTTTAGCCATACATGGAAGACAGATCTTGCAGCAAAACTGGTGTAATCAATAATAGTGATGCTGACAGCTTCATCATTATTCTCGCTGCAAAATATGGGTCATTAAGTTTTATATTTTGCACTTTCCTGCAAATTCTGACATGTTTAATTATGGTTAAATATTTATGTCACTCAGGCAAATGTATCAATTGTGCCATTTAGGACATAGCCAATTAATCAGGGGAAGCTCCATAGTTAAGACATTACAATACAGTAAATATAAAGTTGAAAGTTAGAATTATGTCATAAGGAATGTAATTAAAAAATGTGATTGTACAGCTTATACTTTATTGGAATGTGACCTCATATTTACAATGAAATTCCCCTTAGAAGTTTCATTGCATTGTGTGGTAGTTGTGATATATTGCTAGTTTGCTGTGTGTAGTGTGATTCATGCTGTGTGTGCATTCAGTTGTGATGCTGGAGTAGTAGAAACATTGACACCTATATGACTAATTTTAAGGTTTGCTTATTGCTCTATCCTCTCTGGTCCACATTTCGGATGGAAAATAGAAGAAATCCGTCCTGTTTTGTCTGGGAATTGGACAAATCCCAGATCCAGTTTCATCCTTCATTGCTTTTTCAAAATGAAAACACAGTGCCTCATAATTTTACCACACTGCTGAAACTGTTCGAAATGAGCTAGCTACCCACCTGGTGCCCAGAACACGGCCTATTTTGCAAATTTGTTGTTCTAATTGAGAGGTACATTCAGACAGTTCCTTTTGATTTCGAGGTGATCTACTGTAAACAGAGTACAATTTGTCCATAAATGATTGAAAATTATTTATTCCATGAACTTCTCTCACCGAATCACCTACTGCAAGTTCTAATCTGTGCCAAATTATCACATCAGGGTAATGTTCCTTGAGAATTGTAGCAACACCAGATTTGACACCAAGCATTACGCTTGCCCCATCACTAGCAAATGCTACAAGGTTCTGTTACAAGTAAGAGTCATCAAACCCATGGTTATTGAGACTTAGCAATAGTTACGGCTTTCTGATCTGGCTGTTCAATTAGATTTAAAAACATAAAATGGGGATCACCTTCCTTATCACTTTCACATTTTAAATAAACTATTAGGGCAGTCTTAATGCTCAGGCTTGTTGATTCATCAATGAGAACAGAAAATTTGCCATTTATCTGCTTGATATGATGGCAAATTTTCTTTTTCATATTAATGGCTATGTGATTGATTATCTCTGTAGTACTAGTGCAGGAATGCAGTCCAATTCCAATGTCAATACCATTTGTTTTTGAAGTTCCAATATGCCAAAGTGATCAGAGTATGGGCTGTCATTCTGAGCTAAATAATATGCAGAACGAAAAATTGAACAAGTTGCCTTTAGATGCGAAGCATTCATGGTGTCACATAATTTTCCAAGAACATCTTCACTAGCTATATTTTCAACACTTAGAACAGCAGTGTGAGCTTTTGATGGTTTGTGATCAACAATTTTTTTCTGAGAGACTTCAAGTGTGTACTTAGATCGGCTCCATAATAGGTTACTTGGTACACCTGCCATGCTGATACTCCCGTGATCTTTAAGTTCTTGAGGCTGTAGTGCTTTACATAGATAGCCAACCATCCCTTAAACTCCTTCCTCTCACTCTCCTCAACCCCCTCACAGCAGTACTCATAGAGGCTAAGTGCTTTTTCATGTATAATTTTGCCAACAACAGGGATATGCTTCTGTGACATGTCCTCTAGCCACTCACTTAATGCTTCCTCGTTCTTTGCAAGCACTTTATCACGAACCAGAGAGACCATTTTTGCTGTTGTAGGGGCAACACTAACACTTCTACGAATTTCAGCTTCTTTCTGCTTTATTGTGTGAATGCTCGATTCGTTCTCACCGACCTTACGGCCCACTTCGGCAAGCGACACGCCACTTTTCAAAAAGGTCTAAGATTTTTATTTTCTCAGCGAACAATGGTCAAACAATGAGTGCTGGAGAGAGACTGAGGATCTGTGGAATGGCAGGAGGCTACAGTAGGGTATGCTGGGGCAACAGGCCGAGCGAGGAGGAATTTCACGAAACAGTCACAGCTCCAGGATTTCACCAAAAACGATCAAGTATCCTAATGCTATTAGTGGTATTTTCCCCACCAGCCACCACCCAGTCTCCCCAACCCCC
Organism: Hemitrygon akajei; assembly: GCF_048418815.1. Classification (NCBI taxonomy): domain Eukaryota; kingdom Metazoa; phylum Chordata; class Chondrichthyes; order Myliobatiformes; family Dasyatidae; genus Hemitrygon; species Hemitrygon akajei. Next base: position 30,783,123 of record NC_133149.1, on the reverse strand, counting down.
GCTTCTGTAAAATTCCCTCTATATAATATGCGGCTGCTGTTAATTTCGCTTGTTTATTTCGACTTTTTTTTTACAGAGATGCCGGAGCGGTGCTCCAGTAAGCTCCGGCAGCCCTGCACCCCTGGTTGGAATCCCATGAAGGATTTCTTATTGGTGTGGATTACATTGGCTTGAAATGTTAATCCCTCAATGCTTAAACCATACTAATGGTATACCAACCCGTTCAATATGTTGTTTTGGGCATTACTCTGTCGTGCAATGGCTGTACAGCTCACTAACCACCATTGATGTTGAGGAGTTCAAGATCTTGATCTGCATTTTCCCTCTCATTCAGTTCCCTATTGCTCTGTCATTTGATATAGCTCTCATTCAGCACCTTTAGTCAACTTGTGAAGACTTCTGTTCAGCTGGCTGAACACAATGAACACAAGACATTCTGCAGATGCTGGAAATCCAGAGCAGCAACACACAATGCCGGAGGAACTCATCAGGTCAGTCAGCATCTATGGAAAGATCGACGGTCTATGATTTGGGCTGAGACCCTTCATCGGGACTGGAAAGGAAGGGGAAAAAGGCTGGAGCAAGAAGGTAGGAAGAGAGGAAGGAGTACAAGCCAGCAATTGGTAGGTGAAACCAGTGAGAGGAAGGTAAGTGTGTAGGTGAGGGGAGATGAAATGAGAAGCTGGGAGGTGATAGGTGAAAGAGGTAAAGGGCTGAAGAAAAAGGAGGGGGAGTGTACCACAGGAGAAAGGGAAGAAGGAGGAACACCAGAGTGAGGTGGTGGGCAGGAGAGGAGTAGCGAAGAGGCAAGAGGGGAACCAGAATGAGGAATGGAAATAGAGAGAGGGGAAGGGGAGGAATTACAGGAAGATAGAGAAATCAATGTTCATGCTGTTAGGGTGGAGGCTACCCAGATGGAATATGAGGTGTTGCTCCTCCAACCTGATAGGAGCTTCATCATGGCGGTAGAGAAGCCAATGGACCAACATATTGGAATGGGAATGGGAAGTAGAATTAAAATTGGTGGCCATTGTGAAAGCCCAACTTTCATGGTGATGTCACGATGTGCGTTGCCAATGTTGGAGCCCAAATGCAGAGGGGAGACAGAGTCCCATGTAGATACAGCAACCAAAGTATATTCATAAGAATTCCAATGGAACATCAGTGGCTTGGCCGAGCGACACCATGAGATATAACATTCTTAAAACTAGGACCCCACAATTAGTGCTAATTGGACATCAACTTAAATAATACAAGTAACAGAATTCCTGAGTCTCTCAAAATAAACTTAACAAATTTAAACAGAAAGCACCAGGAGTCTGCATTACAAAGAGTGAGTTGCTCGAGAAAAGCACAAGGGACTTTATACGATTAATGACTCTTGTAAAACAATTAACCATTCCAACTGCTCTAAAAATCTCAGAGCCCAACCCTCTCTGGCTCCCCATACAGACCCAAAGTGCTCATTATGTGTGCATAGACATAATAACTGTTTAGAACAAGGGGAAAGACTTCAGCCAGGATTTTTAGGGGAAAGACTGAGAGTCAGTAAGGAAAGAGTCACTAAGGTACTGTTAGGGAATAGGAGCTGAACAGAGGAGGGATGGCAGTTTGGGAAGAACAGGTCCTCTGCCCTTGAACTGAAGATGAGAAAATCTGGACAATTAAGTGTTGGGTTTGGAAATATTTTAAGGTGGAGATTCACAGAATGATTGTTAATGTACACACTTTCTGATCGGATCAAAATCAATTTATGATTGCCTTTCTTGCCATCCTTGCAGAGTACTGACCATATAGGTGTTTATATAAACAAATCTCCATAACCTCTGCATTTTCTATAGAGAATCAGATCCCAACAATTCTTGAAGTTGTAGAGCATAGAGTCCCCCATGTCCACACCAACATGGATGAGCTGAAGACATTTTCTAGATGTTGAAAAATGGTAACCATTGAACAAAGGCCTAAAGGTAAGGCTATCAGTAGGGTAATATTTAGTTACTTCTGTGCAATGTAATCAAGCCAAGTACTGAAATGAAGCCAGAATAAAAGTATGTTCGTAATATCAGTGCAAGATATCATGATATATTGTGATAATAACTTCAGGAATGAGAAGTAAGGCAACATGGGGAATTCCCCAGTCTACATGGGGAATTGTCAGTGGAGACAATGAGTTGGAGTCTAGGAAGGAGATGGAGAGCTTGGTGTCATGACAACAGCCTTTCCCTCAAAGTCAACAAGACAAAAGAGCAAGTTATTGATTTCAGGAAGGCAGGTGGTGCACATACTTCAGTCTACATGAATGGCATTGATGTTTAGAGGTTGAGAGCTTCAAGTTTTGGTGTGAACATCACCAATAGCCTGTCCTGATCTAATTACATTGATGTTATGGGCAAGAAAGCTCAACAAAACCTCTACATCCTCAGGACCTAAAGAATTTTGTATGTCCCAGTCGACTCTTACCAATTTTTATCAAAGTACCTGCCTGGATGCTTAGCAACTTGGTATGGCAATTGCTCTTTACGTGACCACAAGAAAAAGCAAAGTTGTGGACACAGCTTGGCACATCATAGGAACCAGTCTCCCCTCAATGGACTCTGTCTATATGCATCAGTAGAACAACCAACATAATCAAAGAGCCCACCCACTCCAGACATTCTTTCTGAAAAATCCTGAAATCACGTGACACCAGTCTGAAAGACAGCTTCTATCCCACTGTTATCAGACTCTTGAATGGACTTCTACAATAAAATGGACTCTTGTCCTCACTATCTATCTCATTATGATCATGCACGCCATCCTTTACCTGCACTGCACTTTTTCAGTAGCTTTTACACTTTATTCTGCATATTCTAGTTCAAGCAGGATGCAAGACAAGCTTTTCACTGTAACTTGGTACATGTGACAATAATAAACCAATACCAATACCAATACCAAAACAGCACAATCCTAATCAGTAAAGTTTAGCCACATCATGAACACTTTGATCACTTTGTGCTAAAATGGAGATTTTTTTCTAATTGGGTTTTCTTGCAAAGCTGTGTTACTCTCAGTGGCCACTTTATTAGGTACCTCCTGTACCTAATGTAATAGCTACTGAGTATATGGTTGAGACTTTTTCCTGGTATAGCCCATCCACTTCAAGGTTTGACATATTGTACATTCAGAAATGCTCGGCTGCACATCACGGTTGTAACGTGTGATTGAGTTACTGTTGCCTTTCTGTTATCTTGAACCTGTCTGGCCATTCTCCTCTGACCTCTATCATTAAGTAAACATTTTCTCCCACAGAACTGCCACTCACTTGATGTTTATTGTTTTTTGCACCATTCTCTGTAAACTCTAGAGATTGTTGTGCATGAAAATCCCAGGAGATCAGTAGTTTCTGAGATACTCAAACTACCCTGTTGGCATCAACAATCATTCCACTATCAAAGTTGCTTAGATCACATTTCTTCCCCATTCTGATATTTGGTCTGAATGCCAACTGAACCTCTTGAGCATGTCAGCATGCTTTTGTTCATTGAGTTGCTGACATGTGATCAGCAGAAGAAATAATTGCATTAATAAGCAGGTGTACAAATGGACCTAATAAAATGGCCACTGAGTGTAGGTTATGTTTTTATTGTGAGAGCTGCTTATGATGCTATGTGTCTGTGGTGTTGCTGTAGGCTTTTCACTGCATTTGTGCATACATGTACTTGTGCCAATGACAATGAACTTGACTTTGACTTTGTCCTTGAATGCATAAGATTCAGCATTACAATCAAAATCCTAAATGATTTTAAAAATGATGTTCCACTCTAAATTTACAAACTTTTTATTTCAGCCACAGAATTCGAGAGAATTAGTAAGCGACATCTGAATGGATGGATATTAAAGTTCAGGAATTAGGAGTAATGCAAGTTTAAACCAAGCTGGGTTGGGTACTGATGCACCATCAATAACTCTCGGAGACGTGAGGCGAGATAGGTTTTTATTAGCTGGAAGAAAGCACTGTCAGCAGCAAGAGACCATCACACAACATCCTGGAGACTGAGGGAGGAGCAGTGCCTCCAATCGCCTTTTTACAGGGGTCTGTGGGAGGAGCCACAGGAGCAGTCAGCAGGGGGGGACGTGTCCAGACAGGTATATGTAGTTCACCACAGGTACCTGGAAGCACTGAGCTCCTGCAAGAAGGGAAACCCAGGAGCTGGCAAGAAATCTTTCAGAAAGAAACATGTAGCTCAGGCAAATTGCTAGCTAGGAAGAAATTAGATGAAAACTGCCATTAATCTGAGCAGAAAAATATACTACTCCTTGCAGATTCCATCTGATCAATCAGATTACTAAAATGAGAGGTACATGACATTGTCAGACTACAAATGACCCATCGAATCTCAATGGAAGTGCATTACACAAATGGTGTGGTTGTAATAGATTCACCACTTGAAAAAAACTAAATATGAAAACACAATAGCCAAGTCCAAAAGATAGATTTTTTTTCCAAATTTACAGCAAATTTATGTATACCTTTTTCAAATTAATAAAAGGTAATAAGATTGTCTTTGCCAGCATGAACAATTCAGTAATGGAACATATGTATTTAAATTACAATTCCATGCTGGAAATGTAATTTGTGATATGGAATACAACATTGAAAAAGTTACACATTATAGGAGGATTATTATGATTATACATATAGCATTATTATGAGTCATTTATTCAAATGTATATGAATGTTTAAAAGATCATTCTTTACTCAAGCTATGAAAATCTGAATGATTCCACTCAAGCCTTCAGTGAATAAAAAATCATAATTCCAGATATGAAATTGCCTGTGAGGAAAAACTAGCACCTTAGCAATATCAAAATGTCATTAATACTTTTTACATGATTTAGCTCTATTGATATTGCTTTATAATTGTATATTTGAACAACTTGATATATAATCAACACAGATGCCTTGTGCAGGAAGGCACAGAGTCGACTGTACTTCCTTAGAAGGTTGGCGTCATTCAATGTCTGCAGTGAGATGCTGAAGATGTTCTATAGGTCAGTTGTTGAGAGCGCCCTCTTCTTTGTGGTGGCGTGTTGGGGAGGAAGCATTAAGAAGAAGGACGCCTCACGTCTTAATAAGCTGATAAGGAAGGCGGGCTCTGTGTTAAACTGGAGAGTTTAACATCGGTAGCTCAGCGAAGGGCGCTGAGTAGGCTACGGTCAATTATGGAAAACCCTGAACATCCTCTACATAGCACCATCCAGAGACAGAGAAGCAGTTTCAGCGACAGGTTACTGTCGATGCAATGCTCCTCAGACAGGATGAAGAGGTCAATACTCCCCAATGCCATTAGGCTTTACAATTCAACTGCCAGGACTTAAGAACTTTTTTTAAAGCTATTATTAATGCTTTTTGAGTTAGTGATTTAGATGCATATCATATTATTACTGAGTTAAGTATTGTATGTAATGAGTTTTTGCTACAACAAGTGTATGGGACATTGGAAAAAATGTTGAATTTCCCCATGGGGATGAATAAAGTATCTATCTATCTATCTATCTATCTAATCCCAAACTATGCATACCATCCTAAAATAAGGCATCGGTCCATGAACATAATCTGAGAAATTATGGATTACAGAACAAATAAGCATAACCAGTATCAATTTTGAATCTGTTGATGCCCTTTTGCCTGTGAGTAGCAAGTTCACTGTTTCTGGCTCTATTCTCAAGATATGAGCATTTAATTCAGGCAGAAACTGAATTGCACTTTTCAAGGTGTCTTCTATAGATGTTAAACCCTTGAGTTTGTATTTGTATATGTATGTGTGTATTATATTTATATACAGTATATATGTATTGTGTACTGTATCTGAGTGTGTATTTTATATACTATATAACTTAGAGTGTTTGTGTTTAGATAAACATTATATATTTATGTACAAATGGCAGTAATATTTGACGAACAAGTTCTAGTTATCTGTCCAATTCATAGCTTTCAATAACACTGCTCGTTGACTGCTTGTGACATTCAATGTATCAAGTGATTAATTAACATCTGCCTTTGGTAGTATGTAAACTGTAGTCATGATCATGATCACATTGGAGAACTTTCTCAGTAATTTGAATGGTTGACACTTAATCATTAGATTTCAGTCTTTCCTTTTGTCCTTTTCTCCTCTGTCCATCTTTACCTTCCCTTTTTTCCTTATATTTGCTCACAAATCATGAATATTGATGTTGTATGATGAAAGGTTATCAAACTAGAATTGAAGCTTGACTCCATTAACGTCTACAGACCCAAATTTCCAAAGTGCATTATACCACACAGCTACTACTGTGCATCTTAGTGGATAAGAACAATATTTCTGCTCAACTATCCTACAAGCTTTTGTTTATGGGAAATAAGTTGTACTTCTATCACTTCATCACAGGAAAGAGAGCAGTTGTTATGAAGATGTTCACCACCATCAGGTTTAATGCTCCCATCATGGGGACATCTTTCCCTTCTATCAATAGTATCTACAGGAGGCGCTGACTTAACAAGTCAACATCCATCAAAGACCCCTACTATCTGGGACACTCCATTTTCTCACAGCTATCATTCGGCAAGAAGTACAGAAGTCTGAATTTCCAAACTAACAGGTTTAAGAACAATTACTTCCCTTCATACTTTCTGTTCTTAAACCTACCCTAATCACTATAGTTGAGCAACAATGATCATTTTGATCACTTTGCACAAAATTGACTTTTTTGTTCTAAATACATATTTCTTATGTAAATTGTGTATAAATTATATCTAATTTACTATTTTCTTGTGAAAGTTACTTATCTAGTGCTATGTGCCTTTGATGCTGCTGCAAATTAGGCTTTCTTTCCACTTGAGCATATACAGTAACAATAAGCTTGACATTAGTCTTGATTTGTGCTAAAATGATAAATCCTGCAGTCACTTTGGTGTCAAACTATCTGATTTAAGCAACTTAAGAAGGGGCAACATTTCATTTTCTTTCCTATCGCAATGTATTTTTTTTTCAATTCGTAAAAACTTTCAAAGAGCTCTTTCATATTGCTGCATGCAGTGGGTCAACAGTACCTGTCAATATGATTATACCCCAAGTGCCCAGTTTATGCAGTTAGAGCTCCCTCAAGACAGTGATATTCATACTGCAATATTTGAATTGCAGGTGGCTCTTTAATGTGAAGTTCGTGGCTCTACAGGACCTCTAATTTCTGTATTATAATATGAAGTGTTCATACAAATACTAATACTAGTGTAACAGATTTCCCACTATACACAGTTAACATCAGGACTCTAGTTAAAAACCAGTTAGAATTCTGTGAAGAATCAAATTCATTCCTCTTGCTTTATTAGCTCTCCCTTCTGTAAAGAAAAAAAAAGTAAACCTCAAATAAAAAGAAATGTACAAAGCTAAATCCTTGAAGAGAGGTAGGAATATGATTTCTCCTTTGTGCCAGGCAGTAAACGTAAATGCACATGTTAATATGTGACAATTTCATTGCCAATTCAAAAGATTAAAGGCAGCAGGCAAAATCAATTTATTCTTCATTGCACAGACTATCTTTGAAATGCTGTTTCAAGCATAGAATCCAACTTCACGGAGCTTGTGTTGCAGAGGGAAGAGCCATCCATCAAACTAACAACCAAGTAATTAAATTCATGCAATAAATATCTTATGTTTAATTTTTATTGCAATGAAAATTTATTTGGTGGAACTTTATTTAGACAGAGGGTCTCGCATTACCTATAGTTATTGTGATGTTTTGTAACTCCAAAATATAAAATTAATTGAAAGGAAAACAAAGGAGTCCAAAATGTGAGTCTAACTTTGTTTTCATTTTAAGCAAAGTACACATATATTATATGGTAGCATCATGATGTATGCAATGCACTTAGTTTTACATAAAACCTGTAATGAATTATTTAAATGAACAAGAATGCTCGATCCAACAATATATTAACAACATTACTCAAATACAATTGAAATATTAAATATACAACATTCCTCCATGTTTAGCTATAAACTCCAACTCAATACAGAATACATCTCAACTTGTATACACAGTATACTATATAATACAACCACTATACAGACATCTACAGCATAGTAAATTTTAAACTGTCCCATTCAGGTCTAAAGATTTAATTGCTGTTGAGGTTTCTTACTCTTCTGGGGTGATGTCTTTCCTGACAAGGGAGGTCACTCTATTTGTCAGATGAGAATTGTGTCTGTGAAAACAATCTCAGGTTCTTGGGTCTCTACTGTGATGGTTGTAGGAGTGACTCTGAGACTGCAGGAAGTGGTTCTGACAGCTCTGGACATCTTTCTTCTCCTTTTCTCGACTTTTCGCTCTGGATCTACTTTAATCCTGCTTCTCTCCCAGTCCCGGCTTCTTTCTCTCTCCCTCTTTATCTTGCTCCTCTTCTTTTTCCTCTTTCTAGGATATACATCTTGATCTTAGGGATATGCATTTAGTTCACTGGAGTATTCTCTTATTAATCTTTTTATTGCTCCCCTTACAATCAGAGCTCACCTTTTGGCTTCTTCATCCACAACATCACCTGGTGAATCCTCTGTTTTTGTATCTCGATAGACTTCTTTCTTTTTGGTCTTCCATTCATCCAGCTGGGCATCTTTTGCTGGGTAGTCTTTGCATTACTTTTACAAGCAGCTTTCTGTCTCCCACTTGTAGTTCATGCAATAACCTTAATGCACGCAAAGTAGGTTTTGGTTCTTTATACTTACAAAAGCCAAATGCTTGCAACTTTTTGAACTCTCTTCCAGCATAAAACCATGCAACATTTTTCAAGTAACTACCTGAAGCTTTCTTAGATATGTTGCCTACAAAAACTGCTGTAGTCGGACCACTGCTTTTGTCACTTTCATGATTCCTCTGAGCAGCGTGGTCCTTCCTTGGTCCAATATGCTTTCCAAACAGAGGCACAGAGCTTGGAACCAACACCTGATGTCCCCTGTTCGGCAGTGGTTCATGGTATTCGGCATGGAGGAAGTTGTGGCATCAGCCAGTACCTTTCTTAATTCACTTTCTGTTGACTCTTTTTCAGGGGATGTGACTTGCAAACGGTGGATGGATCTCCAATCAAGTTCTAGTTGTCTCAGCCACTCACGCACGCACATTGCTGGCCCTCACTTCCTTACCACATACAAGCCCAATGTGGCTTGTTGGTACTTCACTGTTATGAAAGTTATTCCCACAAGAGTTATTTTTTCTCCAGTAGAATTTCTTAGTTAGATATCAGCAGGCTTCTGTTTAGTAACTTTGAAACACTGTTTTGTGGAATGACTGAAACATCTGTGTTAGTGTCCAATTCCATTTTAATTAATTTGCTACTCACTTCTGGTGCAAGCCATTTTGCTTGTCTACCGTTAATTTTCACATTGTAAATCTCAAGGCTACACAGTCCTGGGTCACTCTCATCATTGTCAGATTTTTCATCAACATCATGCAGATTAGTGCTCTTTTTGAAAATGCAACTTAACTTTTAGCTTTTTTTTCTTTCCTGTGCAGTCCATTATTTTTTATCTGCCTGACATGCTGTTTGTATGTCCTACTTTGTATTTATGTGTGTCCTACTTTGTTGCACTTTTGATAAGTTTTCCTTTAAACTTGCATTGGTCTGGTGTTTTTGAGCCCCTGCCACAATGGTAACAAAATTTGTTCGGCCAGGCAGGCTTCCATCCAGATGCTGTAGTTTTGTTCATGTTCACTTTCATTCCTGACTGCAACTCAGTTGTGCCTCTGTCTGCTGTTTCCATTGATACAGCTGTTTCAACTGCTCTTTTAAATGTAACTTGTGCTTCAGTTAGGAGCTGTTTTTGTATGCTTTCTTGTAAGATGCCATATACCATCATTAAGCCCATTACTGACCTGACAAACTCAGACAATCTCTTCAATTCATCCACATAAGCTGAAATGAACTCCCCTTCCTTCTGATTCCACTTATGAAACCTAAAATGTTCTACAATCGACATTGGCTTTTGTTCCTGCATTACTTTCACGAATACAGCAAACCTCATTTTGGCTGGTTTCATCAAACTTTGCACTAAACTGTATGTCTTTAAATCAAATGCACACAACAAAATTGGCTCTTGTTTCTCATTGGCTATTACATTTGCTTTAAAATACTGCTTAATCCACCCAGTATTTAAAATCCAGTTAGCTGTTGTACAATCAAATGCATCAATCTCTCCAATGTAGCCAGCTATTTCTGCTCATTTTTTATGATTACTATCAAGTGGTACTCACTGCTTATTAACCCGTGAATACTTCCGTTTTCTGCCTTTTTTAACTTGATTGCTTCTCTATCCCCCTTCCAAAGACATGTGCTTTGCTGCTTTTTAAAAAACTCACCCATTTCTCATTGCATCTTTTTTAAACTCGAATATCTTACTGCACTTCAACTTGTAGGCAGTCACCTTGGGTTTGTTTTAAAAATACCTCATCATCACTGCAATGTTTTGCAACTCCAAAACATAAAATTAATTTAAAGGAAAACCCAGGTGTCTGAAATACTTTGTGTTTACTTTAAGCGAGATACACACGTATAAATCACGTAGTAGCATCATGACATATGCAATTCACTTATTTTTACATATAAGCTGTAATGAATTATTTAAATAAACAAGAATGCTTAATCTAACAATATATTTACAATATTACTCAAATACTACTGAAATATTAAACTGTTATGTTCAGTATGATTGTCTGCATTTGCGGGGTTAGTGTACAATATATGCAGTGCTCTTTTGGTTAAATGTGATTAGGAATATGGGGCCCCAGAGACACCATTGCCCAAAGCTGTGATTATAAGTACAGGCAAGCTTATGTCATGACTTGGTGTGTTTTATCTCCATACTTTGATGTTCAGTATTTTATTTTCAGTGATTATTGGACAGTACTTTGTCACTTAGAATATTATTGCCCAATACCTCACAGCTGAATATGCTGCAGCTCAGTTTATTATCACTCTGTACACCTCTGCTAAGTATAACATAGCTAGTACTTCATCATTTAGTTTGTTGTAGCACTGTATATTATTGTTCATTTATTCATCGCTCAATACATCAGTCAGTGATAGAATTCTGGGCCAATAACTCAAGTGAATACTTCAGTCAAGCACCTAGATGTGTAATCAAGTGTTTAAGAAAAGTATTATAGACAACTGGCTGAGTAGTACAGAGAAAATGGATCACTTCTCTAATGACCTGTGTCAGTAATCTGGAGACATGGATTTGAAAAGCAGATATGGATTGTAATTGAGAAGCCTGGATCATTGATGGCAGTGTCTCAGACAGTGATCTGAAGATATGGACCTGAGAGACAAGAGGCTCGTTCAGTAATCTTGAGAGCTGGATTAATGACATATTAAAGCCATCAAGATGGCGGCGCGACGACGCAGGGCGCAGCGGCCACTCCAGTAAGGAATATCCGTTATCTGTAAGTAGGGGCCGTGCACAATCCTGATTTGATTGAGACGGATGTGTGAAGCACGGAGGAACATCTGGCGAAACTTCTGACATGCCTGTGCTGCTGACGCTGCTACTGAGCGATCGGAGAGATCTCCAGGGAGGAAGGCCCCGAATCCTCGGCTTTGCCTGTTGCTTGGTGGCCGGAGCCGGGGTTGAAGCACTCGGCAGAGATGGTGCTCGGTGCTCGGTGTCGGAGGGCTGGTCGGAGGCACGAAGTTGTCGGAAGTTTTCGGACGGACTCACAGTTGGCTGTGCTCGGGTGCTTCCAGAGGCTGCATCGGGAAGTTTTGCCACGTTGGAGGTTTCTTCCTTCTGCCATCTGCGTGAGATGATGGGCTATCTGGGACTTTGAGACTTTTTTTTTACCGTGCCCATGGTCTGCTCTTATCAAATTATGGTATTGCTTTGCACTGTTGTAACTGTATGTTATAATTATGTGGTTTTTTTGGTCAGTTAGTCTTGGTCTGTCTTGTGTTTATGTGATATCATACTGGAGGAACATTGAATTTCCCCTTGGGGATGAATAAAGTATCTATCTATCTATCTATCTATCTATCTAGTGGTATGCACATCCCAGAATATCTAAATAAGTGGTGATCTGGTTTAATAATAGAGGTATGGGTCAGTAATGTGGAAGTGGACATCTGCACACCAGAGACCTTGTCACGTGACATCAAAGCCTGGCTCCCTAATCCCAAGATTTAGATGAATAAACTAGAAGCCATGATCAGTAACATAGAGATTAGTATCTAGGAGGTTGGATCTTAAAAGAGGAGATCTACGTCAATAGTCTAATGACTTGGTACCCAGATAAGAAAGTCTGTGTCAGTGATTTGCTGGTGTGCATCTGTAAGCTGGAAACTTGGATCAGTTATTGAGAGGGCTGGAGCAGGGATCTAGAATCATACACACAATGCCCAGAATCTGAAAATACAGAAGAGTAATAGAATTTATCTGAAGGTGTGGATATATAGACCAGGTACCTGGATCAGCAACATAACTATTGTTACAGGGTGGGCATTTGTAAAACAGTGACATGGGCAGTAATCTACAGGCATGGACTTATGATAAAATTGTTGGCCTGTATTTTGGAGATGTTAGTCAAAAATAGTTTAGTTGCAATTTTCTCTTACAAAGAAATTTTCAGCTAATGAAGTAATTCTGAAGAAATATTGTATTTTTAAGATATGAAGCAGGCATCACAGCAAGGTCTCACAAGAAGTAATCACCGGAGGTAGAGGAGTGGCTATGGGATTTCTTTGAGTCATGGACTGGGCCACGTTCAATGATTCATCAGAGGATCTGAATAAAAATGCCACAGATGTCAAAGACTTTATAAAGACACTTGTGGATATGTGTGTCGTTACAAAGTCATTCAGAGTCTTCTGCAACCAGAAGCCTCTATGAACTAAGAGATACGCAATCTGCTAAGGGCTAGAATGGTGGTGTTCAGCACTGGCAACCAAGGAAAGTACAAGAGGTCCTGTTATGACCTCAGAAAAGTCATCTCACATGCAAAATGACAATTCTGGACCAAACACGAAGAAATCGGCAGATGCTGGAAATTCAAACAACACACACAAAATGCTGGTAGAACACAGCAGGCCAGGCAGCATCTATAAGAAGAAGCACTGTCGAAGTTTTGGGCTGAGACCCTTCATCAGGACGAACTGAAAGGAAAGATAGTAAGTATCTCTTAGTATCTTTCCTTTCAGTTAGTCCTGACGAAGGGTCTCGGCCCAAAACGTCGACAATTCTGAACCAAAATTGATTCACAGAATGATGCTCAATAGCCGTGGCAGGGCTTGAATGTGGTCACCTCCTATGAATTAAAACAAAGTGACATACGTGACACTATCATCCCCTCAAAACTAATCAATAAGCTCCAAAACCTAGGCCTCAGTATCTCCTTATGCAACTGAATCCTCAATTTCCTTACTTGCAAATTCTGATCAGTTCAGATTGGCAACAATATTTCCTCCACAATCACCATCAGCACCGATGCATCACAAGGCTGTGTGCTTTGCCACCTGCTCTACTCGCTTTATACTTACGGCTTTGAGGGTGAACACAGCTGCAATGCCATATTCATGTTTGCTGATGACACCGCTGTTGCTGGCCGAATCAAAGGTGGTGACAAATCAGAATATAGAAGGGAGAATGAAAATATCGAGTGACTGGTGTCACAACAATAACATCTTACTCAATGTCAAGAGCTGAATATTGCCTACAGGAGGAAGAAACCAAGGTCCATGAGGCAGTTCTCATTGGGAGATCTGAGGTGGAGAGGGCTCTGCAACCTATAGATCCACTCTCAAGGACTCTACAACTGATGTTCTCAATTGAAATTTATTTATTTATTTGTTTGTTTGTTTGTTTGCACAGTTTGCCTTCTTTTGCAAATCAGTTATTTGGCCGTCTCTGTGTAGTTTTTCATTGATTCTATTGTATTTCTTTCCATCTATTGTGAATGCCTACAAGAAAATGAATCTAAGGGTAGTATGTGGTGACATGTATATACGTTGATAATAAATTTAGTTTGAACTTTGAACTATAAGCAATTGGAAGGCAGTGCATTGCCTAAGGTCAATTTTCTTCTTAATCGAGATGTGTCCTCTGCTGATGTTGAACAATGAGAATGCATTTTCTCCTATGTAATTATGCACTTTTCTGATCAGTCCCATGAATTTCTGTTGCAAGTCTTGACCTTGCAAACTTCTCCATCAAAGTTGGAAGTATTATTGCATAAAAAGGCTGAATTGTGTGAATTACAGTATTTTCTATTCTGTATACTGTCCTGTCTATTTGCACAGTACTAACGTTTTGCAAGAGCAAAAATTGACAATGAGTGACATGGTGTACTAAGTGTCAAAAGATTAATGAAAGATGGGCTTTGAGGAAGAAAGGTGGTGAAAATAGTAGACCTGAGCAGAAGCTCCAGTCTAGTGTTTAGTAGTCAAAAGACTGTGACTCCCAACCGGGAGGGGAAAGGCCAGATTGAACATGGCTTAAAAGATCAAGATACACTGAGACAGGCTAACTAAGTTATCCCAGTCAATATAAAGCCATTTACTGGGGGTGAGAAACTGCCCTCCTTTGCATTTATATTTTGAAAAATCTTTGGTTAGAATGGAACATTAATACACAGTGGTAACCATACATCATTTGTTCTATCAGACCTCTGTTGTAGTCTTTGTTGCTCTTAGCTGATGTGTTTTAATGTGATTGCATTTACAAGGCTCCCTGTGGAGCCCTGAATACATCTGTTTTTGTGGACAGAGCATGCTACAATGATGTACAACAAGGGGAATTCCAGCCCTTGCTTCTGATCACAAGATACTAAGGACTTGATTTATTGAATACTTTAGATTCTAGATCATATGGAATGCACTATATTGGGGTGACTGAAAAGTTAGAGAATAAACAATTCAGAAGGTGAAAAATATCTAAAATAGAGAAATATATCAAAGTACAAAGTTCAAAGCACATTTATGATCAAAAATGTACTAGCTTACAGGCAGCCACGAAACAAAAAACCCAAAAGAGCCCATATAAAAAAAGAAAACTGTCAAACGCACAATGCACAGGGAGGAAAAAAAACAAATCATGTAAACTATAAAATTAATCACTTCTAGAATGAAAGTGAGACCACAGACATGAAGACTGGGGCAGCCAGAGCAGGCCACAACCTCAGTTCATTGCAGAGCTGAGTAAACGTCACAGAGCATTTAGCAGAACCGGCCTGACCATTGTTATTTGGAACTCCATTTTACAGATTTAATACAAAGGAACTTTGTCATGAACATTGATTTTCAAGGCATGCTTAATGTGGCCATGCCAAAATTATTAAATGATATTTTCTCATCTACTACATGGTTGAGAATGACACAAGCCACAATTAGTGAGTCACATTAAAAATAAAAAAAGTTGCAGATGCCGGAAATCCTGAAGTAAAAACAGAACACTGGAAAACTCATCAAGAGGAGCAGTAACTGTAGAAAGAGAAACAGAGTTAATATCTGAAGTGGAAGACCCTTTACTATAACTATGGAAGTGAACAGCAAGGTAGTTGTTAACAATGTGAATGGCGGGGCAAATTGGAATTGTATTATGCTTCTTTCTCTGTGTTATAAGTTGCTGCTGAACATGCCCATCAGAACAGGCTGTTCTAATGGACAGCCATTTTGAGTTTGGATAACTGTATCTGATTTCACTGCAGTTTAATTATTCCGTCAATGAATTATGTTGCATGTTTGGTTATCAATATTTTCCATTCATGGCAATAAGCATCTCTATTAACATTCTATCACTGTACTCCATTTTCTTCAATGGCATTCTCTATCACCTCAACAGACCGATTTTTCAATCAACCCTGCCTGGCATTTCACTGATCTTGTTCTCTAACAACAGATGTCTTCTCTGCCAACAGGCTTTCCTCCACAGCATCCTGAACATTAATTACCATTAGCTCGACCTGCACAACTTTGTCACTGAACTTCTCTCTCACTATCACACTCACAGCATCTGTCTAATAACATCACTGCATACATTTATCAAACTTGCCAGAAGGTATGCAAGGTGTGTTTGAATTATTTTTAAACAAATTCTTAGATAATACAGATTAAACATCATTATTGTAATTAAGATCTGCTTCTTCCAAATGTTAATTTGGTAATATTAATAATAAAAAAACAATGTCACACACTATTTTAACCAACATTTTGTTTTTGCAGTTTAGATTGAGGAATACAACATGCAGATTTTATCATTTCCCATCTAAATGTATCGTTTAGATATGATGGAAAATAAGTCACAGTGCGCTGCTCTGTAATAAAGTTCAGTTTGAATTTTGAACTTTAAACTCTTTATTACTGCATTTTATGAAGCACATAGGTCCATACTGATATAACATATAACATATAACAATTACAGCACGGAAACAGGCCATCTCGGCCTTTCTAGTCCGTGCCGAATGCTTACACTCACCTAGTCCCACTGGCCCGCACTCAGCCCATAACCCTCCATTCCTTTCCTGCCCATATACCTATCCAATTTTACTTTAAATGACAATACTGCCTCTACCACTTCTACTGGAAGCTCATTCCACACAGCTACCACTCTCTGAGTAAAGAAATTCCCCCTCGTGTTACCCTTAAACTTTTGCCCCCTAACTCTCAAATCATGTCCTCTTGTTTGAATCTCCATTACTCTCAATGGAAAAAGCCTATCCACATCAACTCGATCTATCCTCCTCATTATTTTAAATACCTCTATCAAGTCCCCCCCTCAACCTTCTACGCTCCAAAGAATAAAGACCTAACTTGTTCAACCTTTCCTTGTAACTTAGGTGCTGAAACCCAGGTAACATTCTAGTAAATCTTCTCTGTACTCTCTCTATTTTGTTCATATCTTTCCTATAATTTGGTGACCAGAACTGTACCTGTGCTGCCTTTATGGCAGTTATTTAGTTTATAATATTTTCGCTTAGTAATTCGTGTGTTAGCATTTTTTAGTTAAAGTTAGGATTGTTTAAGTAAATTCGTTGTCTGTAATATATCGCGGCATGCGATGACGTCACATCCGGTTTCACCGCGTCTTGTGGGAAAATACCGGTTTGGGATAAATGCAAGGGTGGGGGCCTGACATGTGCCAGTCCAGCGCAAGCAGAGTTTTCTCTCTACGCACCAGAAACATAGTGAAAGCAACGCTGTAAGTCATAGATAATCGATATGTTGAATTAAAATATTAACGCCGATCCTGTTATAAGTAACAATGGTCGATAAGGTCTATGTTTTCGTTAGTTAAAGAGTCGGGGTAGTTGCGTTGAAGTGTATTTAAAGTAGTCAATGGCGTAAGTAGATTCTGACTGTATGCTGCACTTTAATGTAATGTAGTTGTTGTAGTTTTACCTTTGCAAGTATTCACGATGTAAATGTGATATCTAGAAGGAAACAAATACTGTACCAATCTTGTATTGTTTTATCAACAGTTTTCACCATACGTTAATGTGGAAGAGTGAACAGTAAACAGTTAATCTTACTGTGATTCTGTCTTCATTGACAACGGTTTACCTTGACGTTTAACTCGGGTTCCGTCACACCCGAGCGAGAACGTTACAGTACCCAATACTCCAAATTTGGCCTTACCAATGCCTTGTACAATTTTAACATTACATCCCAACTCCTATACTCAATGCTCTGATTTATAAAGGCCAGCATACCAAAAGCTTTCTTCACCACCCTATCCACATGAGATTCCACCTTCAGGGAACTATGCACCATTATTCCTGATGTGGTAAACTGACAAAATATACAAGTTTTCATAAATTGAGCGTATTTTTCCTGATGCTGAAATAATTTGTTTTCCCTTCCATTATTATTTGATGTTGGAGAAACAAATCATGGCAAAGAGGAGAAGTATTTTGAATTTGAATGTTGAAATACTTTGTTTGAATCACTTTGTATTGTGAGCTTTCTTCTTTTACATATCAAAGCCAGAGTAGAGATTGTCATATGACAGGGAGCAAATGTCACAGTTCAGCACTTTAAAAAAAAATTTCTGTTAGATTCTACAAGAAGTTGCAATGGAGGAGGTGAAAATAAATTTGCACAAGTTCCTACAAATCCTGGGAGTGAAAGAAAATAATTCTGGGTCATTCACCAAAGGCACTGCAACCATTCAAGATGACAGTTCAGCATCAGCTTCTACAGGCAGTTGGGGACGGGCAATTAATGTATTCCTTGCCCTTAGTGTCTGTATCCTGAAAAACGTATGTGAAGGAAAAAGACCATGAAATGTTTTAGAATAAAGTCATAGGCACATGTGAGACGAATGACCACCAGAACTGCGTAAAGCTGTTTACTTTCTTGGAGCACTGTTCTCCAGCTAGACCTCTTTTAAACATGACAAAACATACCTTAACCAGTAATGAGAACCTCCCAGATGCATCAATGCTACAGTTCTACAAGTGTTTGGTGTCCGCCAGTGTTGATTCAGTCACAGAGCTGCTTGGAGGGATGGACACGGGAGGGATGAAGACAGATTTTTATTATTGTTTACAATGGTTTTTCATTGCAAGTGATGTGTGCAGTAGCAGCTATTCCCACTACAATATAGTTTGAAATGAATGATGATCTGAGGCCATGAACATTAAGATGAGCTGTTGAAAGAGGAAGGATAGCAGTCAAAAGAACATCACAAGGATAATGGAAGAACTATTTTAGCAAGGGGCAGTCTGACATATCTGGACTTCACTGCTGTTTCCTTCTGTCACCTGCTGCAACTAACACTGTCCTTCAGTGCATTATCAATAGTTACCATGGTGAATGGGGTGATGAACTGGAACTGGTCATTAGCAATGTCCTGCCATTTACCAGTCACTGTTGCTTAAGTGAGCTTCCCAAACCTCTTAACCCTAAGTTAATGGCCTTTCATATACAGAGCAGTTTTGCACTGTTTGTACTTGATGATACATCACCCAAGACACTCACAAATTTCTACAGATGTACTGTGGATAGCATTTTGACCAGCTGCATCACTGGTATGGGGGAGCCACTGCACAGGATCGAAATAAGCCGCAGTGAGTTGGGCATTACCCTCCAGGACATCTACAAGGAGCAATGCCTCAAAAAGGCAGCATCCATCTTCTGATGCAGGTGTATATGGACTATGTTGACTTTTCTCATTTGACATTGCATTAGCATCAGTCTTACCTTAGAAAAAAAAGGGGAAAGATTAGCACTATTTGTCAAATGTACATCGAAACATAGAGTGGAATTTGTCATTTTGCATCATTGACCAACACAATCCAAGGATTGTTCAGGGTGTAGACCACAAGCATTCAAATGCTTCTGGTGCAACGTAGCACGCTCTTAACTTACTAACCCTAATTGTATGTCTTTGGACTGTGGGAGGACACCTGAGCACCTAGAACAAGCCCACACAGTCATGGTGAGAACGTACACACTCCTTACTTTAGTGTGTTGCTGGCATGTAAGCATAAGCCCCCTTTCCTCCACTGTTTTTAGACTGGCTATCTCCCCTCTATCTTACAGACCAGGTGAAGAATCTCAACCCAGAACGCAGTAATTTCCCTCCATAGATGCTGCCAGACCCCGAGTTCCTCTGGTTTTTTGGGTGTTGCTGCAGGTTCCAGCATCAGCAGTCTCTTGTGCCTCAGATTTCCACTGTAGTCTGCCCTGTTAGAGACCTTGGTTCTCACTTCCCAACCTGTGTGTAACAAACAGGCAGTGTTATTTTTTTCCCTGTCCTTATTGTAAGCTACTTATCCCTGTTGACTTCCACCAGATATAAAAATGGAAGCAAGTTGATCCAATAGTCAGTGAAGAACTTGATGCAGTGACTGAGGAAGGTCTAAGACCCACATTTTGTGTGTGTGTGTGTGTGTGTGTGTGTGTGTGTGTGTGTGTGTGTGTGTGTGTGTGTGTGTGTGTGTGTGTGTGTGTGTGTGTGTGTGTGTGTGTGTGTGTGTGTGTGTGTGTATTTGTTCATGAATGGGTGACTGCAATTGATAAAGATATTTCATTTTGCTTTCAGGTTGTTCTTCCGTTGCCTGGCCAGGTTCCAATTCTTCAAAATCTCATATGAAAGAGGCACACAGATAGGGAGTGGTAGAAGAGATAAAGTAAAAATGCTTGTATACTCCTTTGGCAACAAATAAATCAGAAGGGGGAATGAAATGAGGAGGAAGTGGGATGTGATCGGGAACGGTGATGGTTTAATTTATGGACAGAAGCAGTCTTAGAGACTTCCTATTGTTGGATAGGAATTGCATATCTGGAAGGTTTAGGACATGCGGGTGTGATTATTTCTTGTTACTTAGCTGTTACTACATCTGGCTCTTTGCACAGGTATATCAGTGCTGTGCAATCCATTTGATTGATGTTCCAAAGTTGTCAGTGCATGCTGTGCTGACTGTATGAGGAAATGGGTGAGCTTATGATGTTCAGCCAGAGCCTTGGCTGATGGAAATAGCTGGCAGATGAACCATATGGATAAGAACTAACCAGAGCAAGAGGTCCAGGTTCTGAAGTCATAAACCTTCACATGTCAATGCATTAAGTTCTTCATTGACTATTGGATCTCCTTGCTTCCACTTTCATACTTGGTGGACCTCCCCCTTTGTGTAGGATATCACTCCCCCTTTCCACCATCAAAGCCCAATCTTCCACTATCAAAGCCCACAAATCCACAACTATATCTGCCTACCTTGTAACTTGCATTCTCTCTGATGTGTCATCAGAATATTGTGGAAAAGCTTTGGCTGTGAAATGTCTACCAGCAATCTCATCAGCTCCCTTACACCATTCTGTTTATGAGGGCAGACTAGCTTTAAACAATGAATGCTTGATTTGTTTTCACGTCAGCCACTCATAACATCACTCATCTAACGAATAGGATCTTGCCAAGGCATTGTTAGGTACCCCTGAAATAACTTGGGTAGGACAGCAACACCAGACTGGGAGGCCTACAAGATAAAAAAAAATAGATCTAAATCCTATAGCTGTTCTTGGCCCTCATTGCAACATATACCTTCAGTACTCCCAAGTGTTCAGGTGTCACTCTGCACACTCCCCTCCCTGAGATCTATGTCCTCAAACTCTAGCTCCTTCCAGTTTTGTCAGTCATGAAGCAACTTTCAAATGGTAGTGTAGTGGTTACTGCAATGCTTTACGGTACCAGTGATTGAGTTCAATTCCCTCTGCTATCTTTAAGGTATGTTCGCTCTGTGATCATGTGGGTTTCCTCCAAGTGTTCTGGTTACCTCTCACATTCCAAAGACATATGGGGAAGGGTTTGTGAGACATGGACAGACTATATTGGCGCCGGAAGCACAGCAACACTTATGGGCTGCCCCCAGCACATCCTCAGAGCGTGTTAGCCGTTGATGCAAAGGGTGCATTTCAAAGTATGTTTCAATGTACATGTGACAAATAAAACTAATCTTATATACTGACCCATCCTGTTCTGCACCCACTCAATCACAACAACCTCCTAACTTCAATCCTGATCCCAAACTCACAACGACATTCCAGTGCCTCCTCTAAATCGGTTAGACATTTGAGGGCAAGGGGAGAATGGAACTACCGTAATAGGATTGCTTTACCAGGAGCTGACATGAACACAATGGGTCAGATTACAGATTTTTGTGCCATAAGAATCTGATGTTTTAATCAATGGTTGCAGCATTCACTAATGGAGAGACAAGATTTTCAAGGTAATGATGCCTAAACAGCATTTCTGTACAGTACTTATTTCTGGCTAATCCAAAATACAGCATGGCTGAAACTGAAAATCTTACAGTCTTTGTCAAAGTTGTGTCAGTAAACTAGGTGTTTAGAGGATTACCACAAGTCTCCATTCTTAACCCTCATTGTTTTACTTGGATGCAAGCTCTTATACCATCCTGTTGCAAGTTGTGCTGCACTTTACCTATTCCTGATTATCCAAAGTCAATGTATTTGGTAATTGCATGATAAAGGGCAATCATGTCATGATTACAAAGAGAAAGTATAGAATTTAAGAAATGCATCAGATGATTTTCAGCTAATGTAAAAAACATTAGCTAGATTTAAAGTAAAATAAGAATATGTTAACAAGATTCATGACACTTGTGAAATTGGCTACAATGAAATCTCATTTATCATGGAAACCAGTATACAGTAGTTCATTTAAAAGAAAACCTAATGGAATTGCAGTTTCTATAGTTATTGAACTTGTGGTCCATTTCTCATGAGTCTGCAGTTTGCTAAGTAATTAGTTTAGCTCCAGCAATCAGGGTCTTTATGTATGAACTTTATGGAAACTCAACAATCTATCTGTACATGCTGCAGACCAGAAATATAATTCTAGGGCAACAATTTGTAATTCTGTTGGGACTTCTGTTCCACTTATTTCATTGGGTCTGTCCCATTTCCTCAGCCATTCCAAATATGACTTACTTAAAAAAAATGAGTTTGCATGCATTTAGATGCTCAATAAAAGCACTGCACTATATAAATGGAACAAATTGCGGCTAGTAAGTAAAGACTGAAGTGCATCAATTAAAGCAAAACTACAAATGAATTCAGATCAGGTTGTTATTGGTAGTAATTAATTTCTATACAGTTTGATCCTTTTTTAATATTTTAATTCAGTTCAGTTAGCAGACTCATCTGACATACTGGGCAAAGTTAATTTCTGGTTAATCCCACTGCCCAGATTGTGGCCCGTCCTGTGCTGGTTGTTGCTTTGTGAAGCTGAGTACTTTTAAATTTGAGGGTTTCTACTCACTAAACTTGCAAACCCTGCAAATTCTCAACTAATTTTTAATCCTACTAGTTTGCCTAAATCAACACTGATACCAACTAGCCTAACCATTTGCTATCCAAATACTGATGTGTACTCCAGGTCTACGAAGATTTCAAAATGTATCATCCAATGTCATGCGTTCTCACAACCGTTTAGCTGGCACCAAGCTGGTGTGGAATGTTTCCTGCGAAAAACATCTCACTGCTCTCTAGTTTAAAAAAATTATTCACTGTTTCATTTGACAGTAAAGATAATCGTGATGATTATTTTTATTATGGGCGGAGTTTAAAGAATCAAGTTGCGACACTGCATGCCAACAAAATTTTCTCGTGTACCTTCTCAAGCATGTGTGCCTTAGGTTCGCCATCTTTGGAATAACCCTATAGATTCATGGCCTATTTTAACACCTTCAAAGCAATAGTATGATTTTTGTTCTATTAAAATCACCTGGTGTGTAAAATGTTAATTTTCACTGAGTGCTGTGGAGTTGAACCCAAATACTGACATCACCATTTTGGACAGTGTCCATAATGAGGTTGCAGAGCAATGCAAACTGTTACGGTACGCGCCCAACTGTGCCAGCCCCTGGAGCTTAGATGCTCTGATTCTTCGAGTATGGATAGATGACGCAGTCCCTTTAAAGATTCTGGCCAGCTTCACTAATTGCCGGCCATGTTTTTGTGCCAAGATTTTACATATTTAAAGAGCACCTGAACTCAGGATTGGTGCTCAGTCATCAGCTCAACCTTGGTTCAGTCTCCAATTGCATTTCAGATTTCTGTCCCATTTTGATTCTCATCTAAACTCATCAGGTTCTCATCTAGCACCTAGTCAAGAACTCTGCCCTTGCCTCAGTCTCAAAATTGTGTTTGCATTCTAGTCTTGGATATTCCAGCACTGGAGCCCTTACCATCCTTGCCTCGGACTCTCGTCACAGTATGATTGAGCCAACATGGACCCAGTGGGGTGTCTGAGTCTCTTGTCAGCTGTGGCCAGCCATACAGAGAGGATCTCAGGACTGGGTCATGAGATACACAATATCCAGGTCATCATGTGCCAACTGTTACTAGGAGAAAGCCAGAATCGCTCGGGTGAGGCAGTCAGTCGCACTTCAGAGTCAGTCCATCTTCCGACCCCGGAGAGGCTTGATGGTGACCCAGGTTCTTGCCATGGCTTCCTCACACAGTGCTCATCGGTTTTTTAACTCCAGCTATCCTGGTTTCCTATGGAGCGTGGAAAGATGCTTCTCGTGACTGGGAGAGCTCTGGCCTGGACCACCGTGCATTGCGAGCGAAGGTTGGAGATTTGATCTGATTCGGAAGAATTCAAGTTGCAGGACCCGTCGGATGAAGACTTGGACTCTGATTTGGTCAAGTCTTTGCAGTCAGAGAAGGACTCTGATTTGGATTCTGTTTTGCCAAAGAACTCTAATGAACCTATAAAGGAGACTCTGAAGTCTATCGAATTGCCCTGGCACTAATACATGATTACTGTTAACGTTAACCTGAGGAGCCAAGGCTGTCAGGAGTTGGCCATAGGGAAGGGGTTCCTGTTTTGGCAACTACCAGCAGCAGCCTCTGGGGTTTAGATGCTTCAATTCTCTGGAGTATGGAGAGCTGGTGCAGTCCCTTTAAAGATTCTGGCCCCCTCCACTAATTGGCACCCTGTTTTGGTGCCAAGATTTGGATATTTAAAGAGTACCTGAACTTTGGTTCAGTCTACGATTGCATTTAGGATTTCTGACTCACTTGGATTCTCATCTAGTCTCGTCAGCATCTCATCTAGCATCTAGTCAAGAACCCTGTTCTCGATTCCATCTTGAAATCGTGTCTCTATTGTAGTCTTGGATACTCCAGCACTTGGGTCTTTACCATCGTCGGCCAGGCCTCTTGTCATAAGAATACAGGGTAATTTACACATTTTCAAACATCTGTTAATATTTTAACTGTAAGCTTTATCAGCAAACCACTGCACTCAGAGAGAGATGACAGTAAATGTAACGCTACCAGACAGTGTTGACTTCAGATATCATAAAAGATTTCAGCTAAGTTAATCTCATCCTCAGTGAATTCTAACCATCACACTGACCTATTTGCTCTTTCAGCACTGTTTTTATTTTAAGAAGTCATTTTGGGTCATTGATTTGTTTTAACCTGACAATTTTATGTTGCTTGCTGAAATGTAGCCAGTTGCCTAACAACTTACGATATCATTTTCAAGCCGTTACCTTCTTTCTGATGTTGGTGCTAATGCAAGAAAGCATCTTGATGAATGGCCAAATGGACTCTTGAGAATAACTTGCTGTGGGACAACAGCTATTGCTGCTGTATGGTCTCTGGCAGCATCACATTTGGGATGTGGCTAGACTATTTATTTTTTGATCTTAACTGATTGTACAGCAGTTATTTATGTCGATTAAAGTGGAAAAGAAAACATTTCGGGCGGAGGCACTTTTGAATATCTATTGTCAGCTTTTATTTGGATATCTTGACTTACTAATAGTGGCAAATTAACAATAGCTTTGTTGGAATTGTTAGTGAAACACTCTGGTTCCATCGGCTGCGTAAGTCTAGGGAATCATAATCTCCGGCCCTACCAAACGTGGGAGATTGAAGTGTAAGCCCCCCAAATACCCCTGTTTGTGTGGATGCTGAGTGATTTGTTACCCTGTTACAAATAAGTACCACAAAATAACAAACAGTACACTGCATACAATTAAAAGATTTAGCTTCATAATTATTAATTTGACTAAAGGGTTAGTAAAGAAAAAGCAGAAAAAAAGAAAAGGGCCCATTTTAATGAAACAGTCTAATGTGCACAATTTGGAGCTCATTCGTCGATCCTCCTTTGACCTCCCCAGGCTTAATCAAATCACGGCCCCACTCCAGGTCAATCCTATGACCTCTTCTCTCCGATGTCTTCTCTTTTCTCCCCCAGCAAAGCCCCAAGCCCAACCTTAGTGTCCCTCACCAGAGAAACCACCCTTAAATCTGGCCATCCTAATTGGATGGGACACAATTCGCCTCTCTCTTATCTTCAACAGTAACCCAAACAAGCAGCTTGCACAGAACAGAACAGCATAACAGAAAAAAAAGTATGAACCATATGAACCAGGGCATTACATTAGTTTTAAGTTTCAACAACAGGTTATTGATAGCTCGTTGCACAGAGTATGTTGACCTGATTTTTGGTGGAAATCGCTTCATCTTGTGCAGTACCATAGGACTGAAGATGACTCATTTCCATTCCCATTTCTTGCCATAATACTAAGAGAAATACTAGGAACCCATCAAGTTTGCTCTGCCATTCAATCATGGCTGATTTTGATTTCAACCCCACTCTCCCGCTTTCTCCCCATAAACATTAACCATCTTACCAGACAAGATCCTGTCAATTTCTGCCTTAAGTACACACAATGATGTCGCCTCCACAGGTCTCTGCGAAAATGAGTTCCCCAAATTCACAACATTTGAATATCTTCAGCCAAAATTCCTCCTCTTCTCAGTTTTATAAGAATATCTCTTTATCCTGACACTACATCATTGGATTCTAGACCCAATCCAGAATAGCTGATCCCCTGCTGGGCTCAACCACAAGCTGCTCTAAAAAGCATCTTGTAGGCACTCTAGAAACTCCCCCTCTAGCACCAACCTGACTTTCACAATCTACCTGCATAGTGAAGCCCCATGACTATTGTAGCATTGTCCTTTGGCATGCATTTTCTATCTCCTGATGTAATTTGTAGGCCACGTCCTTACTACTGTTTGGGAGTCTGCATACAATTCCCATCAGGGTCTTTTTACCTTTGCCGTTCCTTAGCTCTATCCACAATGATTCAGCAGTTTCTGACTCTGTGTCAACTCTTTCTAAAGATTTGATTTCAATTTTTACCAATTTTTCCCTCAGCCTTCCTGCCTGTCCTTTTGAAACAATGTGTATCCTTGTATATTAAGCTCCCAAGCTATAATCTTCTTTCTGCAATGATTCAGGGATGCCTACATCATACAGTACATACCAATCTATAACTGTGCTACAAGTTCATCAACTTTATTAAATATACTGTGTGGTAACTTCTACTTTACAAAAAGACCACTCGACAACTTGATGGCCAAAAGAGCATCTTTATCTGGGTCAGCAAATGATATTTACAATACAGAGGCTTCCAGGTACCTCGTGCGGCCTGGGTGGAGGAACATATACAATGAATACTGGGAGTAAAAAGAGCGGAAGTAAAGACCCCGCCTCTTGCTACCAACAGCTTCCCGATTAGTATTAGCTTACTTTTAATAATACTCACATTACAACACTTCTCCCCCTTTAAAATCCAATATTCCCCAAATATAGAAGAACTGGGAAATAAAAACAGTGGTATCATTAGCAACAGGTTACCAATACAAAAACACCTTAAAAAAAATGGAAAATTCAACATTCAATCTAACAACAAAAGAAACTATCCAATCAAAGATTCAGTCTGTCGGGAGGTTTGCGAAGGCGTTGCGATCTACGCACTACCCCCGGTGACCCAGCAGGCACCGCTGGTGAGGAGGTTTTGGGTGGATCTACTGTTGGGGACACAAGAGGGGTCTGTGTATCCGCATGAGAATGTCCATCCTCTTCAGGGGACTCTGCTCCCTCTGCCAGTGTCTCTCCCTCTAGCAAAGTCACTGGTGGACATGCTTTCCTGGTATGCATTAAGTGCTCATTGCTCCTTAACTGTTTTGGACTACTGAGCTTCTTTGAAATCGGTGGCAAGCTATTCTCAGCATTATTGGGATAAACGGCATCTACAGGTTTGCCACCTAGCTTGGAACGCACTGAAGCAGGAACTTTGGTTCTTGAACCATCGTCACGACCATAGCTCAGAATAGACCCAATTGCAAATTTTTCATAGAGTTCCTTGTTATAACTTTGAACTATCTGGAGTTCAACAGCAGGATAACACAATGTGTTTTGGAAAACCTCTTGGGCTTGAACAAAGGTCTTGCCTGTTAAATCACAGCCATTTATTTTGATGATACATTAATTCTCCTGGAGCAGTTTCTCTTTTCTTGAACGGCTGTTCTCTTCAATACCACGAATACTCAGGTCAAGGAATCTTCCACTCAGCGTAGAGTTAAAAGGCACTGTTACGATTGGCTTCACATGCAGGTTCCTGTTAGCGGGATCATCAGGCTGAGATTCCCCTTGCTGTAACTGGGCAGGTGGTACGAGAGCTGGGTTACTGCTTCGCCATACTAGAAGTGGCGAGCTGGCTTTCAGTGCCAAGGGGGCAATTGCTCCTGTAATAGGCCGAAGAGCCGCAAGCTCACTCTCAAATGTGTCCGGTCTATGTCTGTCACTCACATTGCCATCGGCGACTTCATCTGCACGCTGCACCTCATGCTCTTCCGTCATGTGTGCATACTTAAATTCATGCCAGTTGAGCCAGATTTTACGAAGCCAATCGTAAGGCTTAACCTTACCCTTTATACTCCTGCACTTTTTAACTAAATGTCCCTTCTTGCTACAAGCATGGCAGACAGTATCTTTGAATTTACAAACATTTGCATAGTGTGTTCCTCCACACCGAAAACATTCCACCCGTTTTTCCTGTCTACCAGTCTCCCTCCTGACTTGGAGCACTGCCGCCGACTGCGACCCCCCATATCCTTTCTGTATATCCTTGGCATTATTAGCAGCCAACTCCAAGCCTTGAGCAATCTCTAGGGCTGTCTTGAAAGTCAACAGAGCGGCGTTGTACGGCATCATTATTAATGCCGCATACTAATCTATCACGGAGCATGTCATCCAACACGGCTCTGAAATCGCAATGCCCTGATAGCTGCCAAAGCTCGGCCACAAAATCACCCCCAGACTGACCTGTCTTCTGGACATGGCTGTGAAACTTGAACCGTTGAACTATCACCGAAGGCTTCGGATTGTGGTGGTTCCCCACGAGCTTGACCAGTTCGTCGTATGGAATTTCTCCCGGTTTCAGCGGTGTAGCTAAGTTCCGTATCAGCTCGTACGTCCTTGCCCCATACACACTCAGGAGAATAGAGCGCTTCTTAGCCTCCTCAGTAATTCCATCAGCACAGAAAAAGTGGCCCAACCTTTCCTCGTACTCCAGCCACTCCTCAATTTGCTCGTCGAACACACCGACCGTTCCGAACGTAGCCATCCAAACACAAGGCTCCTTGCCCGCTCACGGCTCCTGATCGAAAACGGGGCCGAGCCGTCCACAAAACCAGTTTACCTCGTCACCAAGAATATGTGGTAACTTCTACTTTACAAAAAGACCACTCGACAACTTGATGGCCAAAAGAGCATCTTTGTCTGGGACGGCAAATGATATTTACAATACAGAGGCTTCCAGGTACCTCGTGCGGCCTGGGTGGAGGAACTATACACAATGCACACTGGGAGTAAAAAGAGCGGAAGTAAAGATCCCGCCTCTTGCTACCAACAGCTCCCCGATTAGTATTAACTTACTTTTAATAATACTCACATTACAACATACTGTGCACATTTAAATATAACATCTTCAGTCCTGTTTTCACCCTTTTCGATTTTGTCCACCTTTGACATTACAACTCATCTTGTTAACTGCAATTTTTTCCCTATCATCAGTCTTTCCTTGATAGGAGTCTAACCACACGTTGCCTCTGTTTGTAAACCAACCACCTACCTCATCATTAGCATTATCTCTCTGGTTCCCATTCCCATGCCAAATTAACTTAAACCCTCTCGAATAACTCTTGCCAAACTATCCGCACGGATATTGGATCCCCTCAGATTCAGGTGTAACCCATCCCTTTTGTGATAGGTCATACCTTCCCCAGAAGAGATCTCAATGATCCATAAATCTGAACTTTTGCCCCCTGCACCAGTTCCTCAGCCATTCATTCACCTGCCAAATCATCCTATTCTTACCCTCACTGCCACGTGGCAGAGGCAGTAATCCAGAGATTACTACCCTGGAGGTCCTGCTTTTCACCTTTCTACCTAACTCCCTAAAATCTCTCTTCAGGACCTCCTCACCTGGTCTACCTATGTCATTGGTGCCAGTATGTACCAAGACATCTCGCAGCTCACCCTTGCCCTTGAGAATTCAGTAGACCCGATCGAGACAGCCCTGACACCAGGAGGGCAACATACCATTTAGGTATCTCTATTGCGCCCACAGAATCTCGTCTCTGTTTCTCTGACTATGGAATCTCCTATCAACACTGCAGTCCTCTTCAGCGCTCTGCTCTTCTGAGCCACAGCACCAGAGTCACTGCCAGATGTTGTGGTTGGGTATATGTGCATAAGACTTTTGCACAGTACTGTATTTATCTTGGGAGTCTGGTGTTGGTCAATGTGAATGCCACATCCTGTCTAACAGAGTCAACTGTGTATAAAAGGGCCCTCTGAA
The DNA here is from genome assembly GCF_048418815.1 of Hemitrygon akajei. Taxonomy (NCBI): domain Eukaryota; kingdom Metazoa; phylum Chordata; class Chondrichthyes; order Myliobatiformes; family Dasyatidae; genus Hemitrygon; species Hemitrygon akajei. The sequence continues at coordinate 30,752,928 of NC_133149.1, read as the reverse complement.
GGGGGGATGACCTTTGAGAGGACTCAAGTAGGTAGATTACCATTTTAGTCATGATCCTCCTTCATTCAACTTGTTTACTGTGAATTAATTTAAAATGTATTTTTCTCTTGTCAACATTTTCACAGCATGATTATGTGCACCCATGTCTTCTCAAGCACACAATGTGCAACAGCTGAACTCAGGAAATAGGAAGTGTTCTAAAAAGGAAGCAGGAGGTCTTATACTGCTGTCACAATGAATCTGTTAATCAAAGGGTCCTTGCTGTCAAATTTCAGCAGGTGGCTTTTCTTCAACCATCATACACACAACTTTTCTTATGGCTGGTGTTTACGCACAGCACGCCACTGTACCTTCCAAAATATCAAACATGGAAACTGCTTCCACTTTCCCAGCATGTCATAGCAAACATAAATTACCTTTTCCTATTGGAAGGGAAATGGATCAACATCTGAAATATTTTGCTTCACCTGAATAACTCAATTGAATAAGAAGAATTATCCAACCAAGTCTGCCTATGAATAAACAACACAGCTGTTTAATAACAGGTTCTCTGAACATTGCTCTAATTAACTCCTATCTCCAACAGTGTTGGAGCAAACACCTGTTTTTTACAGAATAGAGCTTTAACCCTTCAGCACAATAATTTACTGGAAATAAACTTATAGAGGGCTTGTGCAGTTAGATAGTTCTAATGTATTGCCACTGCTTTGTTTATATCAGTTACAGGCTACACTATAATCTAGTTCTTTAGAAACCTGGTTATTTTGCCCACCCTGGCAAATTACAATCACTTACACCACATTGTATCTTTTTCACTCTTGTTTCCTGTAATTAGAAACACCAAAACAGTTACTGAATGATCACACAGGCTCTGTCACATCAAGAGCATCACGCCTGCTTTATAATGTGAACTGTTATGTAGACAAAATAACACAAAGAGCACACTATTCAATGCATTATGCCAAATGTTATACCATAACGTAATACCATAGAGAGCAATATACCTAGTTTATTGGGGAAGGATAAATAAAAGTCTTCCTGATCTCTACCTTCCTATATTTTTCTGAGAGCTGCACTATCTACAACAGGCAGCTAAGCATGAGAAAGATGCCAAGTCCAAAAGCATCTTCTTTTCCAAGCTCTGCTATGAGAAGACATTAGTGAGTAAATAACAGAAAAGATTTGCGGATGGGACTGCGAACCGGAAACCCATGCACTGGGAGTACACCTAGGCCTGGCATAAAGAAACACACTAATTTGCAATCTATCCACCTTTCTACCCTGCCAAACACCTGCTGACTGACTGTGGAAGTGTCAGAGGATGCACAATAGCCTCCATTCACCACCTCACTATCCACAGAACTGGAATGGAAGCAAGACACCCTCAATCCCAAGGGATGACCTTGGGAAAATTATGCAATTTATTTGTGTGTTAAAAGACATTGCATCTGTCAAACATCCTTGTGGAGATTCAAGATGACATTCTTAGCCAATATGTATCAAATGAGGGCAATTGCAGATCGAGTTGAAAGGAATATAACTGGGCAGGAGGAAGGACCGTACTTGTGAAAACAGTTTTGCTTTGTAGTTATGATCCGAATTACAGTCTCAAGATAAGGCACCAGACAGTCAGGACAAATGAGGAGAAATTACTTAACCCTGAGTGCAATGAATCTTTGGAATTGTCTACCATAGAGGGCTCTGGAGGCCCAGTTGCTGAGTGTACTCAAGACAGAGACTTCAATGTTAAGGGTATCAAAGGAAATAGGGGACTGGTATGAGAAAATGATGCTGAGGTAAAAGATTAACTACGTTATTGAATGATGGAGGAAGCATGAGGGACAAAATGGCCTACTCCTTACTCTGCTGATTGCGTTCTTATTTTCTTATAGGTCCTCCCCGGAATCCTATTCCTGTGAAATGTCCATAACCTGGACAGTTCATAATCAGGAAATGTGACAATGAACTGAGTTGCCACCTGGAAGATGCCTGTAGCCCTGCTGGTTTCCCTATTGCATGTTTGTATGAAAGTGCTCTGCATAAGTCAGGCATTTGTTACCTGGACAGCACCTGTAATAGCTTTCCTCATTTTCTTTTTACCTACAAGTTATTATTTCTTAAAAGATAGCTTGCAACAGAGTCTTTTCAGGAATCTTTTTTTAAGTCGCATTAGTAAGAATACAACCTCGGGAAAGTGATATACAGCATATCACCACCCCAGCCATACTGTTTTCTCTCAGTTACCATCAGAAGTTCCAAATCACCAGCTTCAGGAACAGCTACTTCTCTTCAATCATTTGGTTCTTGAAACTTAATTGCTACCTTGATATAGCGACACTACGACCACCTTTCACTACAAAAGTTTTTTTATTGTTCAAACTGTGTTATTTCTTGTAAATTTGTGCATTGTTTATGTATAACTTATGTTTTTGTTGTGAATATTGTGTATCTGATGCTATATGCCTGTGAATCTGCAGCAAGTAAAGTTTGTCATTGCAATTGTGCACAATGTACATGTACTAGTGTATATGGCAATAAACCCGACTTCAATTTTGAAGAACATAATTTTAATTTGTTGACTGAAATAAAATGATTCAGATCTACACTATGGCCACTTGATGCCTCTGCACATCTTTTCAATGATTAGACAGCACATGCAGAACAGGAAATCCTTGAATTTGATCCTATTGTGTGGCAAGTGAACGAGCCACATTAAACTAACAATCGGAGTACCTTATCTAAATTTAATACCAGTAACTTGAAAAATCCAGTAAGGTTACAGAAAACATTATGGTGCAGCTGATTTGAAAGCCACTCAAGCAATAATCTCACTGTTATAAACTTTAAGTATTGCAAAACCACAAAATTTTGAAGTTTAATGATGATTAAAGTTGGATACAGAATATGACTTTTGTTCTAGTTTTATTTTGAAATACAAATTCACTGACTATGAGAGCTGGTGAAAATGCCTACGATCTGCACTAATGTCATTTTTGTTAACATTTTCCTCATCCAAACAGTTATTGGAATTTGTCAAATGTTCACTTCATAAATGCCATGGAATGCTTTATTAAATCAAGCCTAAAGTTGCAGGCTGTCACTCCTCATTAAGCACTTACTAACTGAGGAGTTGAACTATCGATGCTTATATGAGTTCAGGTGATGTTAAAGAAACTTTGAAATTAGATTCTATCCTCAAAATCCTTGGCACCTCACATTATTTCAGACCACACAAAAAAGATTTTTAATTTCATCTGGAGATTCTACTTACACTGAGTAAATTCTTCTGCCAAATGTAATTATGGGTCTATTGTAAAATATGTCATGTGAACAAAAGCAGAACTACAATTCATGATTAATTCCTGTAATATGGTCATTCAAAACTTATTTGCAGCAGACTGATTCAGCTCAAATATATTACACTCAATGTGCATTAAAATCTTAGCTTCTTAAGTATTTTTCTTCAGAATGAAAATGTTATTGTCCACTTGCTCACTTGCAATCCAATTCAAGTGGCTACGAGGAAAGCTCAATTCACAGCACATCAGCTCCTCAATGTATTGTGGTAGTTGTCCATTGTACCTGACAATGACTGAAATCTGTACAGGAGAGATTTAAAAAAGGAAACACCATTGCACTGGGGCAGTTCCGCTCACTCAACCTCGGAAGTCCAGGTCCAGTGGTATGAGTAGTTAGCGCAAATGAGGATCTTCCTTGGTTGCAGTGGATAACGATGACGTCTTCAGTGCATTGTCATGTCCTTCGCTCACAACAAAGAATTACGGAACCACCTTTCTGGCCTTTGGATCATACTACTGATCTTATCCACCCAGTCTGCCGGAGACAACTTCACATGCTAGGACAGCAATGTCCCTTTCTCACAGGGATATGATGCCCGCCAGCTACCCTCACTTGGTTTAGCCTGCCTGTTGAAGCGGTGTACCGGGGTGTGGCCGCTGTCGCATGCATACAGCTACTTGGAGCCACAGGTTAGAGCTGAGTACCCAGTGGGGCCCAAAGGTGAATGAGCTGCCCCGGAGTGGACACAACAAGCCCCTTCACCAGGGGTGCTACTTCTCCATGGACACCCCGTACACCCCCAATGTATTGTATTGTACTTATTTGATAAGCAACGTGAGTGAACATTAAGTGCCTATCACTTGCAGATTCCACCCATGTGCAGTGTGTCTGCCTATTTATGCATGGACCCTGTTCAGAAGTGCTACTGGTTGTGGGCATGTCGTTCAGCAAGCCTGACCTTTGGTTACTTTGGATCTATTTGATACAAGTCTACAACGCAGGCAACTTGCTCTCCACATTATAATGTTCATGACCTGGAATATAAGGAGCTTCATGGAGAGTCCAACAGGTCTGACAATTGCTCTCTTATTGTAGCCTTGGAACTTGGATGCTTTGATATCGACATTGTTGCCTTGAGAAGATAGGCAAGAAATGACAAGTTCAAAGAACAAAGCAGTGGGTGCGCAAAACATGTGATTTGCCATCAAGAATGAGCTTGTAACAAGAGAGCTATGGATGGTGCTGAACCCAAGTGCACAGTAAGGGTCTAGAATTAACTCACACTCAAAATAAATAAGACATCACAAATAATAGTCCAAGAAATGTACTCCTATGATTGAGCACTGAGTGCTCAGCATGAGGCCTTTAAGCATAGACTTTCCATGAAGAAATGTGGCAGGCAATAATTGGCAATCTGAGTCTTAAAGGGACAATGGCAGCTAACTATACTCTGGGTAATTAGAGCACCAAAACTTGGATTCCTGTTGTTCATTTGAGACCATGACAGAGCTGGTGTGTGATAAGTGAATGACTCAAGACTCTCTGACACACTAAGATGGAACCAATCATCAGCACTGGATGATCTGGATTGACCCAGGAGGACTTCTAATCTGACCATGGAAAAGAATCGGCTTTATTGCTGACCATCTTACCATGCAGAGTTTCTAAAGTATGAAAGTTACTTATGTTATTGTTATGGCTTTCGGGGGGGGGGGGGGTTGAATCTATAATCGAAGGTTATGCTCCATTACTGTTACATATGTTTACATCAGACAGTTAATTTTGGATAGAATCAGAAGATAATGCTCAGAGGGAGTCAAGCAAAGGATGGTGATGGTGAGATTAAGTGAAGGTCAGTTAAGACCTGTTACTGCTGGCTGGTGCTTACACCTGTCCACTTTTGTTCCATTCATGGTACCGGAGGGATCTTCCTCAGAAGATAGCGCAAATTCCTGTTTGTGGACATGGTCATGTAGATGTCCTTCTAGCACTTGTACATTGTGCAGAATACCACAGATGTCCATAATTCAGGCTCATCCCTGTAAGTTGTATCGCAAAAGAATCTACTGTATGATTTGTTGTGGCATTAGAAACATTGCTTGAATATTCCAATGGTATACTTATTGTAGCTGTATTGGTCAGTCCCTTAGCTCAGGTCAGATTTGTCAATAGCTGGCATTTTGCAGATCTCAGAGGAGTTCTGAAATTAATTTTAAATATATTCTTGTTCCTAAAGCAATTAGCCTTTGACTAATCAAACTGGATAACAAATGAGGAGGTGGTAAACATCCTGTCAGCTATGAGAATATGACATTCTTGCTCAGCAGACTGAGCATTACTTTATGTGTGAAAATGACATCAGTTTGATCAAGTGTACATTGGGCAATCACTTTGCCAAACACCCACACTCTGTATGCAGTAGGCACCCTGAATTCCAGGTTGCATCTCAGTTCAGCCCCCTTTCTGTTATGCTTTCTAATTCCACAATATAAAAACTAATTAAAAGCAAAAGATGGGAGCCCAAGAGAATGGCTCTTAGATTTGTTTTTATTTTAAGCGAGGCACACGTATATGAAGTGGCAGCGTATGACATATGTCATTTACGTACCTTTACATATAACCTGCATTGCATTACAATAACAACTAAAAATGCTTAATCAAACAATATATTTACACTATTACTCAAATATTATTGAAATATTAAATACACACATTCCTCCCTGTTTAGCTATAAACTCCAACTCAATATAGAATGCATCTCCGCTTATATACAATCATATATATGTACAGTATATACTATATAATACAACTACTATATAGACATCCACAGCATGGTAAATTTTAAATTGTCCCATTCAGGCCTAAAGATTTAATCTCTGTGGAGGATTTCTTTCTCTTGTGGGATAATATTTCCTGACAAGGGTGGGGCGTCACTTTGCTTGGTATTAGAGACTTGTGCCATGAAACAAGCTCTGGGGCCTTCTCCATGGAGATTGTAGGAGTTGGTTCTGGGACTGTAGGAAGTGGTTCTGACATCTCTGGACACCTTTCTTCTGGGCATGTTGGCATCACGACCAGCGCATGTGAAGCTTCACTGGACGATGTGGATCATAATGTGTGAGTCGGGTGTCTGATGTCATCATTTTCTTTTACCTTTTAGAAAGCCACCTCACACTGCCTAGTCCATTGCCATTTCTTCCCAATCTGTAGTAATGAGTTCAAGGGGTGGAGCACAGTAACCACGTTTGACAGGAAACTGTTATAGTAATTGGCAAATCTTAAAAAAGATCACAACAATGTCTTGTCCTTTGGCCTTGGGCCATCCACCACTGCATGAATTTTCTCAGCACACTTCTATAAATCGTGGTGTGACCACAGTAAGTGATGTTTGGTTTAACAAATTCACATTTGTTGCTTCATGCTCTGAGCCCATAATCTTCTAAACTGTCTTGTGATTTTGGAGATGTTCCTTGCCATTCCTTACTGGACAATGATATTTTCCAGGTAACACTGAGTGCCTAGACAGCCTTGCATTTTCTACCAGAGTGCAGGGTCAGATACTACTCCAAAGATAAGCCCATTATAGCAATAAATTCCTTTGTGAGTGTTTGTGCTAAGAAAGACTTTGGACTCCTCTTCCATCTCCATCTGTAGGTAGGCCTCAGCTACTGTAAGTCCACTTTGCTAAAGTGTTTTCCTCCAGAAAGGTTTGCAAAGATATCCTCTATCCTGGGCAGAGGTTATTGATCCACTTTCAGTACAGGGTTGATGGTGACCTTAAAATCACCACAGGTCCTGACAGACCTATTTTTCTTTTGCTACTGGGACCACTGGCATTGCCCATGGGCTCCACTCAACCTTAGAAAGAATTCCTTCAGCCTCCATGCGCTCTACCTCACTGGCCACTTTATCACAGATGGTTTGAGGAACCGGATGGGCTTTGTAAAACTTAGGGTGGCACTTTCAATTAATACTATTTTATTTTTGATACATTTGAGTCTTCTAATGTCATCCTTGAACACTTTTGTGGTATCATCTGGTACTTTTCTTAATTTGCTTTCAGTTGATTCTAATACAAGGAATGTGGAATGCAAATAGTGAATAGATGTCCAATCAAGTTGTAGTTGTCTCAGCCAATCATGCCCCAAAGTGCTGGGCCTCCTGTTTTTACCACATTCAAGCCCAATGTGATTTCCTGGTTGTTGTATTTCACTGTTACAAATGTTATTCCCACAGGAGTTAGTTTTTCTGCAATGTAGGTTCATAGTTGGATATCTGCAGACTTCAGTTCAGTATCTTTGAAATGCTGTTCCTACTCATTTTGTGGAATGACTGAAAAAGCCAAGCCAGCGTCCAATTCTATTTAAATTAATTTGCTGTTCACTTCTAGTGTAAGTACTATTGTTTTCTGTTAGTTTTCGCTTTCTAAATCTGAAGGTTACCCAGACCTGTGTTACGCTCATCATAATCAGATTTTTCATCAACAGCATGTAGATTAGTACTCTTTTTGAAACTGTTGCTTAACTAGTTACCTTTTCTTCTTCTCTTTGCAGCCCATTCATTTTTGTTTGCCTGATATCCTCTTTGTATGTGTTGTATTTTGTTGCATTTTCTGCAAGTTTCAGCTTTAAACCTGCATTGGTCTGATGTATGTGAGCCCCTGCCAAAACAAGAGCACAATTTGTTCAGTCAGGCAGGAGTTTGTTTAAATGTTGTTATTTTGTTCATGTTCGCTTTCTTTCTTGACTCCAACTCAGTTGTGTCTCCGTCTGCTGTTTCCATTGATACAGTGATTTCAACTGTTCCTTTAAATGTAAATTGTGCTGCATTTTTGTAAGATTCCACTAATTAAATGATCTCTCAGTGCATAAATAAGCCTGTTACCAAACTGACAATGGTCAGACAATCTCTTCAATTTAGATACATATACTGAAATGGAACATGAGTGTATCTGCAGATGCTGGAAATAAATTTAAAAAAACACGAAATGCTGGCAGAACTCAGCAGGCCAGACAGCATCTATGGGAGGAGGTAGTGACAACGTTTCGAGCCGAAACCCTTCATCAGGAGTGAAGTAACATGGGGTGGTCGAGGGGGGGGATAAGAAGTGGGGGGAGGGATGAAGTAGAGAGCTGGGAAGTGATAGGCTGGAAGGAAATGGGCTAGGGGGAAGGTGGAGAATTATGGGAAATAAAAGAGAAAGAAAGATAGGGCTGGGGAGAGATTATAGTGAGGGGGAAAAAGAGAGAGAAAGAGAACCAGATAGGGATGGGGGTAAGGGGAGGCAGGGGTATCAACGGAGGTCAGTGAGGTGAATGTTCATGCCGGCAGGTAGGAGGCTACCTAGGCAGGAGATAAGGTATTGCTCTATCGACCTGCGTGTGGCCTCATCTTGACGGTAGAGGAGGCCATGGACAGACATGTCGGAGTGGGAGTGGTCTGTGGAATTGAAGTGTGTGGCCACAGGGAGATCCCGCCACTGCTGCAGGACCGAGCGCCGGTGTTCGGCGAAACGGTCTCCCAGTCTGCGGCGGGTCTCCCTAATGTATAAATGGCCACATCGAGAGCACCGGATACAGTATATCACCCCAACTGGCTCGCAGGTGAAGAGGTGCCTCACCTGAAAGGACTGTCTGGGGCCTGGGGTGGTGGTGAGGAAAGAAGTGTGGGGGCAGGTGTAGCACTTCTTCCGTTTGCAGGGATGAGTGCCCGGAGGGAGGAGGGATGGGGGGGATGAATGGACAAGGGAGTTGCGTAGGGAGTGATCCCTGCGGAAAGCCGAGAGTGGGGGGGAGGGGAAGATGTGGCTGGTGGTGGGATCACGTAGGAGGTGGCGGAAGTTACGGAGGATTATACGTTGGATTTGTGGGCTGGTAGGGTGATAGGTGAGGACCAGGGGGACTCTATCCCTGGTGGGCTGGCGGGGGGATGGGGTGAGGGCAGAGGTGCGTGAAATATGGGAGACGCGATGGAGGGCAGAGTTGATAGTGGACGAAGGGAAGCCCCTTTCTTTAAAAAATGAAGACATCTCCTTTGTCCTAGAATGAAAGGCCTCATCCTGAGAGCAGATGCGGTGGAGGCGGAGGAATTGAGAGAAAGGGATAGCATTTTTGCAGGAGACAGGGTGGGAGGAGGAATAGTCTAGGTAGCTGTGGGAGTTAGTAGGTTTGTAGTAGATGTCGGTGGATAGGGTGTCTCCAGAGATAGAAACAGAAAGATCTAGAAAGGGGAGGAAGGTGTCGGAAATAGACCAAGTGAATTTGAGGGCGGGGTGAAAGTTGGAGGCAAAGTTAATGAAGTCGACGAGCTCGGCATGCGTGCAGAAAGCAGCACCGGTACACCAGATACACCGGTATCTGTCCTCCTCTTTTCTTGCGTTATATCGACGACTGCATCAGTGCTGCTTCCTGCACCTTTCTTTACACTTGGGTTCCGTTGTCTGTTAGCATACACTGTGACAGTAGGACCCCATGCCATAAGTGGACATAGCAGAAGTTCAACAGTGGCTTGGACCTCAGTCAGCTGGAGGCAAGTGTGTTTTCTATTCTCAGGGCTTGTCCTGAGGCTGTGTTCTAAGTTTCCTGAGGCTACCTGCCAAGTTTCTCAAATCCGGTTTCCAAACTTCTCTAGTCTATGTTCAAGGTCATCAAAGTTTCCTGGGGTCTCCCATGGCCCTGCAGGTTTCCAAACACTATCCCAGGTTTCTGAGGACTATTCCATGTTCCTGAGTTTTGTTCTATGTTCCTGAGTTCTATGCAATGTTTCTGAGTTTACCTGCCCTGTCTCGAGCATCAGGTCTGTCTCAAGTTTACCAACCCTGTCTTGAGAGTATCAGGTCTGTCTTGACTTTACCAGCCCTGTCTCAAGTTCCCCAGGACTCCCAGTGCCATCAGATGCCTGCCTTAGGAAGGGAGGTACTGTCATGAGCCATGCAAGCCTGTGCACCTGTATTTGTTAATTGTTGTCTTCTCCAGAGTCATTAAACCCTTGTGCTTTCTGTTGAATCTTGTTGTTTATTTTGACTGACAATTAGCACTGATTGCGGGGTCCTTGCATTTTGAGAATGATTCGTCTTGCGGTGTCGCTTGTTTGAGCCTCTGATGTTCTGCTGGAATTCCTATGAATAAAGTCTTATTTTCATTCAGACAGAGGAGTCTGTCATTCCTCCTCTTCTGAGATCAGTCATTTGTCACTATAACAGTACTCCTGTGTTCCTCTCTCAGTCCTTCTGCTTCACAATTCTGATTCTTTCCAGCAACCTCTATCCCCAGTCCTCTTGTTACCAAGTTCTTTTCTCCTTCTCCACCTGGTTCCATCTGCCCATCATCTCCTTCCTCACCTGGTGTATCACTTGCTAACCCTTGTCTTATAACTTCATCTCTTCACGTAAACTGTCTCCCTTCAACTCTCTCAATTCTGATGCAGCATCTCAGCCTGCATCAACCATTCTGCTGCCTCCACAGATGCTGCCTAACCTATTGGGTTCCACAACCAGTTCTTTTTGAAAGAAAGCATTAACTCTGCTTCTCTCTCCATAAATGCTGTTTGACTTTCTGAAAATTTCAAGCAGTTTATGTTTAAAACTGATCATGGATTTTTTTTTAGGAAGGGAAGAAACAATTTGCATTTTGCTATGTGCTGATGTCAGATCGATCAGTAAAATATGTATTAAATGCCTGTTTACATTAATGTCTCATCTGGGAAGTCTAAGTTCTGGAGGCATTAATGCCCCATCATTCGCTGTCTCATTTCTTCCATCTAGATTACAATGTAGCACTTGTGTACAGACATGTTTGTAAGTGGGTTAAATAGGCAGTACTAATGCATCCAAACAGCTACAGTTCTGAAACATTTGACTTGCATCTGAACCTGTACAAGTACTGGTGCCATAGCCCCCAAGGTCATCAGCATCATGACCACTGCGTCTGTTATCAGGATTTAAAATTAAAACCAATTTTGTTTTTAGCTAGCAATATCTACTAGGTATCGGCACATCTGGCAGGATGATGAATAAGGTGCCTTTGTTATTAACTTTTTCCACTAAACATCCATCATTGAAAATACACGACACCGTCTAAATGCTAATCTTCTCTGCTCATGCACAACCCAGATGTTCAACTCACTGGATGGCTTAGAAAGTCTGTTTGTTTGCTTTAATGATTAACTAATCACTAAAATATATAGACACAAAAATAATATACACACAAATGAGTATTAACATTACATGATTTACAAATGATGTTGTCCTTGGAATGAAGATGCAGTGAAGGGCACTTTATGAGTTTTATTATTTCCCCGGAGATAAGTATTTTTGCCTCGAAGCACTTAACCAGATCAGCTCTCTTCAAATATTGTAACAATATCAAAACACCAGCTTATACAGTTTATTTCTTATCCATCATCTGCTCTGAGGAACAATGACAATAATTTTCTCTTTTTTTTAATTTGAAAATTAGGGAGAGTCTGTTGACTCTCCCTAATTTCCATCCACATTGAGGCTGTTTCAGAAAGCTGTTACCTGTCAGAGGATAATCTTGCCTTTATGTAAGGCTGGATTGAATAAACAAGGCAATTTTCCCTCCATGAACTTTTCCTTGATTTACTATGAATTCTGTTATTTTTGTACTGATGATATATTTGGCCCAGTCTTTTTTTCTCTTTATTGTCTTATATAATTTCTGTATAACTAATGTTTTGTGTGTTCTCTGAACTTACACGCCCATGATGCTGCTGAAAGCAAGTTTTTCATTGTATCTGTACCTCACTGTACTTGTTCACATGACAATAAACTCCAATTGAATGGATAAAGGACAAAAGTGAACTTGACGAGATTTCAATGAAAGCCTACATTTCATCATTATAATCTCTTTACTGTATTTGCAGATTAATTTAATTACTTTATACATGAGCTGCCATCCTGGTGTTTGAAGATGTGCATCTGAGATGGTCAATCTTGAATATGGTTCAATTACAACTGATATTCTGCCATTTTTTTTACAATAGGATAGAATGTGTAGATTTTGTCTAGTATTGAATGGATGGTGGGGAATTGGCAACCATGTATTTAACTACCTTCCTTTCCATTGAGATGAACAGTGTGAAGAACAAAGATCATTTGCTGATTTAACCATACCCATTACATAAATTCAAACTCTACCTGGATAGAAATTATATCTATAAAGAGAAACATGCCTTCTTTTGTGTGCACTAAACATGTGATGTGAAGATGTTAAAATTTGGTTAAATGAACAAATTCTACTACAGTGCATATTTACTGCAAATAACAAGGCCGTTTTCAACACATTTTATCATTCCATTCGTTGTGTTTCTTCTATTTGGATTCAGTCATTTAAAGATGGAAATCTTGGTTTGTGCCTTTTGATAAGGCTTGAAAGATTGTTTCATTCCATTCATGACATAATTTCCATGAATTTCCCTTCAAGTGTTATGAAGAGAGCCTCATATCATGGTCTAACGATCTAAAGAATTGAATTACTGTAGCTTCCTTTAGAAATTCTGAAATTAATTTTCAAAGCATTATCATCATAAACCTGCATTTTACAATGGACTAATCAGCATGCACACTGCTCTCAAATGGACTGAAACTAATTCTCAGAATTTAAATTCAAGCTGCAGTTGATTATAGTAGGAGGGAGTATCTGTGCTCTGATATCAAAAAGGCAGATGTTAACCCTCAGGAAGAAAATGCTTTTCATTTCAACCAGCTGCACAGTCTGTTCATTCAGAATGAAGCTTCCTGTATTCCCCTGACTGTAAGTCACCCTTCAGGTTGAGGCCTGAAGCCTATCTCTATTATTCACTTCCACCGCAAATTTAATCCCTAATGGGCATTTGGATCCTATAGTGATCAAGCACTATGCAACACGGAATAACCATCACTGCAGGTTGGTGTGATACCCTCTTTTCATTGTTACGATCAGATAGGAGATACAGAAGCCTGAAGGCACACATTCAGCGATTCAGGAACAGTTCCTTCCCCTCTGCCATCCGATTCCTAAATGGACATTGACCCCATGAACACTACCTCACTTTTTAATTATTTCTGTTTTTGCACTATTTTAAATTAACATTTTAATATACCAATACTGTATGTTCTTACGGCAATTTATTTATTTATTTATCTATCTATCTATATTATCATGTATTGCAATGTACTGCTGCTGCTAAGTTACCAAATGTCATGGCATACTTTGGTGATATTAAACCTAATTTGGATTCTGATTACTCAGGGACCTTTGATGTTTAATATTCATCAATATATTATACCTTGAATGGCCTGATCTGGAAAACAGCTTTTATTCGAAGACATTATAATCCAAAGGATGATCTTACATTGTACCCACAAAATTTAAGTCAACAGCAGGCATACATTAGAGCATTTTTTTCACATTCCATGCTGAAGTAAGTGGGGTTCTTCATCACCAAGATGAATTTTGGAAATTTATCATTTGTTTTAGAACCAGGTCAACAAGAAACTTGCCCGAAAAGACCTGATCTCTAATGACCAGCCAGTTTCAGTTAGATACAATATTTCCTATCGAAGGTATAACCTCATTTTGTGAATAGAATTAGATGGTAAGGATAGATTTAGGTTGTGAGTGAATGCACTACCCCAGAAACAAGAGGTATTAGATTCCTCAAGCACCTCAGGAGGTGCTACACATTATAATTTTTATGGACTGTGAAAATCTTGGTTGAAAGTTAGGTCCTGGTTAGTGAGTAGAACCTTAGCCACACTTTCCTGTCAGAAGCAGGGTGGGTAGCCACTGAGCAATGACTGACAATTTCTTCCAGTCCTAAAATCCATCAGGATATCTGTGTCCCCCAAATTAGATATCCTGATTATTCTCTGCTATAATATTCCCCTTGTGGTGAACGTAATAACAACACACACACAAAAAAAAGCAGAAATAGCAAACTAGCTCATTATATCTGCTTGGCCACTGAATGAGATTGTGGCTGGTTTGCATCACAGATCAGGTGTTGCATGCATGACTGTGACTTGCTCGATCCAGTGCCGTATCACTTCGTGCTGAAATGAAACTGTCAAAAGCTTTGCATTGACAACATTGGAGAAGACAGCCAATTGTTGTGGCAGTTTTGATTTAAAATCAGATCCTTTATTTTCCTGTACCACTGACATTATCTACAGGTGTTTTTACCACATAATGCCTGAGGCATAGATTTGACATCTACCATATTTAATATAAATAGTATGCTATGGTTACCTAACATTAACTAATAATATATTTATTTTCAGTTGTAGTTTCTTAATGCATGCATTGTCAAAACTAATGCTTAATACACAGTACATTTCAAGGTTCTGCACAGCAAGAAAGTGATCAACTTAGTGACCACAAGAAGGTGCAATTCTGACATGTTGCAGCTTAATTAAATATATTGATTGCACTTAATTTTTGTCATTTATTTATTTTGCCTCAATAATCTTCCTCCATTTTCAGTTTTTTTTTTTGGCTTGATCAGTCACATAGCATAGGGGAGAAATCCTTTCAAATGGCAAGTAAAATTATTGGACTGTTGCTTAGCACTCCTGTCCTTCTGCTAACTGTCATTTGAGGGAGCAGTAATGGGGAAGAAGCTGTTCCTGAATCGCTGAATGTGTGCCTTCAATAATGTGATACCAACAATAATCTTCCTTGATGTATTCATGGAGCCATTGTCAAACAGAAAATGATGTTAATCCAGGTGAATGCACAACTACTAATGTTGGAAGAATTGAAACAGTGAATGGCCAAGAGGTCAAAAATTGAGGACAGTAAATATCTCAGAAAACTATAGGATGGGGTGAAATTATAGAAATTGGGAGATGATAGAAGGGTTGAAAAGGAGGATTTTAATGAAGAACTACTGTGATTTCTGTGATTTGTCTCTCGTTTCAATCCTACACTCTTAAGCCAACAAAGGTGGTCAAGCCTTCACATGGTTCAGCCCAATTTTCTGGATTCTCTTCTTTCCTCAATCATTTTTGCTGAACCTCTTTGGCTTGCCATCTGTTTCTCTCTGTGTAATTCTTTGATATATGGTTGTAACCACTGGCACCATAGTTATCGAAAGGAATAAGCAGTTGATATTTTGGGCCAAGAACACTCCTGCTGACTGTTTATTCCTTTCCATAGTTGCCACCTGACCTTCTGAGTTCTTCCTGCATTTTGTTTGTGCTACTCTGGATTTCCAGCATCTGCAGAGTATCTTGTGTTTGTGACACAATAGTTTGTGGGTACAGTCAGTTTCTGTAGGTTTTAGTAAATGTTCTTCAAATATAATTACCATTGAAATTATCATCTGCCAGAAGTTGAAGTTCAAAACAACTTAATTTCATTTTTTTTACTTTGGAAATATGAGAATTTTGTGAAACCTAGTTATAAAACAATTAGAATAAATAATTTGCAAAAACCAACCAATGATACACTTTGTGAAAGTCTTTGGTTTTGTTGGTGCAACACTTTGTTTAGACAATGTCAAAGTTTGATATCATATTAGAAAATATATAAGGAAGAATGGAATTTTTAATGGAATTCAAAGAACATGTACACAACTACAATGTAAAAGCTTTAGGTGAACGATTGTCCAAAGCTAAATTATTACTTTCTGTTGCCAGTCAATGAAAAGCCAACAAATGGGAATAATTTAAAGAGATGATGTTCACGGTCATTGATTAATTTCACTCTCTGCAGACTGCAATAGAGCAAGTATTGAGGTATGGGAGACTTTAGATAAGAATTGCTCTTTTCTTTAGCTGAAGTATGGTACAGCTGAAATTTGATCAGTCAATGCATACAGTTAAACAAAATACTGTTGCACATAAGTGCAGTGTAGTTAAGCATGCATTCTTCTTGGGTCCTTCAGATTTTAGTCATTGTATTTGTGCTTGATTCTTGTTCTTGGCCTTTGACCGGTTGAGGTTGAAAAGCCTTTTGTCCACTCTAAACACAATTGGGATTCCCTGTGGCAGATCTTGACCAATGAGGTGAAGGATGGCAGCGATAAAGATAACGATCAGGGAGGATGCAATGATACAGACCTGTTTTACTCCTGTCTTGACAGTGAAGGATTCTGATTCAGTGGCTCTGTTGCTGAGTACTGTAGCTGACATGCCATCATGCAGTTGCCTCGGTATTCATAAGTACTTGTCAGAACAGCCATGTCTTGATAGTATACGCCAGAGAGCTTGGCAGTCGACTGTATCAAATGCCTTTGTCAATGCTATGAAAGCCAAGTTCAAGGGGTGGTTTGTTCATGGCATATTTCCTGTAACTGGCATGTTGTGAAGATCATTTCTGCGGTACCTCTGGATGGGCAGAAACCACTCTGTTTCAGGGAGTACTTCTTCAGATGGCAGAAGGAGTCAGTTGACAAGGATACATGCAGGCACTTTGCCTGTTGTTGACAGGAGAAAGATGCTTCTGTATTTGCCACAATCTGCCTTATTTGCCATCTTGAATACCATCACTATTAGAGCATCTCGGAGCTCTGTGTGTAGTAGTTCCTTTTCTCAGATCTTCAAGAGCAAGGCATGTGTGTGGTGCAGGAGTGCTGGTCCACTTCACTGTTCCATGGGTTCTCTGCTGGGATCCTGTCAGGACTAGTGACTTTGTTGCACTTTGGGCTCATGATGGCATCATGGACCGACTTCTTTCATTCTGGGAGGTTCCCCATGACTTCTCTCACAGGTCTCTGGAGGATTTAGTTATGCCTGTTATTTCAGCAGTGATGTTATGGTCAACAAGTTCTTGAAAGTGCTTTCTCCATTCATCGTTCATATCCTTCCAATCCTTTGCCAACCGGCTGGACCTCAATAGCCACCCAAGGACCCACCAATAGACAACCCCTTAGGAGAACATCTTACTTGACTTGAGTGATTGCAAGAAGAAGAAGCTGATTATACAGTACAGATTTGCTGAGCACATTGCTGCCTCACCCATACTACTAGACATTACCTATACACTATATCCTCAGAGGAAAGTTGCACATTTGCTGAGAATATTGGATGGCATTTTTTTTTAACGTAGTAGCATTATCCCTGTTTCCCAAAAGGTTTGTGAGATTTGTTACCAAATTTACAGTTGTGTTTCCTTCATTATAGGCATGATTACGTAGCAACCAACACACAAAATTTGCCTCTATCATCAAAAACAAGGCCCTCTTCTTGCTTCTACCATCAGGTAGGAGATACTGAAGCCACACCAGGTACAGGAACAGTTATTACTGCACAACCACCAGGCTCCTGAACCAGCTACATTAAACTGATTCCACAACCTATAGACTCACTTTTAAGACTTTACAACTCACGTCATCCATATAATTTTTCAGTTTGTTTTCTTTTGCCCATTGGTTGTTTGTCATTCTCTGTATCTATATACTTGATAACATAAGGTATATATGGTGACATATACATACTTTGATAATAAATTTACTTTGAACTTTGAACCTTGAAATTCTTGTGAAAGTCACTTTTGCTTGTCATTCCTCTGTCTTTGAGATCAGCAGTTACTCAATTACTGACCCAGCTAAGTCAATTGAACTGACTACTCAGCTTGCCAATCAACACTTATTTCTTTATCTCCTCTTTGGCACATTGCATGCAAATAACAGTTGCTGTCTTGAGTGAGAGCTCCTGAATATGAATAGGCACGTTTCTTTATATATATGTGAAAGCTTGTGAAACTCATTAATCACAACAGTCAGTTGGTTTTGTCAGAAAGCATCATGGCAAGATAAGGTAGTGTTTAATTAGTGAGCCCTTGATGAGAATTGTGGCTTTATGGTATCGGTTTGCAAGGAACTGTGGCTTAGTTTGGCTTGACAGGGATTGTAAATTAGGGTCATGTTAATTCCATCATTAAGTAAAGGCTTTGCTGTAGTCTAATAGAAGTTAATGAATAGCTTAATTTTTGGGGGAAAGCAAATTATTCTAAATGGGTATTGAAGATTAAGTTGAAGTTTATTGTCATAGCCATACCATTGTCATAATCATGGCCAAATGCCATGAAAGTTAGCTTTTGCAGCAGCAGCACTGTACATTATAAACATGAATATTTGTTAATACAGACTTAAATTAACATAAATTACACATAACTTACATACATGAAAATATAATAAAATAAACAACAAAATTATTGCAAGTAGATATCCATTTAGCATTATTCTCCCAATGATGAACTGCTGATACAAACAGAAAATGCTGGAAACAATCAATAGGCCAGCCCACATCCATGAAAGAGAAACAAAGCTAAATTTTCAAGTCTGAGATTCTTTGAGTCCAAGGATATTTTTATTGCAAAATAAGTATTATGACGATAGAAACTCTTATGAAATTGAAATCTAGCAGGATATAGACACATGTGATAATCAAGTAAGATTTTAAAAAGGTGCCCGATCTACTAACCCCATTCTGAGTCTCTTTTATAATCAATTTCATAGGCCTTTCCTTGGTAGTTTCCTGGAACTTCCCGCACTTTTCCTTCTGCAATAAAATACTTTGCTTGCAGTGTAAAATTTAAAAATAAAAGAAAGTTATGGTAAAATATCTCCATTCCCACATCTCTTCAACATATTTCAATCATCTGGCAAATTGTAATTAATACTATTTGCCCCCCCAATTATTTTGCATTATGGACTTAATACATTTATACGAAACATTGCAAGAATTCATGCATGAAGCCTCATGAGGGCTGTGGGTATGTTAGCGCTGGCTAGAGATACCCGTAATTCTGTACTCAGTGCTCATCTCTGCACTGGGAATTGAAGTTGGAGCCACACTCTTACAGTATATGCATGGGTAAACTATAATTTTCAAAAATCATCTGTTTGGCGGTTGTTAAAGTTAACAGCTGTTTTCAGATTTCTTGTAATCTAATAACTATTTCTTCATAAGTTATTAGCTATCTCATGTTCTCATTATTTATTGCTATTTATTTCTATTTGCCTTTGCACAGTTTATTGTCTTCTGCACTCTGGTTGATCTTTCATTGATTCTGTTATAGTTACTATTCTATAGATTTGCTGAGTATGCCCACAGGAAACGGAATCTCAAGGTTGTGTATGGTGACGTATATGTACTTCAATAATAACTTCACTTTGATTTACTTTGAACTTTGATCCTTGATTGCTTACTTGAAAAGCCTGTATTAATAATTTAGTCACAGCTGGGCTTGCTCACTTTTGAGTCAGAAAATTATGAGATTGAACATCATATCAAGAATTTGATGTTCTGGCCAGGCAGAATGCATTGTTGGAGATGCCACTCTTCAAAGAACATGTTTAAAATAAAATATCAACTAATTGTTAAGAAAATATGAATATTTAAATGAATTAGTGCTGTATCATGACCATCTTTCATTATTTAGCCTGAAGCAGAAAAAACAGATTTATTGATCTTTCATGGAATCATGGTGCTCTTCCATTGAGGCTGCCATGTTCACGAAAGTGATACTCTCCATACCTTATGTTACGAATGAGGAGCAACTCTGATGGGCAGAAGGGTGCAAAATCGCCCCCCCCCCCCTTTTTGAGAATCGCAAAATCGCTATTATTTCGGGTCTGATACCCAGGAAATGAGAGAGATAAACAGCTCATGTCAGTAATGAGAGAGAGACAACGCAGGGATACACAAAGGTTGGAATGTCTCCTCCTAACAAAAGCGGAATGGAACCACTGATTACTGCTATTGTCTCTTGGAGAAGGAATTGTGTATTGAGTACTGTTCTATTCATTGAAACCCCTCAGGGGGCAACCAGAGTGGTCTGGTTGAGGGATTGCATCATCCCAACCTGATTGACACCTGAGACCCCGTGAGTGGGGATAAAAGTAGGGTCTGGGGAAACACCCCTCAGACGCACCAGGAGAGACGCTACGAGACTGGTGGGGGCTTGTGTGTGTGTCCACCCTTGCCTGGGTGACGAGTCCTCCACAGAACGGTCTAGCTAAAGGACGGAGGGTACGTGAATGGCCACAACAGTAACGCATCGATGGATCAAGATCGTAAAAGGAAAGTCAGCAAGTTAATAGCTGTTACACTCTCTCTCTCCCTCTCTCTCTCCAACAATTGCAACACAGTGATCAGCAACTACCGCAGCCTGCATGAACTGAACTGAACTTTATATTTCCATCGGACAATTCATTATCCCCTAGACAACGATAGAGCTTAGTTCTTATTGATTATTATTATACCCGCGCTTTTAGGTTTAGTATTGATGTCGTATATTATCTGTATATTTGCATTGATATTATTTTTGTGTATTTTTACTAATAAATACTGTTAAAAATAGTATCATCAGACTTCAACGGATACTCCTATCTTTGCTGGTAAGATACCCAGTTACGGGGTTCGTAACACTTATTACATACTAGACTCAGCACGATGCACATATAAACATGTTTTTGTTATTCCAGGCAACCTTTACAGGAAGATTCTGTTTCCAGAAATCGGTCTGTATTTTGATTTTCCATAATGCAAAATCTTACATTGTGTTTTTTTTTCCACAGATTCCATGAGAACAAGTTTTATTCTGAATCTAAAATTGTTGGCTAATGATTTGTGAATTATATCTTGAAAATAATCTATTTCTGAGATAACTATGGAGGAAGATAGGTTTGGTCCTCAGATTGAGGTTGTAAACTGGAGGAAGGCTAATTCTGATGGCATCAGAAGAATCTGGCAGGTGATATTGGTGTAGGTTGTTTTATGGTAAGGGAATATTTGGTAAGCAGGAGGCCTTCAAAAGTGAAATATTGAGTGTTCCTGTTAGATTAAAAGTCAAGGCTAACTGGATTTTGAGGGATATTGAGGCCCTAGTTAAGAAGAAGGAGGAGGTGCATAGCAAGAATAGGCAGCAAGGAACAAACAAAGTACTTGAAAGTATAGGAAATGCAAGAGACCACTTAAGAGGGAACTCAGGAAGGTTGAAAGATGAAATGAGGTTGCTCTAGCAAATACAGTGAAGGAGAATGCCAGTGGCTTCTACAGATATATTAAGAACAGAAGGTTAGCAAAAGACAAAACTGGTCTATTTGAAGATCGGTGTGGTCATCTATTCATGGAGCCAAAAGAGATACAGGAGAACCTAAATGGATTTTTTGTATTTACTTGGGGGATAGACAGAAAAGTTGATGAGGGAACTTAGTGGACATTGTCTACATGGACATTAGCAGGGATGTTGACAAAGTCCTGCATAGGAATCTGGTCAAGAAGGTAGTAAATTGGACTAGACATTAGGGTCATGGGAGAAGCCAGAGAGCAGCTGTAGATGGTTGCCTCTCTGACTGGAGGCCTGTGGCTAATGGTGTGCCACAGGGATCTATGCTGAGCCCATTGTTGTTTGTCATCTATATCAATGATCTGAATGATAATGTGTATCAGCATATTTGTGGATGACTCCAAGATTGGGGGTGTATTGGACAGCAAGGAAGACTACCAGAGCTTGCAGTGGGATCTGGACCAGCTGGAAAAATGGGCTGAAAAATGGCAGGTGGAATTTAATGCACACAAGTGTCAGGTGTTGCACTTTGGTAGGGCAAACCAGGGTAAATCTTACATGGTGAATGTAAGGGTACTGAGGAGTGTGATAGACAGAGGGATCTGGGAATATAGACCCATAACTAGTCAAAAGGCATTACAAGTAAAATTTACAAGGGCTTTGCTGGGACTAGAGGACCTGATTAAAAGAGAAATGTTGAATAGGTTAGGACTTCATTCCCTGGAGCATATGAAAATGTGGGCAGATTTGATAATGGTATACAAATTTATGAAGGGTATAGATCGGGTAAATGCAAACAGACTTTTTCCACTGAGGTTGGGTGAGTTGAGAACCAGAGGTTATAGGTAAAATATTTAAGGGGAACATCAGGGGGACTGCTTCACTTGGACAGTAGTGCGAGTGTGAACCAAGCTGCCAGTGGAAGTGGCAGATGGGGGTTCAAAAGCAACACTTAAGAGAAGTTTGGATAAGTGCATGGATGGGAAGGGTATGGTGGGGGGCATGGTTATTGTCCAGGTGCGGGTCAAGGGGACAAGGCAGAATAATAGTTTGGCGTGGACACCATGGGCTGAAGGGCCTGTTTCTGTGCTGTAGTTCTCTATGACTCTGGCAAATTTCAGTTACCAAAATGGCTGTAATGCAGGAGTCACCTGTATTTTTTGGTGTAATTATTTCATGGTTTAATCCATTCATGGGCTATCTACCACAACATCACAATATTGTGATCGGTGGTGAAATATAATGAACTGTCAATCTTTATTATCAAATTTAAAGTGATAACATTCCTGTGAAACATATTGAGAATTTTTACTATGATAAAGGTGATCTATTAAATAATCTGAACAGATTCACTTGGATGCAATTGTTCTGTCAGTGAAGTATTCCCAAGGCAATGTCCTTCCACTTAGAACATAATTTAGATATCAGTTAGTAATTTGAGCTAAAGATACACATAGGAAAATTAGATGGTTTCATATACATCATTGTAACAACATATGGCAGAAATAACTAAAAATTAATAGAAAAAACAGGAGTAGTTGGTGCTACTGTCCCTAAAGTGAAAATTGTTCCCAATGTAGTTCTAATTTAAAGATCCAAATTCATTTGGTTGAAAATGATGCTCTGATTTTTTTAAAGCTATTACATATTGAGCCTGATCATGTTTGATTGTTGAAGTCCCTGCTTTCACCTCGGCTCTGAGCATTCACTTTCCTGCCATTGCTAACTGTTGCAGCATCCATGGAGTGACTGGAGGCCACTCTCTTCCAGCAGATATCAAAGGCCAACCAGACCTCACTTGAGGGAATCAAAGGCTCTGCCACCAGCACAACACTGTTGGCCTTTAACAGTTTAAAATATCTCTGCCATTCAAGTTATTTTAAAAAGCAAGTTGAAATACATAAAAGGAATAAAATTATGCAAAATTAATCAAAAATGAAATATTAAAATGTTGGGGAAGGGAAGAGGTACAAATTGAAAGGTGATCAGTGAAACCAGGTGAAGGAAGGAAGGTGGGGAAGGGGGAGATGAAATGAGAAGCTGGGAGGTGGTAGGTGTAAGAGGTAAAGGGATGAGGAAATCTGAAAGGAGATCAGTGGACCACAGAAGAAACGGACTCATTATGAAGGTTAGTGAGTCCGTAAATGAGGCTTTCACTTTCCCCAATCTAGGTTGCTATAAAGCCTGGAGACAAACGTGAAGAGCATCTGGCTCACCATCTCAGTCTGTTCTGAGACTCTGAGTTTAGCAGAGGAGTGGGAGGTCAGATGTGCTAGTGACAGATCTCCATATCTTTGCTTGTGCACACTGTCCTGAGAAGGTGTGTTGAACATCAGGAGGTAGATAGGCAATTATTCCTCTTGGAAGTGTCAGTGACAATGAATCACAATACATACAGTTTAAAATGCAAACCACAGCCTCTCACACAGCAAAGCATGCTCAGAATCATAATTATTTATGTTATCACTGTTTTATATGATGTGAAATTTGTTGTAGTGTGGCAGTAGTGCAGTGCAAAAACTAAATTACTTTAAATTACAGAATAAATAGTTCAAAAGAGAAAGGAATGATGAGGTAGCATTCATGAATTCATGGATCACTCAGTGGAGAAGAGGAGGCTGTTCCTGAATCATTGAGTGTGTGTTTTCAGGCTCCTGTACCTCCTCCTGACGGTGGTAATGGGAAGAGGGCATGCCGAGCAGGCTCAATGGGCCACATGGCCGAATTCTATTCCAATCATTTACATCCGGATGGTGACAGTCTTTAATGATGGATAACACCTTCTTGAGGCACTGCTTCTTGAAATTAACTTCAATGGTGTGGAGTGTTGTGCTCATGAGGGAACTGACTGAGTCTACGACCCTCTGTAGCCTCTTGTCATTCTGTTTATTGGAGCCTCTATATCAGGCAATCAGCTCTCCTCTGTACATTTATCGAAATTTTTAAGAGTCTTTGGTGACATACCAAACCTCCTCACACTCGTAAGTAAAGCTGATGGTGTGCCTTCTTCATGATTGTATCAATGAGTTTAGCCCAGGACGGATCCTTAGAGATGTTGACAGCCAGGAGCTTAAAGCTGCTCAGTCTTTCCAACAATTATCAATACCTAGATGAGGATTGGTGTGAGTTCTTCCAACTTCCCCATCCTAAAGTCCACAATCAATTCCTTGGTCTTGCTGATGTTGAGCGCGAGGTTTTTGTTGCAACACCACTCAACCAGGCAATCTATCTCACTTCTGTACTGAGAATTTACCAACAACTGTGGGGTCTTCTGCAAATTTATAAATGGCGTTTGAGCTGTACTTAGCCATACAGTCATGAGTTTAGAGAGAATAGCGCAGTGATCTCATTCTTGAGGTGTGCCTGTGTTGACTGTCAGCAAGGGGATGTTATCACTAATTCATATTGACTGTGTCTCCTGATGAAGAAGCTGAGGATCTAGTTGCAGAGGGAGGTACAGAAGCCCAAGTTTCGTGATTAATACTGAGGGGATGATGGTAATGAACAACAATCAATAATTGATAAACAGTAGTCTGATGTATGCTTTGCTAGGTGCTCTAAAGCAGTGTGGAGAGCCAGTGAGATTGTGGCTACTGCCGACATGTTGTGGCAGTACATGAATTGCAGCAGGTCCACATCCATAATCAAATGGGGCCAAGTTCGAAGTATTTCATTGCAGTAGATGTGAGTGCTACAGGTCGATATTTTCTTTGAGACAGTCAACCCTTCCTTTCTAAGGCATTGGTATGATTACTGCACTTTTGAAGCGGGTGAGAACCACAGACCGCAGCAATGAGAGGCTGAAGATATCCTTGAACACTCCAGCCAGTTGGTCAGCACAGATTTTTAGCACCCAGCCTGGTACATCATGGGGACTGCCACCTTGAAGGATCATCAGATGCTGTTGGGATTTGCATAGGTGTAGTGTTATTCTCCCTATCAAAGTATGCATAAATGGCACAGAGCTCATTGGAGAGTGAGGCATCATTGCCGTTAATGTTATTAGGTTTCACCTTATAACAAGTAATCAAATGCAAACCATACCACAACTGTTTTGCATCTTTTTGTGTCTTTAATTTCAGATGGAATTGCCTTTCATTCTCACGTTGGTCTTCCATGGATCATACCTGGACTTCATGTAGGTTCTGGATTGTTGAACTTGAATGCCATAGATCTAGCCCTCACTGGGTTGTAAATCTCCTAGTTTATGCAGAGCTTCTTGTCTTGGGAAATCTTGGCATGTTCTCGAAGGCACACACTCAGCCTTGCAGGTTTTGATGAAGTCGATGACAGCCATGGCATATTCATTCAGATCTGAAGATAAATTCTGCTAGAGTAGTGAATTCTTAACTCATTTATTTCAATTAGGTACAACCCATGGTTAAGGAAGAATTTTAGACAATTGCAATGTCTGTCAGTGCACTAAAGTGCAATTTCATGGACCCTATTTTTATCTTAATCCAATTCCTACTGAGCAGCTCGCATTTGTCATCCTGTAGCGGTGTGCTACACGCAGCGCTGAAATAACGACACGTAGTTGATGAGCTGCAGTTGCAAAAGAGATTTATTCAAACTTCGTGGCCTCGCTTTAAAGCCTTCCTGATCCCGCCCTCCCCGGGCGGGAATGCTGTAGGGGGCGCGTATTCACAGTCCCGTCCCACGCGCGGGCTTTTCCCCTTGCTGGTGAAGCAGGCTTGGCGCCCTTTTTGGGACTGGCCTCTATGCCGGTGCGCGCCGATTTGTGAGCCGGTTCGAGTGCGCTGGGAAGTGGGTCGCCACATAACTCTCCCCCCCCCAGAACCGACGATACACCCCCCCAATGTCCACAGTCTGGGTCGGTCCCTGTTTGGGAGGTCTGCCTCTGCACCGCGGCGCTGGAATCTCGACTGGCTGCACCACGTCCACATGGGCCGGTTTGAGTCGGTCCACTGTGAAAACCTCCTCTTTCCCCCCAATGTCCAGCACGAATGTGGACCCGTTGTTTCTGATCACGGTAAACGGCCCCTCGTAGGGCCGCTGTAGCGGTGCCCGATGTCCGCCCCATCGTACAAAAACGAACTTACAGTTTAGCAGGTCTTTGGGTATGCAGGTCGGGTTCTGCCCATGCTGCGAAGTGGGTATGGGGGCCAGGTTACCGAGCCTCTCGCGTAGTCTGCCCAGGACTGCTGCGGGTTCTTCCTCTTGCCCCCTTGGGGCTGGTATGAACTCCCCAGGGATGACCAGGGGTGCGCCGTACACTAACTTGGCCAGCGAGGTGTGCAGATCCTCTTTGGGCGCCGTGCGGATTCCGAGCAGGACCCAGAGAAGCTCGTCCACCCAGTTAGGCCCTTTGAGGTGGGCCATGAGAGCCGACTTCAGGTGACGGTGGAAACGCTCCACTAGTCCGTTCGACTGTGGGTGGTAAGCAGTTGTGTGGTGCAGCTGTGTCCCCAAAAGGCTGGCCATAGCTGACCACAGGCTGGAGGTGAACTGGGCGCCTCTGTCGGAGGTAATGTGGGCCGGTACACCAAAGAGAGATACCCAGGTTGCAATCAGTGCTCGGGCACAGGATTCGGAGGTGGTGTCAGTGAGCGGGACCGCCTCTGGCCATCTTGTGAACCGGTCCACGATAGTCAGGAGGTGCCGCGCTCCTCGCGACACTGGCAGGGGGCCCACGATATCCACCTGAATGTGGTCGAAACGCCGGCAGGTGGGGTGGAACTGCTGCGGCAGGGCTTTGGTGTGCCGCTGCACCTTGGCTGTTTGGCAGTGCACGCACGTTTTGGCCCATTCACTGACCTGCTTGCGGAGTCCGTGCCAAACAAACCTGTTGGCTACCATCTGGACGGTTGACCAGATGGAGGGGTGCGCTAAGTTATGAATGGAGTTGAAAACGCGCCGCCGCCAGGCTGCCGGGACGACGGGACGGGGTTGGCCGGTGGTGACGTCACAGAGTAGGGTCCTCTCACGTGGGCCTACGGGGAGGTCCTGGAGCTGAAAACCGGAGACTGCGGTTCTGTAACTAGGGATCTCCTCGTCTGCCTGCTGCGCCTCCGCCAGTGCTTCATAGTCTACCCCCGGGACAGGGCTTGAATGGTAGGGCAGGAGAGTGCGTCTGCCACGACATTGTCCTTTCCCGAGACATGCCAGACATCCGTTGTGTATTCGGAGATGTAGGACAGATGTCGCTGCTGGCGGGACCACCAGGGATCGGACACCTTCGTGAACGCAAAAGTAAGCGGTTTGTGGTCCGTGAACGCGGTGAAGGGCCTACCTTCCAAGAAGTACCTGAAATGCCGGATTGCCAGGTATAGCGCCAACAGTTCCCGGTCGAAAGCGCTGTATTTGAGCTCGGGTGGTCGCAGGTGTTTGCTGAAAAACGCCAGGGGTTGCCAGCGCCCCTCGATGAGTTGTTCCAGCACCCCATTGACTGCCGTGTTAGATGCGTCCACTGTGAGGGCGGTAGGGACGTCCGTTCTGGGGTGCACTAGCATCGTGGCGTTTGCCAAGGCTTCTTTCGTTTTAATGAAAGCGGCGGCGGACTCCTCGTCCCAGGTAATGTCCTTGCCCTTACCCGACATCAGGGCGAACAGGGGGTGCATGATTCGGACAGCTGAAGGGAGGAAGCGGTGGTAGAAATTTACCATACCCACGAATTCCTGAAGGCCTTTGATTGTGTTGGGTCGGGGGAAATGGCGGACTGCGTCTACCTTAGCAGGCAGAGGGGTTGCCCCGTCTTTAGTAATCCTGTGGCCCAGGAAGTCGATGGTGTCGAGCCCGAACTGGCATTTGGCCGGGTTGATTGTCAGGCCATATTCACTCAGTCGGGCGTAGAGTTGACGGAGGTGGGACAGATGCTCCTGGCTTCTGCGCCCCACCGCTGGTGGTAGAAACACCATTGTTCGTTGGTCTCCTCACCCCTGCCTCTGGGGTTAGCGGGCTCTGCTGCCGGGCCCGGTCTGCTGGGAGCATGGCCTGGTGATCTGTGCGACAGACGCCCCACTCTCCTTCTTGGCATTCCACAGCAAGTCCACCCGGGCTGCCACCTTCCGGGGGTCGCTGAAATCCACGTCGGACAGCAGCAGGCGTATGTCCTCGGAGGTTATTTGCCGAATGTGGAATTGGGCCTCTGCTTGCTGAAACCATAGGTGAGGTCGCAGCGTCCAGAAGCTTGGCAGTTTTAACAAAACTGCATGAACAGATGCGGCGTCGTTCATCTTTGGCTCAAATATTGTTTGGTCCGTCGAGGTCACCAATTGTAGCGGTGTGCTACACGCAGCGCTGAAATAACGACACGTAGTCGATGAGCTGCAGTTGCAAAAGAGATTTATTCGAACTTCGCGGCCTCGCTTTAAAGCCTTCCTGATCCTGCCCTCCCCGGGCGGGAATGCTGTAGGGGGCGCGTATTCACAGTCCCGTCCCGTGCGTGGGCTTTTCCCCTTGCTGGTGAAGCAGACTTGGCGCCCTTTTTGGGACTGGTGATTTGTGAGCCGGTTCGAGTGCGCTGGGAAGTGGGTCGCCACATTCCCACCATTACAAGCCTTCCTTTCCATTACCAAGAAAAAAACTGAAATCACTCTTAAATATATTCATGCTGTAACTTCATATAATTCAAAAGTTCATGGCAGCATTTTATTAGATTAAAATCAACAATATCTTAGAGTTACTCCTAATGTTTTGGAGAAAATAGAGACATTTATTATATTACACATTTGGGCACAATTCTAAGGTTTCTGAGGCTAAGATTAAGCAAATATTTTGGTCATTCCTCCCATATTTGTCATAAGTATAATATTTGGCCAGATAGCTCTGGACCTATCCACTGTCCTTGGCTCCCTCCTTCTGTTCACCACTACTCTTATTTTTTTGGTTACAGAATTCGAAATCTCTGGTCTTGGCTTGAGACAGGCATCCAGTAAAGCGGAGCAAGGAACTTCGAGTGAAGAATGAGTAAATAACTGATTTAAAAACCTTGCGATAGTTTAAATTAACACAAGGTACCTTTTTCGTTAAAGGGTTAATGAACACTTCATGTGAATGGGGTTGCTGTCCCATCACCAGCCCTTGCTGGCATGGAGCTGTGGGCTTCCTGTGAAGTACACACTTTCTTCTTTTCAGTGTGACACTGCTCCATCTCTGACAGCAATAAAAAGGACACTCAGGTGCATCAACATCTGAACATCATGACATTTTAGGCCAAGATGTCCTGAGATGCAAACAACTGACAGCCGGATGATCCCTTTGGAACTAAAGGCTCTGTCTGTGTGATTAGTTTTACGGGTTAGTTTCTCAAACAGAAAAAAATTCTAATATGTTTATTAGACTGATGTGTTTACATCATGGGCTCAGATCATCGAAAACATTTTTGTTTCCTAGATAAGTAAATAAATTTTTCAGATGAACAAGCAAATGAAAGCACTTGTTCCGTTTACATTTTAAATTACACGTCAACCTGTTACTAATGATGTATGTTGCTAATACATAATGGTACCACATTACAACAAACAATTAGTCATTATCATCACCATTATCATTATTTCTCAACATAATAGTACAGGGAGTTCATTAAACCTAGGACGACATTTGTGTCTTTGCCGAATGTTTGACATATCAAGTGATTGCTCATGTATTTAAGTAGGGACTATCTGTAAAGTAAAGGATCTTTAAATGAGTTACAAATCTAATTAAATAATTGGACCATAATCTGTTTTATGGGATAAGTATCAACCTGCTGTTATGGTATATCCAGATAAAAGGAATGTCAGGAATACAGATTAATTGTATAGGCCCAAATATACTGTATTTTAGTCCTTGAATGTCATTGTTATTTTGAATTACATAAAACACAAGTAGCTTACTAACTTCATTAATCTAATATGTTAGCGTTGATGGGACAGTTCCAATTCATTTCAGTCTTAATCAAAATTCATGAGTACTCTGGTGGTCCAGATTTCAGCTGAATGCAAGACTCATACAACACAAATTGCATGTATGACCCTCAAAGCTATACTGTACCTCCCCTTGAAAGTTAAGTTTGATTAATTGTTAATCAGTAGGTGGCAAGATGATGGAAGAGGAGGAGGTGTAAATAGATGATTTTAAATTAAATTTCAATGGTTAGAAAAAAATGGATTAGTTGTGGCTTGTACGAGATGTAAGCTAACAGAGGGAATAAGAGAAGTAATAAGTCAATAGGACTAACCAATGGGGATTTTAACCCATTCCACCTTGCTGAAGCCAAGCGAGGAATTAAAACTGAGCAAATTTTTTTTTTGTCCCTTTTCGATCCTTGTGCAATTTTAAGGCAACCATACCTTTGACTTTCCAAAGGCACCCAAGAACCCCATGATGCAAAATAGTATCCAAAGATGCAATTAGAACCTCTTAAGACTTTCAGGGGTAAAAGGAAATTCAATCTATTACCCTGCTCACTGGGTTACATGCCTAACCCACTAGGCTGTGGGATTTACAATGTCTCAGGGGCTTCAGGCACGTAGGACAGCGACATCAGCAATTATCTGAAGTATCATGATGTGGCTTAAACATTGCACAGAATGATCCTTTTGGTGATTGTCTTTCAATAAACAATGAAAGCCTGATGGATTTAAAAGAAAACAATAAAGCAAATACACAACTGATTAGACAGCATCTGTGGAAAATAAGAATTAACATTTCAGGGTGGTACGTTTAATCACAATTGGCTTTTAAATGCTTTGCTGAGTGATGTTGTAAAGCTATGGAAGAGGAGGAAGTGAAACCACACTGGACCCTTGAATGGACAGGAGGAACCGAAGTTGATAATTGCAGATGACAATAACCCTGTTCACCAAAGCCCATAGACAGTGTCCACAGGTCTTTCGAGAAGTTTGTTGGTTTAGCTGTGGTTTCCTGACTGGAGAACTGCTACTAAAAGTGGAATCATGTATGCTGGTGGGTGTAAATGTGACAAAAGTCCTGAATTTATCTGCCTCATGATTACCCTTGGATACTACTGGAAACATTTCATGCACCTTTGAATGCACTAAGGAGTGCTACGGTATTTTTGATCAAGGAGATATTGTTTGCCATTAGTGGTACGAGCTAAAAAGCGAGAAGCTGATAAACAATAGCTTCCCCTGGGCACAGGGCATTGTTAACTCTTATCGAATAGATCATGTGCCTGAGGGTCACCAAAAAACTTTATTAACCATAATAAACTTCATTCGATTGATGTCAAGCTGTGAACGATAATACCAAATATATCCTGTAGGTTTTGTGCCCAGTTCTTATTACTATATACACTATGAGTAAAAATTTTTCCCAAATGTAAATATTTCTCAATATTTCTCTTCCATCATTGTTGACAGGTCACTTTGCTGCATCTGCTTCATTCATTAGGCTTTTGCTCCCACCCTATCACATACAGAGGGACAATAGGGTTCTGTTTGTCCTTATCTTCTACCCATCAGCATCCACATCCATATTTTTTGCCACCTTCAGCATGATGTTGCATCTTCCCTTCAGCCATTGTAATGTCATTTTTAAAGGAGCTAATCTCTCCCTAACTCAGTGATTTACTCTTCTATATCCACTCCCTTTCTCAAGTCACCTCCAGTGAAACCAGTGGGTCCTCTTACTCCCAATAATCCAGGGACACCATGTTACAGCTGTACAAGACATTGGAGAGACTACGTTTTGACTGTTGTGTTTAGTTCTGGTCATTAAACTGAAAAGAATGGAGAGAAAAATCTCAAGGATATTGTTGGGACCAGGGGGCATGAGTTGTAAGAATAGATTAGATAGTCTGTGGTGTTTTCTCCCCTGAGTGTACTTTATAGAGATATATAAAATCATGAGTGTCATAGATGAATTGAATGGTCACAGTCCTTTCCCAGGGTGGAGAGGTCTAAACTAAAGTTCACTCATTATAGATGAAAGGGCAAAAATTTAAAGGGGACCTAAAGAGAAAGCTTTTCACACAAAGATTGACCAGAGTGCAGAAGACAAAAAACTGTGCAAATGCAAATATAAATAAATAGCAATAAATAACGAGAACATGAGATAATGAGATAAAGAGTCCCCTTGAAGTGAGATCTTTGGTTGTGGGTAGCATCTCCATGATGGGGTAAGTGGGTGTAGTTATATCTTTTTATTCAAGAGCCTGATGGTTAGGGGTAGTAACTGTTCTTGAACCTGGTGGTCTGAATTCTAAGGCTCTTGTACCTTCTACCTGATCGCAGCAGTGAGAAATGAACATGGCCTAGGTGGTGGGGATCTCTGATGATGGATGCTGTTTTCTTATGATAGTGTTTCATGTAGATGTGCTCAATGAGTGGGAGGGCTTTACCCATGATGTACTAGGCCGAATCTACTAACTTTTGGAGGATTTTTTGTTCCATGGCATTGGTGTTTTCATACCAGGCTGTGATCCAGTCAGTCACCACACTCTCCACTACACATCTATTGAAGTTTGACAAGGTTTTAGATGTCGTGCAGAACCTCTACAGACTTGTAAAGAAGTAGAGGCACTACAGTGCTTTCATTGCGATTGCACTTACATGCTGGGTCTAGGACATATCCTCTGAACTAGTAACACCCAAGAATTTAAAGTTGCTAACCTTCTACACCCATGGACCTCTCCTGAAATTTATAATTAGTTCCTTGGTCTTGCTAACATTGACTGAGAAGTTGTTGCTATGACACCACTCAGCCAAATTTTCAATTAAAAGTTGCTTACACTCACAGTAATACAATGAGTGATATTCAAAAATGGTAATTTAATGTTAGCTGCTGCCAAAATACACACAAGAAATGCTAAAATTTTCTTCTGTTCAGTTAATTGTAAATTTTACAGATCATACCAAGCCCCCTTGGGTTCATCAGCCTAATTTGATTAGAACATGTGCGCATTCAGCACCTGGTTTCATTTTGCAGATGAGTATAATAGATGTTTACAGTTGTCATGATATGAATTGCACCTAGATCCTCCAGGTTTGCCACTAATTATCATTGTTAAGGTTGTCATGGCAATACTTGCATTATTTGCTGGCCCCATTGTTGGGTCTTGATCCGGTCAGTGGGCTCCGAGCTCCGGGTCCTGCAGTTGTCCCTCCCGTCACCCGTGAACTAGTTAGGACCCTCCTGGCTCAAGGAGGCACACCTGTGACTCATTGAGCTGCAGGTGTTTATAAGGGGCCTTGGGACTGGGACCAGGTGGGTGGTCGTTTTGTTCTGCATCCTGTCTGCTCTGAAGCTGGTTTAACCTGCTCTATACCTGGTTCGTTTGCTCTGAATCTTGCTCTGTATCCTGCCCTTTGCCTGTTCTAAAACCCACTCTGTACCTGTTTTACCCGGATCGTCATGTTTTTCCTGCTCCTCTCGGGTGCGCTGACCCCACTGTTCTGTCTTATTCGTCTTGCCCGCGCTTTTGGTTGCCTTTACCAATGTACCCAGTGGATCACGGTAGTTCTGCTGCTCACCCTGGACCCAGCTTCCTCCTGATAACTTGCCTCTGTCGGGTGGGTCTGGCTGGACAGCCGCTGCCCGGCGGGGGTTCTGCCCCTTCCACCTATTGCACCCTAAGGGTTGTGCCCCGCACCTGCCCCAGGCCTCCATGTTTTCTGCCTGGGAGGCGGCCCTGCCCGGGATCCATGCGGCCCGCCCTAAGGACTCCTACCCTTTCCTCCCCTCGTTTCCCATGGGTTGTGCCCCGCACCTGCCCAGGTGTCCGCGACTGGCCCAGGCCTTCGTGTTTCTGCCTGGGAGGTGGCCCTGCCTGGGATCCATGTGGCCCGCCATGAGGAATCCTCCTGCCCTGCCACGAACTCTGGGATCCTCCTGCCTGCCTGCCTGCCCTGAACTGTGGGATCCATCTGCCTGCTCCTCGGGATCCAGCCCTGCCTGCATTAACCCTTAAATGCCATGGCATCCCCATCCTATCCTACCCCTAGTACTTCAGTGCCTGCATCCTGCGTTTGGGACCATTCCTGTCCCTGTTCCTGACACCCATTTTAAAAAAAAGTTGAATATATTTAAGATATGTAAAAATGCTCCAAGAGCTTATCACATTCAGATTCAAACTAATTTCATTTTCTGTAGTGATTTTTGATGTCAAATTTGTTGCTCAGAATTGAAAGTGCCACCTCTACTTCCTTAGAAGTTTGTGAAGATTTGGCATGACATCCAATACATTGAGAAACTTCTATAGATGTGTGGAGAAGAGTATATTGACTGGTTGCATCACAGCCTGGTATGGAAAATCCTACAAAAAGTGTGGATACGTCCCAGTCCATCATGGGTAAAGCCTTCCTCACCACTGAGCACATCTACTTGGAGCACTGTGTTCATCATTAGGGTCCCCCACCACCCAGGACATATTCACTCACGTTACCCCAGGGCCAGGAACAGATAATACTCTTCAACCATCAGGCTTTAGAATCAGAATCAGGTTTATTATCACCAGCATGTGACGTGAAATTTGTTAACTTAGCAGCAACAGCTCAATGCAATACATAATCTAGCAGAGAGAAAAAAAGTAAAATAAAACATAATAATAATAATAATAAATAAATAAATCAATAAATTACATATATTGAATAGATTTTAAAAACATGCAAAAACAGAAATACTGTATATTAAAAAATAAGTGAGGTAGTGTCCAAAGCTTCAATGTCCATTTAGGAATCGGATGGCAGAGGGGAAGAAGCTGATCCTGAATCGCTGAGTGTGTGCCTTCAGGCTTCTGTACCTCCTACATCCTTGTAACAGTGAGTCTGGATAACTTCGTTCAACAATACTTGCCCTATCTCTGAACAGTTCCCACAACTTAAGCACTCACTTTCAAGAACTCTTCATCTCATGTTCTTGACATTTATTGCTTATTTATTATTAATTATTTCACCTTTGTATTTGCACAGTTTGTTATCTTTTGCACTTCGGCTGTTTGTCCACCTTGTTGGGTATGGTCATTCCTTGGTTCTATTATGGTTCTTGGATTTACTGAGTACGCCCACAAAAAATAAATCTCGGTTGAATATGGTGACATATATGCACATTGATAATAAGTTTACTTTCAACTTTGTAGTACAAAGTGTTGGCTTATGGATCAGAAAAGGTGTCATCATTTGACTTCTTGTTAATCTGTTATGTAAAATAAGAATTATCAAAGGAAATATTGAGTTTTATTTTCTTTTGTCATGGTCCAGATTGGTTCCCCTTTAAATTTAGTTAGGTTGCGTTATGATCCGGACCATTGACTCCTTGTTCCCTTCTAATTCCATTTCACATGTCCCTTGAGCTTGGCCATTAAGGTAATCTACTCTCGACCCGAACCGGCAGTTTATAAGCCCCTGGCTTTAGCCATTCGGGGCGAGAGTGTTAAGAAGCCTTAGCAAGTCGTCGTCACTACCACAAGCCAGAGTTATCCAGCCCGCGTCGGAGTGCCGGCAATTCGTCTTCCTTCGCCAGAGTGGGTCTGGGCAAGGTCAAACTGCCAGGGGTGAGTTGAAGGTGGAGTCCTGGCTCGACGTTCATGCCTAGTGTCCGTGTCTGTCCCTCGAAGAGTCCCGGCTTGGTGCCTGACTTGAAGGCGGAGTCCTGGCTCGATGTTCCTGTCCGGTGTTTGAGTGTCCACGTTCTGTCTGCGGCGATCCTTGGTGTCCATGTTCTGGTTGCGGCGATCCATGGTGTCCAAGTCCAAGGTCCGCGACGGACCAAGTTCCCTGTCTCCAAGTCCAAGGTCCGTGGCGATCCAAGTTCCAGTGTCCAAGTCCAAGGTTCACGGTGATCCAAGTTCCCAGTTTCCAAGTCCAAGGTCCGCGGCGGTCCCAGTCCCCAGGGTCCCAGTCATGGCCGCGACAATCCAAGTTCCCAGTTTCCAAGTCCAAGGTCCGCGGCGATCCAAGTTCCCTGTCTCCAAGTCCAAGGTCCGTGGCGATCCAAGTTCCAGTGTCCAAGTCCAAGGTTCGCGGTGATCCAAGTTCCCTGTCTCTAGGTCCAAGGTCCGCGGCGGTCCCAGTCCCCAGGGTCCCAGTCATGGCTGCGATGATCCAAGTTCCCAGTTTCCAAGTCCAAGGTCCGCGGCGATCCAAGTCCCTAGTCTCCTAGTCCGAGGTTTGTGTTCCTCTTTGTCCTCCTTGATTTCCTGGTTCTCTGTGTAGCGAGTAATAAACGCTATTTTATTGAACCTAAGAAAGACGTGTTTGTGTCCTGCTTGTGGGTCCTTCCCAGCACCCTTGTCCCCACCTTGCAACATCTTTTGGATATGCTCCAAATGCAAGGGCCATTAGAAATTGTATTTCTCTGCTTCAGTAATTTGCTAAACTAGAAATATCATCAAACAAAGTTTGATACAGGGCTAGATAGGGTCATCATAGGGAAGGTGAATAAATTTAGAGCAAAAGAAAGAAAAGATATGGAAAGTTGGACAACTAAAAGACTTGACCTTCAAAAGAGGAAGGGTGATTCTCAAGTTTAGCTGTAGAGGAGTACAGATTACTCAGAGATCTATATGGCTGGAAAACGCAATAGCAAAAGACACCAGGGAGGGCATACAGGGTTTCAGTACAGGAATGATAATTTTAAAATTGAGCCTTTGGTTTATTGGAGACCAATGAGTGTCAGTGAGTACAGACAAAGTGGGTGACAAAGGCTCCTTGTACATTAAGATTTTGTCAGGTAGAGTTTAGGATATTCTCAGTCACAGATGATAGAACAGAAAGGACAGCTCAGGTTGTGTTGCATTAGTAAATTGGACAGTTAGCGAAAGAACTAATGAGGTCCTTAGCACCAGGTTGGCTGAAGTAAAAACACCACCTTTATATTGCCTAGTTTCACCCTTGTTTGAGCCAAGCTAAAGCTAAAACCCTCATTATTTTGAGGATTAAACACAAGAGATTCTGCAGATTCTGGAAATCCAGAGCAACGCCACACACACACACACACACACACACACACACACACACACACACACACACACACACACACACACACACACACACACACACACACACACACACACACACACATCTATGGAGAAGAATAAACGGTTGACATTTTGGGCTAAGACCCTTCATCAGGATGGACAATGGAATCATGAGATGGGTGGAGAAGGTGAAGATGGAGACAGCTACTGAAGGGTGTTAATTGGGAATATGAAGGCTGGAATCTGATAAGTAAGGAAGGGAATCATATACGCAAGGAGATATGAAGATGAGACAGTGGCATCTGAAAAGTATGATCTGTTGAAGTCATCAAGG
The DNA here is from genome assembly GCF_048418815.1 of Hemitrygon akajei. Lineage (NCBI taxonomy): Eukaryota > Metazoa > Chordata > Chondrichthyes > Myliobatiformes > Dasyatidae > Hemitrygon > Hemitrygon akajei. The sequence continues at coordinate 30,715,397 of NC_133149.1, read as the reverse complement.
GGAGATCAGAATGAAATGATTGTAGCAGAAAATGAGGACTTAAAATGGGAGGCAAGGGTGATGGATCAGGATGAGATGAACAAAACAGGAAGAAGTGTCAGGGGAGTAAGGGACACAATGAGATGTGACTGGTGGGTGAGCTATAGCTATCACTGTGATGGTTGTGGATAAGGACAAGTTGGGAAAAGTTTCAGTGAGCAAGTTTAATTTATGGGAAAGTGGCAGAGGACTGCTGACATCTGATTGACTGAGAGCCTCCATGATTAACTCTGAGAGGGGCAGATTGGATGACCAAGGATCTGACAAAATTAGACCCAGTTCATGGGAAAAACAGAATGAAAGAAACACTTCTCTGATCAAGTTCCCAAACTATTGCACTGGGAATTGAATCAATTGCCTTCATCAAACTCCATTCCCCTCTATTCCTCTTCCTTCAGCACTTCTTCATGAAGGAAACACTTGTCCTTCACTCCCACCATCCAGGGACCAGACACTTCTTCCAGATAAAGCGGTGAATAACTTATACTCCTCATTTAATATTGTTCATTCAGTGATTCCTTTTAATTTTTAAAATCATTATTAGGGTCTCAGCATCACTTGCAAGGGCAATATTTGTTGCCCATTCCTACTTTGTAAATACCCTGGAGAATGTGGTGCTGAACTTAATCACACGTTGTCTTTCTGGTGAATGTTCTCCCACTGTTCTATTTGGAAGGGGGTTCTAGTGTTCAGAACAAAAGATGATGAATGGTATCATGGCCTTTAAGCTCAGCTGTCTTGAGGAAGGGCATGAAATGCATCAAGGCCCTGAATGAGCACAGCAGTGAGCTCAGCAGCAGGGCAGGAGGTCCAATCTGCTGGCTTCTGGGCTAAACCTTGCCTCAGGCTTCTGTATTTGATCATGTGTGCATGAAGAGCCTGAGACAAGGTGAGGCATAGGCAGAAGTTGGCTCACAGCTCTGGGCGACACTGCTCACAACAGCTTGACTGGATCTGGCCCATAGAACTATCCAATTCCTTTTATGACAGTAAATTCAAAGTATATCAGTACTGAAACTCATTAAATTTCTTCCTGTAGAGTCTTTAGTTCATACCATGCAAATAATTAGTGCATTAGAATTTTATCAAAACTGGAAATATTAAATAATATTCATTATTTGCAAAGCTGCTGTGCAATTATATTCTCTTTGACACTTTCAAATTAAGCATATTTTATGCAGAAGCCAATATTTCATATTTAGTTTCCTTAATCAAACTCTTTGCCACGGGCATTATCATAATCCAAATAACTTGAAACACATAGTGATTTAAAATATAATAGGTAGCCTGATGAAATAAATTGATTTATGGTATTTATAACTAACCTTTCCAGATCTTGGCTGAAGAAATGAGTGTTGCACTTTGTAGAGTTCTAGCACTTCTCTTCTGGGATTTGGGAGTCTGTAAGTGAAAATTTGATATCATTTATTGGGTAAAATATTTCTTTTTCTATTAAATTCAGTTTCCAGGTTGCTGGGCAATTAGGAAAGGCCAGATCCACAATTTAAAAGAAATACAAGCCCATGCATTAAAGTTTCAACTTAAGCAAAAAAATAAAAACTTTAGGTGCTGGAATTCTGACGTGAAAACAGAAAATGCAGGGAAGGCTCAGCATCTGTGGAGAGAAGATGAGGTTGAAGACCTTCGACAAAGTTTTATTCTTGGCATAGAAGCCAAGAATTTGTCAATTATGACTGCTCTTGCAGATCTGCTAACTGTGCTCAATACATTCCATGCTTCTGGTCTATTTACAGTTACTAACAGTGCCAGACCTTGCTAAACTTTGAAAATAATAATGCACGACATCTTCAAGGCGCGATGCCTCAAAAAAGTGGCGCCCATCATTAAGGATTCCCATCACCCAAGTCATGCCTTGTTCTCATTGCTACCATCAGGAAGGAGGTACAGGAGCCTGAAGGCACACACTCAACAATTCTGGAAAAGCTTCTTCCCCTCTGCCATCCAATTTCTAAACGGACATTGAGCCCATGAACACTACCTCACTACTTTATTTATTTCTAATTTTGCACCACTTATTTTATTCAACTATTTAATGTATATATACTTACTGTAATTCACAATTTTTTCTAAGATGAGATATTGCATTGTACTGCTGATGCAATGACAACAAATTTCACAACAGATGCTGGAAATTCAAACAACACACACAAAATGCTGGTAGAACACAACAGGCTAGGCAGCATCTATAGGGAGAAGCACTGTCGATGTTTCGGGCCGAGACCCTTCGTCAGGACTAACCAAAAGGAAAGATAGTAAGAGATTTGAAAGTAGTGGGGGGAGGGGGAAATGCAAAATGATAGGAGAAGACTGGAGGGGGTGGGATGAAGCTAAGAGCTGGAAAGGTGATTGGCGAAAGTGATACAGAGCTGGAGAAGGGAAAGGATCATGGGACGGGAGGCCTCAGGAGAAAGAAAGGAGAGGGGGGAGCACCAGAGGGAGATGGAGAACAGGCAAACAACTAAATATGTCAGGGATGGGGTAAGAGGGGGAGGAGGGGCATTAACGGAAGTTAGAGAAGTCAATGTTCATGCCATCAGGTTGGAGGCTACCCAGCCGGTATATAAGGTGTTGTTCCTCCAACCTGAGTTTGGATTCATTTTGACAATAGAGGAGGCCATGGATAGACATATCAGAATGGGAATGGGATGTGGAATTAAAATGTATGGCCACAGGGAGATCCTGCTTTCTCTGGCGGACCGAGTGTAGGTGTTCCGCAAAACGGTCTCCCAGTCTGCATCGGGTTTCACCAATATATAAAAGGCCGCACCGGGAGCACCGGACGCAGTATACCACACCAGCCGACTCACAGGTGAAGTGTCGCCTCACCTGGAAGGACTGTCTGGGGCCCTGAATGGTGGTGAGGGAGGAAGTGTAAGGGCAGGTGTAGCACTTGTTCCGTTTACAAGGATAAATGCCAGGAGGGAGATCGGTGGGAAGGGATGGGGGGGACACGAGTGGACAAGGGAGTCGCGTAGGGAGCGATCCCTGTGAAAAGCAGAAAGGGGGTGGGAGGGAAAAATGTGTTTGGTAGTGGGATCCCGTTGGAGGTGGCGGAAGTTATGGAGAATTATACATTGGACCTGGAGGCTGGTGGGGTGGTAGGTAAGGACAAGGGGAACCCTATCCCGAGTGGGGTGGCGGGTGGATGGGGTGAGGGCAGATGTGCGGGAAATGGGAGAGATGCGTTTGAGAGCAGAGTTGATGGTGGACGAAGGGAAGCCCCTTTGTTTAAAAAAAGAAGACATCTCCTTCGTCCTGGAAAGAAAAGCCTCATCCTGAGAGCAGATGCGGCGGAGACGGAGGAATTGTGAGAAGGGGATAGCCTTTTTGCAAGAGACAGGGTGGGAAGAGGAATAGTCCAGGTAGCTGTGAAAGTCTGTAGGTTTATAGTAGATATCAGTAGATAGGCTGTCTCCAGAGATGGAGACAGAAAGGTCAAGAAAGGGGAGGGAGGTGTCGGAAATGGACCAGGTAAATTTGAGGGCAGGGTGAAAGTTGGAGGCAAAGTTAATGAAGTCGACGAGCTCAGCATGCGTGCAGGAGGCAGCACCAATGCAGTCGTCGATATAGCGAAGGAAAAGAGGGGGACGGATACCCGTATAGACTTGGAACATGGACTGTTCCACAAAGCCAACAAAAAGGCAGGCATAACTGGGACCCATACGGGTGCCCATGGCTACACCCTTGGTTTGGAGGAAGTGGGAGGAGCCAAAGGAGAAATTATTGAGAGTAAGAACTAATTCCGCTAGACGGAGGAGAGTGGTGGTAGAGGGGATTTGGTTAATGCCCCTCCTCCCCCTCTTACCCCATCCCTGACATATTTAGTTGTTTGCCTGTTCTCCATCTCCCTCTGGTGCTCCCCCCCCCTTTCTTTCTCCTGAGGCCTCCCGTCCCATGATCCTTTCCCTTCTCCAGCTCTGTATCACTTTCACCAATCACCTTTCCAGCTCTTAGCTTCATCCCACCCCCTCCGGTCTTCTCCTATCATTTCGCATTTCCCCCTCCCCCCACTACTTTCAAATCTTTTACTATCTTTCCTTTCGGTTCGTCCTGATGAAGGGTCTCGGCCCGAAACGTCGACAGTGCTTCTCCCTATATATGCTGCCTGGCCTGCTGTGTTCCACCAGCATTTGGTGTGTGTTGTTGTTTGAATTTCCAGCATCTGCAGATTTCCTCGTGTTTGCTCCGGAGATATTAAACCTGATTCTGATTCTTGTAAATATTACAATAGTTCAATGACCAAGGGAGGTTATTTCAAGAGCTGCAGTACTTGTAATGATGGCAGGAAGGTTGAATAGCAATCACAAAATAAACTTTAATCCATATTGCACATTAAACATTGCAAAACATGTTGCGATCTAACCACAGGAGCTTTGTGAGACAAAGTATAAACGGTCTAGAAATAAAACCACGTATGATGATAATAAATCACAATAGTCTTTGAAACTTCCTGGCAGCTTAATGAATGGTGTGCTTTGGTGTGCAGGACACCTCTTCATGAAGGACACTGAGCCTGCAGCAGTGATGTCAGTCTGGACTAATTTTTGTCATTAGTACTGCAGGACCAGAGTGCAAATTTAAGAATAGGAGGCAGTGACCAGGAAAGACATCTTTTGTGATTGCAAGGGCTCCTTAAACTAATAGACTTTACTTGTGCGGTACTGTGGAGATTGCAACAGAACCTAGCAATGAACTCAGCCCTGATGAGGAGGGGGATCATATCACTTAATATTTTGCAGTTGAGGCCTATTCTTTCCCAGTGGTAGGAGGTGGTAAAGAGAAATGTTGCCCACATCAGTGCCAAGTGTGCAGCACAATGGTGTGTATGCCAGAGCCACTGCCCCAGACTCCAGACACCCAGATTCAATTCTGACCACCGGTGGAGTCTTAAGATTTTCTCTGTGACCACACTTACCCCCAAGTTCATAAACAGAATCAGCTTTAATATGACTGTCATTATTGTTGTTTCTTCCGGCACCTTGTGGTGCATTGAGCAGCAACCTTGCCATTTCTTTAGTATTTTTGTCTGTTTTTATATGACGCTGAGTTTCTAGCTCGACATTCAACCCAGCATGGATGGAAAGCATGCAAGGAGCCAGCCATATTCAAATCCGGGACCACTTACCTCAAAGTCCAGTGTGGATTCCACCATGCCACTGGCCGGCTAATGTCACCGGCATATGTTGTGAAATTTGTGGACTTTGCTGCAGCAATAATAATAACAGTGAAAAAAATGTGAATGACACACACACACACACACACACACACACACACACACACACACACACACACACACACACACACACACACACACACACACACAGTGATTGATAATTTCATGGCCTAAGGTAGAAGGAGATCAGTTATTAACTTCAAACTTTCTGCATAATCACTCAAAGAGTTGACCTGCATGTGCATGTACCAAGAGCTGTATAACTCAAAATAACTCATCTCCTTCTATCACCCCTTCTATCTACCTATATATATATCTATCTAAAACAGTTGAATTAAATACGTAGTGCAAAAATTGAAATGAGAAAGTACTGAGGTAGTGTTCATGGGTTCATTGTCCATTCAGAAAACAGATGGCCAAGGGAAAGAAGCTGTTCCTGAATTGTTGAGTGTGTGCCTTCACACATCTGTACCTCCATCCTGATGGTAGAATTGAGAACAAGGCATGACCTTGTCATGGTCCCTTCTGGCAATCGCCCACCTGGCTATTTACCTCAGGAATTGGGCCTCAATCACCTTGTTTAGTTTCCAGTCATTCCCAGGTTCCACTAACTACAAACACCTGCTTTTCATCAGCAAATGCAGGATAAAAACCCTGAGATCACAGCAAGGAGCTGCCAGTTTGTTGGTTGACTCTGGTGTGAGTAACTTTGTTTCATGGTTCTTAGGACTACCAGTTCTAGGTCAAGCATTGCTCCTAGATACTGACTCCACACTTGCTATGTTAATAACGCCTCCCAATTCTGCCTCCACGCCTGTGTTCTGTACTTGGGTTCATCCTCTGCCATGCTCATGTAACAGAACGAACTGGCCATAATGAACCCAGTGGACATGAATCCCCTGCAACAAGTCCTCGCCAGCCAGGGCTCCCAACTGGGCTTGCGCAATCAGCTGCGCTGTGATGTCATGGAGAATCTCCATTCCCTGTCAGTGGACGTAAGAAAGGTCAGTGAACAGGTCAACTGAGTATCTGCTCATCTTACCCCGTTGACTCCGGGAACTGTCTGACCAGCCTGGACAGCCTATAGTGGTGACGCCCGATGTGTCAACAACATGTCTGCCAAGTGAGCCCCACATACCTGAATCAGAACCCTACGCCGGAGATCTGGGGAAGTGCCGGGCTTTTCCACTGCAATGCTCCTTGGTGTTCGAGCAGCAACTATCCATGTACGCCACGGTCAGATCAAAAATAGCTTACATCATGGGGTTGTTGCTAAGAAATGCCTTAGCATAGGCCACTGTGATTTGGGATAAGCAGCCAGAGACCTGCTTTTCCTTCTCCACATTCATCTCAGAAATAAGGAAGATTTTGGACCATCCCGTCCGCAGTAAAGATGCCGCTAAGCATCTACTCACCCTCCGTCAAGGCTCACGCAGTGTTGCCGAATACTCTGTGGAGTTCCGGACGTTAGCGGCCGACTTGGGTTGGAATGATGAGGCACTCCAGGAGATAGTCTGGTAAGGCCTCTGTGAGAAGGTAAAGGACGAGTTGGCGGCTAGGGATGACACTAACAGCCTGGATTCAGTGATCTCCTTAGCTACCAGGCTGGACAACAGACTCAGAACGTCTGAGAGAGAAGACTAGCTACCCCATTCCTCGGGCCATCCCATAGACCACCTTACCACCAGCCCTAACCTCTCTTTCCCCTTCCGTTCCTTGCGGAGCTCCCGCTCCTACTATTCTGGTTAGTCCGACGACACTCCCTTCAGCCCTCCCAGACTCGGATACAGATCCCGGCTACTGTGATTTACCAACGAGTCTTTGTCCCTATATGTTTTGGTGAATTCCAGTGCCAAGGGCAATCTGCTGGACGAGGACATAGCCTCCCAGGCTGGAATACCTCGCGAGCCGCTAACTACACCCCTGGAGGCCCGGGCCCTGGATGGAAAACTGCTGGCTTGGGTGACCCACTGTACGCCTCCCCTGACCTTGATCCTATCCAGCAACCATCAGGAGGAGGTATGGTTCAGTCTCATTCATTCACCTCAAGCCCCGGTAGTTCTAGGGTACCCATGGCTGACCCAACACAATCCCTACAGCGACTGGTCTACTGGGAGGATAGCCAAATGGAGCCAGTCTTGCCACGCCAACTATCTGCGGTCAGCCCCATCTCCCAGGGAAGCTACCATGACTCCGCCTGTCCCGGGACCCCTCAATTTGTCCCGAATTCCCACAGAATACCATGACCTGGGACCAGTATTCAGTAAACAACGGGCTCTTTCCCTGCCACAGCACCGCACATATGATTGTGCCATCGACCTTCTCCCCGGGGCCTCGCTACCCACCAGTCGCCTCTTTAACCTATCCCGACCTGAGAGAGAGGCCATGGAGAAGTACATCAACGAGTCCCTCGCAGCAGGCATTATCAAACGTTCATCTTTCCCAGTAGGCGCCAGTTTCTTTGTAGAAAAGAAGGACGGGTTGCTTCATCCTTGTATTGATTACAGCATTGCCTAAACAGTATAACAGCTAAGAACAAGTACCCTTTACCCCTCATTAGTTCGGCTTCTTAACCACTGCATGGAGCCACCATTTTCTCAAAGCTGGACCTCCCAAACGCCTACCACCTAGTCAGGGTGAGGGAGGGAGACGAGTGGAAGATGGCCTTTAGTACACCTCTGGGCCACTTTGAATATTTGGTCATGTTGTTTGGCTGCCGCCGTTCTTCAAGCCCTCATTAATGACATACTGAGGGTCTTTATTAATCGGTTCGTATTCATTTACCTCGATGATATCCTGATATTTTCTAGCACCCTCCGAGAACACGTTCACCTTGTCCGTCAAGTCCTCCAGAGACTGTGGGAAAACCAATTATTTGTGAAGACGGAGAAATGTCAGTTCCACGTTCCATCGGTCAGCTTTCTCGGTTATACCATCGGGAGCGGGCAGGTGAGAGCAGACCCCGAGAAGATCCGGGCAGTGGAAGAATGGCCTAGGCCCACGACCCGCAAACAACTTTAACGATTCCTAGGGTTTGCAAATTTCTATCGCCGATTTATCAGAGACTACAGTCGAGTGGCGCCCCCTCTTACCCGGCTTACCTCGCCTACTACCCCCTTCTGTTGGGACTCTGAAGCTGACTCGGTGTTCACCGACCTGAAGAGGCGTTTCACCACTGCTCCCATCCTGGTCCATTATTGTCGAGGTGGACGCCTCTGACTCCGGGGTAGGAGCAGTCCTGTCCCAACGATCAAGTTCGGACGAAAAGCTTCACCCCTGCGCCTTCTACTCTCACGGGAAGCCGGAAGCGCTCTCCCGCCAATACGAGTTGTATTGGAGTCCAAGGAGGACACTTCCAGTCCAGGGACTATCCTCCCACCATCCTGCGTGGTTGCCACCCTCACTTTGGAGATCGAGTCCAAAGTAAAAGAAGCCCAACGGGATTACCCCGACCCCGGCAATGGACCCGGCGATCGCATATATGTGCCCTTCTCCGTCAGGTCGCAGGTTCTTCAATGGGGCCACACGTGTCGGTTCGCCTGTCACCCCGGGAGTGATCCCTAGGGTCCCTAGCGCTCCTGAAAAAACACTTTTGGTGGCCGTCTGTGGAGGCGGATACTCGTTCCATGTCTCAGCATGTTCCATCTGTGCCCGGGGAAAAGCCTCTCATCGGCCACCTGCGGGATTACTTCGTCCTCTACCTGTCCGTGGTCGTTCCTGGCCGCACACCCCCCTAGACTTCGTAACCGGTCTACCCCCTTCACATGGGAATACCACCGTACTCACCGTGGTAGACCAGTTCTCCAAGGCGGTGCGCTTCGTAGCCCTCCCTAATCTCCCTTCCTCTCAAGAAGCCACAGAACCTCTCGTCCGTCTTCCGCCTCCACGGAATCCCCGCGGACATCGTCTCCGATCGAGGTCCCCAGTTCGTCTCACAGGGATGGAAGCCTTCTGTCAAGCCTCAGGTGCATCGGTCAGCCTGTCATCCGGCTTCCACCCCCAGACGAACGGGCAGACGGAACGGGTCAACCAAGCCTGGAGGCGACGCTACGTTGTGTAACGGCAAACAACCCGTTGGCCTGGAGCGACCACCTCCCGTGGGATGAGTACGCCCACAACTCTGGCCATTGGGAGGTTCCCATTCTGGTGTTCTCTGGGGTACCAACCCCCGCTGTTCCCCTTGCAGGAAGAGGAGATTGCAGTACCATCTGTTTAGGACCATATCGATAGGTGCCTTAGGGTGTGGGAGGAGACACGCACGGCCCTACTCAGATCAGCAAAACGCAACAGGAAGACGACTGACCGACACCGGACTCCGGCGCCTGAGTACCAACCGGGACAGATGGTGTGGCTTTCATCCGAGGACATCTCGCTGAAGAGTGAGCATAGGAAACTCGCCCCTCGCTTCCTGGGACCATTCAAGGTTGAAAGTGTTATCAATCCTGCAGCAGTTCGCCTAAAATTGCCAAGATCCATGCCCATCCACCCGAGTTTTCATATTTCCCAGTTAAAGCCTGTCTCTGTCAGCCCCTTGTGTCCCCTGGCTGAGACTCCCCCCACCTGCCCATATCATCGATAACCGTCCGGCATACACCATCCGAAGACTACTGGATGTGCACCGTTGGGGCAGGGGTTTCCAATACCTGGTTGACTGGGAAGGGTATGGTCCAGAAGAGTGTTCCTGGGTCCCCCGCTCCTTCATCCTAGACCCTTCCCTCAACCAGAATTTTCATCGGGACCATCCGGACAGGTCTGGAGGATTGCCTGGAAGCTCCCGTCGAGGGAGTGGTATTGTCATGGTCCCTTCTGGCAATCGCCCACCTGGCTATTTACCTCAGGAATTGGGCCTCAATCACCTCGTTTAGTTTCCAATCATTCCAAGGTTCCACTAACTACAAACACCTGCTTTCCATCAGCAAATGCAGCATAAAAACCCTGTAATCACAACATGGAGCTGCCAGTTCGTTGGTTGACTCCGGTGTAAGTAACCTCGTTTCATGGTTCTTAGGACTGCCAGTTCTAGGTCTAGCATTGCTTTTGGATACTGACTCCATGCTCGCTATGTTAATAACGCCTTCTGACTCTGCCTCCATGCCCATGTTCTGCACTTGGGTTCGTCCATCGTCATGCTCGTGTAACAGACCTGGGTGATGGGGGTCCTTAGTGATGAATGCCACCTTTTTGAGGCAATGCTCCTTGAAGATGCCCTGGATACTATGGAGGCTGATGCCCATGATGCAGCTGACTATAACTCTGCAGCTTCGTTTGATCCTGTGCAGTGGCTCCCCCATTCCAGATGGTGATCTCCCATGTTCTCCCATATTTCAAAGGCATGGAAATTGTTAGGTTAATTGGCTGCTGTAGATGACTTCTTGGTGTTGGATTAATGGCAAAAGGAGTCAAAGGTGAGTTGCTTGGTGTGTGCAAAAAGACTAACTTGCAGAGTTTACAGGGAGGCAGGGGTTGGGTCAAATGTCACGGCTCTCTCAGAGCCAGCATGGAGTCAACAGATTGAGTGATCTCCTCCTCTGGTCACACCAATCACCAAAGTCATTTCTGCCATTGCAATGTTTAATCCAGCATCTGAAATGCAGAGAGCCTGTTCCCATATCCTTCCTTGCATCAAGGTCACCAAAGCTAGCCCTTCACTCATCAATAACATAAGAGCCTCAATGTCAATGTTTTCAGCCATGGCAGGACATTATGAGTAACGCTTACCACATGCACCACTCCTGAAATTGCACAGGTTCAATATGTCTACTTGCATTTTAATTATCTGTGGCTCCCTATGTATTGTATGCCCACCAATGCTATTTTACTCCTCCAACCACATAACCATGTTCTAAGAAGGTCAAATATTTAGTGTCCAATTCAGCTGTCCAGAAGTTTATGAGAGAGCTTTTAAGATGCAAGACCTCAAAAATGTGGATCATTTTGCACACCCTGGGAGACTGGTGAACACAACAGTAGTGGCAAAATCCACTGGCAGCACCAGTGCCTTTGGCCAATCGATAATAATAATGGTCAAATCTGGCATTTGGCTCGTGGTCTAATAAGCAATGACTATGTCTTTAGAGACATGGAGAATTTACACTAGGCACTTGAGGCACTGGAAAAATACCTTAGGAACTTTCGGTTTGTAACTGCTTAATGTGGAGGGGGAGTATTCAGGAAGTCAGTGTGTATTTTGATTCACTACAGCAGGAACACATGAAGTTAATTATGAAGAGAGGCAGCAGTACATCACACCACAGCCTACCCACCCAACTGTCCAATTAAGTCGATCCACTTGTTACAGAATCTGTGGGTCCCATATGGGACTTTACAACCACCTTAGAAGCCATAGAACTGAAGGAAAAGCAAGTCACCTTCTCCCCTGAGGTTCTGAAGAGGAGGAGGTGAAGGGAAATATCTTGAAATTTAATAAAATGCAGACCCACTGACCATCTGGATTTTATTAAATGTATTCAGTTTTAAACATGGTTATTTGAGTGTTTTACTGATGGTTTATTTTTTCTATTTGATTGTGAACTAATGCTGCATCATATATCTTGAGTTTAATCTGATACTCTGGGATGATTAAAGCGGTGTAGTGCTGTGTTAATCCGGTTAACAAATAACAGTAAACCTTCGGGTCACTTAACTCTGAAAGCACAAATTAATGGAAATAGAGCAGCTTGTGAACTCTGAGAGAGAAAATCTGCCTCTGGGTACTGCTTCTGAATCATTGAGAAACCGGCCTGCAGTACTAAAAGTTGCAGATGGTGAAATAACATCAATTTCAACTGCAAATTTCAAAATGGAAGTACAGTGGACAAAACCCATATCATCTGTCACAGCCCCTAGTAGTCCACAATTTTAAAGATGCTGTGGACTGAAGAATTAACTCACTCCATGGAGAGCAGTTGTGAACAGACTGCAGATATTTTATACTCAGGACTTTCCCCTGAAATGCACTAGTGTCTTTTGACAGCATGCAGATTATAATTATCAAAGGCATTTTAGCAGCCATTAAATATCCTTGACGGTCAGAGACGTTAAAATAAATAAATTGATTTAAACAAAATTAAAATGAAAACTGTTACAAAACTAAAAACACATTCAAATACAAAGAAATAATGAAAGCCATTAAAGTAAGTACATAAAGAACTTTTTTTTCCTTCATTGTGAAGGGGATCACCTTTCATGTGGTAGCCCTCTCTGAAATGAGGTTGAAGAACAGAAGCTATATGAAATGATCGGTCCCTCTACAGTGGTCACTGTATTGTTACTGAGACTCAGTAGCAAGTCCAGTGGTGGAGTGGGCAAAAAAGAAGTATCTGGAGCTTATTTTTAGCGCTAATTAAAAATAGCGCACAATAATGAAAGTGAGGTAGTGTTCATAGGTTCAATGTCCATTTAGGAATCAGATGACAGATGGGAAGAAGCCTTCAGGCATGTGCCTTCTGACTTTTGCACCTCCTTCCTGACAGTAGCAATGAGAAGAGAGCATGTCCTGGATGATGGGAGTCCTTACTAACAGGCGTTGGCTTTCTGAGGCACTGCTCTTTGAAGATGTTTTGGATACTACAAAGGCTAGTACCCTAGATCTAGCTGACTAATTTTACACTTCCTGTAGCTTCTTTTGGTCCTGTACAGTAGGCCCCACCCCCAATACCAGACAGCGATGCGGCCTGTCAAAGTGCTCTCCACAATACATATGTAGAAGTTTTCAAGTGTTTTAGGTGACAAACTAAATCTCCTCAAACTTCTAATGAAATACAGTCATTCTTTATAGCTGTATTGATATGTTGGGATCAGGTTAGATCCTCAGAGATCTGGACACCCAGGAACCTGAAGCTGCTCACTCTCTCCACTTCTCATCCCTCTATGAGTATTGGTATGTGTTCCTTTGTCTTACCATTCCTGAAGTCCCCAATAAGCTCTTTGATCTTACTGATGTTGAGTGTAAGGTTGTTGCTACACCACTCAACTAGATGGTATATCTCACTCCTAAACGTCCCCTCGTCACCACCTGAGATTCTATCAACAATGGTTGTATCATTAGCAAATTTATAGATGGGATTTGAGCTGTGCCTATCCACACAGGTGTTTAGATAGGCACATAAAATGTGAGGAAAACGGAAGGATATGAACATTGTGTTGACAGAAGAGATTAATTTAGTTGGCCATTTGATTACTAATTTAATTGGTTCAGCACTGGAGGATCTGTTCCTGTTCTATGTTCTATGTACTCAGCCAGTTGGCTGCATCTGTAGAGAAAGAAATCGGTCCACGACACAACAGGATGTAGGAGCAGCATTGGACTATTTGACCCATTGAGTCTTCTCCATCATTCAATTTAGATTGATTTATTTGTTTAGTCAGTTAATGTTTTAGTCAGACATTATTATGCAGCACTGAGAAGAGAAAGTAAGTTATTCCATGTAGTAGAAGATGGGAAAGGCAGTGTGTGGAACAAAGGGAAAGCCAATGTTAGGATGAACAGATGGACAGTTCCTTTGTCTGTGCAATTTGTTGCTAACGTGGTAACGTGATGTGATATAAACTAATATACTGGGACATCCTGAGCAGGCTAGAATATATGAATGGGCCAGCACAACTGGCCAGTCCAGATACAAACAGAAAGAAACAACCAATGATCTGAAGTTGGGAGGATTAGATTCTTCAACCTAAAACATTAACTGGTTTCTCTTTCCACAGATTCTGATGACTGGCTGAGTTCTGTTTTTGTTTCAGATTCCAGTATCCGCAGTTCCATTTGTTTTCCTTTATTGAGGCATTATGCTGATACTCAGTGTTTCCCTTTGGAATTTATCAGCAATCAGTAAACATGATTCATCTCACTGTTAATTAGTGTGCAAATTTGTAGGGCAACATTTTGGTAAAGTCTATCAGTATTAATCCTGTGAAATGACTCACTGCTTCCTTCTCCAGAGCAATTAGTGATCCTTGGCAAGGTTGCCCACATTGCATTAATGAATAAGCAGAACTAAACAGGCAAGGTTCTTGATGGTCTTTCCATTCATTTGTTTCAGCTTCCTTGGAAGTAGTTAAGATTGCAGTTGAAAGCCTGCATTCACATGCACTACTGAGACCTATAGATATTCATAATAAAAATGAGATCTCATAAATTGACCAGTAACTTGGACTAGTAACTTAAGAATGTAAGTCACGTATCTTTAACAGTTGGGACAGGGTATCCTGCTTTGTCACACTCAATGTTAATCTTTACTGTCCAAAGCAATATTTTACTAAATTCCTTCAATCATCTGCAAAATTCTGATAAAAGAGTCTAAATCATTGTTTGAATTGCCAACTCCATCATAAATCACAAGAGATACACATGATGTGGCACAATTTCACTTTTGTGCAATAAGCTTTCATAGGATTAACTTCCAAGCTCATTCATTCACCAACTACGTAGAACCCTTTCTTGATGTTTCACTGGTATTGAAGAAAATAAATATTTGCAAGTTTTGCAAATAGTAACAAAATCTAGTTTCAGTGAAATCAAGGATATTAAAAAAGAAGTAGTTAAGAAAGTTTGCTGAATAATTGTCCAATGCATGTAAACACAGTTACTCTCAGAGAGCTGATAAGTATGAATAAAAGCATCATTTGAGGACTGTGCACAAACTGATGATTATGCAGAAAAATCTCCATTATGATCTTCAAATTTCAACATTAAACTATTTATTTCACATCCATAATGTCCTCAACATTTTTATTTTGTGTTACAAATTATTTTTCATAAATGTCATTTGCAGGAATGCTTAATGTTAGCACCAAATTCTTGTGAATGAATACAAGAGGATTGTTTACATTTTTTCACTTCATGTCACTTACCATAAATACAAACCATTTGACTGGATGGAATCAGTATTAAGTCAGTCTGTCAAAAGTTCAAATGCTATCAGCATGAGTTAAACAGAAAAATGCAATTGAGATGAGATATGGAACTAGCAAAACAAATCACAGTAATGGCTTGTCATTCGGTATTTAACCAACCTGATAGATTCTAATTCTATATCAAATTATATGTTCCTCAACTGGCTCTTATATCATTATATTTATGTTTGTGTATTTTGTTGTTTAAGTTATGTATAATTTATATTAAGTTTATGCAATTCATATTGTAATGTACTGTGCTGCTGCTACTAAAAGTTAATTTTAATGTCATTTATGCCTTGACTTAGTTGCAGTTTGCAGACAATATGAAGATAGGTGGAGGGGCAGGTGGTTTTGAGGAAGTAGAAAGGCTACAGAAGGACTTAGACAGATTAGGAGAATGGGCAAAGAAGTGGCAGATGGAATACATTGTTGGGAAGTGTATGGTCATGCACGTTGGTAGAGGAAATGAAAGGGTTAACTATTTTCTAAATGGAGAGAAAATGCAAAAAAACTGAGGCACAATTGGACTTGGGAGTCCTTGTGCAGGATTCCCTGAAGGTTAATTTGCAGGTTGAGTCTGTGGTGAGGAAGGTAAATGCAATGTTAGCATTCATTTCAGGAGGACTAGAATATAAAAGCAAGGATGTAATGTTGAGACTTTATAAAGCACTGCTGAGGCCTCACTTGAATTAATGCAAGCAGTTTTGGGCCCTTATCTTAGAAAGGATGTGCTGAAACTGGAGAGGATTCAAAGGAGATTCATAAAAAATGATACCAGGATTAAGAGGCTTGTCATATTAAGAGCGTTTGATGGCTCTGGGCCTATATTCACTGGAATTCAGAAGAATAAGGGAAGACCTAATTGAAACCCATTGAATGATGAAAGGGGTCGATAGAGTGGATGTGGAAAGGATGTTTCTTGTTGTGGGAGAGTCTAAGACCAGATGACACAGCCTTAGCATAGAGGGGCATCCTTTTAGAACAGAGATAAGGAGGAATTTCTTTAGCCAGAGAGTGGTGAATCTATGGAAGTTGTGGAGGCTAAGTCGTTTTGTATATTTGAGGCAGAGGTTGATAGATTTTTGATTGGTCAGGGCATGAAAGAATATGGAGGGAAGGCAGGCGATTGGGGTGACAGAAAAAATGGATCAGTCATGATGAAATGGCAGAGTAGACTCAATGGACCAAATGGCCTAATTCTGCTCCTATGTCTTGTGGTCTTACGGTATATATGTCCATGAAATAAAATTGAACATGAACTTGAATGTATAGATTTATGGTGCAATTAATGATATAAATGTAGAACTGCAGGATAACAGGGTGATAGAGATGGAAACTTGTGTGCATCGTCTCTCACAATTCTCTGAAGAAGCTGGAAAAAAGTTGAAGTATATGGTAACATACGAACACATACATTCAGTGAACTATTAAAGAAAGACTTTTCTTTCAAACATTTCCCACATTCTGAGGCTGAAATAATTTCTTCTGTCCATGCAAAGTCTTTCCTGCTATTCTACTTGTTCTGTCTCCCTCTCACAGCCATATATGGTCCTGTGAGAAATAAAAGCAAATAGAATTTCTGAGGGATGAGATGATAGAAAAAAATTCTCTCTTACTCCTTTAGGTAATCCAAAGCAGTCCAGGTCGTTACATTAACTTTACCTTCTAGATATTGGGTTTTCTGTTCCTATGACAAATTGCCTATGTTGTTTGTCTCACCAAATCTTTTCCTTTTTGGTTTTGTGGTAGGTTCTGTTATTTATTAAATGAATAAATACTCTGGATAGAAGAACATTGAAGTTTGACATGGACATGTAACTGGGGCTTTGAATAATTAATTGCACTGCCTTGAAGCACAAACTTATTTGGAGGGTAATTGCAGAAGAAAACACAGGAAAACATCAATTTTCACTGGATACTGAATATTGGAAGAATTATGTGAACAAATCACACTTAAACAAGTATTTTTGTGGTGTAAATCTGACCATGTTAGTGAAATGTTTGCACTTTTACAAAATGCTATGGAAATTTGTTCAGTATCTTTGTTACAGCCTTTTAAGCAAATAATAGATCTATAGTCAGTTTTGTAACTATCATTGTTAATCACCGTCAGTCAACTGCAATTGTGTCTCTGGGATTTGGAAATGAATTACATCTGATCCCAAAGGACACTTTTGATACGTGACATCATCCTGTGCTAGTTGCATTGCAAAAGAAATAATGCTTATGAAAATAAAACCATCTTTGATAAATCCTTCTGTGTGTCACACTATTACATAGATCATAACTTGAGCAAAATGTGATTTGAATTTTATCTGCATCTCATCCTATAGTTTGCCATTCAGTAATTAGAAGTATCTTGAGAGCTCAGGTAAACTTGATGGGCTTAGTAATTTTTAGATGTTAATTTCAGATTTGGAAGTATTAAACTGGTTGGATTGCTTTCGGTTTGCAAGGCTGAGTTAAAACTTTTATGCCTGAATGATAACAAAATGTGAGATGTAAAATTATACAAGCAGGTACACTCTATTTTCACTTGTAGCACTTACACTGTTTTAGTAAGTGGCTTTATAAAGAAAGTTGGAAAACAAACATTAAACTTTTTGGAATGTTCTTTGGTTAATATTAACATTTTGACAACTAAATGCTTTATTTGAGACTAATTGAGCAGCTTTTTGAATACTAAATTGAACACCAAAGATTGTCACTGGGGATGTGAATTTTTGATTGCTCCAGATAATCTTCACACAGCATATCACAAAAAGGGGTCTGTTAGATTAACATGCAATGACCTACAGTCAATGTTATTTATTCATTTTTCTAGAAAGTCGATTGCATTTTTAAAACAACTATTGCAAGTATTTTTTTAAATTACCATTGATTGAGAAACATATTTTCTCCTGCTGTTGGTTTCATAATTTGAAGATATTTTGAGTTTTGAGCAATTGGTTCATATAACCAATAGGTAGCTCTGAAATAAAAATAAACTGTGGCCAAGCAAAGAAATTTTGCACACATTTCTGGATTCATCTTATTTTATGCTGCATTTTCATACGCTTGATGTTTCTTTATTCCACAGTAAAACGATGTCAATTATTGCCTAACATACAAAGTTCAACTGCAGTGAAGTAGTCAAGCCCACTAATCTGAAAAAAAATGTATTTGCTTGCAAAACAATACGTTTTCACTAATCATGTTTCCCTTGAAATTTTGCTCTTTAAAGGACAAATACTCAAATTGCACATGATGTTCATAGTAAAGTCTATGATTCTCAATGGCGTCAAATGCAATTTTATGCATGCCTGAAATTCTTAGAGGTCTCAGCTTCTTAATCTAGGGATCATTTCAATCTAGTATTACCAATCTCTACCATTTTCACACAGTTTGGATAATAATACTGCTATTCTGTGAAGACCCTGACTGTGATTCTTAATTTTTCCACAACTCTCATAAACAGTATTTGCGTGACCCACAGTGCTTTTAAAACATGAAAGGAACTGTTATGTTTTATAACTCCAAAATATAAAAACTAGAGAGGAAGGAAAACAAGAGAGCTGAGAATGTGAGTCTAACTTATTTTTTTACTTTAAAGGAGGTATGCAAGTATCATGTGCCAGCGTGATGACGAATGCCATTTATGTACTCTTACAGACAACCCACAATGCATTACATAAGCAACAAAAAGTGCTTAATCAAACAATATGTTTACTATTATTCAAATATTACTGAAGTATTAAATACACATCAGGAACAGTGTTTAATAATTTTTTGACAGGGAATTACTGGACTTCAAGAATTGAACTTTATCATCTTCAGTTAATTGTGGTATTTAGTTAAATAGCAAAAAACCTTAAAATTACAGTATTTCTTATAGTTATTGATGTTATATCTACATCCCTTACTGCCCCAAGAAGGCAATACCTCTCATCAAAGATCACCAACATCTGGGCTTTACCACCTTGCCACAACCATCATTAGGTGGGAGATACAGAAGTGTGAAGTCCCACACCACGAAGTTCAAGAACAGCTACCTGCCTTCACCCATTCGGTTCTTGAAACAACCTGCACACACATAATCACCGACCCAGTATGGTAACACTTTGCACTACAAAGGACCTGGTTATGTTCTATCTTGTAAAAAATTGTGTACAATTTATGTTTTTCTTGTAAGTGCTGCTTATCACTTGCAGCGGCATCACAGGCATATAGTAAGTTTTTCATTGCACCTGTACATGCAGGTATTTGTCCTTAAGACTTTGACTTTGAATGCTTTAGTAGCTGAATGATACATTTTTTTGTTTGATGCTCATATTTTGCATGTGATAGGCTACATATAATGATTCCTACTGGAACCACACAAAATCCAAAAATTTCACCCCCCCCCCCCCCCAGTTTGGGGAAGAAGAATTTTCCTTAAAGTCAGAGCCAGAATTTCTGCAATTTGGAAAAGCTGACGATGCAGCAAAGTACCCCTGCCCACTGCTTGTTTCTATGGGCTGAAAGAAATGTCAGTAAAGTCTTCTCTCCACAAGAACTGTTGTGTATTTAATATTTCAGTAATATTGTAAATATATTGTTTGCTTAAGCATTCTTTGTTGTTTACATAATTTATTATGGGTTATGTGTATGAAGTATGTGAATGGCATATATTATTACATCATTACATCATATGTGAGTGCCTCACTAAAGTAAAATGAAATGTACATGAGTTATCCCTGACTCTCATGTTTTTCTTTTGATTAATTTCAGGAGTTACAAATCGTAACAGTGGTGACAAGTAAGTTTTAAAATTAATCCGAGATGACTACCTATCTGTTGACGTGCAACAAGCTATTTTCTTCATTAGGGAAGAAAGATGTTCCAGTTCAAAAAAAAAGGCAAGATACAGACGGAATTCATAGGTTCATAAACAGTGAGTACTTGGTGATAATAATTATCAATAAGAAAATAAGTAGAAATGCCTGGCTACATCAGAAAGATAAACATGTTTGATTGCACAACAGATAACTGGATCATGTATACTGAACAAATTGAGTTTTATCATCACTCATATGTGTCATGAATTGTCTTAGTGTGGTAGCAATACAGTGCAATACATACAATTACTTCGGTACTGTGCAAAGGTCTTAGGCACCTTAGCTATATATCTGTGCGTAAGACTTTTGCACAGTACTGTATGTAGCAGCTTTTAGTCTATCAAATGCTTCACAGGTGCCATTTCAAAGAAAGGCATACTACGCCACATAGGGAGATGTTAGGGCAGCTGGGTAAAAATCCTAGAAAGAGAGGGGGAGTTTTGTGGAATATTTTAAAGGAGAAGTAGATATTAATGTTTATGGAAGAGCAGGTCCTTCCTAGCTGACAATGTGGCTATCTGTGGTGAAGAATTGCTGGAACCATAGGACTGCAAAGTGTCGGAGGCCTGGAGCAGAGTCCTCAGGTAGAAATAAAAAATGCCTGAACTGCTGAGTGTTTTCAGAATTTTTTGTTTTTATTTCAGATTTCCATCACTTACAGCTTTTTGGATTTTTATTTCCATAAGCACTCCAGGTGAGATTCAGGCAAAGGTTAATTTCAAGACTGGTTAATAGAGTTTGTGTTGTATTTGAAAAATTAAGTGTCTCTCCTATGTCAACAAAGCCAATTGAAAGCAGTACTGCCTTCTGGTCTGTGAGGTGACACTGTTTTCATGTGTGCCTGTGATCTTTGCTACTTGAAACTAATTTTGCTTGGTTATATCATCCATTATATAAAAGACACACACTTATCCATTCAGGAAGCAGTGGCCAGCATAAAATTGGACAATACATTAAATATGAACCGAAAGGTTTATAAATCTGAATAAAAATAATCTGGTTTTGTATTTGTTTTTAGATTCCATAGCGTTGTTGAAAAGTTAATGAATGAGTTCTATTTTAGCACCAATGATTTAGCACTGCAGCAGTGATATCAAAGGGTTATCCTGTTCCTCAAAGGCAATTCATGATAAAAAAGATAAGTTAAGTAAATCAAAGAGAAAAAGTACAAAGAAATCATCTTTGAAATTACTGGTGAAACTCAGCAGGTTACACAGCATCTGTGGAAGGAGAAACAGAGTTAGCATTTCAGTCTGAAGCTCCTTCATCCTGATTTGTTGAGTACTTCCAGCATGTTATGTTGGATTTCCAAGAACTGCAGTGAAAATGCTGTAAATGCTTTTACACAAGACTAGTTTGTGCTCAATCATCAATACAAGAGTTTCTGCAGATGCTGGAAATCTTGAGCAACATGCACTGTATTGCTGGAGGAACTCAGCAAGTAAGGCAGCATCTACGGAGAGTCTTGACCCCAAACATCGACAGTTAACTACCCCTCATAGGTCTGCCTGACTTGCTGAGTTGCTCCAGCAGTTTGCAAGGATTATGCCCAATCTAGCCTGCTGTCAAACCTCACAGCTACATCCCTCACACTCATGTTCTTCCCTTTGCCTCATGTACTCTTGCTTCTTTCCCTGATGCTACAAACATTCAGCAAGTTGGAGTGCCATCTAGGATTCAAGTGGTAGATCCTATGCACACCTGAATGTTATTCAAAATTCTTAGTTTTCAAGTGTCTCTGATAAACAGTTCTAAATGATTTAAATATTTGAGAAAAAATCAATAAAAAGTTGATTAATTTATTAATGTTAAGAAATATCAACTCAACACTATAAATGAATTAAAAGTGAGCAGAAAGGAAAATAAAGAAAACTAAACAAGAACGTTGGGCAGTATACCTGGGCAAATCCATGCTGTTTTTCAATTGTGACATTGAATTCATATATAAGCAGAGAGATGGCATTTTAATAAACTCAATGCTGCACAGAAAGTTCAGCTTAGTTGTGGTCAGGGCCCAGAATATGACTTTGAATACAAAGCCTTCTTTTCTGATTTTTCAGATTTATCTCTGTAGCCTTCTACAGCCATTCAACTTCTGCGAACTCTGCAAATCTCTACAAATCTCTAATTCCAGCCTATTGCATACACCTGATTTTCTTTTCCCCCCAAATGATGGCTGTTTTTTCAGCTGCCTTGATCCTAAATTGAGGAATTCGCCCTTTAATTCCAAATTAACCTGCAAGGACCCTTTGATTGGCCCATTCAAAAAATCAACTGGTTGGGTTGAGTTGTTCTTTGATCTTGGCAATCCATTTGCAAATGTTTCATCACCATGCAAGGAGACATCATCAGTGTGCTGTTCACTTGTGATGTGTCCTCCAAATGCTTGGCCTTCATATACTTATCAATTAGTTGATTGGTTGTCATTATGGAAACTCAGTTGTGACATAGGGAAGGGGTCTTGTTGCTGATTGGTTGCGTGGTGAACTCTATGCGTTGTCTGGAATTTTGCCCCTCTTGATCTTCATGGGTAGAGACTACGGAGAGTTGGACATGCTGCTTAGCTGTCAGTTGGTGTTTATGGATCCTTGTGGAGAGTTTTCTCCCAATTTGGCCAACGTTATGTTTGCTGCAGTTTGGCTTTTGTAGAGCACTTAGGTCTTGTCCCATAGGTTGCTTTGTTCTTTATGTTTAGAGTACTTTCCCCAATATTGCTGCTGGTTTATGCTCTTGGAGCAGTCAGGCTGTCATTTCTGAGATATTTTAAATGTATAGAAGGACAACCCATTTTGGTTGCTTCTTGGTTGGTGTGTTGTAGACCTTGTAGGCATCTTTGTATGAAGTTACGTTAGTTTCCATTTCACTTTGAAGAAATGTTTCTCCTCTTTATCATTTAGCTTTGTTATGCTGTAGTGTGTCTCTGCTCTTTGGGAGAAAGTTTGGATACAGCTCTTCTTGTGTGCATTTGAATGGTTACTGTAAAAGCTTAGCATCTGATCTGTTTATGTTCCCTTATGATAAGTGGATGTTTTTAAAGTTCTGTCTGATACAGCACACAAGAAAATTGCAGACAACGCACAGAGTTCACCACACAACCAATCAGTGATGAGAACCCCTCCCAACGTCACAATTGAATGTCCATAATGATGACCAATCAACTGATTGATAAGGGCGCACCACAGGTGAACAGCGCATTGATGATGTCTCCTCGCATGGTGACGAAACGCTTGCAAATAGATTGCTAAGAATGAACCCGAGCTACACATTTTCTGAGTTATTTCCAAAAGAAAACCCTCTAAATTTAACAGTGAAAGAATTTCAGCTCATCATTTACAGTAGAATGGGTTCTCTTCTGTGATCTTCCACCATTCTGAGAAAGTTGAAGCATTGCATAAGGAGCTAGATTTGGATATATAATGGAGGAACTGGCTGGGTACAATGGATAGGAATGATTAGTTAACAAAGACATCTATCAGGTTGAAGCCTCTCAAAGAGTCCTTTAATATCCATTTAATCCTGATTGATTGTAGACATCAGAAAGCGTCAGACAACGGAACACATACCAGTCCTTATAGAGGGATCAGAACTGGGTGTTAATACCTCTGAGGGTCTATCCGGACCCAACATAGTAATGCAGCTACAAAGGAGGCATGGCAACAGTTATATTTCATTAAGAGTTTGAGGAGATTTGGTATGTCTCCAAAAGCACTCACAAATTTCACAGTTGTACCGTGGAGAGCATGCTAACTGGCTACATTGCCATCTGGTATGGTGGGGGTAGGGGTCCACGGTACAGGATCGCAGTAAGCTGCAAAGAGCTGTAAACTTAGTCAGCCCCATCATGGGCGCAAGCCTCCATAGTATCCAGGACATCTTCAAGGACCGATGCCTCAAAAATATGTCATCCATCATTAAGAACCCCCATCACCCAGGACATGCCCTCTTCTCATTGTTACAGTCGGGAAGGAGGTACAGAAGCCTGAAGGCACACACACTCAATGATTCAGAAACAGCCTCTTCCTCTCTGCCATCCGATTTCTGAATGGACATTGAATCCATGAACCTCACTACATTTTTTTGCACTGCTTATTTAAAGTCAACAAATTTCCTGACCTATGGGGGTGATATTAAACCAAATTCTGATTCTGATTCTGACTTTAGTGTCCTCAGTTGACTTTATCCACAGGCTGCATGCTCACAGTAGAATTTTGCATGGGATCCCAACTGTCAGTAATGCCTCATTCTTTACACCCAGTCCAACAGAGTTTTGAAACTATAGCTTCTTGGTGGAATTAAGTCAACTACATCATGACACAACTAAAGACAAATCAAATCCAAGTTTCAATAAGAAAAGTTATAAAAATTGATTCATAAGAGGGATACTTGGGGTGGAGGGATTGAGAAAAATGTAAGCAATCTAGCTCTACTAAAGTTTAGAGGAATGAGATGTGATCCCATTGAAATATACAAAACTGACAGAGTTTGACAGGATACATGCACGGCTGATGTCTCCTCTGGTTGGTGTATTTAAATTTGTGGATCTCAGTCATTCCGGACTGAGATGTGAAAGACATTTCTTTGCCTGAATTGTGGTGAATCTTTGAAATTCTCTCCCTGAGGAGATTGTGGAGGCTCAGTTCAGTTGTAGAGTTTTTTTTTCAAAAGTGAGGTTGAAAATTATTTGTAAGTTAAGGAATCAATGAATTTAAACTGAGTTCAGGAAAGTGTGGCTGAGGTGAATGATCTAAGCAATGATCTTATTGAATGGCATTGCAGGTGTGACAGGATAAATGATCTACTCCTGCTTCTTCTCATGTTCTTGGAGTGATAAATTCATGAAGGGCCAGAAAGGTACATCACAACAGGCTCTTCAGCATACTGAGTCTACACAATTCATTGATCACAGTTATATTAATGTTATATTGATCCTAATTTATTCTCCGCACATTCTTCTTGATTCTTCCCAGGTCCCCCCCCCCCCCCCCACCTCACCTACACAATAGGAGCAATTTATAGTGGGCAAATTAATCTACTGATCTGTGCATCTTTGGGAGGTGTGAAAGAACTGGTGCACCTGGAGGGAACCAGGTTGGTGGCAGGAAGAACATGTTCAACTCCACTCAGACAGTACCAGAGGTCAGGACTAAACCAGGTCTGTGTTAATTCATTAGCTTTCTAAACTATCAAAACTGTCAAAACCTTGAGTTTTGCAAGTGCAAAGTGAACATTTTGCTTCCTTTTCCAAAGCGTAATGGCTGTGTAAATGAACTTTGTCCTTCATTTCTATCTGCAATAAGTTCCTTCCCTATCTGATTTTCTCCCACGTTCCAAAGACGTACCAGTTAGTAGGTTAATCGGTCATTGTAAATTGTCCTATGTTTAGGCTAGGGTTAATTAGGTGGGTTGCTGGGCGGTGTGGCTCGTTGGGCCGGAAGGGCCTGTTCCACTCTATATCTCAAAATAAGTAAATATATATATAAAAATAAAAGATAATTACCAAAACAGTACGTGTCTTCAGGAATTTTTTTTAATAATTCACTTTATGTGCCATGTGGCTCTCCTAGTATTCTGAGAATTAGATGGATTTACAAATTTTACATGCATCATGGAGTCATAAAACATAGAAAAGGGAAATCCATGTAGACTATCAAGTTCATATCCACAATCATTGTGGTCCGGTACCGGGACTCGGAGTCTCAAACTTGTGGCTCCCATTTTCAATAGTTACTTATATTACTTATTAGTTACTCTTGGAGGAGGATGAGAGGTAACTTGATCAAAGAGTAGAAGATTATGACAGGCATAATTAGAGTGGAGATCTAGTGCCCTTTTCTCCAGGTGGCAAAGGCCGGTACCAGAGGACAGCAGCTTAAGGCAAATGAAGGAAAGTTCAGCTGAGATGTCAGCAGTAGGTTTTTTACACAGAGAGTGGTAGGTGGCTGGAATGCACTGCCAAGGTGGTGGTAGACGCTGATACAGTAGTGATATTTAAGAGAGTCTTAGGCACATGGATGTAGGAAAAATGGAGTGTTATTTGCTGTGTAGGAGGGAAGGGTTATATTCATTGTGCAGTAGATTTATACAGGTCAGTACAAAACTGTGGGCAGAAGGGCCTGCAGTGTGCATACTGTTCTATACTCTATGCTTCATGTTCTATGTTATCAAAGTTTAATGTAACTCTTGTTGAATACATTTTTATGCAACTCAGTATTGTAGTCCGCTTGACAACTTACCAAAAGCCTTCCTCGGCACCTTCTGAGAACAAAAGTGTCTTGTGTATGAAAGCTTCTGTATGTTTTATTTTTGTTTTCTGCAGTTTTTTTGGATCTATTTTAATGTTTTGAAAGCAAGCACATGACTTTCAGTAAATACCATTTAGAATTTATTTTCATAATGGTAACAATTCTTGCTTTTGCAGTTCACCATATATCAACAAGTGTATATATAGTCTTCCTCTTATTGAAATGTAAATTGCATTTTTTGAACGATGATAAACTAGAGAGTCTGCAGCAGTGGGAGAGATACACAAATCATTGAAAGCTAGTATTCAGGCACGTAGAAAATTAAAAAGGTTCATGATCTTTATCTCAAAGGTGCTGGATTTCCAGAAGGGGATGAATTGATTGTTCAATTACATCACAGTGCTGATGCAGGGCTTTAGTTATTGGCCAGTAATCTGGAGAATTTGACTTTTATTTCTGTGATTCAAGTTTAAATCCCATTATGGCAGTTCTGGAATTTAATTGAGTTATTAATCTGAAATTTAATTAAAAGTAAACTGGCCATTTGTAAAGACAATGAAAAAAGCTACTAGATTGTTGTACAAAAATCATCTGGTTTACTCATGTTCTTTATAGTAGGAAAATTATCCCTCCTTCCTCAAATCTATAACCCACCAATCTGGTTGTCACTCAGTTCAAGAACAATTAGGACTTGGGCATATTGGCATTGTCAGTGATGCATTGATCAAAAGATGAGCAATCTGTTACCTCATCAATGACATCAATCCTACGAATACATTTTTAAAAATTATTTTGATGTTTGGTGAGATACCAACAAAAGTACTGTGTTCAGTTTTTGGTCTTGGAGACTCCACTTAACTATACAGGAGGTACGTTGGTAAAATCAGATTGGTGCTGGATTCCAAGAGAGGGAATATGTAGAACACTTAAAGGATGGCTTTTAGAGCAGCTTGTGGTTGAGCCCACTAGGGGAATGGCAATTCTAGATTGGATGTTATGTAACAAACCAGATTTGATTAGGGAATTTAGATAAAGGAGCCCTTAGGAGGCAGTGATCATAATATGATAGAATTCACCCTGCTGTTTGAGAGGTAGAAGCTAAAATTAGATGTATCAGTATTACTGTGGAGTAAAGGGAATTACAGAGGTATGAGAGAGGAGCTGGCCAAAGAATGGAAGGGAGCACTCACAAGGCTGACAGCAGAAGAGCAATGGTTGGAGTTTCTGGGGGAATTTGAAAGGCATAGGATAGACACATCCCAAAGATGAAGAAGTATTCTAAGGGGAGATTGAGGCGACTGTGGCTGACAAGGGAAGACAAAGACAGCATAAAAGTAAAAGAAAGGGCATATAATATAGCAAAAATTAGTGGGAAGTTAGAGGATTGGGAAGCTTTTTAAAAATCAACAGAAAGCAACCAAAAAAAGCAATAAGGAAAGGTAAGATGATATAAAAGAGGATACCAAAAGTTTATTTTTCAGATATAGTGTATAAAGAGTAAAAGAGAGGTAAGAGTGGATATTGGACCGCTGGAAAATGATACTGTAGAGGTAGTAATAGGGGAACAAATAAATGGCCGATCAAGTTAATAAATATTCTGTGTCAGTCTTCACTTTGGAAGACACCAGCAGAATGCCAGAAATTCGAGGGTGTCAGAGGACAAAAGTGAGTGTAGTTGCCATTACTAGGGAGAAGGTGCTTGGGAAGCTGAAAGTTCTAAAGGTAGATAAGTCACCTGGGCCAGATGAACTACACACCAGGGTTTTGAAAGAGCTAGCTAAAGAGATTAGTAGTGATCTTTCAAGAATCACTAGATTCTGGAATGGTTCACAGTATCATTCTACTCTTTAATAATGGGAGGGGGGGGGGGGAAGTAAATTGTAGGCCAGTTAGCCTGACTACAGTGGTTGGGAAGAAATTGGAGTCCATTATTAAGGATGAGGTTTCAGGGTACTTGGAGGCACATGATAAAGTGGGCCAAAGTCAGCATGGTTTCCTTAAGGATAAATCTTGCTTGACAAACCTGTTGAAATTCTTTGAGGAAATAACAGAGGATAGACAAAGGAAAGTCAGGACATCTTCAGAAGGACTTAGACAGAGTAGAAGAATGAGCAAAGAAGTGGCAGATTGAATACTGTGTTGGTAAGTGTATGATCATGCACTTTGGTAGAAGAAATAAAGATGTAGACTATTTTCTAAATGGGGAGAAAATTCAGAAAACAGAGGTGCAAAGGGAGTTGGGAGTCTTTATGAAGGATTCCATAAAGGTTAACTGAGTCAGTGGTAAGGAAGGCAAATGCAATGTTAGCATTAATTTTGAGAGGACCAGAATATAAAAACAAAGGTATAATGCTTGGGCTTTATAAGGTATTGGTCAGACCACCCTTGGAGTATTGTGAGCAGATTTTGGCTTCTTATCTAAGAAACGTTGTGCTAGCGTTGGAGGGGGTCCAAAGGAGTTCTGGGAATGAAAGGGCTAAAATATGAGGAATGTTCAAATATTGAAAGGCCTAGGTTGAGTGGATGTAGAGAGAATAGTTCCTATAGTTGGGGAGTCTAGAACTAGGGGGCACTGCCTTAGAATAGACGGATGCCCCTTTAGAACAGAGGTGAGGAGGAATTTCTTTAGCCGGAGTTCAAAGTTTGAAGTACATTTATTATCAAATTATGTATACTATATACAACCTTGAGATTCATCTCCTTACAGGCAGCCACTAAATAAAGAAACCCAATGGAGCCCATTTTTAAAAAATGATCATGAAATACCCAATCTGCGGAAAAAAAGAATAAATCGTGCAAACAATAAAAAGTAAACAAGTAACACTCAGAGCTAAAGTTCATGAAAGTGAGTCCATAGCCACGAAGCCAGTTCATCACTGCAGGTGGTCTAGAAGCTCACTATTTGCAGGCTACAGCCTCGCTATTATCATCAGGCAGGAGGTACAGAAGCCTTAGGTCCCGCACCACCAGGTTCAGCAACAGATATTACCCTTCAACCATCTGGCTCCTGAACCAGTGTGGATAAATACATTCACCACTACTCTGAACAAATACTATAACCTATCGCCTCATTTTCAAGAACTCTTTGCAATTTATGTTCTCAGTCAGGAGAAAATCTGCAAATACTGGAAATCCAAAGCAACACACACAAAATGCTGGAGGAATTCAGCAGGCCAGGCAACATCTACAGAAAAGAGTAAATAGTTAATGTTTCAGGCCAAGACTCCTCATCAATACTGGAAAGGAAGGGGAGAAATCAGAATAAGAAGTTCATATTCTCAGTATTATTTTTATTTGCACAGTTTGCTTTCTTTTGCGTATTGATTGTTTGTCAGTCTTTGTTTATGTATAATTTTTCATAAATTCTATTGAATTTCTTTTTTCCCTGTAAACACCTGCATGGTAATGAATCTCATGGTAATATATATGTACTTTATTAATAAATTTACTTTGAACTTTCAGTGCATACTCATAAGAATGATATTGAGCCTTGGGAAGTATTAAATATTTGATACCTTTTCAGAGGAAAAGTCTTCCAATCCAGAGTCAATGTAGTGAATCCACACTCTATGGAGATGGAGGTAAATATATCCATTTTTGGTTGAGAGAAGAAAACTGTACCTAAAACATTAAATGAGGTTGTCTCACCAAAGGCCTATACAGTAGCAAGATTTCATTGATCTTGTAATGTAGGCCAATATGCATACCTTTTGCCTTCCTAATTTTTTGCTAAAACTGCAAGTTTTAATGCTGAAGCTGGAAATATCAGCACATCAAGATCTTTCTATGCACAACATTTGCTAATTTATCACTATTTAATATTTCCACACTACTGTCATCTTTTTCCTCACTTGCTTAGCATGTCTGTAAGTGTTTAAGATGCTGTACCTTTTGTCTTCTCTTTTCTTTTTTCATTTGCATAGCTTTTTTTTCCACAGGTTGGTTGTTGTCCGTCTTGTTGGGTGCATTGTTTCATTGATTTTACCGCATTTATTGTACTTAATGTGATTGCCCACAAGAAAATGCATCTCAGGGTTGTACATGGTGACATATGTAATGACATGGTGGCAGTATGGTAGCACAGTGGTTAACACAACACTTTACAGTACAGGGGGCCTGGGATCAATTCCAGCCGCTGCCTGTAAGGAGTTTGTATGTTTTCCCTGTGACCGTGTGAGTTTCCTCCAGGTGCTCCAGTTTTCTCCCAGAGTTCAAAGACGTACTGTTTGGTAGGTTAATTGGTCATTGTAAATTATCCTGTGATTGTCCTCTAAGTTCTGGGTGGCGTGGCTTGAAGGTCTGGAAGGGCCTGTTCTACACTGTACTTCAATAAATAAATAAAAATATGTACTTTGACAATAAATTTACTTTGAATTTTGAACTTATTATATAGAAAGGTATCCAGGGATCTTAAATCGAAACCGATGGAATTGGCTGAAGAGGATAAATGTCCTACTCGATGTCCTATTCCAGTTCCTAAATTTCTGGCATATAAAAAAGTGAAAATTACATGGTGGACTTTGTGGAGCTTAACCTGTTCTGCTGAACCTTGATTAGTTTTCAAGAGAACTTGTAACTCTGAGCACTTCTACATACAGTTATGTAGACAAATTATTGAGTTCCCATTGAATATTCATGAGGGTACATTGCTTATACATTATTGACCATTATTCAGATTGATTGTGCTTAATTGATTGTAGTTATTTTCTCAATAGACACTGAATGAAATATACTCAATTTTCAATACCTTTCACTTTTTGAATTTAGAAAGCAGTTTCAATACTTAATGTTTTCTTCCATTATTGCACAGTTTTTTGATTTGTATTCTTTAAATATCTCACTATGAAGACAATTAGACAGTTCATGACATATCTCTGTGAGATTCTCATCCCTTCTGCTGAGTATATCATTAACTTTCATTTACTGATATGCATACTGTTAAAGGTTATAATCAAGTTTGGATTTCTTTTCATTTTGCAATTAACCAAGGAAAACTATCACAGGAATGTAAATTAAGGGTGAGTCAGCAATCTGTTCTCCCAGTGGGGAGCTTGACTCTCCAGGGTCATTGATCAAAGAGTTGAAATTTCATGCCATTTTAGACTAAACCGGTCTAAATCAGTGGTCATGCAGCACACTAGCCTCTGAACCTTCTTGAGTAAAGACCACATGAAGTTAAACAGAACATGGTAACATATCATAAACAGATTGTGGGTGTTCAATGAGGTATTTTGGTTTTTGTGTCCCGGCTTGGTTTAAACTTTAACAGTTTGTGATTGGAGGCAGGAAAAGCAACCAGTCAGCAAGTCTGTCACCGGACTCCGCTGAGACCTGTGTTAATTATTGTCATGATTGTAGCTTTCCCAGCCCCTGTGTTGAAGAAGATTGATTATCTGAGTTAGCAACTGCTTTAAAGAAAGAAAGGGCTTGCATTGATAAATGCCTGGAAATTCAATTACATCACATTTTTGCTTTTCAGCATTATGCAAGTGCAAATTGAATTTCTTCTTCTCTTTTCCAGTGTGAAATGCAATAATGAACATTTCTGGGTCATTTTATATTGCTCTTAAAATCCAGATAGGCTGTGTCTGCCAGCCAAAATTACCAAAATGATGGTGGATGGGGAGGTGTCGTTTCACGCAGGGAACAAGGGAACATGGGCTATACTTTCACAGTACTGCACAGCATTGGCTGCTCCCATATAGATCATTCCATATATTGGATGGCATGATTGCTAAAATCCGCATCGTAGCAACTTCCATTTCTACCAGCACCCAGTCTTTATCCAGTCCACTGATCTGCCACACCCTGTGACATTACAACCTGTGATGGTATTGGGTTCTGTTCTAAACTGAAATGAAGACCTTAAGCCCTATCCAATACAAATAATCACGAATACCCTCACCAATCTTCAAAGATTAGTTCACTTCTTTGTTTATCCTCCACAACGAGTTTGGCTGCCAATGCCCACTATTTGAGTGGAGGGTCACCTCTCCCTACCAAGGAGAAAATATTTCCAGCTAACAAAGTAGTTTAAACACAGTTCATTTATTTTCAGTATTACACGTTTAAATCCAAACAGCATTCTTAAAACACATTTGAAACTCACAGAGTATTCTTATCTTGTAAATGACTTCGAAATTACAAACCATTTCTCAAACACATGGAATTTCCAAAACATAGGTACAATTCCTATAAGCTGAAAATAGAAACCCTTCGTCTACGGACAAACCAGTCATCTTTCACAGAAATCACAAGCAGAGGAATGGATTCTAGTTCATCCTGTGTTTCTGTCATTCTTTTTGATGTTCATGGACCATTCGTAAAAGGCCTGCACTGCTCTCTAAATGCATGCCACTTGGGTAACTTCACACACATGTGATTTTTTTTAGAATCAGAATCAGAATCAGGTTTATTATCACCGCCAAGTGTCGTGAAATTTGTTAACTTAACAGCAGCAGTTCAATGCAATACATAATATAGAAGAAGAAAATAATAAATAAAGTAAATCAATTACAGTATATGTATATTGAATAGATTAAAAATCATGCAAAAAACAAATAACATGTATTAAAAAACTGAGGTAGTGTTCATGGGTTCAATGTCCATTTAGGAATCGGATGGCAGAGGGTAAGATGCTGTTCCTGAATCATTGAGTGTGTGCCTTCAGGCTTCTGTACCTCCTACCTGATGGTAACAGTGAGAAAAGGGCATGCCCTGGGTGCTGGAGGTCCTTAATAATGGACGCTGCCTTTCCGAGATACCATTCCTTGAAGATGTCCTGGGTACTTTGTAGGCTGGTATCCAAGATGGAGCCAACTAAATTTAAAACCCTCTGCATCTTCTTTCGGTCCTGTGCAGTAGCCTCCCACCCCCATAGCAAACAGTGATGCAGCCTGTCAGAATATTCTCCATGGTACATCCATAGAAGTTTTTGAATGTATTTGTTGCAATACCAAATCTCTCAGACTCCTAATGAAGTATAGTCACTGTTTTGCCTTCTTTATAACTGCATCTATATGTTGGAACCAGGTTAGGTTCTCAGAATTCTTGACACCGAGGAATTTGGAACTGCTCACTCTCTCCACTTCTGATCCCTCCATGAGAATTGGTACATGTTCCTTCATCTTACCCTTCCTGAAGACCACAATCAGCTCTTCCACTAGCTGGTATATCTCACTCCTTTATGCCCTCTTGTCTCCATCTCAGAGTCTACCAGCAATGGTTGTATCATCAGCAAATTTATAGGTGGTATTTGAGCTGTGCCTAGCCACACAGTCATGGGCATAGAGAGAGCAGAGTAGAGCACACATCCCTGAGGTACACCAGTGCTCATCGTCAGCATACCTTTTAACTCGTGGTCTAAAAGCTTCTGGAGAGAGAGATCCCAGATACCCACATTTAAAGCTGTGAAGCTGACTCTTTGAGCAACAAATCTTCCAATTTATTGATACGTCAGCTATTGATGTGCTAAGTGATTGTTTCCATTTGGTCTGCAAGCTTCCTTTAACTAAACAACTTAGCCATTGTCTGGTTTGAAACAAGCCAAATAAATTACTCATCGCCTTACACTGCAACTCTTCAGAAATCAGTCTAGGAGCTGTGAACCAACATCCAGTATTCTATAGACCATAAAGTCATAAGTGTCATGGTCCGATCCGTGAAATCCGCATTCCGGTTCACGGTTCGGTTCGTGGATTCCGGACCCTGGGTCTTCCGGCTGTCCCTTGCTTCACTTGGGCTTAATCACAGGCACCTGATTCTCGTCTTGGGACTGGGAATATAAGTGGCCCTGGGAGGGAGTGTGGGTGCTGGTTTCTCTTGTCAGTATCCCCTTGGAGCAACCTGCTGGTGGAAGGCTGGAGCAGCCATTTGTGATCTCTAGCCCTGGTTGGAGGACCACTGCTTCATGGAGCCATGTTGTCTCTAGTTGGAGTAGTCATCGGGGTATGGATTTGGCTGTTTCCGTAGCCAGCCAAGGTTGCTGGCTGCCCTGAGACTCAGAGCCACCCTGGATTGAGCTCCCTTCCTGTCCTTGCTTCTGTGGAGTAAGTCAGGCCATCCTTGCTGTTACCCTGAGGCTGGTCTGTTCCCTTCCCCTCCCCTCCCCTCCCCATCTGAATCCCTGACAGTTTCCTCGGTGGTTTACCTTGGCAGTCATCCTGGCCCGGCGTCCAAGGAAGGGGCCTGGCCCTGTGCTCTAAGAAGGAGTACCTTGTCCTGCCCAGGAAAGCCTCAGCCTAAGTCAAGACCCAGGTTCTAGGTCCTTGTCCAGTCTCTGGCTCAGAGTCCAAGCTCAGGCTCCTAGTTCCCAGTTCCTTGTCTTGGTCCCGCTTTTCTAGCTCAAGTTTGTGTTCCTATCCCAGCTCCTAATCTGTGTCCAGTCCCGTCCCTAACTCGAGTCCGGTCCGTTCCCAGTACTTCAGTGTCCGTGTCTTGCATTTGGGTCTGTTCCCAACACTGCGCCCCCCCCACCCCCCGTATGACAATAAGATAGAGGAGGGGAATTGGGTCATTTGGCCCATCGAATCTGCTCCACTATTTCATCATCGCTGATCCAATTTTCCTCTCAATCTCCTGCCTTCTCCCTTCATGCCCTGACCAATCATGAATCTATCAACCTCTGCCTTAAATATAAAGGCTTGTCCTCTACAGCTGCTTGTGGCAAAGAATTCCACAGATTCACCACTCTCTGGTTAAAGAAATTCCTCCTTGTCTTCATTCTAAAAGGACACCCCTCTATTCTTAGGCTGTGTCCTCTGGTTTCCTACTTTCCCACCACAGGAAACTTCCTCTCCACATCCACTCTATTAAGGCCTTTCACTATTCACTACATTAAATTCCATCTGCCATTTTCCAGGCCATTTTCCCAACTGATGCAGATCCCTCTGCAAGCCATGATAGCCTTCCTCGCTAATCCACAACATTCCTAATCTTGGTGTCATCTGCAAATTTGCTGATTCAGTTAACCACATTACTATTCAGATCATTGATATTAGATGACAAGTTACAAAAGACCCAGCACTGATCCCTGCGGTATATCACCAGTCACAGACCTATAGTCAGAGAGACAACCATCTACTACCACTCTCTGGCTTCTCCCAAAAAGCCAATGTCTAATTTGGTTTACAACCTAATCATGAATACCAAATGACTGAGCATTCTTGACGAGTCTCCCATTTTTGGACCTTGTCAAATGCCTTACTAAAGTCCATGTAGACAACATCCCCTGCCTTCCCATCATCCACTTTCCTGGTAACTTCCTTGAAAAACTCTATAAATTTGGTTAGACATGACGCACAAAGCCACGCTGACTATCTTTAATCAGTCCATGTCTACCCAAATACTTGTATATCCGGTCCCTTAGAATACTTTCCAGTAACTTTCCCACAACTGATGTCAGGCTCTCCACCCTATAATTTCCTGGGTTATGTTTAGAGCCTCTCTTAAACAGCAGAGCAACATTGGCAATCCTCCAATCCTCTGGTATCTCCTGTTGATAAGGATAAAAATTTTCTAACCTCATTTAGTCAAGGTTGCCTCTTTTAGAACATTAGTGGTTGTAATCAAAACAATCTGTTTCCTTATTGATGGGCATGAAGTAGGTGCCCATTTTGTCCCACACTGATGTGTATCACTATGGATTCACGGAGCTCAGCACCGAGGATGAATTTTTTTTACATAACCTGATATTTGAGCTTTATTAGTCCTTTAGTAGGTCATTAGAAGTTTAGCACAATACTAAAATAAAATGGGTTGGTAGGCTGGAGAATTACAATTTTCAACTAGCTTTTCCAGCCAGTTGTGTTTTATTCCTTCTAGGGTATAGAGGTTCATTTTGAAGAGCAAATGGAACAGTTGTAGAAATAAACCAGCATTAATTAAATGGATAAGACAAATTCCTTGGAATTGATACTGTATTTGTTATCTTCTCAATGCTGGATTTTGAATCCACTGTTTATTATGTATATTATTTATCCTCCTTAAATCCTCTATTTTAACTTATTAAAAGTGTTGGCATCAGCCTTCCTTATTCTGTGCAATTGAAGTTCAGTAGACAGAGCTTTAAAATAATAAAATAGGATGTGGTTCAAGTGAAAGAAAGATTAAAGATTTAAAAGGAAAAGATGAAGCTCAGAAAAGGTGAAGTATGAGTCATAAGCAGAATGGAGCAAGATGGAACACAGAGTTTGACGGTATCAGCAAATTAGTGAATAAGACTAACAAAACAATGGTAAAATAATAATTTTGTGTGTAAAACGCAAGAACTTGTGAGAAAATATACAAAGTAATGGTACAAAAACAAGTAGGTTAGTTGTCTTATCGGTAATTACAAAGAAAGGGTTGCAAGGTTATAAATTCAATCCTTTTTTACTCTAGGGTATATGACATTTAGGAAGAGCAGAAAAACTGGGAGCATAGTGATGTGGCAATGTGTTGATGAAAGAAAATGATGCAAAGCCAAAATGAGGAATGATCTCGACCCAGGAAAACAGGGTATCCTGTTAATTATCTGCTCAGAAAAATGTTGACACTTAGGGTACAATAAGTATATAATCAATAACTGTAAAGATAAGAAAACAATATGGGACACAAACACTAATTGCATACTATTGTATCACACACAAGATGCCAGAGGAACTCAGCAGGTCAAGCAGCATCTGTGAACAGCAATAAGGAGTTGGCATTTTTTGCAGAGACTCTGCATCAGGATGCTAAACAGAAGTAACACACCTGGAGAAAGAAGTACCAGATAAATAACGAAAGCGTCTGACAAAATAACGTAATAATTATAGGACCACTTTATATTCGTACAGACTCAGGTCTAATTGTCAATAATAATTTGAAGAACAAGCTCATATAATGGATTTAGAGTGGTTTGCATGAACAATGTCTTGGAACTAAGAAATGACCAAAACATTGACAAAGTCAGAGAAAAGAAAGGTAAAATAGCACAATGACAAGAGAGATTATAATGGAGAGAAGAAGGACTGGCTCGACCAATATCTGCTGTTGCCAAAATGCTGGCAGCTATCATTAAAGACATAATAAAACTGTAATGCAATTAGACAGATTTTAAATGATTTCATATATTTGAGAAATCTAATAGAGTTTTTTGAGGATATAATAGCAGCTAAGCTCAATTTATGTTAATAACAGTGGAAACTTGGTAACATACCAAGTTTGCTGATGGTAGGAAGGGGGGTTGGAAAGTGAGCAGTGAGGAGGATACAGGATCTTAAACACTTACAGACATGCTAAACAAGTGAGGGATATGATGACAGTAATGTGAGAAATTAGCAAATGCTGTGCACAGAAGGATCTTGAAGTGTTGACTTTTGCAGCTTCAGCATTGAAACTTGCATTTTTAGCAAATAATTAGGAAGGCAATGGTATGTATATTGACCTTCATTACAAGATTAATGAAATCTTGCTGTTGTATAGGCCTTCAGTGAGACAACCTCATTTAATGTTTTGGGTGCACTTTCCTTCTCCCAGCCAAAAATGGATATATTTACCTTCATATCCATGGAGTGTGGATTCACTAAATTGTTTCTGGAATGGAAGACCTTTCCTATGAAAAGGTATTAAATATTTAATTTTTCTCCGTATGGCAAGCCCCTAACTTGTTAACACTTACAGGAGTCAGGAAGATTTTGGAGTGGTTTCATTGATTGAAACAAGATTCTGTCAGGATATAGGATGTGCTTTTTTTGGATGGAGAATCTTATGCAAAGTGATAGTCTCGCATCCAACAGCAATTCTTTCGCTATATGTGCAACTCCCAATCAGAATATGCGGTTTATAATGAGTCATGCATTAAAGTTTTTTTTCAGTGCCACTTTCAGGACTGCAAAATGGTTATCCTCCATTTTGGCAACCCTCTCTGACCTGGAGATACTTCATGTGTTGTTGTTTTGCTATGATGTGGTATATGAATTGACTTAGGATAAGATGTTGGCAATTTAGAATAAGGACAAGGAGAAATGTCTTTATGAAGTGGCTAATAAGGTATGGGAAGTTAATGCCTCAGAACCCAATGAATGGTCAGTCATACACATTCAATACATCTTTGAACTCAGAAAATATCAGAATAAGATGGGGAAGTAGACCAGCCACAGGGCTATTGAATGGTAGGGCGGGTTCAAGGATCATCTGCTCTTGTTTGTATTTCTTGTACTTAACACAGTACATGACAGTTAAACAATATGATGAATTGTTAAATTGAATTATACTTGCAGTGCGTCACCAGACAGATGATGTTGGGCACCATAAGAAAATAACCTTGTGTTCAATGTCTAAATAAATATGACATAACCACAACAACATTAAGTGATCCTAATGCAAGATGATTGATAGTTGGAGTGGTGGAGAGACACTGGCATGGTGGTGGTAGAAGGAACATGCCATCCTGTGCATAGGGCACTGTAGAATCACTGATGTCATGCATTACAGTTTTAGTTAAGAATATACAGTCAAGAAATTCATTGATATCTCATTCAATTTTGAAATTCTAATTATCTGGCTAAGCCTCCAACATCATGCAAGGTAGATCACAATATTATACAGTTGGAAGAAAAAACTTGTGAAATCTTTGCAATTACCTCATTTTCTGCATTAATTACTCATAAAATGTGGTCTGATCTTCATCACAATAGTAGACAGTAGACAGTCTTCAAGTCACAATAGTAGACAGGCACAATCTGCTAGATCTAATAACACAAACTATTGTACTTTTTCTCAATCACAGTCGAGGTTCAAAAAAGTATGTGAAACTCTGGGATATTGCCTTCAGGTGTTCCAATCAATGAGTTGAGATTGGAGGTGTGGGTTGAAGAGGGCCCTGCTCTGCCCTTTAAAAAAAACACTCAAAGTCAGTTTACTGACAGAGCCTGCACTTCTCAAGGAAGATCTCAAGGACCATGCCTTGATCAAAACAACTTTCAGAGGGCCTTAGAAGAAGAATTATTGAGATGCATGAAGCTGGAAAAGGATTTCTAAAGACCCGAGTGTTTATCAGTCCACAGTAAGAGAAATTGTCTCCAAATGAAGACAATTTGGTACTGTTTCTACTCTCCCTAGGAGGGGATGTCTGCATAGATTGCACCAACAGTACAACGTGCAATGCTGAAGGAGGTGAAAAAGAACTCAACGATAACAGCAAAAGTCCTGCAGAAATCTTCAGAACTTGCTAAAGTCTCTGTTCATGTGTCCACTATTAGAAAAACATTGAACAAGAATGGTGTTCGTGGAAGGACACCATAGAAGAAACCACTGCTCCTCAAAAAACATTGCTGCACGTCTCAACTTTGCAAAGATCATGTGGATGTTCCACAACGCTCAGGGACAATATTCTATGGACAAATGAAACAAAAGATGAACTTTTTGGTAGAAATATACACTGCTATGTTTGGAGGGAAAAGGGCACTGCACACCAACACCAAAATCCCATCCCAACTGTGAAGCATGGTGGAAGGAATATCATGGTTTGGAGCTGCTTTGCTGTCTCAGGTCCTGTAATGCTTGCAATCATTGAAGGAGCAATGAATTCAAAAATATTTTACAGGAGAATGTCAGGGTAGCAGTCTGTCACCTGAAGCTTAATAGAAGTTGGATGATGCAATAAGAATGATCCGAAACACAAGAGTAAATCAACAATAGAATGGTTTAGAAAGAAGAAAATTCGTGCTTTGAAATGGTCAAGTCAGAGTCCAGTTTTTAATCCAATTGAAATGCTGTAGCATGACCTGAAGAGGGCTGTTCATGCAAGTTATCCCAGAACTATTGATGAACTGAAACAGTTTTGTTTGGATGAATGGTCTAAAATTCCTTCAAGCCAACGTGCAGGACCAATCAACAGTTACTGGAAATGTTTGGTTGAAGTTATTGCTGTATGCAGGGGGGAGGTCACACCAATTACTGAAAGAAATATGTGAAGATCTGATCACATTAAGGGAGCTAGGACTTTACTCTTTGGAGAGAAGGAGGATGAGAGGAGACATGATAAAGGTGTACAAGATATTAAGAGGAATAGATAGAGTGGATAGCCAGGGCACCACTGCTCAGTACAAGAGGACATGGCTTTAAGGTAAGGGGAGGGAAGTTCAAGGGGGATATTAGAGGAAGGTTTTTTACTCAGAGTGGTTGGTGCGTGGAATGCACTGCCTGAGTCTGTGGTGGAGTCAGATACACTAGTGAAGTTTAAGAGACTACTAGACAGGTATATGGAGGAATTTAAGGTGGGGGATTATATGGGAGGCAAGGTTTGAGGGTTGGCAC
The DNA here is from genome assembly GCF_048418815.1 of Hemitrygon akajei. NCBI lineage: Eukaryota > Metazoa > Chordata > Chondrichthyes > Myliobatiformes > Dasyatidae > Hemitrygon > Hemitrygon akajei. The sequence goes on along the minus strand of NC_133149.1, from coordinate 30,674,892 downwards.
AACATTGTGGGCCGAAGGGTCTGTAATATGCTGTACTATTCTATGTTCTATGTTCATTTTAGTTCGCTTGCTTGCATCGTACACTGGGGTGCTCTTTTCAGTTATCCAATGAGGTAACCATGACCCTTGGCTAGAGGCAGATGTTGTCAGGTGGTGCCCAACCTTCATAGAATGTTAACCACTACACCCTCGAGTTGGTGGGTCAGCAGTGGTGGCCAAGTCACTGCCCAAATGCTCCTGACTTCCAGCTCAACTCCTCTCACCTGCTCCATATCCAGCAAGAAGCTCGTTCTGCTTCCTCCCCCATCCTGTGAGCTGTTTGGTTCTCGTTCTTTTCATCAAGGCCCAGTGCAGACAGCAACTTCCATGCTGACCTTGCTGGGAATCCCTGACAACCGATCTCCACGGGGAATAGCCACACCCACTATCTTTTGTCCCTGCACTCCTGGACTGAGGACTGGTACTTCAGGGCCTTCCTTTCATGAGCCTCCCCACATCCTTCCTGCCATGGACCGTGAGTTCCACCAGGATGAATTTCTTGTCTTCAGTGGACCACGGTTCGATGTCTGGTCGAAGTGCGGTTTGCACCACCTCCAGGAACTGCAGCTTCCTTCCCACATCGTCCCTCATCTCCCATGATAAGGCAGTTTGCAGGAGATTGGATTTAGGCCTCTTTGATATGACTGGCATGGCCCTCTCCTTGATGAAAATGATTGCCCTGTTTGCCTCTCTGCCAGCTGGTCTCTTTTTACCCCTCTCCCGCTCCAGTGTCTCAGCAAGGGACAGCAGGACCTTGTCGTGGTGCCACCTATACCGTCCTTGTGTTAAAGCTGTTTTGCATCCTGACAGTCTGTGTGCCAGTGAACTCTGCTGACCACAAGATTGCAGTTAGGGTCCTCTCTCAGCCCCCATGTGTCATACATGGACCACAGGAGGAAAGAAATGCGGAAGGGCTCCAGTCTCCTTAGCTCTGCCCAGGTGATCTTGCACTTGTGAAGATCCCGTTTTGTCTAGGTACCCTGTGACACCCCCCCTCCAACTCCATTGCTTTTGATACCTGCCTTTTATCCTCGCAGTTCCTTACCTTTGCCTGGACCATGTCATGCCTATGCCTTGCACTTGCACTCCCCATTGTTGGAAGTGTGCAGAGCCAAGGCCTTGCCATCCCATGCATGGGTTGCCAATGATGTCTCTCATTGCAGGAAGCTCACTGCCTGGTCTATGGCCGAGTTAGTGGCCCACTTTCAGTCCGATCTTGTTGTGTTTATTAACTTGGTCACTGGAGCCCCTCAGTGTTAACACAACTCTACACTTTGCCACCTTGGACTCCTCCACTACCGATGACAATGGGAGCTATAGCTGGCCTGACCTTCTGTACAGCCCCACTGAAGAAAAACATGGGGGGAGGGGGATTCCCCAGCCACCTCCACGGGTGCTTATTTATGCAGAAATAGAGAAAATTCTAAAGGGTTCACAAACTTTCTAGCACCCACTGTAGGTAATTGATACAGGTGTTAAGAAATGCTCATATGCCATGTCATGGCTGAATCAGGTGTTGGATCGCTTGCATGCTTATCAAGGAGTCTAAAGGGTCAGCCAGTTCGGATTGCCAAAAACATTTCTTCCACAATCTCCATCAGTACAGGAGCTCTACTCGCTTTACACCAATGACTGTGTGGTTAAGTACGGCTCCAACACCATATACAAGTTTGCTGATGACACCACTGTTGTGGGCTGTATCAAAGGGGGTGATGAATCAGCATACAGGAGGGTGATTGAAAATTTGACTGAGTGGTGTAATAACAACAATCTCTCACTCAGTGTCAATAAGACCATGGAACTGATTGTAGACTTCAGGAGAGGGAAACCAGAAGAAATGAGCCAATAATTATCAGAGGCTCTGAAGTGGAGAGGGTCAGCAATTTAAAATTCTATCTCAGAGGACCTGTCCTGAGTGCATCACATAAATATAATTGCAAATAAAGTACTGGAGTGATCCCACCTAACAGAGAGATGGGTGCTTTAGGGAGCCTATCATCCTAACTCAAGATCAATAACGCCCTGAGAATGCTGCTTGCTTCTTCTAAGCTTAATGCGTCACCATGGATCAAATAGTAGCAGTGGCTCAGTTCAGGTATCCTTCTCTCTCTGGATGGAATTTAAAACCCTAAGTGGAATGCAGCACAGTAGAGGGAGGGACTGAAGTTATATGCCAGTGTGTTCTTACTACAAAATTATATGTGGTAGTGGTAATCCACCAGAGGATGTTGAATTAACTTCTGGAATGATAGGACATGTGGTTATAGCAGCTGCTTTCCAAATAAAAGGGGTAGTGCTGTTGGTCATTCTATAAGTAGAGTGATTCAATTATTTGGAGTATGTAGAAGAGGGTGCCCGTAGCCAGGTACAGAAGTAGGATGAGCAGACGGGAAGTGGGGGATCCTGAATGTCTTGTAAAGAAACGTTTTTAGTGTTGCTCAAAGCTGGGGTCCTGGAGGAGCAGATAAAAGAAGTTTCCACCTCCACCTTCTGTGCAATGTGGAGGGAATACTGCCCGGGGAAGCAAGAAGAGGAGGCTGTTAAGAGGGAGGGGTCATTCTTCAAGCTCTCTCCTGAATAAGGGCTTGTGTTGTTCTCTGCCAGATTCCTTGCATTCCATTCAGGATTCCCTTCAAAGGGCTGTGGCTAACCTTCAGCAGTAGTGGGAATCAGGGGTTGATACCCACTGAATCAACCCTTCTCTTTTTAGGGTGGGAGCTGACTATTGCATTTACAGTACTGGGTATTATACTCTTGTGCTTTATATGTAGTTTAGTAGGAAGTTAGTGAGTCATATGAGTCTGAAGGTCAGATCATCATGATGTTACAAACTTCTCGGGGTTCAGTGTTCTGTGGGGGGTGTAAGCTCTGTTCATTGTAGGTTGGTATTTTCTTTGTATCCTGGATAATGGACTACCTGACTGGAAGACCACAGTTTGTGTGGCTTCAGAGCTGGCTATAAGCAGCAATGGGACCCCATGGGGGATTGTATTGGCTCCCTTCCTGTTTACCCTGTATACTTTGGACTTTAGATTCAACACTGAGTCTTGTCATCTGCAGAAATTCTCTGATGATTCAGCAATAGTTGGGTGTATAAAGGGAGAATGGGATGATGAATACAGGGCCCTTGTGGAAAACTTTGTCAAATGGTGCAAGCTGAATCATCTGCAGCTCAACATCTGTAAGACAAAGGAGATGGTGATGGATTTCTCCCTGTTACTATTGATGGTGAGGACCTACAAGTACCTGGGGGTGCATCTGGATAACAAACTTGAATGAAGCACCAACACAGAGGCTGTATACAAGAAGGGCCAGAGTCACCTCTACTTCCTGAGGAGACTGAGGTCCTTTGGAGTATGTAGATCTCTCCTTCATATGTTAACCCATCTGTTGCCGCCAGTATAATCTTCTATGCGGTGGTATGCTGGGGCAATGGCATCTACACGGGTGATTCCAACAGGGTCAATAAACTGATTAGAAATGCTGGCTCTGTTATAGGAGTCAAATTGGACACACTGGAAGTTGTGATAGAACAAAGAACCCTATGGAAAATCCTAGCAATTCTGGACAATGTTGTTCACCCTCCGCATGCCACCTTGGATGAACAGAGGAGCAGTTTTAGTAATAGACTAAGATAACTGCACTGCTCCAAAGAGCGCTATATGAGGTAATTCTTACCCTCGGTCATTAGGCTCTATGACGAGTCAACCTATAGTCGGGGAAGTGATGACCCCCTCCTGTTAGACTGTTATTAAACTCCATTTACCAGAGCTCTGTTTAAGCTCTGTTTAGCTCTGTTTTATTTTTAAGGTAACTTATTTTTTATTCTTTCTTACTTATTTATATTCTAATATGTGTACATCTGTGTAGCTGTAATGCTACTGTGACACTGTAATTTTATTTAGAATCAATAAAGCATCTATCTATCTATCTTACTCTGCTTGTCGAAAGCTGCTTCCATCGTGATTGGTTAGTTTAGAAACCACAGCTGCTCTTCCCATTGGTTGGCTGCCTAGTGTCCAGTTTCAAATATTCTGGGTATAAAGACTAGCATATGTGGAAGTTCTCTCTCTTTTCTTTTGTCTCTGGGGCTCACGGCACAGAACCCTTGGGAAGGTATGCTTCACACGCACTTTTAACTAAGTAACTGCTTATTGAATATTCAGCCTTGTAGTTTGTGTAACTTGGAGGAGCATGAAAGTTGGTTGAATTCTTACGGCTTGTAAATATTCATAGTCAGTGTTTTCTGTCTCAGTCACCAAACCTGTGAACCCGATTCACTGTTAAAGTAGGACATCGCTGAAAAGACATTAGTTGCAAGTTTTATTTTGTATGCCATACTCTGCCAGAGCCTCGGCGACCACCTTTTTTCAAGTGGTTGTTTTGAAGGAAAGATTCTGTGAGCGGTCCCCCACGTCCTTCTCACAGCACAGTGTTTTTTTTTACGAGGCCAAGTTGCGAGCTCGACACTCAACCCGGCACGGATGAAATGCGTGTCCAGGAGCAGCCCGACTGGGTTCAAACTCAGGAACCTTCATTCCAGAGTCAGGCACTGATGTCACTGGCCTCAAGTACTGACCTCAAAACAGTGAAATAATTACATTTCTATTTCTACTGACCTATACGTTACCTTTTGGCCTATGTTTCCATTCAAGCAGAGGGCTACTTCAAGGGCGAAGAGACAATTTTGAATGAGGTTGGATGTGATATGGGATGCACAACAACTCTGGCAGGGCTTGCAAGACATTACTTCCTACAAAGCGAAACCCAATAGCATGAATGGCAGTGATGCTTCACTACCAGATGAACTCAGCGCCTTCTATGCCCGCTTTGAAAGGGAGAGCACAACTACAGATGTGAAATCCCTGCTGCACCTGATGATGCTGTGATCTCCATCTCGGAGGCCGATGTTAGGCTGTCTTTAAAGAGAGTGAACCCTCGTAAGGCAGAAGGTCCCGATGGAGTACCTGGTAAGGCTCTGAAAACCTGTGCCAACCAAATGGCGGGAGTATTCAAGGACATTTTCAACCTCTCACTGCTACGGGCAGAAATTCCCACTTGCTTCAAAAAGGGCAACAATTATACCAGTGCTTAAGAAGAATAATGTGAGCTGCCTTAATGACTATCGCCCAGTAGCACTCACATCTGCAGTGATGAAATGCTTTGAGAGATTGGTCATGACTGGACTGAACTCCTGCCTCAGCAAGGACCTGGCCCCATTGCAATTTGCCAATCACCGCAATAGGTCAATGACAGACACAATCTCAATGGCTCTCCATGCAGCTTTAGACCACCTGGACAACACAAACACCTATGTCAGGATGCTGTTTATCGACTATAGCTCAGCATTTAATACAAACCACAATTCTGATTGAGAAGTTGCAGAACCTGGGCCTCTGTACCTCCCTCTGCAATTGGATTCTCGACTTCCTAACCGGAAGACCACAATCTGTACAGATTGGTGATAACATCTCCTCCTCGCTGACAATCAACACTGGTGCACCTCGGGTGTGTACTTAGCCCACTGCTCTACTCTCTGTATACACATGACTGTGTGGCTAGGCACAGCTCAAATACCATCTAAAAAATTGCTGATGATATTGTTGGTAGAATTGTTGGTGACATTGTTGGTAGAATCTCAGGTGGTGACGAGAGGGTGTACAGGAGTGAGATATGCCAACTAGTGGAGTGGTGTCGCAGCAATAACCTGGAACTCGACATCAGTAAGACGAAAGAGCTGATTGTGGACTTCCAGAAGGGTAAGACAAAGGAACACATACCAATCCTCATAGAGGGATCAGAAGTGGAGAGAGTGAACAGCTTCAAGTTCCTGGGTGTCAAGATCTCTGAGGATCTAACCTGGTCCCAATATATTCATATAGTTATAAAAAGTTAAGACAGTGGCTATACTTTATTAGGAGTTTGAAGAGACTTGGCATGTCAACAAATACACTCAAAAACTTCTATAGATGTACCGTGGAGAGCATTCTGACAGGCTGCATCACTGTCTGATATGGAGGGGCTTCTGCACAAGACTGAAAGAAGCTGCAGAAGGTTGTAAATCTACTAGCCTACAAAGTACCCAGGACATCTTCGAGGAGTGATGTCTCAGGAAGGCAGCGTCCATTATTAAGGACCTCCAGCACCCAGGGCATGCCCTTTTCTCACTGTTACCATCAGGAAGGAGATTCAGAAGCCTGAAGGCACACACTCAGCGATTCAGGAACAGCTTCTTCCCCTCTGCCATTCAATTCCTAAATGGACATTGAACCCTTGGACACTACCTCACTTTTTAAAAATATATAGCATTTCTGATTTTTGCACAATTTTTAATCTATTCAATATATGTATACTGTATACAGTATACTGAATAAAATGTATTTATTTATTTATTATTATTATTATTATTATTATTATTTTATTTTTTTCTGCTATATTATGTGTTGCATTGAACTGCTGCCACTAAGTTAACAAATTTCACGACACATGTTGGTGATAATAAACCTGATTTTGATTCTGATTCTTTCACTAGACCTCTACTTATAGACATGTGGAGAGAACAACTGGTTCTTGAAATAACTACAGCTTGTACCTTCTACATACATATGTGTAGTTCAGAGATAACCTTATAATAGGATTCACTAAGAACTTCAGAATATGAGAAAGAGTTAAGATTAGTTTTATTTGTCGCATGTACATCAAAACATTAAAATATATAGTAAAATGCCATTGTTTGCGCCAACACAGTCCGAGGATGTATTGGGAGCAGTCTGCAGGTGTCACCATCCTTCTGGTGCCAACGTTCATTGCTATAACTCACTAACCTTCACTCATACGCCTTTGAAGTATGGGAGGAAACTGGAACACCCAAAGGAAATACACAGGAAGAATGTACAAACTTCATACAGAACTGGTGAGAGTTGATCCCCGATTTTCCAATTGTTGACACATTATGCTAACTTCTATGCTACTGTGCTGTTTTTAACTGGAGCAGTTGACACACGGAAACTGAACTGCTTTCGGACTCGGGCTGAACTACAGAGGACGGGGAGGAGATCTGGCCTCTGCACACGTAGCACGCAGGTGCACTGGTGTGTGGACACACTCTGGTGCTCGTGAACCAGATCCCCAGCTATAGGTAAATAACTCCACTGCCTTGTGGGCAGCCTCGGGAGAGACAAAGGCTATGGTGTAAACCCAGACAGGAAATCCAGAGTTGAGTCCCTAAGGCAGCTGGATGTCATTAAACATCCTTCTGGCAGCTCTTGCAGCCAAGCTGCTGCCAAACTTATTGCTTCATAAGCTTTCCTTTGGACTACACTGGTGAGGCTGAGAGGGGGATCTTGATGACTGGGCATCTCAGAATCTTCATACCTTCAGGATTGTGATGATGATCATCATCACCCATTGTTCTTCGAGACAGACGGATGCCAACCAAGTTGACAACTGACAGTGGAATCTTGGTAATTTGTAAAAATGTCCATAATATTAGTATTCTCAAAATAACACAGAAGGTTATGGCAGTAGTGTATTATGTAACTCTATTTACCACTGTTACTTTTAAATAAGGTACTTTGTTCACATTCTGTGATTCTTTCTATGATAAGATTATTTCTGAACTGCATATATGTATGTAGAAGTTACACACTATAGTTATTTATTAAACCAGATGCTTTGACAACATGTCCATAAGCACAGCTCTAGGGAAAAGTTCACATGGTGGAAGTGTGTCCAAGGAAATGAATGTTCTGAACAGGCAATCATGGCTACTTCAGAACACACTTCAAAAGGGAAGAGAAGTTCTGTGAAATCACTTGATGATGACCATTTCATCAAATCCAGCTCACTCCCATTTTTAGTAGATCTATTGTGGTAAATGTGTCTTCTTCATGTATGTGATTTCCATTTTGATAATCATCTGTGAGTTTGCTATATCGTGTGTATCCTATGATCTGTTCACTGTCCAGTGTAGTCCAGTGAACTTTTACTTTATTTCCAGCGGGCCAGTAGCGGGTGAGTGAAATCCAACAGATGAGTTTATTTTCTTGCAGCCTAATCAAGTGAAAGTGCACAGATTTTGCCAGTTGTCCACTCTCCTTTCTCTATTCTTCTCAGTTTTATTTTTCCAGCAGCTTCGTCCATTTTAACTCAAGTGACAGAAGGAATGTGCCATTCACCATTCGTCCTGTTCCCCAGTGAGCAGGTACTGCGTATGCTGGAGCTGCTGGTTTCTGACAGCTCCTTGCTCCTCCCTATTCTTATATTTACATTGCTCTGCAATTATTTATTTCCTTTTCAATATACAGTGCGGTGTGGGCCCTTCTGGCCCTTTGAGCCATGTTGCCCAGCAACCCCTGACAACCCCCAATTAATCCTAACCTAGTCATGGGACAATTTACAATGATCAATTAACCTACTAACTGGTACATCTTTGGAGTGTGGGAGGAAATGGAAGCACCCGGAGAAAACCCTCACATTCCACAGGGAGAATGTACAGACCCCTTACAGAGGATGCCAGGATTGAACTCCGAACTCTGATGCGCCGACTGGTGATAGTGTCACACTAACCACTCAGCTACCATGCCTACAAATGTAATGTAGTCGGTAAAGTACTATTTCAGAGAGAGTAATTATTCAGAATGACAGTAGAGAATGATCTTCGAGCTTTTTTAATGAGACTTCAACTTTCATTTGGTAAAGGTGCTGTGCCAATTAACTCCAGTTAACTCTCTCCACCTCAGCTATGGTTGATAGTTCTTAATCTACTTAATAGCTATACTAACCTCTTCAAGGAATCTCCTCAGAGAGAAATGCTCATCCTTACATAATGATGGGCCACAAAGTTATGAGTAAAATATTTTAAGCATAGTCTTTCTTAAAAATTAAAATCTTGGTCAGTAATGCTAACTGGGCAGAATTCTTTTGGGCTCTAGTGATATGTCCCAGGATATTCAATGATAGAAACCAAAAGGAATCATGGGTAGACCACTTGACTCCACCCACTTACTGCTGCTGTACAGGTCAAAGTTCTACCCTGTGCATTTTAATATATTGTGATCCAAATGCAATTAAAAAAGTGGAACATCTCCTTCTTTTACCAGTCTGCAATTTGATCATGCTGCCAGTGGTATGATCTAAATGAAAACAAACATCATTTAAGTTAGTTAAATGTATTGGAATAAGTAGACTATATGAATTCAGAATTGTTACTAAATAATGGTTGTATAAGACATTGTTGAGCCCTAATTTGGAATATTGTGTGCAGTTCTGGCCACCTACCTACAGGAAAGATGTAAATAAGATTGAAGGAATACAGAGAAAATTTACAAGGACGTTGCTGGGACTGGAGGACCTGAATTATATGGAAAGATTGAATAGGTTAGGACTTTATTCCTTGGAACATGGAAGATTGAGAAGAGATTTGATAAGGGTATACACAACTATAAGGGGTATAAATAGGATAAATGCTTTTTCCACTGAGGTTGGGTGAGGTGAAAACTAGAGGTCATGGGTTAAGGGTGAAAGGTGAAAAGTTTAAGGGGAACATGAGGGGAAACTTCTTCACTCAGAGGATCATGAGAATGCGGAATGAGCTACCAGCACAAGTGCCACATGCGAGCTCGATTTCAATGTTTAAGGGAAGTTTGGAGAGGTACATGGATGGTAGGGTTATGGAGGGCTATGGTCCCGGTGAATGCGAGTAGGCAGTTTAAATAGTTTGACATGAACTAAATGGGCCAAGGGGCCTGTTTCTGTGGTGTATTTTCTACAACTCTAATATGTTGTATATATATTTTAATGGCCTTCAGTTCTCTTTCGATTTGAAGGCTCTTCTTAAAGATTACAGCATTGATGAAGTTTTAGTTCATCTAAAGTATTTTTATGTCCTTCTGACCAAAATTTTGCTTGATAATGCGCCTGTGAAATGTATTAGGATACTTTGTTCTACAAATATATCACTGTACTAAATCTCTCTTATGTTAATGGAAATAATGTGCTTTTCATTAGCCACTGTTGAATGGTAGAAACATGGCCATTTCATCAAAAGGAAATGGTAACACTGAGTTTTCCATGATAATTTTGCTTTTGCTTCTTAGCTTGCCATTGGACATTTTTGAACCATAGATTTCCAGATTTGGGATTTCTTGCATAACAAGGATGCCATTCATGATCTCATTGTTTGATGTCACTCAAAATCTAGAACATCCATGGATGATTGGTTCCAGCAAGAATGATGTGATCAAGTTGGTTGAAAAATTCTGACTGGCAACAAGCCCGGAAAGTAAAAACCACCAGGGAACTTATTAAACATTTTTCAAAAATTTATGTAAAAGGATTGAATAGATACTTGAATAGGAAAGAGTTGAAACACAGAAAACAATTCAAAAACCAGCTTATTACTTAAAAATAAATGTAATTTTGAATAAGTACTTTCAAGGAATGATGATCCAGATTTATAAATTTAGCATTTTTTCAGAGCCAGCAAATGTGCTCAGTAATTATGGCTTAGTACACCATTTAAAACTCAATTGCACCTAACTCAATAAAATCTATTATTATTTGCAATCGCTTTTTACAGTGGGTTTAATCTGTAGAAAGTTAGCTCTCATCAATTCATTGATTTTATGTTGATTGCCTCCATGAACACTTTGATAACTCATGTTGGCAATTCAACATTTTCTTGATGGCATTTTCTGGATCACTGAATTTATTTGTACTCTTTTATTTACTACAGGATTTGCCTGTCACATTTTCTCCCTTATAGTGGTGAACATTGAAAGCCTAAACATTATCATCAACATTAATTTTGGTTAACAAAATACCATGATATCTATAACGTAATCACCTCTTTGATTTTAATTGGTGTGGATTGAAATGGATGACAACTGAAATAATGATACTTAAAATTGAATCATCTCTTTGACTCTACTGTGAATTGTAAAAGGGACAGCTAAATAACAAATGAATTTATATTTTCTTCACTTCAGTTTTATCTTTATTTAAAGCATCATCTTCAGTCAGATGGCAAAGCCTCAATGTCTCTGAGCTTGCTATCTTCCCATGAAAGAAATAACTTCCTGATATTCCTGTCCTTGGGAAGTCTACAAGTCATACAGCCTGGATGATAAAGTGAGATCAGAGAACATACATATTTATTTTGGTGATTTTTAGTTTCATCTTAGATTTTTGAATAATGTTTGAATTTGTGTTAATTGTTACTGCGGAATGAGCAAACTGTAAACTAAGAAGCTTCTTCAGCCATAATTCTTGAGCACATTTGCTGTCCCTGAAAAATGCTAAATTTATAAGTATGGATCAACATTCTTGAAAATAATTATTCAAAAGTACATTGATTTTAAAATAATGATTTCATTTCAGTAAACAGTCCTAATTCATTTTTAGGCCTTTGGATTAAAAGATAGTGTGGAACAATATGATTGAACAATTCATTGTGATTGGCACCTTTAGAAAGTATAGCTGCAAAAATATATGAATGATTATTAAAAGAGGTTTGATTGCAGAGTTACAGATTTAAAGAAGATTCACAAACAAAATTAACCTTGCAGGCAATTAGAAACTGTTCATGAATATCATCATGGCTTTCAATGATATTCATAAGATTTTTGGATTTCACCAGGGATTGCTTTTAGGAGACAGGTAAAAAAATGAAAGCTTTGCATAAGACTGATGCATCCCCAGGCATACTCCACAACTCCACAACCATGGTTTCAATAATTTTGAATTACCTTTAAAAAGCAGTTAATTATTTCAGAGAAAAATATTGTTAGTTTGTTCAATATTTGTGCAAAGAAAGAAGTCCTAAAAGAATTGTTTCTGGGTTCCCAATTTTCAAGTGTGAGATCTCAACCAGCCCATTATTGTATTTTTGACTCACACACATGTAGGTGAATGTAATCCAATTGTTCTGTTAACTGAAATATTCTACAACCTAATATAAACACAACAGATTTTGCAAATGTTGGAAATTCAGTGTAACATATACAAAATGAGCCCAGATGAAGAGTCAGCCTGAAATGTTGACTGTTTTTTCCCTTCCACAGATGCTGCCCGATCTGCTGATTTCCTCCAGCATTTTGTGTGTGGTACAAGCTAATATAATCTGTCACTGTCAAATAAAATTTGTTTGCACATTACAAAACAGGGATCAGTTTACCGGATCAAAACTAGAGCTGAAAGGGATGAGTTATGAACATAGGTTCACTAGCAATGGAATTGAAGTTGAGATGGCTGCGATGAATTAAGGACTAGATACCAAGAGGGTTTAGTTCCCATGAAGGAGTCTAATAGAAAGGAGACTTTAATATTGGAACAAGGCTATTGCTAACATGCGTGATATTAGAAAGCACTTCTTTACAGATAGAAATCTGGAATTGTCTCTCCATACAACCCTTGAGGATAGGTCAATATTAAATTTTTAAATTAAATTGGTTAGATTTTAGTTAGCTAGCAGTATTAAGGGCTACAGAATGAAGGTAAATTATTAGCCATGAACCAAATACATTGTAGAACAAGTTGGACATGCTAAGTGACCTGCTCTTCTTATATTCCAAATAATTCATCAGCCAGCTACCTTACATGGTAGAGTTTTTAGAATACATAAATTCTAATCAAAGAACTACAGAGTCACTTCTGGACTTGTGTGAACTGCAGTGATGGACATAATGAACAACAAAAAACCTCTATTATTGTAATGGTTCCCAGAACTAACAGGGGGAAAAACATGTTTTGGAATCTCCAGGTCACAATCATATATCATCCGCATCTAAGAGGAAGTGTTTAGTTCTTGTACTGAGCTGACACTGAGGATCAATTTCAGTAATAGGATTACAGCTATACTTCTTTCAACCAATTGAAAAGTGGGTTTTAAATGTGGCAGTGATGCAAGTAGTCCATTACAGTAAAGTCTCTGGTAATAGATTTGATTCTATTAGGGCTTTGAAAGATGTTCCTAAAATTGTGGTAATTTATATTCTGGCTCTTTAACACCATAAACTGAGCCCATGCGTTATTGAATTCTGTGTAGATTTGTTTATGCTTGGTATGCGCTGGGTTGAGGAAAGCTAGCTTTTTTTTACTTTGGGGGAATAAATTCTGTCAGCGCCTAAATGAGTTTGCAGTGCCGCTGAATGAAGGTTGACAGCTAAAGCGAGCATTCTGTCTCCACCTTTTACATGATTGACATTGGCGCACAGATGGTAATTGCGAGTGAAAAAAATAATCTGCGCCCTGAGTGTAGCTTTTAACTGGCTTTAGGGAAAAAAAAATGAAAGCCATATTGGAACGAAACATACAGAATATTATCTTGATGTCTGTGGCTGATGGAATGGTGTACTCTTGTAAAATTTAGCATTTAAAATATGATAGAAGAAAAATCAATTAAATAAATTCCTGTCATTAATTTAAAGCAGTATGACACGTTATCTCAATTAATTTTATATAGAGCATGATGAGATAGAGCCCAAGTAACATGGGGTTATTTTTATCAGATTAAATGTATGTATAATTCTCACTAGAAATGTCACGGACCTGCTTTGTCAGACATTAAAAATAGTGTTGTATGCCTCCATTTATGAAGGCTGGATGCACCAACAATTGCTGTTATGGAAAGTGCCAAAATAATTGGAGGACACTTCATTCCCAAAATGCTCATCCAAACTCTCTTTCCACCTGTGCTAATTGAGAACTAAAATTCACATTTTGCATATGTAACCAGGTGACTATTGAATATTGCTTTTTATTGTTGAAGCCCTGGTAATGCTGAAATAGCTTCTGGTGCCTTTAAGAGAAAACAGTGACATCATTATGCAAATGTGGGATAGAAAGAAGCGTTACAATGTTCTAGAAAGAACATCGAATGTTAGTCATATGGTGAGGAAAGATAAATAATATTTGATAATATCCATGTAAATTAATTTGCGAGGGGTGATTGATAAGTTCGTGGCCTAAGGTAGAAGGAAATAATTTTCGAAAACCTAGCACATTTATTTTTCAACATAGTCCCCTCCTACATTTACACACTTAGTCCAGCGGTCGTGGAGCATACGGATCTTGGGCCTCCAGAAAGTGTCCACAGGAGGGGTGATTGATAAGTTCGTGGCCTAAGATAGAAGGAGATGAGTTATACAGCTCTCATTACATGCACATGCAGGTCAACTCTGAGTGATTATGCAGAAAGTTTGAAGTTAATAACTCTTCCAGGTGATTGATAAGTTTGTGGCCTAAGGTAGAAGGAGATGAGTTATTAACTTCAAACTTTCTGCATAATCACTCAAAGAGTTGGCCTACATGTGCATGTAACGAGAGCTGTATAACTCATCTCCTTCTACCCTAGGCCACAAATTTATCAATCACCCGTCTGTGGACACTTTCTGGAGGTCCAAGATCCGTATGCTCCACGACCGCTGGACCAAGTGTGTAAATGTAGGAGAGGACTATGTTGAAAAATAAATGTGCTAGGTTTTCTAAAATTGACTCCTTCTACCTTAGGCCACAAACTTATCAATCACCCCTCGTATACTTGTTTGTAAATCTAGAATATCGATAATTTGACATGTTTTAACATGTGGATGCTTTAGATTTTCATGAGTAAGGTATTGGCGCCAGATAGCATGGTTGAGCAATGTTCCTTATCAGCCTAGTAGGTTAGTCTTTCTAGTAATTCAACTACAAGGCAATGTATTATAAAAGTTTATTTTTCTCTTACTTCATTGTTTCATGACTTAATGTGAATGTAACAAAGCAATATGGGTGTGTTAATCTCTGTTCATGTAGTGTAAGTGAGGAGAACTCGTTTCAGGGTCTAGCCTATAAGTGTTTGGAAGTTAAGCACGTGTGTGCCAAAGTGAGTACACCTCTTAGTTAAGATAAGATGTATTTATTCATATTTTTGATGTTGTGTATAAGGTCCAGGGTTGGTGGGATTCTAATGTTGTTTGCATCATTTTTTTTTAGAATTGCTACTACTGTATTGGTTTTGTATACTTTATTTTTAAATTTATTTTCATATGGCATACGTAACAAGCGTGTGGTCTGAAATTAAGCTGAGATGGTAACAGCAGCAACAGTGTTTTTTTAAAATTTCATTTTGTTGTTTTTATTTTGATACCGTCTTTCTGCATTAAAACATCTAAAACAGATAAAGGAGTTAAAGACCCCAAAAAAGTATTTGTTTTCCTGCGTGTGTATCTTTCCCCAGGCTACAAAACATATGTTCATGATTCATCTTAGCTGAAACTGATACATTGCAAAGAGATAACCAGAAGCTTTTCATTCTTGATACTGACTGATGAGATAAATATACATTCAGTGGCTGCTTTATTAGGTATCTCCCGTACCTAATAAAGTGGTCATTGAGTGTATGTTTGTGGTCTTCTGTTGCTGTAGCCCATCCACTTCATGGTTGGATGTGTTGTGCATTCAGATATACTCTTCTGCTCGTCACTGTTGTAACGTGTGGCTATTTGAGTTACTGTCAGCTTGAACCAGTCTGGTCATTCTTCTCTGACAACTCTCATCAACAAGGCATTTTCACCCACAGAGCTGCTGCTCACTGGATGTAGTTTTTTTTTTGTTTCTCGCACTATTCTCTGTAAACTCTAGAAAGTCTAGTGCGTGAAACCCTAGGAGATTAGCAGATTCAGAGATATGCAAACCACCCCATCTGGTGCCAACAATCAAAGCCACTTAGTTCATATTTTTCTGCCATTTTGATGTTTGATCTGAACAACAACTGAACCTCTTGACCATGCCTGTATGCTTTTGATGCTTTTGTGTATTGGTTGCTGCCACATGATTGGCTGATTAGATATTTGTATTAATGAGCAGGTGTACACTAATAAAGTGTCCACTGAGTGAGAGAGAGAGAGAGAGAGAGAGAGAGTGTGTATTCAGTTGGTCAGGCAGCATCTGTGGAAAAAGAAGCAGAATAAGTATTTCAATCAGAGACCTGTCAGCCAGAATTTGGACATATAAGAAAAGAT
Organism: Hemitrygon akajei; assembly: GCF_048418815.1. Taxonomy (NCBI): domain Eukaryota; kingdom Metazoa; phylum Chordata; class Chondrichthyes; order Myliobatiformes; family Dasyatidae; genus Hemitrygon; species Hemitrygon akajei. The sequence goes on along the minus strand of NC_133149.1, from coordinate 30,658,852 downwards.
GTTTTCAATTGCGAAAAAGCTGGCAGTGAAATGGATGAGCAGAATCTTTAATAAAACAAGGCCACATTAATCTGAATTGTCTTTTATAGATTTGCTAGTGTCAACTTGTTGGTGCCATCATGATTCTAAATGTTAAGTTCCTGAATGCCAGGCGTACCTCTCCCAAGTAAATAATGGAAGGTGAACAGAGCTAGAACAAATCCTTCATGATATAGCTAAAAAGTATTTATCCAGACAATAGCAAGCTAGGCAATGCCCTGGCTTGTCCAGCTGTCAAAAATTTGGAATATTTCCTTATAGAATGATTTAAAACCTATGAACTGTATCCAAATAGTTAATAGTTAAAAACATTAAAATTAATAATAGAAAATAAACCACCTAATCCGCCTCAGTGCCATCTCTATCCAATGAAATATATGGACATTTATATATCAATGCCTGGTCTGATTATAGCCCAGGTTCAGTGGCTAATTTCCTCATTATGACTTGTTAGGGAATTGTTACGAGTTTGTACTCTGCAAATGGACTTCACATTCAATGCAACACCAGAGTGCAGTTTGAAAAACCCGACTGAGTTCAGAATGCCCATAACCTCAGAATCTGCTTGCTTACTCCTGCTCTGTGGTTCATCTGGTATTTCCTTTTCACATTGACTATATTTTGAAGGCAAAAACACAGGTAATGTGGGTGAAAGGTCCACTGCTTCTACAACACTAAGCACTGTAGCTGGTTTTGGAATGACAACTATGCTATCTCAAGAAAGCCACGTTTCAAAAGGCTATCACGTGACTCCCATTCATACAAAACTTATGCATGGAATAGTATCAGTCCTACTACAACAGCAGAAGACAGTGTTCACTGAAACTTATTTTTGTCTTTACCATTTCAGATTTGTTTTCATTTTTATTCATTTTATTCCTGCTTCAGTCTTGGACCAAGAAATAGAATTACTCCCAGGTCTGTATTGATTACTTGATCAGTCAAGGGAGTACGTTTGATAACTAGATAGAGTAGGAAGATTTGTATTAATATGGAATTCCCTGTACTTTGAAAGAGTGTACTTTACAGCCAATAAGATTCTTAATAATCTATGAAGACAAAAATGAGAAAATCATGCCATTGTGAATTATTAGTGGAAAAATTTAGCTGACACTCCCCCTTCTAGTATTTTAGAGTACTGATGAGTTACTCCACCTTGCCTTTGATTTACAGAGTTACAAGAGATTTTAAGTGCTGGGATCTGGAGCATAAGACACATTGCTAGAGAAACTTAGCAGGTCAGCCAGTGTCTGTAGAAAAGGGGAAGTTGATAGTTTGGGTTGAGACCTTGCAGAAGGAGTGTGAGGGTAAGGGCAGGTGGTGAGGCAGAGGTGACAAGCAATAGGTGGATCCAAGTGAGGAGGAAGTGATGAGCAGATGGAGCCAGGTGGGGGAGAGAGGAGTTGAGATAGTGACAGAGGCTGCGAGGTGGTAGTGAAGATGACAAAGGATTGCAGATTATAGAGTCTGTTAAAACAGAAAAGTGGTGAGTAGAAACAGATAAGGGAGGGATTCTGGACAAAAGGGGCAAAGGGGATGTGATAGGCAAATAAGTGATTGGAGTATGTGAGTGATAGGCAGACTAGCTTTGGAAGGTTAAAGAAACTGAGAAGCCAAGGGCTGGGGGGTGGGGGGAGGCTTTTCTGTAAAGTATGGGATTTATGAAAGGACCTGGGTGGATCAAGAGGAGAAAGAAAGGGATAGAGAGTTTGAAAATGATCTGAAACTGGAGAATTCTATGTTCATGCTGTTCAGTTGTAGACTATTCAGGTGGAATATGAGGTGTTTTTCCTCTAGTTTGTGTCTGGCCTCACCCCGGTAGTGGATGAAGCTGAGGGCAGACATGGCAGGTAGGCTGGTGTAGGAGTGAGGATGGGACTTTAAATGGCTTGTATTGGGAGTCTCAGATGGACATTGTGTGAGAAAGGAAGATGTCCTTTTAAGAGTTCAGGTGGGAGGTAGGTGGGGAATGGAGGGGTCCAGGGACTGAACGTCCATGGTAATGATTAAGTGACGGACCCAGGAATAGTGGAGAATGTATGAGACATCCCGGATATAGATGAGAAGGGACCAGACAAGTGGGACAAGACGAGTCCAGGTATGAGGAGAGAAGTTCAGTGGGCAAGAGCAGGCAGAAACAATAGGCCTACTAGTGCAGTTGTGTTTGTGGATCTTTGAGAAGAGATAGAAATGGACATTATGGGTTTGTGGCACCATCAGGTTTGAGACTATGGAAAGGAGGCCTGCTGAGATGAGATCTGTGACTTCAAGGGTGGCAATGGCCTGGTGTTCATTGGTGAAGTCATGGTCCAAGGGTAGTTATGATAAGGTGTCCGAGAGGCCTAGCCTCTGCAAATATCATTCTGCAAGACCACAGTGTGCATTTGATTATGGAGTTGGGAATGGTGTGGAGCGAATGGAGAGCAGTGCATTTGGAGGGTGTGAGCATGGAGGTGGTGAGGGAGTAGGGAAGTCCAGGCTGTTGATGTCACATTGGCAACTGGAAGTGAAAAAATGAAGAGAAGGAAAAAGACTGAGAGGGCTTATTAAAGACGAAGAATGTTGGAGACAAGTAAATCGGATGGGGGCCGGTGTCGGTAAGGGTAGGGGTGGGTCTTAAGGACTCCTTGTAAAAGTAATAGACATGGAGGAAGAGGTGACAGAAAAAAAAACCTTTCAAAATTGTGATGGGCTCAGAATTCATTCAGGTGTAGGTACAGGGTATAAAGGTGAGGGATCTTCTGAGGATGGACTGTATTGGAGTCGGAGACATGGGGAAATGGCAAATATCACTGGTTGGAGGTGTGGCCAGGCTTGGCGTTAGAAGAGGGTAATGGGAGGGAGCGGTCCAGGGAAGGCAACATGCTGGGGAAAGGGGCTCAGAGGAAAGCAGGAAGGGAGAAGATGGAAATGGCTTGAGGGCAGTGTTGGGGCTGGTGGTTGAATATGAAATCAGGGGGAGGTGAGGGTGTACGGTGGGACTGATGGCAGGGGTAGAGCGGAGGAGACCCTTGAAATATTAGAGACCAGGAAGTGGACGAGGGTTGAGGGTGGATTCCATCATCTGTAGCCGTTCGTTACCTTCACTTCGACCTCCCCCAGTCTCTGTCACTATCTCTGCCCTATCCTCTCCCCACCTGGATCCATTTGTCCATCAATCCTACTCAACAGGTCCACCTATCCCTCACCAGCTTCTGCCTCCTCATCTCTGCAAACAGATCATCCTCCCCTGACCCCCACCCCTCCCCCAACTTCAAATTCAAGTCATGGACACATATAGGGTATAAATGCCATGAAAATTACCCCTTTGCTGCAGCAGCACAATACACTACAGCCACAATGAACATAAATTACACACACTTCTAGTGCTAATGCAGAGTCTGGATCCCAAATATCAACAAAACCCTGCCTCCGCAGTTGTTGCCTAACCTGCTGGGTTCCTCCAGCAGTTTGTTTTATGCCTTTGATGTTTTTCAGATCTACCCCAGAACAGCAATGTGTAATCCACATTGATATTTCTAAATTTACCTATTTGCCAACAGGAACAGATTAAGTCGTCATTTAGTTGGTCGCTCTTGATTCTCAGGGACAAAAGTATTTTGGAAAGAAGTCTGTAGAAGGTTAGTGAGAATTCTCATTAATTCTGAAGGCACGTATTGATGGCCCTTGAGGGACTAATAAGGTAAGACACACATTGGAAGATTTAAAATCATTTGACTTCTTCTTCATTAGATGAAATGCCTTGCTTCCTTTCGATGGCCTTCCTAATCTGAAACAAACTAATTAAGAACAGAATTGGTAGATTTCATTGCTATTGAGAACTGAGCCAATAGTCACACCAGTGTAACGTGAGCAAAATAGCTTCATGCTCCTATATTATTGTCAATTGTTTAATTGCTATCCCATTTCATTTTGACCTATTTTAAATTTGCTTATTTCTGAAAAATGTGATTGTCAAACAAATTGCAGGCTTGACTACTAAGTTCAACACTTTAACAGTTCCATCGCTGGGTGAGAGTGCAAGTATGTAATGGCCTCACTATGGATCTGAACTCAGCTTCTTACTTATTTACCATCTGTTACGCCACTGGCATTTAGGGCAACAATGAAGGTCCTCCATCTCTGGTGGTGTTCAGAGCTTTCTTCATCGTGACAGTAGCTTCCTCTCAGTTTTTACTCCTGTCAGTCATGCAAATCCCAGGTGGAGACTCAGGAAAACTGTCGCTCTCAGATGTAGAAGGATTCTTTATTGCTATTTCCATAACAATTTTGTTTTACCACTCAGAGTTGTTAGCTCTGAGCTGAACCCCTGAACCTGGAGGACCGGTGGACCACTATTAGTCTGGCCTCTACTCTTTGGCATGGGTAACCCTACCAAGAGCCAAAGCAAAAAGCCCTGACTCCAGCCACCATAACCCTCTGACTCATTGAGCCACTAAAGCCTCCAAACCCAACGATAAGGTTGAGGTCCTCTTGGAGGGAAGCTCTGCCTCTCTTTGGGGTATACTCTGCCCCCGACTTTCTTAATTGAATTCACAATAAAATACAACAGATTGGGAGCTAGCTGAACAACACATATAATGAAAGCTTTTCAGTGGGAGTTGCTCAGCTTGCATGTGTAGAGTGTTATTCTTGAAGCAGATAAACAGTGATTGATAATTTCCAGTCCAAATCATCACTGGAATCTTTAAAGCATCACATTCCCTTAATACAGAGGAATATCTGCAGCAATGGAGGCAATGAGAGGTATACCTTTCATTTCTAAGGTACGGAAAGTATTCAGGAAAAATCTAATTTTTTTATGAATTTCTGATCTAATATTTCCATGTTAGAGTCTCCAAATGGTTTTATTCTGCATAGGTACATTTCCAAATGTTCACTGGACTGATGTTAAGTAAAATAATCTAGATCATGTAGAATAATACATGAATTTGCATCTCATCTTGTTGATTAGAATGTTTCATCGTGCTTCACTTTCTGATTTACTTTCAGGCACAGAGGCTTATTTATGGTAAAATGCAAATCCAACTTCTCAGAGAACAACCAGAAATGAGTGAGCAGTTATTCTGTTCCTTCTGGTTGCTTTGACTGGGAGTAAAATATTAGGAAATGAATTTTGATATGGATCAGCACAGGAGTAGATTTTGGTTAGATAAATAAGAATGTACCTAATAAAAATGAATTTAAAGAGGATAATTATAGAATCATAGAAATTTGTGTCTGAGATGGAGACCAGTCTGCGTCTATGCCAGCTAAATAAAGAACTACTTTTTCTTTAATTAAAATGCAACTTTTGATTCATTAACATGGTTACACATGTCAAGTTATCATTTAGTTCATTCCAGGTATTGGCAGAACAGACTGAGATTACAGATAGATGAATTATCAAAAATAATAATCTGGGTTAATAATGCCCTTTAAAATAAAAATAAGCATACTAAGATTCATTTCAAAATAATTGTAAAACCGAGGATGTATTTCAAACCTGAGTGAACATTGATTATGGTACTGAGCATCATTCCAAAATTTTGCTTATAAAATGCACTGAAGAAGACATATAAAAATTTACTAAAACGAGACCAGAACTGAAATGTAATTTAGACAAAGCAATGCTAAGCACCTGCAACAATGGCAGAGCATATAACCTTTGACTGAGAAGATAACCTGAGGACTGACAAGATTGGAGCCACTTTGTCCATATAAGAAGTTTAAGAGGGAGTGTGATTTGATAAATAGCATTATGATTCTGAAAAGTTTTGATAGAGCAGACTTTATGATAATACCTCCTCTTTGGTATCCAGAATGTTGGATGGTCACTGGTAAATTCATTAAAGATAATCAATATAAACTTTGCGCAAAATCTGATTAAAATGTTGAATACTATTTCAAAAAAGCATACTTCATACATTTGAGAAAAAGCAAGCTAGGGTTGGATGAAGAGGGGAGCAGAGATGTCATTGGGCTGACTGACCTGTCTGTATTTTGTGTGTTCTGTGAAATTCTCTTTAGTATTGGCTTTTAATTGTGTTACAGATCTTTCAATTTCTAACCTAACTTCTGGCGAGGCCAAGTGAATCCTCAGATTAATTTCTCATCAAAAAGGTATCAGATCTGACAAAGAGGGAGTCCCTTAGATTTGCATGCTACCAGATTGTGTGATGAATCCAGCTACTTCATATTATTAATTGATGATGTACTCTATGCCATTGACTGACTGACATAAGAACAAAACAGCAGTAAGGATAAGGATAAAATATATTTGATATAGCAACTATCCATGCTAAGATAAATAACATCTTTTAACATCTGCCGGACGATGCTGAGGATGTTCTATGGGGCTGTGGTGGCCAGTGCTATCATGTTTGCTGTTGTGTGCTGGGGCAGCAGGCTGAGGGTAGCAGACACCAACAGAATCAACAAACTCATTCGTAAGGCCAGTGATGTTGTGGGGGTGGAACTGGACTCTCTGACGGTGGTGTCTGAAAAGAGGATGCTGTCCAAGTTGCATGCCATCTTGGACAATGACTCCCATCCACTCCATAATGTACTGGTTAGGCACAGGAGTACATTCAGCCAGAAACTCATTCCACCGAGATATAACACTGAGCGTCATAGGAAGTCATTCCTGCCTGTGGCCATCAAACTTTACAACTCCTCCCTCGGAGTGTCAGACACCCTGTGCCAATAGGCTGGTCCTGGACTTATTTCCACTTGGCATGATTAACTTATTATTATTTAATTATTTATGGTTTTATATTGCTATATTTCTTCACTATTCTTGGTCAGTGTGGCTGTAATGAAACCCAATTTCCCTCGGGATCAATAAAGTATGTCTGTCTGTCTGTCTGTAATTGACTTCTGTAGCATTTTTGGACAGAGAGAAAATTTACTCTTTAACATAAATTATGATCTGCATTTGTACTCTTCATGTAAATTATGGTAAGTAATGTGGTCAACTTAGATTTATGGCATACTAATATTTGGCACGCTAATATTTGGCACAACTGACAAAAAATATAAATACAGAAATTGCTGTTCTGAGTTAAGAAACTTACATGACTTACACTTGGATGTCCAATTTTTCATTCCTCAGGGTTTCTCTTATCTTAAAAATATCAACATTTCTCAAACATAGTAGACTTTATGGAGTATTTGTATTATCATTTCCAGTATTTTTCAGTTTTTTTCTAACTTCACATAGAAACAGAAATTGATCAGAGACTAAATAAATAGAAATAGTCATTGTTCCCCTTTTTTCCTTTCCTGGTGCACAGTCACAACTTCAAGGTTTCAAAGTAAATTTATTATCAGAGTAAGTATGATGATGGTATCTGTTAGTCTCACGAGACCATGGATCTGTGCCTGGTCAGGCGCAGGCCTGGGCAAGGTTGTATGGAAGTCCGGCTGTTGCCCAAGCAGCAAGTCTCCCCTCTCCATGACACCGATGTTGTCCAAGGGAAGGGCAAGGGCCAATACAGCTTGGCACCGGTGACGTCGCAGGAGTTGCCAGAGCGAGGCTGAAGGCAACGTCGGACTACCTTAGGGACTCCAGCTCTGGTTTTGTCCTCCCGAAGCCTTTCCCGTGAGTGGGTATGGCCGCAAGGCAGTGGAGGTTTTGAAATCAGAATTTTCCCTCTCTTAGACGGACTGCCTTCCCAGGCTGAGGAGCTCCATCTACCCGAACATATATGTCATCATATACTACCCTGAGATTCTTTTTCTTGCAGTTATTCACAGCAGAATAATAAAAAAATGAATGTCAGGTTAGTATATGTACTCTAATAATAAACTTACTTTGAGCTTTGAAGTTGTGACTCTGTGCTTGAGAAAAGGAATAAAAAGGAAACACTAACTATTATCTGGCAAGAATATTCTGTTTCTATGTGAAGTTAGAACTTGCCACTCTGATCCCTCAGGTACACTATCTCTCAGCTCAACTTTACAAAGCACAATCCTTCTAAATATTTCTACGATATATCTGGGATGCAAATATAGAGTAAAACGCTGCTAATCCGCTGATATATTGTGATATCTGATTGATTAATTGAGTGTGGACTTCAGGAAGGGGAAGTCATGAACATTCACCAGTTCTCGTTGAGGAATCAGTGGTGGAAAGGGTGAGCAGCTTTAAATTCCTTAGTATCAGTATCTCAGAGGATGTGTCCTGGTCCCAACACATTGCAGTCATAAAGAAGGCACATCAACAGCTGATGAAAATTTTGAAGAGATGACAGTAATTATAAATCTGATTCTGATTCTTCAGAAATTCCAATTGTTTAGCATCTGGCTTATGAGAAGCTACTCCCCACGTTTCCTTTCACATACCCGAGTCCTTGTTCCCACTTTCCCTTTCACCAACTCGAGCCATGGTTCCTGTATTTCTATGGGATTGGTTCCCATGTATTCATGTTGCATGTTGGGCCCTGGTTTCCTTTAAACACCAGTGCTGCGGTTGCTGTGTTTTCATTATCCAATTGGGACCACAGCTTCTATGTTCCCTTTGAAGACCAAAACCCTGGTCCTCAAACTCTCACACTTTGTGACCCAAACCCACGCTGGAATTTCTGATCTCCCTTTAAACTAATTGAGACTAAATTCCCATGCTCTCTTTAATCTTACCAGGTTCACTGGAAATGTTGTTATATATTACTGTAGAACATCCTTAGAAACATTGAATTAAAAATATGTTGAAGCAATAATTGGAATAATATCCAACAGTCTAGAAAATCTACTAGTCCACTACTACTAAAGTAATTTTCTTCATGCGTTTTCTCTTGTAGAGGAACTTATTCAATATTGCTAGTTGCAAAATTGCTTTGTTTTTCCTGAGATTTGCATTTGAACGTAAAGTATAAAGGCAAAAATCTAATACATTGAGATTTCTTTCTCATAAATATGGGATTGTTTCCTTACTTTCCACATTGAAAATAAATGATGCTTTGAGAAATACCCTTCACTTCTCCTATATAAGCACAGCTGAAACTTCATCACTGCCAAGGATCCGGAATCATGCTTCACAATCAGACATCTATAAAAAGATGGCTTAATGCAATAGATTTGGGCAGGAACATTTTTAGTGTTCATCCCTAATATTCACAATGTTAACCATGTTTTCATGAGAAGCATTCCAAGGGAAAATATGGTGATTGTGTTCTGATTGAATTCATGATTCCTGTATCATTTTAATTCAGTAGCATGTTTTTAATTAAAAATGAGGTGCACAGAGAAGAAACCTATTGCATATTGATCCAGAGTATTTTTAAAGTAGATGATCTGTTATTTGCATGTTGTTCACATACAGCATAAGCAAGTACTTCCGACATGGAAGTCACAGTAACTCGATATCAAAGGCATACTGTGGGCCAACTAGCCCATTAATTTCTGCAGATACTGCAGCAATTTAACTGATTTGATTAATGTATTATTTAACTTTTGCTAACAATACTATGGTCCTTAATCAATTTTAACTTGAAATGACTTTAGTGCAATTATTAGATAACTCTTACATTAACTTCACAAAGCTAAAGAGAGTATTAGCTCTTTGTAAATGGATGGAGATTTGAGCTACGTTAACTCAGCATGTAGCAGGAACAGCACACCATCGAGATGCCATCTAAATCTCATTGGTTCAACTATCTGACCCATTACAAGTTTGTAGGCATTGGAGAATACAGATGCTGGAACCTAAAACAAAAAAATAAACTGCTGGAGCAACTTGCTGGGTCAGGCAGCATCTGTGGAGGCAAAAGAATATTTGATATCTCCAGTTTTCTATTAGCAGTTTGCTATTAACTATTTGTAGATTTATATTCTTGAATGGATTATTACACCGTAGCTATGCCAAATATAACATTGGCTAGAAATTTAGCACAATGGTACCCAGAAGAGATGAAAATGGATACCCTTTCTTCAAGTTGTCCATCTTGATTCTTGGGGTATGTTGGTGTCAAACATTCACTAGTTAAAATTAAAGCAGAAAATGCTGGAAACACTGAGAAGTTCAGGGAGCATCTGTGGAGTGAAAATCAGCCCTAAGATGAGTCCTTGAGCAGAAACATTAACTCTGTTTTTATTTGAACCCAAGTTATCTGCATCAATACAGAATAAACTGTTGCATTTTGTTTTGGGTTTATTTCAGGTTCCTAGCATCTGCTGCATCATGCAGTTGAACCCAGACCTCTCTGGTTAACAAGCAGAAAGATGTGTGTGAAATCTGTGTATCTAATAGTGGAGATTGTGTTGTCCTGTTGAGAATTCTGCTTTGCCCCTAGAAAATGACTTGTTGCTTTTTCCTATAAAACTGAAAGCCAAATCTAGCCAACCACTTTTGTGTAACAAAACAAAAATACAAAATGAATGGACTGAACACTATAATGATCACTGTTCTGCAACTACATAGCACTTATTTCCTGTTTCTACTTTATTTCAGTGGTACAAACTGATATTTTGTCTTGAAGCCACAGCTACGACAATCATAAACTGTTGGCCTGTAAGGGACTATTATAACCCCAGAACCCATTAGATGATTCTACAGTGCAAGTGAGGAGTGCAGAGATTGCCAGTGAGGTTCATTGAGCAAGGCTTGGAGGAGTAAAAGACAATTGAAACACAAGTGTCTTGGTCAGATTTTTAAGTTTAAACTGCTAAAATGAATAAATCCCTGAGGCTTCAGGACTTTATTACAAACTGACACAAAAGCGTAATTGAAGCCTGGTGCTTGAAGGATCAGTGTTATTAATTTCTTTGCCAAATCGAATTCATTTCAAGTATGGATGGTAATTTTGAGTAGGCCAGTTTTTTTAATCCCTTTGCTTATAATGTCATATGCCAGCGTACTCTGTATGAACTTGAGATGTTGCTCAAGCATCAAATGGTCCTTTGTTTCCTGTCATAGTGCATTCATTACTTAGTAAAATAATTAGCAATAGGGCTTCCAAGAAGTTGGAACAGACAATAAATTAACGAGGTTTGAGAAATGCTGAAGTTTGGGTTCCCAGCAAAATATCATATGAAACAGTCAGAAAGGACAACTGATGAATCTTTTGAGTATTCATTTGATCAGTAACAGAGCATCGCTTGGCAAGTAGATGTGGGATCAAAACATCTGATTAAGTTGTGCCTGATTGCAATGAAAGCAATAGAGTAGCTTTGTGTAGTCCATTCATTGGGGGACAGCACAGTAGCATAGCAGTTACCGTAACACCATCACAGTGCTAGCAGTCACCAACTAGGGTTCAATTTCTGCTGCTGTCTTAAGGAATTTGGACATTCTCCCCGTGACTGTGTTGGTTTCCTCCGAGTGCTCCGGTTTCTTCCCACATTCCAAAGACGTATGGTTAGGGTTAGTGAGGTGTGGGCAAGCAATGCTGGCAGCAGAAGTGGGCTGCCCAGTGCAGTTCCCGCTGATTTGATTTGAGGCAAGTGAAGGATTTGACTGTATGTTTTGAGATTTCGATGTGCACATGACAAATAAAACTAATTTTTAAAATCTCTTTACAATCTTTAAAAACTCCCTACATTTTAACAATTATGGCATTCAGCCAATGTTCCAAAATATCTCAAAAATGTAGAGCACCAATTATAACAAAATTGCATCTTCTCAGGTTGAGGTTCTCCTCAAAGGTAAGGACTACTTGCTTCTACTTGAGTTCTGAGGATTCCACATTGTAATAGTCCTCCAGCAAATATACAGATTCAGCCTCAGGTGGAGCAGATGGAGCTACATGGGACAAGCTGATCAGTTTTTTTGATTTGATGTGCACTCCTTCAGAACTTGTCCTTGACTTTCAAAAAAACAATGCACTCAGTGCTTTTCTGCCTGCTTCTCCACTGGTTGGATCGCCATGTATCCACGAGGGAAAGGGCAGGGGAGTTCACAGTTTAGCACGGATATGACAGGATATCGCAGGAGGTGGGACAGATGGCCTTTGATAAAGAGAGCCAGGATGTCTCCAATACACTCAGAAGCATGAGAGCATAGTCAATGCTAGGATCTCAAGGCAAATGAAGGCTGCAAAAAGAATTAATTTACCTCACATGAGTGGTCATGTTCAACAAATATTTCTGAAAATCCTATTTACCACTGACCACAACGCTGATCTCAGTCGCTGCTAAATTCACCACACTTCCATCACTTGCTTTCAACAATTGTTTCAGACTCACACCAGACTGCTTATGCTACGGTTCATACTCAGACATAGAGAACTGCAGCATACAGATCTCACAGCTTGAAGGTATTGCTAACTAATCAATTGCGACATCCTAGCAGATTAATCAAGTCATTCTTGTAACGGTGCCCTGCAACTTGCCCAAGGCAGTATCTGAAGCCTAAACATCTGCAGCAGCTTCATTAAATAGTTTCTCTCTATTACAAAGAGAGAAGTGGGGGTGGTTTTACTAATCATTGCTCGAAGTTAGAAGCCTTATCAGTGTTTAAACACCAATAACCTGATCAATGATGCTCATTTCAGATTTAGCCATAACCATATGTATTCAAACTTCCTTACTCCTCAGTCCAAATATTGACCAAGGAACCAAATGGTGAGGAGACTATAACTGTCCTTGATGTCAAGGCAGCAATTGACTGACTTCTGGTAAAATTGAAGCCAATGAAGAAAAGCTTTGTTGATTAGAGTCCTACCTTCTCAAAGGAGGACAGTTCTGATGGAAGCCAATCACCACAGCCCAGAACGTCACCACATGCTACATCTGAACCCTTGTTCTCCCCTGAAGTGGTGTGAGGAGTGGTTTCATGACACGAGCTGAGGAGCTAAATGCACATTCTAAGAAGCCTCTTAGCCTTACTTTGGCCCTGCATCCTGGTACAATTCCACTCATATGAATGTGTTTGCTGCCCTTCAATAACATGTTGACTGGAAGTATTATGTAATTGTGCAGGTAGAAGAGATTTAATTTAATTTAACAACATGCCACAGTCGGCTGTGGAGGCCAAGTCATTGGATATATTTAAAGTGGATGTTGATAGGTTCTTGAAGGCATACTAAATCAGGCATGATGGAGTAGCAGAGCAGACTTGATGGGCTGAATAGAATAATTCAGCTACTATGTATTATATTCAGCACAACCATTATGGGCCAAAGAGCCTTGTTGTGCTGTATGATTATATATTATATATTCTATGTTCTAGATGCAACAATCCCTTTATTTTGATTAATTGCTAGGGAACACAAAAGTGAATGATCACTTCTTAAATCTCCCACTTGATGTAATTTATTTTTAAAAGTAAAGACTCAGTGCAATCAGCCTACAAAATAAGTAGAAGTAGAAAAAATATTTTGTTACTAATTTTTAATTAACCTACATAGATTTAAATGTGATTTTAAGTGATTTATTCCATTTCTGATTTTACAATGTTTCTTTGGAAGTTTGGTTGATTGCCAAGCCTAGCAAAATGTTTGCATACGTTTTGGATCCAATCGAGAAACCATCATCAGTGTGCAGTTGAAGGTGTTGTCTCCTCAGAATGTTGGCTAATATGCTCCTCCGAGGTCTGAATGGATATTGATTAGATGTTGTGATCTTGTTGGCTGGTTCAAAACACTGAACAGTTTAGCAGTAGAAGATTCTGATTGGCTAGCTTTGAGGGAGGTCCATTGGAAGTATTTGCTTCGCTGTCCCAATCCTGAGATTACTGGTGATTCGTTAATTGTTGATGTCATTGTTTCACTTTGTCCCATAAAGGTTCATATATCGGATCTGCGTTGATGTGTTTGTCGATGGATCCTTCTGTAGAGAACCACGCTTCGAGAAATTCTCAATCTTTTCTTGTTATTGCTTGAGTCAAGGCTCTGGCTGTCGTCCAGTTGAAATGGTGTCCTTCTTCATCTTCATTAGCTAATACTAGCGAGAGTGGGTTGTGCCTTCTGTTCGCTAGCTGATGCTCATGTAGCCTGGGCGATAGTTTTCTTTCTGTTTGACCAGCTTAGTGCTTCTTGTAGTCACTGCACTGGATTTTGTACATAGCATTTGTTCTTTCAGTCTCATTTTGTTGCACTTTGATTTTTGATAGGTTCCTCCTCAAAGTTGCAGTCAGTTTGTGAGTCTCTGTGATGTTGTGTTGCCGAAGCAGTCTTGTTGCTATTTCTGAGACATCCTTTATGTATGGCCATACAATTCATTTATTCTTCGTTCGTGTAGTTTGTTTATTCGGGTTTCTGACCTCGAGGCACCTTCGGATGAAGCTTCTTGGATATCTTCTGGTGAAAAGTCTTGAAGAGGCACTTTTCTTCTTCCAGTTTTGTGCCATGGTGTTACAATGGGACTCAAACCTCTTGAATAAGGTCTTCATGCAGCTTTGTTTACCAATATTCCACAATTACAATGTTTCTAATTATGATTTTTAATTATTACCTTTTAAAATGTTTTTGCATTGTTTTTAAACATCCCTGATCATGAGAGACATTGAAAGACAGTGGACAAGACCTTTGATGGGATAAGCAGTCAGATAGCAATCAGTGTGGTCACTGCCTGAGGATCTGCCACCCATGATCCACTTGTTACTTGAAGACCATTTGGCCTCATGGAATAGCTGCAAGGATGCTAAGGGTCATGAGGTGGCCAACACAAGGCTTGAGTCCAGACCAGCACAATCTCACTTACGGTATTACTATGTGCCTTTACTACCAATGCCCCAAAGGGTCACCAGTGAACAGAAAATCATCTAAACCTGTTGCATAAATACTGTGTGCACACATAAATAACTTACTGTTGACCTCCCCAAAGCTTTCCTACCATCAACAAGGCACAAATCAGGAACATGATTGTGTATCCTGGACTTGCTTGGATAAATGTGGCTCCAACAACACTTAAGAATCTCAATGGCATTGCATACAAAGCTGTCAGCTTGCCTGGTGCTCCATCCACTACACTAAACAGTTATTCCTTCCTTTCCTGATGCACCATGGCTATTGTCTGCCAACAACTAAATGCACTGCCTTTTCTACCTTGGCTAAACTGACATTTCTCAAACCCCTGATATCTACCAGTCAAAAGGATAATGCAGCAGGCAATGGGATACCACCACTGTCACCTCAAGTTGTGCAGCATCTGGACAGGAATCTATTGCCTTTCCTTCATAAGGAACATAAGGAATAGAAGCAGGACTAGGCCTTCTGACCTGTAAGCCTGCTCCGCCATTCAATAAGATCTCACCATGGACTGATCTCCACCTATCTGCCTTTTCCCCATTACTCTTAATTCCCTTACTATGCAAAAATCTATCCAACCTTGCCTTAAATATATTCACTGAGGTAGCCTCCACTGCTTCATTGGGCAGATAATTCCACAGATCCACCACTCTCTGGTAAAAGCAGTTCCTCCTCATCTCCGTCCTAAATCTACTCCCCTGAATCTTGAGGCAATGTCCCTTAGCTCTAGCCTCACCTACCACTGGAAACAACTTCCCTGCCTCTATTTTATCTATTCCTTTCAGAATTTTATATGTTTCCATAAGATCTCCTCTCATTCTTCTGAGTTCCAGCGAGTACAGTCCCAGGCAACTCAATCTCTCCTCATATTCTAACCTCCTCATCTCTGGAATCAACCTGGTGGACCTCTTCTGCACTGCCTCCAAAGCCAGTATATCCTTCCTCAAGTAAGGAGACCAGAACTGCACGCAGTACTCCAGGTGTGGCCTCACCAGTACCCTGTACAGTTGCAGCATAACCTCCCTACTCTTAAATTCAATCCTCTAGCAATGAAGGCCAACATTCCATTTGCCTTCTTGATGGCCTGCTGCACCTGCAAACCAACTTTTTGTGATTCGTGTACAAGCACTCCCAAGTCCTTCTGCACAGCAGCATACTACATTTTTTTTTACCATTTAAATGATAATCTGCTCTTTCATTCTCCCTTCCAAAGTGGATGACCTCGCATTTACCAACATTGTACTCCATCTGCCACACCCTTACCCACTCACTTAACCTATCTATATCTCTCTGCACACTCTCCATATCTTCTGCACAATTTGCTTTTTCACTCAATTTAGTATCATCAGCAAACTTAGACACACAATGCTCGGATCCTCTTCCAGATCGTGAACAATTGCGGACCCAGCACTGACCCCTGCGGCACACCACTCACCACTGATTGCTAACCAGAGTAACACCCATGTATCCCAACTCTCTGATTTCTATTGGTTAGCCAATCCTCTATCCATGCTATTACATCACCCCCAACCCTATGCATCCTTATCTTATGGATAAGTTTTTATGTGGCACCTTATCGGACACCTTCTGGAGATCCAAGTAAATAATGTTAATCTGTTCCCCTCTATGCACTGCGCTCATTATATCCTCAAAGAACTCCAGTAAGTTTCCTCCATCACAGCTCAATATCTTGGAATGCTATAAGGGTTCACTAAAGGGGTTTGTTATCACATAGAGAGTAAGAGTTGCATTACATCTATAAAAATGCTATTCCTTTTCTCAGTTCCTTTGATTCCACTGCATCTGTTCAAGGATGAGGATTTCCTTTTCAGAACATCAGAAATGCCCTCCTTCTTCAAAGAACATAGTTTCCTTTTCTTCACCGGCATCTCGTCCATTTCCTGAATGTCTGCGCCCACCCCATCTCCCCATCGCTTTTACAGTGATACAATTCCTCTTGTCTCATCTACCATCGCATGAGCCTTCGCATCCAGCACATAATTCTCCACAACATCTGCCATCTGTAATGGGATCCTTCCACCAAACATATCTTTACCTGCCCCCCACCCCTACACTTTCCACAGGGTTTGCTGCCTTCATGATTCCCTTGTCAATTCATCCCTCCCCAAATACTCCTCCAAGTGACAGAAATGCTACACATACCCATTCGTCTCCTCCCTCACCTCGATTCAGAACTCCAAGTTGTCTTGCCAGGTGAGGCGACACTTCACCTGTGAATCTGTTAGGATCGTCTATTGTATCCGGTGCTCCCGATAAGGCCTCCTGTACATTGGGTGAGACCCAACGTAATTTGGAGGACTGCTTTGTCAAGCATCTTAACTCCATCTGCCAAAAGCGGAATTTCCTGGTGGCCAACCATTTTAATTCCTATCCTCAATCCCATTCTGACATGTCAGCCTGTGGTCTACCTTTTTGGCACGATGAAGCCACTATTAGGGTGGAGGAGCAACACCTCATATTCCATCTAGGTAGCCTCCAATCTGATCAGTCCTTCTTCCCCTCCCCCCAACCATTTTATTCTGGCACCTTCCCACTTCCTTCTCAGTCCTGAAGAAGGGCCTCGGCCCAAAACATCAACTGTTTATTCATTTCCATAGATACTGCCTGACCTGCTGAGTTCCTCTAGCATTTTATGTGTGTTGGTCTGGATTTCCAGTACCTGCAGAATCTCTTGTGCTTTTGCATTACATGGTATGTTTCATGCAACTTTAAAAGTACTTTAAGTAAATGAATTTTTACTTAAGTAAATGAAGATTTTTTGGCATTTAGGCATTATTGTAATGTCTGCTTACTTGTGGACACCAAACACCAGCAACCTGATAATAACCAGATAATCACAGTCGGGATGAGCAAATTGGAAGTTTCCTTCATAGGCTGATTGTCCTGAGTCTTTACTTCTAAGAATGAGAGAAATTAACTGGGAGGGGTATAGACAGGGTAAATGCAAGCAGGCATTTTCCACTGAGGATAGGTGGGACTACAACCAGGGGTCATGGATTAAGGGTGAAAGGTGAAAAGTTGAAGGCAAACATGAGGGGAATCTTCTTCACTCAGAAGGTCATGAGAGTGTGGGAAGAGCTGCCAGTCCAAGTGATGCATTTCAATGTTTAAGTGAAGTTTGGATGGGTACATGGATGGTAGGGGTTTGGAGGAGGGCTATGGTCCTAGTACAGGTCGATGGGAGTAGGAGGTTTAAGTGATTTTGGCATGGATTAGATGGGCTGAAGGGCCTGTTTCAGTGCCTTACTTTTCTACAGCTATAACTCTATGACTCTACGGGAGATTTAAGAGGTGTTCTCACACCTCTCCTTAGTGGTTTGATAATTAATCAATGAAAGGAATAGTTGCATCTGCTATTCTGCTGGAAGTTCTCAAGCTGAAAGCTTTTGCTAACCCTAACCAGGGTAGAGCTGGAAAAATACACGCTTTATTCATTGACAAACATATTAGAAAGCATACATTTTTTCAGACCTTGATTGGTTTCACCAATTAACAATTTATTTAATATCAACACCCTTTTCTGTGGCTGGTCGGCAGCTTCAGGAAGGATTTGTAAAATTTAAGTTATCTGGCGACAAAAGTCCTTCTGATATGATTAAGTACCGGTAGTAAATTGTGTGTTCTTTTGCCAAGTGAAATTTAGCCTGGATGATTGGCAGGTTTGACCTTCAGTCATGTATTTTCAGTCCCAAACCTCTTGGTTTTAGAGGTCTGTACACATGCATCTGTTATTGTTTGATTAATTATACATGGAGGAAAGCGACAATAGTAATTTGTGATGAAGCAAAGGTTAAACTCTGCATCAAGCTCATCAGGTGTTCTGTGCAACAGCAGAAAGTGGTTTCATTTCCTAAACCAAGCTTTTTATGAATCAGTATTAACACACACACCCAGTATATAGGTAATCCCATTAGTATTCAGAAACAGTGCTTAAATTTCAAAGGACAGTAAATTGGCATTTAAAATTCTTTCTGGTGTGGAATTAGTTGAGTTTATCATGAAGGACACTCTTAGACACTAATGGCATCTTTCTTGCTCCTGGGGAAAAAAACGTGATGTTCCTTTTCTATTTTACTGAAGTGTCAAGCCAACATGGTATCGTTGCACTGACTGTAGTTATTGTAGAAACAGCTCTGAAATTATGCTCTGATTATTGTGTGATGACAGCAAGTTAGAGAAGCAGAACAAAAAATGCAAGTGGCTTTGTGTTGGCTGCGCTTCAGTAGATAGAGATGTCTTTCAGATAAAGTGTTTCAGAGTAGGTAGGTACATTACTCTTTGCTATGTCCCATCTAAGTCACACACATCAGTACCTCCTGTAACTAATAAAGTGGCCACTGTGTGTATGTTTGCGGTCTTCTGCAGCTGTAGCCCATCCACTTCAAGGTTCAACACGTTGTGTGTTCAGAGATGCTGTTCTACACACCACTGTAGTAACTCATAAACACAAAAAGGTGGAAATCCAAAGCAGCACACACAAGATGCTGGAGGAACTCAACAGGTCAGGCAGTATCTAAGGAAATTAATAAATAGTTGAGATTTTGAGCTGAGGCCTTTCTTCAGGACTGAGAAGGAAGGGGGAAGATGCCAGAATAAAAAGATGGGGGTGGTAGGGGTAGGAGGCTAGCTGGAAGGTGATAGGTGAAGGTAGGTGGGTGGGAAAGGTCGAGGGCTGGAGAAGAAAGAATCTGATAGGAGAGGAGAATTGATCATAGGACAAAAGGAAGGGGGAAGGGACCCGGAGGAAATAATAGGCAGGTGAGAAGAGGTAAAAGTTAGAGGGAGAACAAAGGAAGGGATGGGGGGGGGGGGGGGGAAATTTGCTTACTGGGAGGAGAAATTGATGTTCATGCCATCAGGTTGGAAGCTACCTGGATGGAATATAAGGTGGTGGTCCTCCATCCTGATCTTGGCACTAGAGGAGGCCATGGACTGACACATCGGAATGGGAATGGGAATTAAAATTTTTGGCCACCAGTAAGTCCCGCTCATGGCGTATGGTGCAAAGGTGCTCGATGAAGTGATCACCCAATTTACAACAGGTCTCACCAATGTAGGCCACATGAGATCTGTAGTAACATATGGTCATTTGAGTTACTGTCACCTTCCTATCAGTTTGAAACAGTCTGGCCATTCTCCTGTGATCTCTCTCATTAACAAGGCATTTTTGTCCACAGAACTGCCACTCACTGGGTGTTTATTTTTTGTTTTTCACACCATTCTCTGTAAAATATAGAAACTGTTGTGCTTGAAAATCCTAAGAGATCAGTAGTTTCTGAGATACTCAAACTACCCCATCTGGCACCTACAATCCTTCCATGGTCAAAGTCACATACATCACATTACTTCCCCATTCTGATGTTTTGTGTATTGCTACTATATAATTGGCTGATTAGATATCTTCATTAATAAAAGTTCAAAGTAAAATTTATTATCAGAGTACATACATGTCACGACATACAACCCTGAGATTATTTTTCTGCAGGCATACTTAGCAAATCTATAGAACAGTAACTATAAATTGTAAACATCAGGAACTGTTAACTGTAAATAAACTGTGCAGATGCAGGTATTAATAAATAGTAATAAATAATGAGCGTGAAATAACAATGTAACAGAGTCCTTAAATGAGTCCTTTAATGAGTATGTGTACAGGTGTACCTAATAAAGTGGCCATAGAGTGTATATTGCTGAATCTAAATCTTGTACTTCTGAGTCCAACAATATTGTGGAAGTACTTTGGTACAGTGCACTATAGCATAAGAAAATATGACCACCATTTTCTCAAGGCCATTTAGAGTTGGTTAATAGAATCATGGACAAATATGACACAGAAACAAACCCTTTGGCCCACACCAACCATCAACCACCCAGTTCTCTGCCATGAATGAATCCCATTTTTTATTCTCTCCATATTTTGATATTCTTCTCCCAGATTCCACCTCTCATCTACACTATAAGGGCTATTTGTGATGGCCAATTAATTTAACAACCCACACATTGTGCGGAGGAAACCAGGGCACCCAAAGAAAACCCACATGATCACAGGGAGAACATGCAAACTCCACTCAGACAGAATGATGCTCATATCCCATAAATGATTAGAAGAAAGCAATGTCCCCCATCTTCCTCTCATGAAGACCTATTTGGCTCAATATGGAGGAGGCATTCTAGCTAATCTTTATTTCATAATCAGCATTATCTGTGGATTATTAGTTTTAGTTCTGCTGGTCATGAAATAAACATTAGTTTGTGGGATCTTGTTGCATGCCATGTTTTCTATTTCACCATTTATGACTTTCAAAGCACTATCAATTTTAAAATGATATTCAATGTCTTGAGGACATGGAAAGCGTTACATTAATGCAAATTTTCTCTCATCATTTTTACATGACCAAACAGTGACTTGTCTGTTGCCATTCAAAGAGACACTGCTTCAATTGCTAAGCATGAAAACAATTTCTGTTCTATACTTGCAAGTTATTTACTCTAATTTATTTTACTTACTTCTATATTGAAAAAAAAGCACCGCTAACTGATGTTTTCCTCCAGCTGTTATCTGCATCTGGATGCCGTTAATAACACAATTTCTAGTTGTTGTAGGTGTCATATTTTCAATTAACAGTGCAATCTATTAGTATGAGCTTGTAATTCTATATTTCTGCAAATATTGCAAGTTGGCCACATGAGTAGGGATGATCCCAAACAGCAAAATATATGCAGTCCTATGTTTCGATGTATGTCTTTGCGAAAGAAGTAAGCTTGGCCTTTTTGATGACTCTATCTTTAATCCACTGGCCTTCTGGAAGCAGGAATGGGTGAGTTTAAATTCTTGGTGTTGCTTTGTCTATCCTCTTGTTGTTGCTGATTCGATCTATAGCAGTGACAGCACATTTTTATGGATCAATCTGATTCACTTATTTGTCACACGTACATTGGAACATACAGTGAAATGTGTCATTTGTGTTAAACCTACTTAACCTAAGGAATGCTGGGGGGTGGGGTCATCCCATAAGTGTCCCCACACATTCCAACACCAGTATAGCACGCTCACGATGTTCAGTAGAGCGATACAAGCAACAAATTAACAACAGCAAAACAAGCCCCTTCTCCTCCCTTGCACCTATTCACACACAGACAGGCCTCCAAACCAGGGATAGGTTGCCTCTGGGCCTCGCAGTCATTGACCTCCGACTTCCCCAGTGCACTCACAGACTTGCAGATCCTGAGCATCAGTCTTTGGGCCTCGATTTCCGGACTCACCAGTCTTCAATCTTTGGTATCAAACCTAGGACTCACCGAATGCGAGACCCCAAGCTCCACGCCTCAAACTGTAGACTCACTGAAGATGGGGCCCCAAACTGCAGGCCTCTAATTCCAGACATACCAACTCACAACCTGGAGGGTTATTAGCACTTGTGCCTCCTGCCCACATGAACCTCTGATCTCGGGTCTCGCCGACCTAGGATCCACAAGCCTTCCTCCTCGCCACTGTTCATACTCAGCTGACCTGACATCCATTACTGGATGTCTTTCAACACACGTCCTTATTACTGGTCTTTGAACGCAGAACAGTGAGTGGAGGCCTAGACTCTGAGATTACATCAATCTCCACCATATCTCAGTCCCTAAACCCTAACCTGACCCTTTAAATCCCCTCTCTGACCCAAAACCATTCCTACAAACATAACGGTTTGAGCCACAAGCTTGACACTGGAATTTGGCACCATCTTGACCGGAAGGTTGCACTGGAAGATGGTGCCATTGCCACTCGTGTTTCTCCTTGGAGTGATCTACCTTTCTGTTGTTTGAGGGCCTTCCATACTGGACCCAATCCCTCATTGTCCAATAGCAGAAGGGCCATAGACTGAGTTCCTTCACTACAGAACCTTTGCATTGGTTGCACCAAGCTTCAGGTCATTCCTCAGGATGAACTCCTGCAGTCTGGAATGTGTTGGTTGGCAGCATCACCTTATGGATGTGTCGCCTTGCTGGAAGACCAACAAGCTCTCTGCAGAACAAAGAGCTTCTTTCACCAAGATCATGATGGTTCAGCACTTGATGTGCATATCTGTCTGGGAAATACCTGTAAATAAGAGAGACCTCAGTGCTAGAGTAACATTGTAGCATAGCAGTTAGCATAAGGCTATTGGAGAGCCGGTGATTGAAACTTGTTATTCCCCTCCACCCCTTGTGGCACATCAGGCAGCAACCTTGCCGTTTCTTTAGCATTTTTGACTGTTTTTTACAAAGCCGGGTTGCTAGCTCGATGCTCAACCCAGCACAGATGAAAAGCGTGCAAGGAGCCAGCCGGATTCAAACCCAGGTTGAAGTGAGGTGCTGATGCCACTACACCACTGGCCGGCAATAGTGATCGGAATATCGCGGTTCAATTCCCGCTGCTGTCTGTAAAGAGTTTGTACATTTACTCTGTGACTGCATGGCTCTTCTCCAGATGCTCCTGTTTTCTTCCATATTCTAAAGATGTACGGATTCGGGTTAGTATGTTGTAGGCGTGCTACGTTAACACTGGAAGCATGGTGACACTTGTGGGCTGCCCTGGGTTGATTGTTGATGCAAATGACACATTTCACTCTATGTCTCACTGTTTTGATGAAACTAATCTTTATCTTTAACGTTTCTCTGATTCAAATACTTTTAACACTGTAATTTTTGCAACATTGAACAGTTTAATTTCCTTTTTCATATTATACAATCACTTTTTTCAATGATCACACAGCAGTATTTTTGTATTTCTAAGAGCCCTTTAGATTAAAGTCACAAAGGCATTTTCTTGAATAAAGAAAGGATTAACTGGATAACTTCGCTACTCATGCTTTAGTAATATAAATGTACTCTTAGCTTAGAGAACCAGATTACTGTAAAATGGTGGGAATAAAATGACAACAGACAATCGATCCATCTGTCAATGCTTGTACAATGGTCATGTGGCTGATTTCTCTATCATGCTAATTATCTGATGAAGTGATCACATTGCCACAGCCGAAATATGTTGTTGGTATGGGGAATAATTTGGGAGAAATATCTTCAAAAATAAGCTTTCTTATTATAACTTATAAATGTATTAAATTTATAGAAATTTGTAGATTATAATTATTTATTAAATTGGTATTCTTTGTTTTAGATAGGATTGTGCATATATTGTCTATTTGTAATGATCTGGATAAGTATTTCTGAAGTAAGTTATTATTGTGTACTGAATGTTTCTTAATCTTAATATGGGATATATGTGACAATAACTTTATCAATGACCGATGGACTCACTTTGAAGGACTCTTCAGCTCACATTCTCAAATTTATTGCTTATTTATTTATAATTAATATTATTTTTTTGTATTTGCACAGTTAATTGTCTTCTGCACACTCGTTCTCTGCCATATTGGTGCAGTCTTTCATTGATTCTATTATGGTTATTGAATTTATTGAATATGCCCACAAGAAATAAATCTCAGAGTTGTATATGGTGACATATGTGTACTTTGATAATAAATTTACTTTGAACTTTGAATAAAAACGTAAGAGCAGGTGGATTTGGAAGATACCTACTGACCTGACAGGGACTAACTAGGAAGTAGAAGACAGTGTGGGGATAATTCTTAAATACAGCAATATTCAAACAGTGCTATATTTATGAATGAATTAGACAAAAGAATCACATTGTCTATTTGACACTGCACTATGGCAATAAATGCAGACGGGAACAAAAAATTTGGAAAGGAAATGGCAAAAACTGTATGAGATAGGATTTAATGTAGGGAAGTGTGACTCTAAGAAAGATAGATCAGTGTGTCTTCAAAATGTTGAGAAGCTAGGAGGAGTGATAGTAATAAGCTGGGATAACAAGCATCAAGACATTTCCCTGAGTTACTTTTAATCAATTGGAATTTATCTCAAACTTGCACTGGTCTTCATATCAGTCCTTATTTTAAGTTTAAATATTCCTCTACCAGTGTTATAATATAATTGTATATTTATAATAGAAAGTCTATTATTTAAATCCATGCATGATAAAATCAATGGTCCTAAAATAATTCTTTTGAAGACATTGTCTTCATTCCTAGATTTGTTTTTGACCCAGAGAACAAGCTAATTTAACTTATCTTCCTCCTGCAACGATTTCAAAAGGTTTGACTACCTTTTGAAACCTCTGCTTAATGGACACATTAAGATATTTAAATAACCATTTATTGGTTGCTGTGATTTGTTAGCAGTTTTACTTTGATTCAATATTTATTGATTGTCACGTGTTTCACTGGACAAATCGTGTTTTCAGAATGATGTTGCTTTTATAAAAAAAGAGCAGTTTGAATTGTTCTCCCAGCATTAGTGATGCATTTAATTAGGAGATCTGCTGCTCATTTGGAGCTGGCAAATAAACAATGTCATCCAGCTCTGAGATGCTGTATTTTCAAATCAATTCTGGTTTGCATCAGAAATCGATTTAAAAACTCATGCATTCATGACATGCTAACATGAGTACAGAGAACAGCTAGAGAAAATTCAGGCACGATTTCACACAATTGTCTTTAAAGAAAGTGACTAGCAGGTGGACAGAGGAAAAGAATCAAGAATGTTCTCAAAGATTCTTTGAAAAATGCAACAGCCCTACACTATTCTCACTGTACAAAATGGAGAAGGAGAATCTGAGGTGGGATTTTGGGCCTCAAGGCCATTCTTTGGAAGCACAAAGAGGGTTTGTGTGAGGGGTAGAAGTAGCACACCATCTCACAAAAATTACCCAACTGCCTACTCTGTTGGGCAGTTTATCCTGCCTATCTATGGAAGAGTCTATGGTTCTCCCAACAGCTTCATCAACCATATCAAAACCTACAAAACCAGAGTATAATCAATTTATCCTTGTTTCTGGAGAACTGCTCAGTATAAAGACTAAAAGATGATCTTTTTGTGCAAATGTTTGATCACCAGTCAATTATAAATCAGATATAATTCACCAGATTTTTTGTTATCCATCCACCTACACTACCTATGGGGATTTTTCACTGGTAGCTATCAAATTGGAAAGATTGGGGACTGGCCTTACCGAGGCAATGGAGCCCAAACCCGTGGGTGAGGAACAACCCCAGAGTTGAACAATTTAAATGCCGAACCAGATTGAAATAGCTGGGGTGTCAGGGTCAGAGGCAGGAGATGGGCCAGTTTGGCTTGCTACTCCACAGGATTTGCTCAACCTCGTGCCGGACTGAGGCCGGTGAATCAACTGTAGTGATTCCCAGTGTTGTGAATGCTGTTTGCTTGCTTTATTGTTTGCATGATTTGTTTTTTGTTTCGCTCTGACAGACTTCTTTTGTACTTAATAGGGTCTTTGCTTTGTGGCTGCCTGTAAGGAGACAAGTCTCAAGGTTATGGAAAGTATACATGCTTTGATAATAAATGTACTTTGAACTTTGCTGTCAGTCAACCATCCAGAGTTGACAGTGTTTCAGATGGGCAAGTCATTGGGTACTTCATTACCTTATCAAGTTAAAGTACTGTTCATGAGAAGTACAGATCCTGATCCAGGAAACTAAAATCTCGACATGTTTGTTGTGGGTAAAAGAATCAAAATAAACAAGTACTGCAGTAATTTTATGTATTGCTGCCACACAAAAAAAAATTGATTCTGGTGTGGGTCTCTCTTGTGGATTGAAAGTGGGAAGGGAACTGGGAGAGGATATTCATGGTTGGGAAAAGGGGAAGGGAGAGGGGAGGGAGCAGATCAATAAACCAATTGTTTGGAATCAAATGACCTTTCCTGGTGTCTCAGGGCTGGGTGAGTCTGCACCCACACTGCCCTGGCAATCCTTCTTTGCCACCTCTTCCACACTCGCCCCCACCGTCCCACTCCACCCTCACCGTTCACAATATCCTTTGCTCCCACCAGATTTACAAACTCACTCTCCACTCCACGTTGACAAATAAGACAAATTAAGACATTGACACGTCTTAAGCCCCCTAACCATACATATGTGCTTAAGATTTTTGCTCAGTACTGTAAAAGAAAAAGAGTTTAAAATATTGTGTTTAAAATCTCCAAAGATTTTGGGATTTGAACAGTTAGACCATATGTTTATCAAAGTTAATTTTCAGACTTTGTTTTGTTGCAGTTAGTTGAAATTTACCATATCTTTAACAGGATTCTTGCAGTCTTTCTGATGTGATTGGTTCCTGTCTGTGAGGAATTCACAGTGATTTCAAACATTGAATATTGTATTCCTGGGTGAGATACCATGCTTCTCAGTTTCTGGTGGAGAAGAACATCTTAGGCACAATCTTCCAGACCACTGCATTTCACTGATTAAATCTCAAAACAACAAATGCGACCACCCTGATCCTCTCCACTGCCATACTACTTTGGCAGTGGAATTAAGCTTGCAATTTAAATAGAGGCCTCATTTTCCTGCAATAAGCAGGAATTTTGTATGTTAATTGTGCTAGAAATAGGAACAGATGATTCAAAAAATAAATAAGAATAATATGGTTTTATTTGCATTTTCACTTGTGATGGATAATTTGCCTTGTGCAGCTGGATCCTGGACTTACTGTCAGATCGCTGGCAGGTGGTGAGAGTGGGCTCCCTCACCTCTGCCCCTCTGACCCTCAGCACAGGTGCCACTCAGGGCTGTGTCTTAAGCCCCCTCCTTTACTCTCTGCATTCCCACAACTGTGTTGCCACCCACAGCTCAAATTTGCTAACTTCACTACACTGATTGGCCTAATCTCAAATAATAACGAGGCAGCCTACAGAGAAGTCATCTCTCTGACACAGTGGTGTCAAGAAAACAACCTCTCCCTCAATGTCACAAAAACAAAGGAGTCGGTTGTGGACTGCAGGAGGAGTGGAGACAGGCTAACCCCTATTGACATCAATGGATCTGGGGTTGAGAGGGTGAACAGCTTTAAGTTCCTCGGCCTACACATCACTGAGGATCTCACGTGGTCTGTACATACCGGCGTGTGGTGAAAAAGGCACAACAGCGCCTCTTTCACCTCAGACGGTTGAAGAAGTTTGGCATGAGTCCTCAAATTCTAAGGATTTTCTACAGGGGCACAATTGAGTGCATCCTAACTGGCTGCATCACTGCCTGGTATGGGAACTGTACTTCCCTCAATCGCAGGACTCTGCAGAGAGTAGTGCGGACAACCCAGCGCATCTGTAGATGTGAACTTTCCACTATTCAGGACATTTACCGAACCAGGTGCGTAAAAAGGGCCCGAAGGATCATTGAGGACCCAAGTCTCCCCAACCCAACCACAAACTGTCCCAGCTGCTACCATCTAGGAAATGGTACTGCAGCATAAAAGCCAGGACCAACAGGCTCTGGGACAACTTCTTCCACCAGGGCATCAGACTGCTTAATTTATGCTGATACAATTGTAATTCTATGTTTTATTGTCTGTCCTGTTGTACATACTGTTTATTATGAATTACTATAAATTGCACATTGCACATTTAGACGGAGATGTAACGTACAGATTTTTACTCCTCATGTATGAATGTAAGAAATAAAGTCAATTCAAATTCAAATTTTGATTTACTTTTCTTTGATTCTGTTTTACTTTCTATTAAATGAAGCATGTCTGTTTATACTTGGTAACACAATGAAAGATTTATGGACTAAAAAAGTTGTTTTTTTAATAAAAGAACTAATGGTACACTTCATATAGTCTGGACTAATGGGCTTCGCTCCAGATGCGATTAAGCTAAGTTTATCCTTTTCTAAGGTGCCACTGGAGACTGGCATATGGCAACCCAGCAAAACATACAGAAAATTGCTTTCGGCCAATGAGTGATGAATGTACAAACCACAGAAGCTTAGTCATTGCCACCCTCTCTTCGTGTCCAGGAGTAATTATATTTTTGCTAACTGTATTGTGTGAAATTGCCAAGTATTAATTGATTGTATAGATCTGTTACAATGCTGTCGATCAGTTCTATAGCCTGCATCTACTAAAACATTCCACATGCTGTAAAATAAATCCTTCAATGTAATGTACCAGCAACACTTGGCACATCTTGAGTTAAACAGAATATATTACTGTCACTAACAGCATTTTTTTGCATCAAGTTACAGTCCTGATTTGTACTGCAATGCTATAAAACATTTTTCTTTCTGTCTCCTTTATAATACACCCTTTGGGACAAACTGGAAGTTCTAAAGGTAATATTTCAAAGAAGAGGGTGAGAGATACCTTTGATATCCTGGGGTGCGATATTTGATCCTCAGCCACTAAAATAGCTTCTCTGCAGATTTTATTGATGCCATTTATGGGAGATGTTTTGTTCATATTTGGCTGCCACATTCCCAGTATTACAACCAGTACTTTATTTGTGGTCATACTCTTTGGATTATCCCAATCTCACAAAAGGTGCTAAATAAATGCAAGTATATTTTTTTCCTCTTTCAAATGATAGCAAAGTTAACACACAGTAGTCATCTTCCTCTATCACTGTCTCAGTGTCTCAGAATACAGTGATTGGTAAACACAATAATAGATAATAAATTAAATAGAGGTCTAGAGTTCTGTGTAAATTCTAAAGATTAAAGGTGTAATAATATTATGCATGTATGAAACCATGCAACTATGTATCTATATTACATTACAAATAGGAACTTGTGCTTAGAAATATTTTCAAGGCTGGAAGAAACTCATGGGGTTTGGTTCAAACTCATGAAGTTCTTTGAGTTAACCTTGAATGTGCTCCACGCCATCAATTATTCTCTATGAGGCACGTCAAGAGGTTCAGAAACAAGCATAAATCACAAGAGGAAAACTGAAATAAACCTATTAACACTTGCTGAACCCTTCCTACTACCTCTGCCTCAGGATACCACAATGCGCCACTTTATGCATTTTCACTCATATGAAAATAATAGCTTTCTTTTAAAGTCTTCTGTGTAAAACATCTTTGTGACCACCCAGTGAATCATGAAGTGCAGCTCTGTCCATGTGCTTTGATTTGATTTTTGTCCTTTGATTTGCTTGTTGTCTTCTGTCTTTGTCCGCCGAGCATTGTAAGCATGCTATCACAAGGAAATCTGCAGATGCTGGAAATTCAAACAACAACACACACAAAATGCTGGTGGAACACAGCAGGCCAGGCAGCATCTATAGGGAGAAGCACTGTCGACGTTTCGGGCCTGACGAAGGGTCTCGGCCCGAAACATCAACAGCGCTTCTCCCAATAGATGCTGCCTGGCCTGCTGTGTTCCACCAGCATTTTGTGTGTGTTATTGTAAGCATGCTATATTGGCTCTGAAATATGTGGCCAGACTTGCAGGCTGCCCCCAGCGCATCCTTAGGTTATGTTGGCTGTTAACGCAAATGACGCATTTCACTGTATTTTTCGATGTATAGGTGATAAATGAATCTGAATCTGAATATGTGATCCCTTGTCAATATTATTAAAAGATTACAGAAAAAGAAAAGGTGTCAAAATTCACAAAACCTTTATAATTATTTAAAGAGTGGAAAAGATTGTAGTTTGTAGCTATAGTATATCATTGTAAGACAATTATTAATTAGACAACAAATGCACTATGCAAGCATTGGTTACAATTATTTAGGGCTGGATAGCAGTATTTAATCTTTGCCTCTGTACTTTGTGGAATGGTTCACCAGTTATATTAATGTAACAAATGTATCTGAACTGTACTAGAAAACTAGCTCATTGGTGGGGGTGGAGGTGGTGAGAAGAAAACATTAAGCCAAGTATCACAATCTGGAGTAAGAACTATCTGGTCAGCTGTGTTGAGCAATTCTTGGACACCATGATGGCCAGCATCAATTGTTTTGCACAGAAAAGAGGACATTGATGAGCTGCCCTGCATCCTGCTTTGCACTAGCCTTGAGAGACTTCGAAAGAATCTTGTGTAAGTGATTTAGAACCAGCTCAGTTATTGGAGCTGCCTTTCTGTTGACACAAAATGTGAATCTGCAAACTGGATTTGAATTTGGGTTAACATGGATTGAAATTGGTGCTCTCAAGGCCCTATTCTACTCCCTGTATGTTAATAAGGCATACAAATCTTCAGTGGAAGCCTCTGTATAAATTGAAAGAGAGCTCACATTCCTTTATCAGAAACTGAGAAGGAGAGAAACAGATAAGGGTGAAATAATGTGAAATAATCATTTCATTCTGTTAGAGAAATTTCCTTTGTTGTATCCATTTTCTTCCCCCATCTTGTCTGCCCCCTAAACTAATTGGTTTCTCCTTTACTCAGTTCTGGTGAAGGATTCCAGACTCTTTCCATGGATGCTGTCTGACCTGTGGAGATATTCCAGTTCTAAAGGGACATCCTTGTATTCTGAGGCTGTGCCCTTTGGTCTGAGACTCCCGCGCTATAGGAAATATACTCTACACTTCAACTCTATCTAGGCTGAGGCAGTTATTCTAACAAACCAATGCTGCTGCTGATGACCTAGCATAGGTTGTTATCCTTGTATCACGTGTCCAAAGATAATGTTTCAAAAAGTCAAAGAAATGTATTCAATCCTTTATTATCAACTAGCAAATCAAGCGATGCAATGAAGCATAATTAACTGAAATTAAGTGGTCAATAAAAGATATGACACTTGGCAGTCCCCAGAACTAAACTAAACTGCACAGAACAAAACATGAATATGTAATTTATGCTTTTCACTTTTTACCACACCCCCACCACGTGACTAGTTATGATAATGAACATGCAACACAAATATAGTGCAGATGGAAAACAGATGCATGGCTCCTACATTGGCCTTTCAATATTTGGTATGTTTCAATGAGACACCACTCTCACCCCATTCCTCTAAACTCCTGCAAGTTTAGAACAGACTTCACAAAATATGCCAGTGATATTAAACCTGATTCTGACTATGATTCTGAGTACAGCAAATGCTCCTCATACATTAACCCTTTCATTTCTGGGATCATTCTCGTGATTCTCCTCTGGGACCTCTCTCAAATGGTGATGATATACAGTGGGTTGAAAAATTATTCAGCCCCCAACTCTTTGTTCACATAAATGAGCATTACAACCAGGGATTTTGATCAATTTAACTGAGATTTTTTATTCATGAATCTCTTGTTCTTTTTTTTCCACAGTAGAGCCCAAAAACAGGGGAAATTGTAGAGCATGACAAACTAAAAATTTGAAAACTGAAATGTTAGCAGTTCAAAAGTATTCATACCCTTTGCTCAGTACCTAGTTGAATCACCTCTCACAGTTATTATAGCCAGTAGTCATTTTAGGTAAGTCTCTATTAGATTTGCACAACATAATAGATCAAGATTTGTCCATTGCTCCTTGCAAAATTGCTCAAGCTGTGCCAGGTTAGTTGGGGAGTGGAGGTGGACAGCAATCCTGTGGTTTTGCCAGAGATGTTCATTTGGGTTAAGGTCAGGACTCTGAATGGCTATTTAAGGACATCAATTTTCTTCATTTGAAGCCACTCCATGGTTGCTCTGGCAGCACGCTTTGGGTTCTTCTCCTACTGCAAGATAAACTTCTTCCCCATTTCAAGCTTTCGAGCAGGTTTTTATCCAGGATAAATCAATCCTAGCCCATCAATCCTGACTAGATTTGCACTCCCTGAAGGTAAAAAGCATCCCCATGATGCTATCTCTACCATACTTTACAGTAGGAATGGCTGATGTGCAGTATTAGATTTACACCTTACGTACTGCTTAGTGTTGAGGCCAAAAAGTTCCACTTTAGTCTCATCCGATCACCATACCTTATTCTACATCTTTACAGTATCTTTTAAGTGATGTTTTATGAAGTCTTTATGGACAAGAGTATGATTTTTTTTAGTCAGAGGTTCTTCCTTGTATTTCTTCCATAAGCATCCTATTTGTGCAAGGACTTAGAGATTGTGGAGCCATGAACTTCATCTCCAGTTGCAGCCACTGACTTCTACAGGTTACTCAGAGTGACTGCTGATGTAACAATAGCCTGCCTCTCTTACAAGTGCCATTCTTCTGAATTGATTAAGTTTAGAGGGGCAGCCTGACCTAGGTAGTGTGGCTGTGGTGTAATATATTTTCCACTTTTTAAAAAAATGGATTACACTGAGCTCCGAGGTATGTTCAGTGTATTTGAGGTGGGCTTGTACCCTTCCCCAGATTGGGGAAATCAGATCATTTCCCTGTCTTGAATGTTCTTTTATCTTCAGTTTGGTTTGGTCGGTTGAAAATCTACCATACTGTTGGACTTTACAGAGAACGGTGCTTTTGATTATTTCAAGTTCATTGAAAACAGGTGATCCTATAATTTTCTACATCAACAAATTGGGTGAGTTGGTATAGTAAAACTGTATATTGCACCTATGGAAAGTTAGTGTTGTAATTACAAAGGACATGAATACTTTTTCAGACTCAGGATTTTGGTTTCTCATCTTTAGTGAATTGTTGACAGGCTTTGGAACTTTTCTTTTGATTTGACATGATACACAAGGTTTTATAGATTAGTTCAAAAATCCTACTTCAATATATTTCAAATTTGGAAAATGAGAAAGTAAAATGTGAAAATAGTTGTGGGGTTGAATACATTTTCAAGGCACTGTAGAGCTGCACTTCTTATAGGAAAGTGAGCTCCCTGCCAGGCACAAGGTGTGAAAGTCAACACAACCCAAAATATCTTGCCTGTTTTGCCTCTAGATTCTTCACAGGACTCCTGTGCTCACTGGGGCTGACAACTGTAATGATTTCTTTGCAGTGACAGTGGCCTGAATGAGCAGTCATATTCACTTTTGTGATAGAACGTTGCAAACCATGTAACGCACAGAAACCAATATGTATATAAAGTGCAGGGGACCTTCATCCATCTGCAGAATGAGCAGTTGGGATCCAATCACAAAAGGAACTTCATGCAGGTTTGTGCCAAATTCACTGACAGTTTTAACTTATTAATAAAGCAAAAGGGATTCTAGGATTCATAAATAGATGCATAAAAATACAAAAGCAGGGAAGTTATCTCTAAAACATACTACTGATTAGACCACAAATGAAGTATGGCATTCAATTCTAGTCTTGTCATTTTAGGATGTAATGGAAGTTCCTGGAGAGGGAGTGTAAAACATTTAATTCATAAATGAGGGAGGAGATATTTCCAGCTTTGAAACTCTTTTAGAAAAACTGTTTCTGAAACAATAGATTGTTGAGAGAAGCTGTGAATGACATAGGTGTACAGCATTGTGATGGATCCCAAGGTAAACAAAAGGAAGTTGTTCCCATTAGCTGATGATCCAATTACAATGGGGCACTGGGTCAGTGTTGGGGGCAAAAGATGCAAGGACCATTTAGAAAAAAAATCTTTATCCAAAAGCTAGTTGTTTCTGGAACCCGCTCCCTCTATGGACAGTGGAAACATAATGAAATAAGATTTTCAAAAGGCAACTAAGGAGATCTTAACAAAATTCATTTGAAGGAAAGAGCACCAGTATGAACAAGATAGGAGCAACACACACAAAATGTTGGAGGAACTCAGCAGGCCAGGCAACATCTAGGAAAATAGTACAGTCGACGTTTCGGGCTGAAATCCTTTGGCAGGTTGATGGGAACCCACATTGACTTGACAGGTTGAATAATCTGCGGGTACAACAGACTTCTGAATGAGTGAATACTGTTTCAAAATGGTCTTATGAAGCTTGCATTATTGAGCAGAAGTTTATAAGCATGTGTTATCTCAATAGTGACTATTAGCACAAGTCTCAAGTGCAAATGGATCTTGCTTCCCTAATGCATGTTTCACAACGACCAGTGTGCACATAGTGTGAGTCAATAGGACAACTAACAGAATGCCAGGAAAATTGAATGCAACAGTAGAGGGTTATATAGAACATGGGTGAAATCACATCTGGAAATCTATCTACCTATTGATTTCCATATTTAAGGAAGGATAGTAATGCTTTGGAATCAGTTTGTACCAGGCATACTTCGGAAAGGTGCCTTGTTTCATGGGGATGGGGAAGCAAAAGAAAGTAATTCACTGAATAGTGGGATTTTAGAGAGATTTTTGAAGACAGAAATAGAAGCTGCGAGATTTAAGGAGAGTATTCCAAATAGCGGGTCAAACACTGAGAGGAAGGGTAAGGGTAGAGACATTGAGGCTAAAGCTGGGGGAACAAAATAGTATAACAGGAGGTGTTGTAGAAAAAGGGAGAAGGTAAGAATGGAAGGAATTGGAATAAGAATATCAAGTCAAGTCAAGTCAGGTCAAGTCAAGTTTTCTGTTATTTAACTGTGTGAATGTATACTGTCAAACGAAACAATGCTTCTCCAGACCAGGGTGCAAAGCACAATAATACACATAACACACATAACACACAAATAATCAAAATAGCTTGGGATAAAATCAACAGATGAATTACTCATAAATAAATAAATAAATAAATTGAATATTGTAGGGTACAGTACAAATTATCCGATGACACTTCGAATGCATTGCAGCAGAGAGTTCAGAAGCCTAATAGCCTAAGCTGTTTCTCATCCTGACTGTTCTTGTCTTTATGCATTAGAGTCTTCTGCCTGATGGTAGAGAGTCAAAGAGGATGCAAGGGCCCTGGGTTTGCAGCATTCCTGATAAATGTCTCTGATGTATGGTAGTGAGACACATGTGATCCTCTGTTGTTCTCACACTCCTTTGTAAGGACTTCTGGTCCAATGCTCGGCTTCTTTTTTTTATATGAATATAAGAAATAGATGCAGGACTATGCCATTCAGTCCCTTGTATTTATACTACTATTCATAAGATCATGGCTGATCTTTATCTTAGATAGGCAAGGCTTGTTTCCAATGGAATTTAGAAGGGTGGTGAAAGTGAAAATGATGGAATGTGTAACTTCCTAAGGAGCCTTAACATAGTGAATGTGGAGAGATGTGTTGACTTGGAGAGAATGTTTCCTCTTGTATGACCCATTTAAGACAGAGATGTTTTATTCTTGCTTCTAATTTTCAAGTAATTTGAATGAAAGCCAACAAACTTTAATGCTATGATTTAGATGCCTGTAAAGCCCTAGGGGATTCTCTTCATAATATGACAGCCAGAGTCTCTGGAATAGTAGTACTTAAGCAAATTGTCACAGATGCTGGAAATGCTGGCAAATGTCAGAGAGCATTACTATGCTTAAGAGGCATTTAGACAGATACTTAAATAAGCAAGGCATAGAAGGAGCTATCGTACTAATGTGGGCAAATGGGATTAGTGTAGCTGGCATGGTTGTGATGTACTGAAGGACCTGCTTCTGTGGAGGGAAGAAAATTAACATGTCAGATCAATGATCAGAACAGGGAAAAGTTAGACATAAATAAGTGTTAAGATGCAGTGAAAGGGCAAAAGAGAGGAGATGCTCAGTGATGGAAAACAGGAGTGTTTGAGGTGTTTAGTGAAGTGGATAAAGGACTTCCTCACTTATCTTCAGGGCTTTCCATGCATGAGGTTCTTGAAAGCTTGTTGGCTTTCATTCAAATCGTTAACAAATTAAAAGGAGGAG